>NC_134704.1:98640714-99240714 GCF_043290135.1 Rhipicephalus microplus | reverse complement strand
AGATTTTGCTGAAACATAGTCAGGCTTTAGTTTCTGTCTGTCTCTCTGTCTGTCTGTCTGTCTGTGTGTGTGTGTGTGTGTGTGTGTGTGTGTGTGTGTGTGTGTGTGTGTGTGTGTGTGTGTGTGTGTGTGTGTGTGTGTGTGTGTGTGTGTGTGTGTGTGTGTGTGTGTGTGCGTGCGCGTGCGTGCGTGCGTGTGTGTGTGTGTGTGTGTGTGAGAGAGAGAGAGAGAGAGAGAGAGCTGACTAATAAATATCATCCCTCACACTACTTCTGCTTGCGGTTCCAGCTCGACAGGAACAATAACATAAAGGATCCAGCACCGAAAGAAAATACGATTCAATATCGTCGCGACTGTTTGAAGAAAGAGACGACTTCCGTCAATGTTGGTGCCCCGCAATCACCAATCAGCGCAGAACGGAGAAGGGACAAGAAAAGAATCATAGACAAGCGCTTTCCTACATCTGAGGGTTTATTCAGACACACCATAGGTGTATATGTTTGCATTCCACAACACGTGACAGTGCATGAGCAGTCTCGTAACAAGCACCAAAAAGCAGAAAGATGTTATCCGACAGGACAAAATATGACGCGGCAATTCCCAGGAAGAAGCAACGAAAAGCAAGTCCCGGGCGTGCACTGTGGCCTACGCTGTCAAGAAAGGACAATTTTTTGAGGGTCAAGGCAACAGAGGGCTTGCCGACACAGATAACCTTAGCAATAATCTAGGTCTTGGTAGTCTTGACCCAAAACGAGCTGGTTTTTCTTGACAGGGTTAATCACAATTTATACCAGTGATATGTTCTCATTGATTATTTTGCGCATTTGTTTATCATATATTTCGTCAAGCGAGATAAGTTCATTATTCCTAACTTGTTGACGATGTCTACGTGGTATTTAATTTTTTTTGCTCGCGCTTATGTGATGTAGTGTACTGCCGTATATATACATGGGCCCTTTTAAAATGAATCCTAATTTAGAAAAGCATGCTTGCCTATGTTCTCATTTTTGTCTCTTGTCTGTTCACTGATTGTTGATGGTAGATTTGGTAGCTTCTTAGCACGACGTATCTCAAATGTCTAGCGCAGTTTTATCAAGACATGACCGCACGAAGGGAGCACACAGCCTTGCCTCACTCTTGTTTCCTTCGTGTCCAGACCTGTACCTTTCGCTTTGGTCCGTGTTCATGAATCTCCACTAAACACTTATAGTGCACGGATACGTCGGCAATGGGTCAACGGGAAACACGAAAAGAAGCGTGTCGCAGCTTGGAGATCATTGTTACAAGGTAGCAGTAGTACAGTGGTGAATGGACAAGCTTATGGTTAACGCTGCATCTTCTCTTGAAAGTGTGGTGGCTGGCGGGGACTGAGAGAGAACAAGCAGGAAGCATTACTGCTTCTTCTTACTTATGTGCGCTGTTTCTCTGGTCACTCGTTGCACTGATACTTAACCAAAGACGCCAATCAAGTCAGAAAAAAAGCGAGAAGTTCACTGCGCGTGAACAAAGTAAGACACCGTTCGTGATGAAGCGAATTACATAAGCAGAGACAGAGTGAGTAAAGATCGGAAAATATATTGGCGAGAAGAAGCTGCCCGGATGTCGCGCACGCAGCTCTAATCTACACTTACAGTGCCAGATACAAGACACATTTTAGTATGTGCGCTTGCACGCTTGTATTTTGTGGCAGCGGCGGCGGTGGCGGACAACTGCGAGTAACCCGAGTTGTGTTCTCATAACTGCTTTCGATGTAAAGGCTGACATTGGCAGCGTTGGCCTGATGAATGCAAAGAATAAATATCAGGGTCCCAGCAGGAACCGAAACCCAGCATTCTTCATGGCAATCAAATATTCTATAGGGCCACACCAGACCTCGGAACGTTTTTCTTTTTCAGTAGACCCTAATGTTCGTGCAACGTCAGTTGTGGTTGCAGCACCGGCCATCTAATTTCATAAGCAATACAACCTTACTCATATGATGCATCCGTCACGTCGGGTTCAACGTCAGTTGCAGGTGGGCGCCACCCGCCTTGGTTGATTTATGTAGCGGTGTCTAGGGCTACCGTCCTCGCGCGCACCAGTGCTTCATATCAACTTGCCGCTTCTGGTGCAGCGAAAATTCATGTAGCTGTTGGAATCGTTACGCAACTTGTGAACCACTGGTTTGATAAAACATATTCGGCTGTTAAAGTAAGTGTGTTTGTGCATTTGTACATATATTTAGTGCCACTTCGTAATGATTCGCGCATTGAAATTTCTTGCATCACAGTCACCTTCCATCCGGATGCTTCGCATAAAATCTATTCCCGTTGTATGTTAGATCTGGCGATTTTTTAATATCATAGCCCGCAATTGCATGACACAAATTAGACAGTTCACTTATACGTGACTCACAATATTTGAATGAGTGTGGAGCGCATCGCGACAGCCGTGATAGCGATCACTCTTTGCCTGCGATAGACATCAGTAACCGTCGCCAATTGTCAGACTTTAAGAACCATTTAACACACCGAAAGCCCTGCATGTTTTAAAGCACGAGTACAACTCGCTGTTGGGCTAGTGATTGACTACTGAATTTCCGCATGTTACACTTTTAGGAATACATTTGCGCAGTATAATGATTTGTTTATCGCACGTTGCTTTTTAGGACTAAAAGAAGAAGTATATAGCACAGTTCTCATTGCATGAACGCTCTCTCAAGGTCGCTGTTTAATATACGACGTGATATTGCTACAACACGTTTTAACATTCAAAGGGAATCGCGCATATCTTGCAACGACGCACTTTCTTTCCCGCTGGGTTCACCTCACATGATTTCTGATCGCGAGATTTAAATCCAATGATGCTGCCGTGTTTTACACGGAGGCGAGACGCCGTAGGCCAGCACACCCACATATTTAGGCGCAAGTAAAAGAACACCGGGCGATGGACATTTATGGAGCCCTCCAGTATGGTATCCTCCTAATACTATCCTCGATATTAATGCCCCCCCTGCATATTACTACATATTACTACAAAAAATAAAAATTGAACTCATGGAACTATCTGCGCTGTTGGCGTTCCTTCGATCTACTCTCCCCTTAGTTTTATAGGTTCAAAGGTATAACCTTGGTAATAGTTTATAGGTTCACATAGGTTCAAAATGTGTTTATCCTTCGTACACAGGAACCTGGCTTACAACAAGCTGTCCGACGTGACGGGAGCATTTACTGTCTTGGGAAGCCTGCGAACACTGTAAGTTCTTCGCTCGTCAAGCTCCTCTTGTGCCTTTAAAAACTGCTTAGTGTAGAAGCAAGTAGAGTGCACATAAGAGCATATATTGCAACAATAGTGAGGTGAGGTAGCTAGGGTAGCATATTGCCGACAAATGTTTTTTGTGGTCACAGTATACACGGACAGTGCGGGTCAAAGTAATACCGTGTAAACGTTGCGGCTGCACGGAACATAGACGGAATCGAAAGACAGCCCAGGAAAAGGCGCGCATAGCTTTCGCAAGCCGAACATATTTGAAGTCGCTTCCCTCGTACTTGGGTGGCTTGACTAGAGTATAAAGTTGGGCATGTTGGTAAGACATACTTAATCGACGTAGCGCGTTTTGAAACATAGGACATAGGACAAACTGGCAGGTGTATTAATTACCGGCTCCGCGAACACGCTTGCAATGTAAAAAATGGTCGGGATGGTTTTTTGGCACTACATTGCAGCACGTGTGGCTGCAAACCACTTTTTCATGGTACGGTAATCATAGGAAAAAACAGAAATAAAGTGACAAGGGAGATTATTGAAGCAGAAAGGATTAGTAGATTAGGGCTGAACTGCGTCAGCAATCCTTCTCTCGGTCTTTGTGAAAAAGAATTGTCGTTTTTGAGATCATAAGTTTTTAGCGCATGGCAATGGAGGGTTTTTCATCTGTTTGTCTCTTGTTTTCGAATTTCATGAGCATATATATGTACGCTCCTTGAAATGAAATTTTGTTGGAAGTAAGCGCTCCCTTCTGTCCCTTCCCTTGTCCTATGTTTCAAAACGCGCTAGGTCCATTAAGTTGGGCGGCTTTTCAATGCCCTGTGCACCACTAATTTTACCTGGACTTAGAAAGAAAGTAGAGTGACAGAAAAGGGGCTCTCGACGAGCAGTTATACTCACATGAACGCACGCATCATCATCATCATCATCATCATCATCATCATCATCATCATCATCATCATCACCATCACCATCATCATTATCATCATCATAATCAACATCATCATCATCATCATCAGTCTGACTACGTCCCCTGCAGTACAAAGGCCTCTCCCATGTTCCGCCAGTTAACCCAGTCCTGTGCTTGCTGCTGCCAATTTATACCCGCAAACTTCTTAACCTTATCTGCCCACTTAACCATCTGTCTCCCCCTAACTCGCTTGCCTTTTCTGAAAATCCAGTCAGTTACCTTTAACGACCAGCGTTTCCTGTCTACGCGCTACATGCCCGGCCCATGTCCATTTTTTCTTGGTTTCAACTATGATATCCTTAACCCCCGTTTGTTCTCTAATTCACTCTGCTCTCTTCTTGTCTCTTAAGGTTACAACTACCATTTTTCTTTCCATTGCTCGCTGCGTCGTCCTCAATTTAAGCTGAACCCTCTTTGTAAGTTTCCCGGTTTCTGCTCCGTAGCTAAGTACCGGCAAGATACAGCTGTTATATACCTTTTTCATGAGGGATAGTGGCTATATACCTGTCATAATTGGAGAGTGCTTGCCAAATGTGCTCAACCCCATTCTTGTGCTTCTAGTTGCTTCAATCTCGTGCATTATAGCTCAGGCAAAAAGTGTAAGCCTATAGCTAGAGGTACTCGACGCGTTGCTTGCCTGTAGTATTATGCGAGCCCTTGACTAAACGTTAAAACTTCAGTTTCAACATTTGGAATGATAAGGGATGCTAAGTCAGAAAGCCTCCAGTGTGCTTGACTTGGACCACGACCTCTGACAACGAAGGCAACAAAGGCGGCAAGGGGGACATATATTTAATACGATGAAAATGTACAAATTTCAGAACAAGCTTAGTACTGTTTCTACAAGTGTAATAAATTGTAATAAAGCAAAAACATAAAAGAAAGCACAAAACTTCAAACTGAGAAAAAATACCAATAATAGTGATTAATCCCTTACGAATACGAAATCATAGAGTGTGTAGTGCCATCATCACCATCATTATTTCTTGAAAAATGTAGCGAGAGAGGAAGACGGGACAGCGGCCAACGTGGTCGTGTCGTTCTTTCGCCACTTTATTATCAAAGGCGATTGCCGAAGCGGAGCGGTGGTAGCTGCAGCGTCCAAACCGCCAGGCCAGAAGCTCGTTCTTATCCTCGCGCAGCTCGAGCTAGCATCAGCTGCACGGGAGGCGCGGCGCAGTGATCAAGAAATGATGATGGTGATGATGGCGCTACAAGTGTAACGAAGCAAGAGTACAAGATTAGCACCAGTCAGACTGGACATGTCTTCATGCGCTTACTATACAATGACATTCAAAAAGTAGAACCAAGCGTGAAATGACACAAAAAATGGATAAGTAAACGCTTGAGAGAAAGGAGGAAAAAATATGGTAGAATTTCCGACATCTGCTCCTGTATCTCTTCTGTCGTTTTTGGTACCGTTCGGGCTTGGATGTCAACATAATTTAATTACGCCGCCTTCTGCATTTTCTTTACGCAACTTCACATTGACAATTTGACAGTATTGATGTAATAATGCAGGCTTGATAAGTTCGTTCGGGTCCTTGATTAGTTCACCTAAAAGAGAAAAAAAAACAGCTAGGTGAAAGGCAGAGACGACGCGACTATCACTCTAGTTCAAACAAAAGGTCGGAGGGCGCACGTGCAGTTGATTTTACGCTTTGTCTTGTTCGGTTCTGGCAAATAATAAGAATAGAGTACATACTCGTTTCTGTAAGTTGCATGTGAGATGACGCGTGAAGACAGTGCCTCGTTCCTGGGTTTTGTCACATTAGCACCTTTATACACCAGACATACTATAAGAGAAAAGGGGTGATACACAAAAAATCCCTTAGTCAATAGTTTGGCCTCGTAACGTCCGAACTATTGACTATTTACTTCATATTATTTGCCTGTGGTGTTAGGATGGCACGGTTAAAAGCCTGTTCAACGAGAAATTTCCGTTTAACAAAAAATAAAATAAAAATGAAATCTACAGGGCGCTTGAGCTTCGTCATCAAGAGTATAACGTGATAGCATCATCGAGTTCTGCTCGCATGGTATTCGCATTTCCTTGAATGAAACTTCATTTTGGCCTAGTTGGTAGGTATTCATAAGTTAAAATGAACAGCAAAAATACATAACACACCCCACGGAAAAAATAAACGACACACACACGAGCGCCATCTATCAACTGCTTATTCCTGATTTGTCAATGCATATTTATGTCCAAGGCTTGTCTTCTGATTCACTTGCCTAGCATCGCTTCCCAGACATGCCCTTCTAAAAATAAGGAAGTTCTGGGTGGATGACAATGGTCGTTTAGAAAGTCTCTGGAATGCACCACTAGCCCGTGAAGGAGAAAGCAATAATCGAGAGAGCAATGTTTATTGATAAAACGGCGCGTGCAAATATGCATGTGACCAGCACGCCTTTAAGGGCCGATGTTTGTACGCTGACGTTTCTATACACTCGTCAATGTTGGGTTTTTGCGACTTATGCAACCGGCACAAAAACTCGTAGTTCACGAAATCTTCGCTTGAAAAACAAGCGCGCAAAGCAATACATTATGATTTCTTCGCAACGTAAGCAATATTTGTGAATATCCTCACTTAGTACGAGCACTACATACCGGCTTATCACTTGTGGTGTTTCTAATACCCATGCTTCTTTTGCCATCATTACGCAACAGTAAAGAATTAGTTACATAGATCATGCGCAACTGTTCAACGTATGTATGTGCGTGCAACATTTGCACAATTCTGTAGCGTCACTTCGTAACGTTTCGCTCATAAAAAATTTACAACTCAGTCATCTTCGATTCGCATTTTTTTCCATAACAGCTATTCTCAAGGTATGTCGGATCTCCCAACCTTTTTAAGAGATCTGGTATTGTTTCTGTCTTCTTTTGACATACCTCCTCAATTTATGTGCAAGCGGGTTTGTTGGTGAGCGCCTTAGTCACTGAATTAGAGGAAGGAAATGCTTTTCTTGTTCAATGCTGTGTATCATAATAATTTCTTTCTTTATGTGCGTGTGTGCTCATTTCCTGCTGGTATATAACTTGTATTCCGGCCAATTCTATTAGTGCCACTCTGTAGTTTCTTTTATAGCTGAATTGTTTTTTACTACTTCCAGAGACCTGGAGGGCAACAGACTCGACGTTATCCCTGACGACACATTCTGGCCTCTTAGAAGCATCGAATCACTGTAAGAATCATGGCTGTCTTCGCATGCAAAACTCTTGCGGCGTGCACGAGTGTTATGGTTATGAGGCAGAACATCCGAACAGAACTATCGATGGGTGAATAGTCCGTATAATTAGCGTTCGTAAGGCCGGCTGACAAGTTTTCAAAACAACACAAACGAAGTCTCATGGTGCTTCAGTCAGAGTTGGACACACATCGTGTATTTATAGGCAGACTGAGATCACCATAAGCTTCTCGTGAAACAGCTACTAGATATTGTGCGCCCATCACTTGCAAGTCTTGAGTGTGTACCATGAATCGAGGAGCTGCAATGAAACGTGATACGCCTGATATCCTGAACGCAGCACTATGGAACAGTTCAGTGCAGTTCAAGATCACACAAGCATTTTGCTAGTGCGCTCGGTTCTTCCTATCTTCTTAATTTTTTATCCCTTAATCTCACTATCCCAGCATAGATTGGCCACCGCCTCCTCTATTTTATCAATGCCAGCCAGATGCGCCCAATCCAGCTGTTCACCACCCTCTCCTCCAGCCCTTTTCCACTCTCTCCTAACGCCTTGCGTTTGGGTGTGCTTTCAGGTCATGGGGGAGATAGCCCCTCATGCAATCCATGTTGGAAATCATATGAAGTAATTTTTTGTTCAGGTGTGTGCAGATTTGTGGGGCGGCGTCTCGCATTCCTCGTCTTCACAAAATTGGCAGTCACGCTGGCTCTGTGAAATATACGGTGTTTTGAGATAGCGTGTTGCCTTTCGTGGCGCTATGCGTTCAGCCAATGGGGAAGCTTTACTGCAACGTTTCTGCGTGCGCTGCTCTGTGACGCGGTGGAGGTGTTGTCTCGAGCCACAGAGGAGCCCGAAGGAATAAACCTGATAGACGTATAATATTGTTGTATGAAACACGTCTATCGCATCTTCGGGGGGAAGTGCTTGGATGCACGTGTGACACGAGCCGCGCGACCCCTCATATAGCGCCGCATCACGACCACTTCTTGAAGTCAGGTGGACCGACGGGTCCCGTTCAGAGGCGCGTGTTTGCTTTTGGCTCCGTGTGTGTTTGTGTGGCTTGGAGCTGTTTTCTTACGAAACAAAAATCAGCAAATGTTCAGTGGTTGCGCTTCACCACCTTATTTTTTTTAGACTTACCTTTCCGAATCCGGTCAAAAGTTTCAAACAGACTGAATTTTTCTTTTTAAACAAAACCGAAACACAGCAATAAACGAAGCCGCAAGTGCGATTCGTTGCCCGCAAGTACGAAGACTATCCAATGTGTTCATTCTTATGACCGCTGAAGGATTGCAGCGCCAGAGTCCCCTCTAGTTAATCTTAGGAAACTGTTTGCCTCTTCGCAGTCCTGCTAGAATTCAGGCGATGGCATTTTTTGTTCTAATCACTCGTGTTGGTTGTCAACTTTCGCGTTCAGTGAGGCATTCAAGGCTTTCGCCTTAAATTTATGTTTGCTTGAAGTTTTCGAGTAGCACAAGTAGACATGCGTTAACTTCTCCTTTTGCAGCAATCTGAGAAAGAATGTGTTCCGCACTGCCTCTTCAGATCTATTCGCTCCTCTTCGCAACATCACTCACATGTAAGTACGAATTTATGTCTAGTGAACTTCGCTAAACAATCCTCTATGCGTTTTTTTAAAGTGTTCCTGAATATATATATATATATATATATATACAGAAGAATAACTTCGGTTGCCGCAAGGTTATAAATATGAAAGTAGATGCGCTTTCACATAACAACTGTTTATAACAGTTGTTATGTGAAAGCGCATCTACTTTCATATTTATATATATATATATATATATATATATATAGCACGAAACGAAGTTCTGTGGCCAAGCAATAAACAAGCGCACTGAAAATACTGCGTCTATCTATTTTTACTTGTTGGCGTTTATGCCGTGGCGCTGTCCAGATAGACAAGTAAAAAGTCCAATTTTGTACGTGTGCTTCCTTATACATACATACACATATATATACACACACATACACACATATAAATATATATATATATAAATATTTATATATATATATGTATATATTTCCTGTTTTTCAGTGTGTATAAATTTGCCCTTCCTTGAAATACTTCGCCACATTGTAGGGTAGTTTCTTATTGCTGTAATTTCTTGTTGTGTTTCTTGATGCATATGCCAATATGTCAACCAATGTGTCAACCAAGTCGCTGCATTTTTTTTCTTCTGACAACTTTTCTTTACACTAATGTTTTATGCCTTCTTTGATCTGAAATTGTTAAATGATCCGATTCTGTTAGTTTCATTCTGTACTTTATCGCGATGTATGTCTTCATTGTGTACTTATTCGAATTTTTATGTTCACGCCCTTCCTGCTAAAGTCCCTGATGGGATTGGCAGTATGTCGAAATAAATAAATATATATATATATATATATATATATATATATATATATATATATATATATATATATATATATATATGTGTGTGTGTGTGTGTGTGTGTGTGTGTGTGTGTGTGTGTGTATGTGTGACGCTATGATGTATTGGCGACGTAGCCTGGCTCATACCCCATGTTTATTCCACTCTGCACTTCTTGCTTCTCTACTTCTCCTAACCATCCCTGCCTTCTTACGTTACAGGATTTCCCCTCCCCCCGAAAGATGGCACGTGTTACAAGCTACAACGAATTGCAGAGAATAAACAAAATAATGGCCAAATTCACAGTTTCACGTCCCGACAGAGTTTCACAATCTCACTAAATCTTGAAGGCCGAGGGAGCTGTCCCGCGATTTTTAGGACGACTCTGGTGAACGAGCTTGACTCTGGCGTTCCGGACAGAGTGGGCAACACATGAACACTGACAATACTGCTTCAACTGTTCTGGGGACTGAGCAAGGTTGAAACGCATTGTTGCATCGGCAGCTTGGATGTCATGGGGGTTGTAGTTTTTGTCGTGAATGGTGCAATCCCGGTGCCTCTTGCTTGCGTGTTTCTTCAAAGACTGTGACGGAGTGCCTGAGTGCTTGCGGTGTGCAAGCAGTCTCTCGGTGTCTATCCCGGCGTTTTCTGTGGTGGTGCACTCGGTGTAATAGCAGGTGCAAGGAGTGTTTCTGGTGACTTTTCTTTGTGCGAAAGTGCCTGACATCTTGAATTGGTCTTTGGTTTAGAGATCTTATTTTCCGATGTTCTTTTATTGGTGAGTGCGCTTCCGTTGAATTTTGCGTTCGTCGATGCCCTCGTTGCAGTCTCTCTCGTTGTAGCAGGAGTTTATGAACTTGGCTTTGCTTGCTTTCCTGAGGCTGCTCAAGAGATGGCTGTTGTGGCACCCGTTCCGGAATGGGGCATTCATTTCCTTCGGTGTTTGACGCGTCCTGTAGACAGCTGATGAATGGTGAACTAGTGTCTTGCTTGTCGGGTATAGTTGGCAATGCGTCATTATTGCTAGCATGCTCTTCAGAGGCTTCGGTGACGGGGTTCATTAAGGGCGCTTCCGAAAGACAACTGTTTACGAGGTTTGATGTATCATGCACTTCTGAATTTCTTCGATTACTGAATTGGTGAGCTCTGCATGTGGGAGCCACAGGTGACATGGCATTACTAAGTTTGAACTGCAGATTTTGGCAAGTCTGCAGTGCCGTGGAAATGACACGAAGCTTTTCAGGGGCTTCTTTTTCGCTGTTCACTGCGAGTAGTTATTGGGCCTGGTAGCGTGCGACGTTCGATGCGTCTGAGCCTTCTGTTTTGTTTGGACTCTCGAGAGTGTGTGCACCGGACGGTGATGCATGAAACCGTACGGAAGAAGAATGGTTTAACAGGGTATTTTTTCGATACGCCAGGTCATCTGTATACCATGAATACGGCGTCCTTACAAGGCAAGTGGTGAGCGCTAGGAGCGCTTGAAGATCCGCGTGACGAAAACCCAGGCGGTGGGCCACGTATGCGAAACAAAGAGTGAAGGGCATCAGCTGGTTCAGCAACGTCTCGTGTCATATGCTGAAGCGATGACTTCGGGAATGCCGACTTTCGTGTGCAAGGGAGACGCGCTTGACGGTTGGGTTTTGCCCAATGTACGCACGGCCTTCTGTAAGTAAACGCATGTGCCACTTAGTCTTGAGGCACTTGTCGATTCGCGCTGGACTTTCGAATGCTTGAGGACTGCTTAGGAAATTGACGATAGTGTGCAGTTGTCTCTAGATGATTGGCAATGGGTAAGTCTTGGTCATAGTGATTAAAATGGGTAATCATCTCCTCTTTGATTTTTTGCCATGATTCGTCATTTTCAAAGATATGGGTGAGGTCAAACTTAAATGCCTCACCGGAGATGTAGTCAGTAAAATAGATGATCATCTCCCGTTCCGACCAGAATGCAGCGGCGGCGTGGAGCTCGAATAGGTTGAACCAGTCCTGTACGGGTCCGTCGTCCGCTGATCCGGTGTACTTGGGGATGTGGAGTTCAGTCGATGGTTCTGTCATGGTGCTGGTAACTGAATGCGCCTGAGATCAACTCTTCTGTGATCGATATTCAGTTGAGGCGTACTGCAGGTGGCTTCGTGAATGATGTGAGGTTCATGAGTGGTGGCCAGGTCTTCATCCTGTCGACTCGTGTGACGCTATGATGTATTGGCGACGTGGCCTGGCTCATACCCCATGTTTATTCCACTCTGAACTTCTTCCTTCTCTACTTCTCCTAACCATCCCTGCCTTCTTACGTCGTATATATATATATATATATATATATATATATATATATATATATATATATATATATATATATATATATATATATATATATATATATATATATATTTATATATAGAATATTATTGAGATCTAAGAGACAGTAATGCCAAGTAATGTACAGGGGAAGCTATTAGAACCAATGAAATGTGAATAAGAAGAAAGAAAAGTGGTCGAAAAATAAGCAGCCGTGAGCCGTGAGCGGTTCCTGCTCACGGCTGGTTATTTTTTCATCCACTTTTCTTTCTTCTTATTTACATTTCATTGGTTCTAATAACTTCCCCTGTACATTACTTGGCATTACTGTCTGTTAGATCTCATTATTATTGCGTTAAAGCACGGAAAAACGAGCCCTTAGGTATGCACTTCTTTTCTTATATATAGATATATATATATATATACATATATATATATATATATATATATATATATATATATATATATATATATATATATATATATATATATATATATATATATATATATATATATATATATATATATATATATATATATATATATATATATATATATTATCAGCCTGACTACGCCGACGGCAGGACAAAGGCTTCTCCCATGTTCCACCAGTCTTCTCAGCTCTGTGCTTCCTGCTGCCATTTTATACCCGCATGCTTCCTCATCTCATTTGCCCACCTAGCTTTCTATCTTCCCTTCACCTACTTAGTTTATTCGTGAATCAAGTCATTTATCCCTAATGACCAGCAGTTATCCAGCCTATAGAACAACAACTGGTCATTTAGCAGGTCGTGTCTGGTCAGTTCTGGTCGTTAAGACGCCACCCACGTTTTGAACAAAGTAGTTGCGATGGATGCACGCGTTTTTGACTCAATGATCTCTCGACAGCTACAACACCTTTCCAACAAAACATTGTTTGCCAATTAACTTGGCTTGATGTCAACCGTACCAACAGTGTTTTGCCTATGGCTGCTGGGAGGACTCTACCGTGAAAGCATATGAAGTCATCGTTATACGTGTGCCAGTTAGAGCAGTGCACATATTTGAGGAGTCATAAGGACTAACGCATCTCTGAAGGCTTTTTGTCCTTTAACGCGTAGACAGTCATATTCCGACAAGAAAGTCACGCCAAGACAGATAGTCGTTATTTTAAATTGAGGCTTTTGAGACGCATTATACCAGGACGTCTCCACAGTCATGTAAATAACGTGAAAATTGTAGCTAAGCGTTATTTGCTGTGGCGAGGATTTGCTGTGGCGAGGAGGTGGAAAGATTATATAGGCTGCGAAAGGCTGCCTGCGGAGAATAATAAGAAAAGTTCAGTGAAATTGTCGGTGTGGAGGGTGTAGAAAATAGTGCACGACACGAACTGGAGTGATGAAGAAGGGTATGGCAGAGGCTTGTTTATTCTTGGACTGCTAGAAAGTACGATGGCAGTGAGTTCAGCCCCAACAAAGGCTCCAGAGCGATTTTTCCAAAAAAACGGAAAGCTCTCAAAAATGGAAGGCCGTCACAAGAAGGCGACGAGATGGGCATCATCAGGGAACAACGAAGACCGTTGCTCGGTTCTCTGTGTGTCTCGTTTTGACAGATCAATATAAAACTGCTGTGGCGACGACTCGAGGAAGGAGGATAGGGCAAATAACCTTAGTGTTTTGAGCTTGATAACAGTGTATGCGTTGGAGACTGCCGAGGAATTGACACGATGGCTTTAAATCAAGTAACGCTTCCCAGCCTGGTGCACTCGTTTCAGAAGTAGCTGGAGCGTGTTTTTTCTTTAAACGCATGGCGTTATAAATGACGTTTGCAGGAGACTTGCTACTTTACGTCGGCAACCTCAGGTCGCGTGCAACTTATGGAAACTGAAGCTGTAGGTAGATGTGTGTTATTTTTTTTTCTTTCAAGGGGTAGTACGTATCCGTTCTTTTAAATGCAAAAATAGGATATTGTGATTAGCACTGCGTGCATGAGGCAGCCAGTTATGACTACAATTATATTTTATACTGACCTGCAATAGTTCCACAGAAGCGTTACAAGCGTAATTGCCCGAAAGTACACAGAGTATACCACTGAAAGTCTCAACACTGAAAGAAGTTCCAAAACACTCAATGGGATATATCTTGTATGAGGCAGGTATCTTCAAAATAACCGAAGAGTGGAGAGTTTCTCGTTTTTGTATTAGGGATTGCTGGCTGAAACTGTCTGGACCGGGCTGTGGCGGTGCCAAACCTTTCAGTCCTGGGCCGGATACGGGCCGTATTTAAAAACACAGGGCCACACTCTGGCGGACCGGAGCATGAAAATTTCGGGCCGCACTCATGCCGGAAAAATCGGCCCATGCAGTACACTAACGGAGGTCTTTAGAGCTGGCTCACTTCACTACAATAGTCGTGCGCGCGGGATAGGGGTAAGGGGGCGGCCACTCCCACAGTCACCGGCTACGAGGAGGGGTGTGTCACAGCAACGTTCGTTCTCTTCCTACAGAGCTATGACAGTCCTAGACGCACTTGCAAAGGGCTTCGTTCAGGAGAATGAGCATTTAGGTACACTTTGAAGGTGAATCAAAGTATATTCTGAACATCTGCTCTGCCCGACCGTTCGTGCGTAGTGTCCTAAGATACAGAAGAAACCCATAAGATGCTTGTTCTAGCCTCGAAATTTGATGCCACCACCCCTTTAACGTGCACTAACATTGCATGGACCTCTACCGTTCCTCCTCCATCAAAATGTAACCACCGTGCCCGGATAGGAACCCGCGACCTTCGGCTGAGCAGCCGAGCACGATGTATTAAAAGTATTGCAGTCTGTGACACCCTTTATATGCGACACTCTGTTACCTTTTAAATATTCGCCAACTCAATTTCTACATGTATTTCTGTAATAAATATTCGATTTGTCATTGCGCCCCATGAAGCAGCGCCTATTGTTTTCAACGTATTTACGCATTTTGTTATGTTGATCCTGACATTGATTTTATCTATACTTCATGTATTTGATCACTTGAGGTCCCACAGCAGTGCTCACATTAAGGAACCTGTTTCAGTATTCTCCATAACTGTACCCTTCTCCCCTCGTAGGTTCAATAAACTGAAACTGAAGCTGAAAGCATATCTATTCCTCACAGAAGCGGTTGTGGTGTGGAAGGAGTCATTACCTTTCCTGACATTCCATTACATCCCACTGGTGCAGCTACTTCAGTGACTTCAGCCTGTGCTCGTCCGCACTGCACGTTCGCGTTTGCGAACCACGCGGAGATGGTATCAGTAGCCTGGCTCACCTCCTGGACAGCGTGGTTCTGCGCGTGGCCGTGTGGGTGGTGGCGCTGGTTGCCTGCCTCGGAAACCTGCTCGTGCTCGTCGGGAGGCTAGTGCTGCGCGAGCCCAACGCGGTGCACTCCTTTTACATCAAGAACCTGGCACTGGCCGACCTCATCATGGGCGTATACCTTTTCGTCATTGCCTCGCACGACGTGGCGTTCCGAGGAGAGTACATCCGATACGACTACCGCTGGCGGCGCTCCGTCGGCTGCAGCGTCTCTGGGTTCCTGTCGACGGTAAGGACACCATCTGATTTTCAATCCATTGATTCATTTATTAAGCGTGTTTATCAATTTTATTGTGATAGCGATCATATGAACAGTCTCAATGGATTTTTGCCGTCACCGTTGGCGTCGCCGTCATGTCCCGTATAGAGTCCAAATTGATTAGACCCCTCGCGCATCTTACAATCTACTCAAGGGTAAAAGCGCATGGTGGGGGGTGACGAATGTGGCTGAAGCAGAGATCAAGTGAAAGCAAATGTCTCACCCGTCTTTAACGAGCACGAAAAGAGGCAAGGAAAGGGGTTGCTCGAGCAGCAACTCTCAACTTTGATTTTACTGGTGCGGTCGCGATAGCATGCGTCCATGCTATCTCGCTACCTAGGCAGCCGTGAGTGGCAGCTCGTATACCCTTCCACGTTCCACGCCCTCGATGCGAAGACACTGTGCGTAAATTGTCCCTGGAGCAGATGTGTTCCTATACTACAGCGTTTTGTTGAAATGCGTGAGATTAGTTCCAAAAGTGTTTGTTCCCAGTCTAACTCCTTATACCATTACAATTTCTTACTATCTCCTTTATTGATCAACTGTTACGGGGAAGCTGGCTTATATTCCAAGTTCTCTGTCGTGTTCGGTAGGTTTTCAAGTGCACAAGTTCACCAACTCCGCTGTGTTCTTTCGTGCAGGTCAGCAGCGAGGCGTCGGTGTTCACCCTGACGGTGATCACGGTCGATCGGTTTGCGTCCATCGTGTACCCGCTCTCTCTGAAGCGTCGCACATTTCGGTTCGCGTGGATGTGTATGCTCTGCGTATGGCTGATGACCCTGTTGCTCGCCGCCGTGCCCATGATGCGACCCGACTACTACGGTGAAGAGTTCTACGGAAGCAACGGCGTGTGCCTGCCTCTCCACATTCACGACCCCGACTCCAAGGGTGAGTGAAGCATGTGAAAGTTTCGTCCCGTATAGTGAACGATAGAAAGGGAATCGAAGGATTCATTTTTTCTTCGTTACATGCAAACTTCCTGAAAAGCAACGATGTTTAAGATCAAGGAATGTATAAGAGAAGCTATTTGAGGTATTTTAACTGAATGCAGTCTGAATGTATACCTTTTAACTTAATGCAGTTTTTTAACTGAAGTGCGACATCAATTATGAAGAAATAAAGAGGCGAAAGGACTACTTGCTGCCAGCAAGGACCAAGCCTGCTTTACCGATTGAGCTGCAGTGGTGGTCGTCCTATCGCACACTTTATAGGATGTTACTTTGCATGTAAACTTGGAAGTGTTAGCGTCGATAGTAGCCACATTTATAAGATATACACGCAATGTAAGATCCAATAAAGTTGATAGGAAGAAAACAACCGTTGTTACTCAATTGGCAGAGAATCGGCACGTAATCAATAGGAATCTGGTTTGGTCCATACCGACGTCAAGGTGTGTTTCGTTCACTTTATTATGTATAATTATCAGCTTTATTACAGATGAAAGACTACAAACAAAATCGCCTATGCCTTCAGAAGGCAGCTTCATTTTTGTTGGTTTTCATTTTGGGCAATTTCGTGAGTCATGGTTAACTCTGCTTAGTAGTATAGTGATGTGCTGGGATTTTCGGTTCATACCGTCTGACAGCCCGTAAAAGTGTAAACCATATAACACAACACCCAAAAATGAAAGAGGGAGCTGAGCAAACAAAAGAGAAAGGGAGTGCTATGCACTTGTTACTGGGCCAGTTTTAAGAAATGAACAGCTCTGTCTGTCTTCACTTCTTTCGTCCACGTAATTGCGCCATAAGGTTAGTTTAGTGAGACAGCCGGAATCAGCCCATGGCTGCCGAAAACTGCAGGCTTTTGCAATTTTCTTAGCAACAATCACACTGTCATGCACTGTGGGTGAGAAAGTCTCGAAATCATCGTCTCTTGAAGCGGACACCGGTGTCACTGAGGCATCGGTGTATCAGGCTGGAGAAGGCATTTCTTCGACAAAATGCTTTGACGTACACTCCATTTCTCTGCATAACACAAGCTCTATGATGTTCAAGTTGGCTAACGATGTGCGAGCGCATTTATTTCTACCCCTGCGAACGTCTTGCCCTGGTTTTCTCAAAGAATCTTCAGACCATCTGTCACTTCATGAAGTTGAGCAATGCGATGCCCATTCACTGAAAAAGGCACTACAAGTTTACAGAATGCACCGAGGAAAGTCCATAAGATAATATTGACCCACAGGCATTCCAATCGATTTTCGGGAGGGAAAGTCTACTGAAGTGAAAATCACCATAGACAAACTGGTTTATTAACGGCGAGTGATTTGCATACATCATTCACGGCTAACGGTACGCGGATCTCCGGAGATCTTCAGCGCGCTTTCTATATTGTGCGATGCTCCTACATATTGAAAGCTGCCCTCGAGATGCGCATGAAATAATACCCTTTTCCGTACCCCCTGAAGATGTAGAATAAAACATAAAAAAGTAAGAAAAGAAACGCCGGAATCACCTTGCGTTTGGTTTATAGTGAACTTTCTATAGACCCTTTCAAGGTTTACAAGCACAGCGCCTTGATTACTTCCGGTTTTGTTCACCTATGTGGTTTAATAGCATTGGGGGACCACAAGAGCTTTAAAACACAGCCCAATAATTTTCTAAAGTTTTCTTCTTTTATTTGGCAAAATATATTCAAATAAATGTTGTTTTCAGCTACATAAAAACAATAAAAAATTTCTCGTACTTCACGCACGTTTCTTTTATGTGAAAAACGAGAAAGAGACTTTCCTTACGTTTGAAAAGAAATTGAAAACATGCTTTCGGTTTCAACGTTAAGAGCTGGTACATGAGGGGGCAGGAAGTTTTTTTTTTTTTTTTTTTTGGTACAACGCTTGCGACCTTGTCACCGTCTATAGTTCGGCTCTACAGCGTGGCGGGAAACGCAGAGGTGGACACGCGCCGCAGTTTCCAAGAGAAATAATTATCTAAGGGTGTCAGGTTCTGCATTGTCGACACTTGCGGTGGGTATAGCCGAAACGCAAAGGCGTAACAACTGTACCAGTTGTTAGTTTACGCTTGTCCTGTCTATACCTGCGCGTTGTTTTCGAGCGTACTTGTTCGCGCTTCAGTGGCGCGCTGCAGGTATCGAGCTGCTTGCCATTCTTAATGTGACGTTCAAATTTCTCGCTTTAGCATTCATTGATTAAGGGAACCGGGTAATCTCTTTAGCCAATAAGTATTTCAGGCGAAGTTTGTGTACATTTTTCTCCGTTACCATATAAGATACAGTAATTATTCTAGTATTGTCGTGTTCATAAGCCATTTCTCTTTTCAATGAAGAAGATTTAGCACTGAAAGTTGAAACGCTCATTTTAGGATTTTTTTTTACTTCAGGTACCCGATAAGACCTTGGTAACAGCTATTATATATGTTGAAAAGGTGTACCTCTTCACACCGCCTCATTTCTACTTCAGCACATGTCCCACTGCGGCGGTCTAGTGGTTACGATACTCGGCTGCTCATCTGCAGGTCGCATGATCGAATCCTGGCTGCGGCGGCAGCATTTTCAATGGAGGCGAAAATGATATAGGCTCGTGTGCTCAGATTTGGGTGCACGTTAAAAAACCCCAGGTGGTCAAAATTTCCGGAGCCATTCACTATGGCGTCTCTCATAATCATATGGTTGTTTAGAGACGTTAAACCCCACATATCAATCAATCAAAATCAATACTTCAGCACATTCCTATTACGTCATCAAAATAATGGCCGAAAGCTATGTTTCTAAATAAAGTAGTTCCTGAGATAAAGGAACATAAATACAAGAACAGCATATCATGAGATGATCGTAAATAAAGTAGTTCCTGAGATAAAGGGACATAAATACAAGAACAGCATATCTTGAGATAATCGCATTTAAAGTTGAAAATATGCATTATTTCAAAAATTACAATGAGATAGCAGCATATTAATGGCCTTGTTTTATAGGCACCAGCCAGATACTCAACACCAATATGCAATGGAATGGAAAAACTTTATCACTAATACCACTTATTTTTGTGTTCAAACGTCTTGCCTGCTGAGCCTCCTTAGTCGACTGCTGTGCAGTCCCGTCGGTAAAGTACTATTGACGCAGGTCAAAAGTGCGAGGCCCTGCACTGTTCAGTGCCGTGACGAAATTCCAATGTAGTTCGGCATATTCTCGTGGGCAACAGTGCCATAATCAAACGTGAACACAGCATCAAGAGTGTATATTTTCCGTGTTTGGTGTCCAAGAAAAACGTGTTTTTTTTTTCTTTTTGGAGAGTGCTCCCAGATGCAACTACTCATTATGATTTCGAGTTTTCCGATAGAGAAATTTACTAAGTAATTCTGGATTAGCTGAACCCGGATAATTTGGCTTAAGACCCTCATGAGCAGATGCTGGAAGGTGTTCTTTATGAATGAATGGCTAACCATTTAACTGGGCTTTGTAGAATGAGCACCAAGTCTGAGCTGCCTTCTGGCCAAGGCCACAAGAGGGATTAATATTATTTGATGTCATATATAAATATTGACCCGGACAGTTCTTCACATTTGCTTAAAGTTGGGTCTAATCACTTTAATGGCGAAATAATAATAGTTTTCGTGCTTGTCAATAGTACCACCCGTAAGACGTCCGCGAACAGATATATTTTCCTAACCAAAAGCTTTATGTACCAGTGTTTCTTTCATTTTCGCAGTTCTGGGTTCATTCTTTTTTGAATAAGCTAAATGCACACTACCTTGCTAACTGTAGCCTCTCCAATTGGCTATGATGCTTCAACTTCAAGGATTACCTTTCTACGTAAAAAATGGAGCATTGCAGGGCACCACACAAGTTTTGAAATGTCATATATAGAAAAAAGAAAAGCGCTCTGCGACACATGACACATTCTGGTACAGAAAACGCTAGCGATTACAAATGACAGAAAAATAATTTTTCAATATTTTTTCTTACCCTATTTCCTTAATCTTGAAAAACGAGGTTAAGGGCATAGAACATTAGCTGCTGTTAGAGAGGCTCCCGTTGTGTTGATCATTACAGTCAGCCGGTGTTCCAAGAATTTTTTTTTTTACTTTTGTTTTCTCATTTCGCGTGATGGCGGTGCCAAAGAACGACTCCACTATCACTGGCGTTGTGACCTGATAACAGGTTTCGCTGCTAAATTCCGACATGCATCGTTAATTTTCGCGAGCAAGCCCAATAGCAAGATAACAAGCGCATTCCATCTTCGATGGCAGGAATGGCTGGCAGACTGGCCGAAAGCTTCACATCTTTGTGTTGGCATATCCGAAAGCCAATATCTTCTAGTAAATGTTTGTTTATTGCCTATCGACAGATCTGGATGTGCAGAATACTTCTGTTTTGATTTTTTTCGATGGAGTAGTTCAATGCAACCGTATCTTTGTCGCTGTTGCCCCTTAAAAGCTGTTTGCCAAAGTGCTTTGCCCGGTCACCCCTGGGGACCTATTACAGATGTGTCCATCTAGTGTACATTGCCACTTCGAGTTCAAGTTATTTATTGGTTCAAGTTTTTATCAGTCCATGAAAATACTCAACACTTGTTATAACCATAGCCACTGGCTAGTATGAGGGGTCTAGTAAGGGGACTTCGGCTGAATGCATTCAGTTACTCGAAAAAGCGGCGATCCGTGACGTCGTGGTGCTGTTGACGACGTCGACAGCACATTTCCATTGTAAAGAAAAAGAAAGTGGGTGAATTTTACAGTAACAGGAGCCTGAAACAAACTCTACAAGCCTGCCGTAGGAACGCGTCCAGAGTTAACTCGATCGCCCGACATGTGCATTTAGAGCTACATCTCAGCTAGGGGACGGATTTTGTTGCGCTGAACTGCATTCCAGTTTTCTCATGTGTGTCGAGAGTTCTGAAAGCTTCGTGAAATCAAAATAACGTTTCGGAAGAAAACAAAAAAACAGAAGCAGGGGGCGTGTAGTTGGCGTAACTACAGCCAGTCAGTGGTGGTCAAAGTAGACAGTCCACAAGGTCGACACATCAAAAATCCTTCCCCTGTTCTGGAAAATAAAATGCGATTTATGCTCTCTATATCTGCATGCTCACAAAAATCTGCATGTTCGCAGTTTGTTACTGCTAATAATCATGACTCACCTGTAACTGAAGTTCGTTCCAGCGTGCCTCAAGGATCAGTACTAGGACCACTTCTATTTCTAATCTATATTAATGACTTGCCTTCTACATTGACATCTCATGTTCATTTATTTGCTGACGATTGCGTAATTTACCGTGAAATAATCAGTACTGGCGTTTCTAATGCTCTTCAATCAGATCTAAACCTTATAAGAGATTGGTGTAATACCTGGCGAATGCAGCTAAATATTAACAAATGTAAAATTTAACGTGTTCATAGAAACTCTACCACCCTTCCATTCTACCATATGAATAATATTCCCTTAGACCCTGTGAATTCATATAAATACTTAGGCGTTCATATAACTTCAAACCTAACCTGGTCTCTTCATATTGAATACATAAGCAGTAGAGCTAACAGCCCGCTTGGCTACTTACGTCACAAATTTTCTAACGACCCGTCATCTTTTAAATTACTACTTTATCAGTCTTTAGTGCGCCCGAAACTAGAGTACGCCGCAGCAGTGTGGGACCCACGCAACGAAAACCTCAACTTCTCTCTAGAACTCCTTCAAAACAATTCTGTTCGTTTCATTTTTTCCAAATATATCCGCACTTCCAGCTTATCTTCAATGAAAGCTAACCTACATCTTCCATCACTAGCATCACGGAGAAAAATATCTCGCTTAACTCTGTTTCATAAGTTATACCATCGCCCATTTTTTCATAATAACTTCATTTCACAGCCACATTACTTATCCCACCATGTAGACCATCGCTTCAAAGTCGGAATTCAAGCAGGAAACGCCAACACCTTTAATTATTCATTTTTCCCTAGAACATATCGACAATGGAACCACCTTCCCAATGACATAGTCACCATCATTGATAATAAACTTTTTCGAAAGGCTATAGCTAACATTGTTTAACTTGGAATTCATGGCACCTTATTATTGCTGTAAAGTTGTATAAACAGGAATAACGACATGTTACTTTGTTAGTTTTTAATATTTTTGCAAAGCATTTCCTTGCTACATTGTATGTACTGATATTTCTAGTCGTTTGTTTTATTGAACTGTTGTGTAACGTTCTTGTTCTGTTATTTACTACCCAAATTTGCATCATTTTCTGCTCACTACTCCCCTCTGTAATGCCCTCGGGCCTTGAGAGTACAATAAATAAATAAATAAATAAATAAATAAATAAAAAAGCAGCTCCACGTGTCGCAATCTTCTCGCTTCGGTAACTGATAACTCGTGTCAATCTTGTTTCGCTGTGACTGCACATGCTCACCGCGAAACATGTACGTCGGCAGCCTACTTACCTAGTCCGTGCGCAACTAAATCGGCGTTTAATTTCTTGCCAGCCTATTATAATATTATTCCCATGAAATGTCCAACAAATTCGGTAGCCATGCTAGAGCTCCTCTCTTTTTTTGGACAGACTTGAAATAGGCGCAAATGGTCGAGCAAGCACCCCTCCCACTTTCAAAACACCCGAAAACCTTTCCATCAAAATATCAAGTGCTTCGCATTCCACGCTTGAGCAGCCGTTTCGATAAACATTTTGACTCCTTGATTTACCGGTAGAGTCATATCTAATGCACTGGATTTGTTAGGAGGATTTGCATGCACGCTGGGCTCTCCTGAGTCCTCAATATCGCCTGCGGTCTCTGGTGGCACGTCAGGAGACCTCCTAGTGTGCGGTCAAGTGCACGCACTTTGCCTATGCGTCCGACGCTCAGCAGTCGTTTGACGAGTTTGATAGAAACAAAAAGGAATAAAAACAGCGAATGAATAAAGCATTTTGTTCGAAAGATGGATGGTCATTTTCTTTATTTTTAGCGGCCCTCCTGCCGACGTCTTGAATTTCTATTTGAAACTGAGCAATTGCACTCCCCCCTCCCCCATCTTCCCTTGAATCTTTGTCAGATTAGCGTTCACTGTAGGGGGAGGACGCTTGCTTGGCCCTTTTCCGACCCCTCCGAGTTTGTGATGTCGTCCTTACGCGCAACAGTGGAAGCAAGACTTCAGCCGATAGGCTGAGCAGTAGTTTCAAGCTCCATGTTATTGCCGCAAGGAGGTGGGTATACTGTGCATCATTGTATCAGTTTTTGAAAAGCCCAGTCGCATCGTAAAGAAAGTTAAATACCGATGTCGTTCACCCATGAATAACAGAAGTACATGGGAGTGTTGCAGTTATTCCATATGGTAGGTCGAGCGGTCTTAAAAATGTAGCATGGTGATATAGGGTGAGGGTTGTGTTCTCAGCATCAATTAAGCTTAGTCGTGTTTGTTCAACAGTTCGAAAGAGGTCACAGGGTACGTAGTGACCAAAGGAAAATGCTTTCAGAGGCGCACAATCAGTCGTTCTGTTAATTGTTGAGTTATATCTGTTAACCTTGTTAATCCCTCCTTAATGTGTGCACATTGTGCATCTGCTGCTTGGGGTCGATGTATTGATACGATATAGGATTAGAGCCGCCTTATCTCGCCTACAATTGTTAGCCACGCAATCGCAAACCTGAAAAGTTCATTTGTGCTGAACAGCACGGATATTTGCTACCGTTACCTTAATCAGACCACGCGAGAAATCTCGGGGACATGTCATACGGCACTAAATGCCGCACTCTGCAAGTCTCTGTTGCCAGCCAAGAAATTAAACTTCTTTGACCGATTGTGAGTACGTCAGTTCATTGTTTGCCTTTTTTTGTGCCTCTATATGGCATGCGTGAAGCACTTTCTTGTTTGTCTTTTGTTTCACACATGCCAAAAACTTTCACGTGCGAGTGAGTGCTTTAGGTGTGTGCTTTTTTGTTCCAACCTCTATTTGTTAGGTTAACGAATGTCGGTAGGCGGTGATTGTTACCTGTAAATCAATCGACTCACACACTGTCTAGTAACTATTAGGTGTTTTATCCAATACCGACTATACTTTATGACGTACTCTTCAAATATTAAACCTAAAGTTCTAATCCACAAGAAAGTTGATGATTGATTGATTGATTGATTGCTATGTGGGCTTTAACGTACCGAAATCACCATATGATAATGAAAGACGCCGTAGTGCAGTCAGTGTCAGTAATAGACGTTCATTAAATTAATCCGTGCTTTGAAGACCGCTCCTGCAATTCTTAAACAATCGAAATCCAAAAGAAATGCAAGAAGTGGAAACTGAAAGGTTCGAGAAGGAGACGAGGCCTTTCATCTTGGAGTTGACTTAGGGGAATGCACAACAGACTCTGCGAGTTCAGGTCTCAGAAAACAGCACGTGGTATGCTTAGAACGCAGTGAGCAATGGAAAAAAATATGGTAGGTGTAACGTTAAGAGACGAGAAGAGAGTAGAGTGGATCAGAGAACAAACAGGGGTTAAGGATGTCATTGTTGAAATCAAGAAGAGAAAATGGACATGGGCCAGGCATGTAGCGCGTAGACAGAATAACCACTGGTCATTAAGGGTAACTGGATTCCCAGAAAAGGCAAGCGGATTAGGGAGAGACAGAAGGTAAGGTGGGCAGATGAGATTAAGAAGTTTGCGGGGATAAATTAGCAGCAGCAAGTACAGGACCGAGTTAACTGGCGTAACATGGCAGAAGCCTTCGTCCTGCAGTGGACATAGTTGGGACGATGATTATTATTATTATTATTATTATTATTATTATTATTATTATTAATAATATTATTATTATTAATATTATTATTATTATTATTATTATTATTATTATTATTATTATTATTATTATTATTATTGTTATTATTATTATTATTATTATGCTTAGAACTGTCTAAAAATTGTTGGAGAGTGCCTAGTTGGACCCATGGTGATACGGTATGAAGCTCTGAGCCTACGCGAGCGAGCCGGAAGCAGTTGGCTTACAAGAAAGTGCCGACAAGTGGCTTCACAAGCTTAATACATGCCGGAAAATTTGCTGTGCCAAACAAAAAGAAAAAAAATTGCTGCAAGGAATCGCCGGAAACTTGTCGGTTCACCCTGTAGCTTTTTTTTTTCAAGGATCATGCTTCCTTTATCGCTGACCGAATTAAAGGTGTGCTTACCTGTCATCTATTTTGAACCACAACAAAAATCGCAGCACTCTCTCGAGTTGTCGCACCTATAAGCCACACAGAGCACCTTGTGTACTTTTCGTGGTTTTTCCTGTCTTTTTGGGCGCGTTTCCACTCTCACACACCAGATATTTCACCTTCAAGGCATACCAGAAAAATTCTACACGTATAGCCGCGACCACGTTTGTGTGGAGTGCTCGAGCAGCTGGTTTTTACTCTGTGGGTCGAAACCTTGAGGCAGTTTTGGGCTCTGAATGATGTATCAGGAGCATGCACGCCCTAGCTCCCAGGCTGATCACGTGAGAGCCTGATACTGCGCGATGGTTTCACCCCGCAGAGCAAACACCCGCCGTTCGCGTGCTCGACACAGACGAGGCCACGGCTGTACACACACATTGAAAGTGGCCGGGCCAGATGAACGGAACAGCAGCGAAAAAGATAAGAACGAGAGCGCCGCCCATCGATGTGACAAATTAAGTGTGTGGACGAATCTATACGGTGTTAAAGAGAAAGAAGTATAGCCAAGAAAACGTTTTTGTTTTGCTAATTCTCGCATCTATTTATTTGCGCAAAGGTTGTAAATATAAAACCACATTTGCAAAAACTGCTGAATTAATTTTTGCCTGCTACCATAGCCACAGGGACGCTTTATTTTTGGTATCGAAACTAGTCCGAGTGTCCATACGCTGAAATTGGACGCGCGGACACGTGAAGTAGTACAAGTGCACCATTCCACACGCTGATCTATGCGCTAGCAAAAACATGCACGACGCCGAGGCAATTCCACCTGATAACAGCGTTGAAGGGACGGGTCCTCCGCAATCAGTTCTGCGGGACCACATCACCGAGGCCACAGGACAGAAGATAGTCTGCATAGGGTTTTATGCAATAAACCTCTAAACCTCAATTATTTTAAACTTCATAGACGACGCCGAAGAGAAGATTATGTGATGACCTTCTTTCAATATGAAGTTCTCAAATAGGGGCCCTAATAACTTTGGGGCCCCAAAGAAATAGTATTGAGGCCACTGCGCTTAAGTGAGACCCAAACGAAGTTTGTGTTTTGCTTTGGTGAACCTATTTCTCGAATATAAGGGGAGCCACAAAGGTGGTCGCAAGAGCTCTTGCGTCAAACAAACATCCCAGCAGCTACTGAAGTGACAGCCGGCCTTCAGCCAATACTAGAGGGACCTTGAATAGAAGGAATATCTAAAGCGCCTAAAATTGCGTTTGAAAACTCTTATATTTTCCTTGACCGAACGCCAGCTTACGCTAAGCGCTTTGGGGCCCCAGACTCATTATGTCAGCGCAGAGACGCTTAGGCATTCAAAAATATTTTATCGGCCGGGGTTTCGCATCCTGAGAAGTGTAGATTTATGATGACAAATGCAACAGTGATAAGCCATTGTTTAAAATATCAAGATAATAAAAAGGGCTGAATAACTCATCAAAGCATAAACAAACAGTCGCGTTAACAAAACGCTAGAATAACAAAAAATACAGATCAATTATACCAGAAAGCAAAGGAAGTTGAGCGAGAAGAACGCTGGGAAAAGAACTTTTTACGCGAAAAAAAAAAGATGCGTGCCAGTGTTCTATCATTTAACATTTAGGAATGACATGTGCTTACTGCAAGTTCTGTATAACTTTCTTTAACGTTGATAGCAATATATGGCTCAACGCCAGTGACGGGACTCTACTGTCGAAACAGTGTTCTTGGTAGCATAGGGTTTAGAGATAAGTACTTCCACTGCTGCATTTTGACACAGTGATTCTCTTTCACTTTCGTTGCCAGGCCTTTGTTTTTACGGACGAAGCTCTCTAATCCGTGGGTCGTGCATCCACGATGTATGTAGAAGGAGTAGTAGTAGTAGTAGGTAGCCACCTCTCGTATAGTCCTTGGAATATCCGCTGTATGGCGGTACTTGTATATGATGAATATACAATGAAAATATGCGAGATGGTGGTACTTGGAGTGATCACTAGATGGGCTGACGGACGCACGTGCGGATGCAGGCACGCACAGTCAGACAGACAGACAGATGCAAAAACGGACGGATAGAGAGACAGACGGACGCACGGATGGATGGACATACGCATGGACGGACAGATGGATGGACGGACGAACGACCGCATAGACAGACAGACAGACAGACAGACAGACAGACAGACAGACAGACAGACAGACAGACAGGCAGGCAGGCAGGCAGGCTCTTGGACGGACGGATGGACCGACGAACGGACTATGGACTGACGTACGGACGGATAAATAGACAGACGCGCGGACGGTCGAACAAACGGATGCCCGGATGGACGCATGGACAGATGGAAGCACGGACTGACTGATAGACTCTTCGCCCCACCCATCATGATTTACTCCGTGGATATGCCGTGATCTTTTAAATATTTGCATCCCGTCGTGCATTCTCAGCATTTAGAACAGATCACTTTTAGAATTCAATGCAGCATGCCTCACAAGGATGATGCACGTGCTGGAAGAACAATGGGAAGCGAGACTTGGTTTGGCGTTTACTTGAGCAAACAATTGAAACGCAAGGACACGGGAGGCGGGTTGGGTTTCATGTAAATTTCATCACAGGCAACCGAACCGAAAGAGCGTTTCCACTCTGCGTGTGGTCGAGCGTTGCAGGCGCTGGAGAGTGTGAAGCGAGAAAGAAGTGTGTTGCGAGCGGGTGGTGGTGGTGGTAGTGGTTAGAAGATGAGAAAAGGCGCCTGATTTCTGCAACCCGGTCGGGAGCACAGCACGGTGCCTTGGGCGGAGGAGCCGGCAGTTGCGGGTGCTGCGGCGAGCATGCTGCGGGTGAGGGGCAAAATGACGTCACAGCACACCTGCGAGGAAAGCGTGGCATCAACGTGAGTCTAAGAGCTCCTGCGCATCTAAAAAGTGTTACCTAAATTATAAGGAAAATATGCATGTGTGAAGGATGAGGGCTACATTGCAACAACTTGGAAAGGGGCTGAACGCAATAGAAAGGGAGGGTAGCCCTCGGAAAAGCTTTTTATGCTTCTTTCTTCTGTGATGAAGGTCTTGTAGCTTACGATATACCATCACGATTCAAGGATGACGCGTATTGAAGCGCATCGGCAGATGCGAACGAAACAGTGGGTAATGGGCTCGAATAAACGAGCTCAGCCATAAAATTCGTGGTATAACTTCGCAAAAAACTGGACCAGATGGTCCAACTTATCACTATTTTGCAGCCATAAAAAAAAACGAATGTGAAATGATTGATTTTGTTCAATTGTAAAGTGCAACGTAATTGATAGCGAAACTAGGGCACCTTGACCGTTTCTATCTATCTATCTATCTATCTATCTATCTATCTATCTATCTATCTATCTATCTATCTATCTATCTATCTATCTATCTATCTATCTATCTATCTATCTATCTATCTATCTATCTATCTATCTATCTCTATCGAACCGCCTACGTTGGAGCGCTTTTGTAGTCATCGTAACATGGGGTGTACCAAAATTGCATACGGGACGTGAATACGTTGCTGAGTACATCACGAAAACAATCATAGGTCACGATGTGAGTAATGTGGATTGTCTGCCGCGTGCGTCTAAAACCCTTTCCACCAGCCGCCTTATGCTTATGCACATACTCGCATGAATCGAACCCGGGTATTCGGCATGTCAGCCCAGAATTCTACCATAGGACCAGGCGAGTGCTTCAAACTTCTCGACTAAAGGACTCTCCCACCAACTACGGGTCGGGCCAATGCAACTTTTTGTTGCAATGTTGACGATATGCTTTAAAATAATGTAATAGACACTGAACATGCAAGCTACATATAGTTTGCACTAACGTCACTGAAATCATCATGCTGAAACAAGGCATCCATGGCTTGTGACGTCGAGTTGATGTTACCATTGCAGCATCTCCCATATTTTGGTTGTTGTTGACGCACAGAGGCCAATAACAACTGCTCCTAAACTAACTGATCTTAAGCGAACTGCTTATTGCTCTTAAATTAGATTCATAGACACTAGCATGTCTTTGGAAGTTTCTTTCAAATTGCCAGCCGTTTACAGTAGACAACAATCTCCAGTCTCCACTATGGTGCAATACCGCCGGTGTACCGCAAGGTAGATTAAGCCGCTACAATTCCTGTTATACATCAATGACCTCCCTAATAACCTAGCTTCGCGTGTGCGACTCTTAGAAAATGAGTGCATTTTATTCCTTTTCCAGTTCAGATGACCATCACATTAAACAGAACGATCTCGTGCTTAATTGCTGTTGGTGTAAAGCTTGGTTCATTACTATGAAGTCATCTAAATGCAAGGTCATCTTTTTTACCCGAAAACACTGAGTTCACAATTTTTCTTGCAACATAAATCACAACCTGATTTTTTGTACCACTAAATACAATTACTCAGGAATTCTTCTTACGTCACAATTATATGTGCTAATGCGTCAAAGTCACTGGGGTACTTACGTTGATCTCTGCGAAATTATCCTGCGTATTCTTAAATTTATACTATGCAACTAGTTTTCCTACCATTTGCATCAAGCAAGGGTGGAAAATTCGAAAGTCCTGAATAAGCTTCGAGCTACTTTCTATAATTTAGTAGAAGAACAACCTATACCACAGATTTATTCAAACTAAAGACTGTGAGCTATTTCGCAAATTTAAATCAAGCCGTAATCACTTGGAATAAGGTAATAAATAAAGCTAGGCGTAGCTACTTTGCAAACTATCTCAGCGCTGCTACTGTATGCTCTGAGCTTATGTGGAAAAGGCTAAACACTGTCTTAAAAGTAAACGCCACTCCTGAAAACATTACGAAATTAGGGATAAATGGGTAAAGAGCTCTCAGGTACACTGCTTGCAAACGCTTTTAATAAGCAATTTGTTAGCGTCTCCTCGGGCAATAAAATGTAAGTAGTGTTCCTTGCATTACAAACACAATTTTTTGAACCCTGTAAAGGAGCCTAAAGTAATTGATATAAGTCATCACCTAAATACGATTACCTAAATACCACAAAACCTACAAAGCATGTATTTAATCTTCTAGCCCCTCTTCTTTCTTACATTTTTCAACTTATGTCTTTCCCGCGGAATGCAAGTTGCACGTGTGACAGTGTTATTTAAATAAGGTAATAAAATGAAATGGGTATCTATCGCCCTATATCTATTCTTCCGGTATTTTCAAAATTACCTGATAAAATAATTTTGAATCGATTTACTGAATGTGAAGGAAAACATAACTTTATAGTACCGTTCCGATTTGGTTTGCGCAAAGGTCTTAGCACTAAACTGGCGTTATTGGCTCGAAAAGACCTAGTAATAACAGCATTTAACGAAAGTAAATAATCCTAGCAATTTTTAGAGAGTTTGCCAAAGCATTTGATCTTATAAATCATACCCTTTTATTAGAGAAACTGTTATGCTAAACCTACCACAGCAAAGTGGCATACCTAATGAAATACTACCTACAACATCGTATCCAGCGAGTCGGCATAAACCAGGATCTCTCTAGTGCACTCGTCGTGTCTTCAGATGTGCCACAAGGCAGTATCTTAGGCCATTTCTTCTTTTAATCTCTATATTATAGATGTATTAACATAAACATTCGGGCAAAATATTTATTTCAGGCTGATGATACTAGAATATTTTTATTGGAGAATTAGTTGATGAATTCATAGATGAAGCCAACTTAACCTTACAAAAAAGTTAGACAAATGAGCAAGTCAAAACAGTTTCAAATAAAAACAAGTAAAACAAAAACAACGTTGTTTCGCAGCCGCAGCCAGGATTTGATCCCACGACCTGCAGGTCAGTAGCCACTAGACCGCTGCGGGGAAGCTCAACAGTTGGTTTCAGTCCAGACTTAAATTACTGCCAATTAGTTTGGGGCACCACTACTCAAGGAAATCTACACAGAATACACGTCTTACACAAAGAGTTCCTACGCATGATTGAAAACGCCTTAAGTCATTTCCACACACGCGAGTATTTTTTTTAAATATTGTATACACTGTAATAAAAATTACTATGAGGTCGGAGTAAAACGCTTTTCTTCTAGTGACCGTCCTACTCGGAGTAATATTTGCTCTGGACGTCCGGAGAAAAACTTTTGCTCGGCTCGCCAGAAGAGTTAAGTGGCACACCCGAAACACCTTCAAAAAATATTTCACTGTGGCCGACCGGAGCAATCGCGTGGCACCACCGAAATACTTTCTACTGGCATTTTCCTCCAGCTGGTCGGACAGATTACGTGGTACCTCCGGAGCATTTTTCGCAGGTTTTTCGCTCCGGCTATCCCGAGCTTTTGTGTGGTATTTCCGGACTGTTTTACGAATGCACTTACTTCGTCTGGACAGAATTACAGTAAGGTGGACCAGGACCTTTTTAAGGTGTTTACTCCGCTACTTAATTATTGTATGCTGATAGTTTCACGCATTGGTTACACGAAGAAAGTCCCTCTTATGCTAGCACTGCTGAAGTATTGTGTATTTTTTCCACGGAGCTCTAGCAAATGAAATCGAAAGAAACCCTGGAGTTCTTTTAGATGCGGAGCATCTAATACTCGAGGCTTGTAGTGCGGCGCCGTCCGCAAGCTTCCTCCTCCTCCTTCCACCATCTGTGCATCCCTTCCTCCTCTACACACCGCGCGCTCTTCACTCCTCCACCATCTGTGCACCCTTCCTCCTCTACACACCGCGTGCGCTTCTCCTCTTCACGAACATTCGCTAGCTGTATAATGTAGCGCGCATGCGCCGTCACGCTTCGAGAACATCGGCAGCTGACGCGCGCGCATGCGCCGTCGCGCTTCGAGAATATCGGCAGCTGACGCGCGCGCATGCGCCGTTGCGCTTCTCCCCCTTCTCGAACATTCGACAGCTGACAGTGTATGCGCCGTCGCGCTGTATATATACTCAAGGTCGGTGCTCGCTCACTCAGTTGCCGCTCATCGGTTGGCTTGTACGGCGCGTCGACGTCCGAGGTCGCAATGATCGACGTCCCTTCGACCAGCGCCGGCCAAAGTGTTGGCGGAACCGCAACCAAGTCGTCGTCCGAAGACAAGGCAGCGTGGAGAAGAGCTCGCGACGCCGAACGTCGGCGTCGAGCGGAAGATTCTCAACTTAGAGAACGTGAAGCCGCTGAGAGACGTCAGCGTCGAGCAGCAGCACCGGATTCGGCCGCTTTGAAACGTAAGCGTCGACAAGAGGACCCGGACTTTCGAAAACGGGAAGCCGAGTGCAAGCGTCGGCAACGAGAGGACGATCCCGATGCTGCCCGCAAGCGCAAGCGCGCCGAGGTAGCGGCGTGGCGCGCCAAGCAGTATGCCACGCCCAACGCTCGCTTCAAGCGCGACTTCCTCGACCGAAGCTTCGGCCACACCTGCAAGGTGTGTGATCGTCTTTGGTTCGATAACAACTTAACTCGGATCGGCAACATTCAGAAAAATTCCAAAGCGTTGTCGGTTCTTTGCGATACGTTTGGAAAGGGCACCGACTATGCCGACTACGTCGTGTGTGCTACGTGCAAGCAGTCGTTGATTGCCGGTCGAGTTCCCTCGGCTAGCGTGAGTTACGGCTACCGCTACCCGCCCCGACCCGAACATCTACCCGAGTTGAACGCGGTTGAAGAACGACTCATCGCTCATCGACTCCCGTTCATGAGTATACGACGCTTGACTCACGGCAACGGACAGTACGGAATCAAGGGCCAGATCGTGAACGTTCCCATCCAAGTTCCCACCAATTATATGCTCCGTATCCTCCTCAGTGTTCCCCCGAGGGAAGCTGCGGGCATTTTTTTTTATTTGTTCAAAATAGGCTGCCGATTTTGGACACCAAGCATTTAAGAAAAGGAGACAAAATAAACAAACATGCAGAAAAGCCGCCACGAACAAAACACAATAAGACAGATCACGTGAAATCAACAGCACTCAAGTTTGAAGCGCAGCGTTTCAAAATGAACCCCATATTGCTGCAAAACGATGCACGACAAACGAAGAAAGCGTGGCCACCGAGAATAACTCTTAACCATTCCCGAAGGACCATCCATCATTGATGACGCAAGGGTTGAGCTGATTGCTTCCATTATAATTTAGCAAGAAAAGAATCATACTTGAGAACTGCAAACATACGAGAGATACGGAAACTGAGAACACTCAAGCCACGGACACTATACAGTCTGTGAGTCTATGAGAAGAAGCAACTTCTAAGACTGAACACACCACACACACACACACACACACACACACACACACACACACACACACACACACACACACACACACACACACACACACACACACACACACACACACACACACACACACACACACACGCACGCACACACACACACACACACACACGCACGCACAAACAAACAAACAAACAAAAAAACACACACACACGCACACACACACACACACAGAGGATGAGCGTTCAGTATCAAGTAATCCGGTGTGGGACAGCCGCAACATGATAAAAACACACCTCCCTGACGAGATCAAAGTTCAAAGCAGGCCAACGTTTCTACATATTTATAAATCGATAGCTCTACCTTTGCTTAAACATTCAAAAGCAATTCTTGACTAAAATTATCTTATTTCGGTACTCTTGTAGACGGCATCGGCCATGCCCTTCCCAGTAATTTCTTAATTTTCTCAAATATTAACTTTGATTATAACAGTCGCATTTTATTGCGTGCTCATCGTCATACTTCTAGCAAAGTAGGCCCTTACAGTTTGCATGGTTACGGCCTGGCTTTAAGGAAAGGCGAGCTTTATCTCCTGCCCCGCCACGGTGGTCTATAGGCTAAGGAACACGGCTGCTGACCCACAGGTCGCGGGATCGAATCCCGGCTACGGCGGCTTCATTTCCGATCGAGGCGGAAATGCTGTAAGCCCGTGTGCTCAGATTTGGGTGCACGTTAACGCACCCCAGGTTGTCGAAATTTCCGGAACCCTCCACTACGGCGTCTTGAAGTGCTGAAAGAGCAAGATGATGTATCAAAGTATATTCTGCGCATATAACCATTGTAGGAATAGGAAAGTATGGACCAATACTCAGTTCATAGCTGATGGTTTTTCATTGTATTTTGTGGCGGTACTTTGTGATGCCCTCGTATTTTCTCGAATATGTAAAATGTGAAGAGTCTTGATATGCCAGGTAGGTAAAGGAAATAAAAAGTGAGCGAGGCGTAGTGGAGAGGATTCCTGACATCTGATATCGCGCACACAGGGGTCAATGGTCGAATCGGATTTTTCTTTGTCTTTTGATCGTGTGAATTTTTCGACGTCACTTCCGCGACAAAAATACATCGCTGAAATCTCGATTGACCCCGGCATAAAACAATTGTGTGTTAAAAAGGTATTTAAGAAACGCATAAATGTCATCATAGAACGGCAATGTAAAATCGCACAACTAATTACATCTTTTTTTTTTTCGTAAAGCAACGAATTGTGCCTGTTCATATATCACAAGGATGGAGGTTCTACCGAGTCTCGGCAAAAGCCTAAGAATCAGAATTGGCTCAATCGCAAAGTAATAGGGGTCAATCTAATAGGCCTTGGTTCCGACTGCAGTATAAGCATTTTGCCGCATCTGCCTAATGATAATGAGATCGCCTTCGTAAAAAAGCGAATTTTCGCTGCATGATGTCGCCTAAAGTTATCCTGCCTTTTTTGTTTTTTTAATATCCGAATAAAGGTCGTTGTTAGTTTATTTACAACCCATGAGCTGATCTAGGGTTCTTTTACTGGGAAAAGTGAAGGGTGAAGTGGGTAGAAGGGTGCAAACAGGTGGGGAAAGCAAATGGGTTTTGTGCGTGGAAATTCTCCCATTTTTTTCTTAGAAATGGTGCGCTCTTGTTAGTGCTATTTTCGTACTGTTTTCTTCTCACGCTCTACAGCGCTATTCACAGTCCTCCATGTTCCACAACTCGCTGCTCCTTCCCAGGCTGGGAGTACTCGGCGTTCGTGTTCTGCATCGTAAACAGCGTGGCGTTCGCCTTCATCGCCTACGCCTACCTCACCATGTTCGTCGCAATCACGCATTCCAAGGTGGGCCTACGCTCCACGCAGCAGCTGCAGGATCGAGCCATCGCCAAGCGATTCGCCTTCATCGTGGGCACCGACTTTCTGTGCTGGATGCCAATCGTGTTCATCAAGATCATCGCTATAGCCGGTACGTGAGCCTGTGAACTCCACGACGCCCGAATTGCGTTTTCGCAATCTCATCGCGATCAATTATTGACACCTAAAAGCGCTTCACGGGGATTACTCAAGGGTGTAGGAAGGGGAACAAGAACATCAATCTTAAAAAAAAAGACACTGTGAAACAGCGTATGGAAGCCTGTGCATGAGGTTCCAGGGGCTCTCTCAAGCTGTCGATGATTCTCGCCAGGTTCTCCGCGTGCCAAGGGATGGATGCAGACTTCAGTGGGGTAGCCAGGCTCCTCCATTTTTTATTTTTATTTTGGTGGCGTACAACTTAGAAAATCACACTCAATGACTTATGCCTGCGTGGCCCACACTCCGAATCAAGGATATGTCGCACCCAAAAAATTCTGTCTACGCCCTTGGAAGACATTCCTTAATGACCTTAGTAAGAAAATACAAAAATGGGCATGCATGGCACCATTTGAGCTACCCCCGAAGGATGCTGGTTTGGGACAGTGTTCTCTGCAGAATTACATCGTAAAACGAGACACGATTCTAAAATATCCACAGCTGAACAAGTTATTCTAATAGAAAACAAAAATTACGGCTCACCTTTTTACCCTGATTTCACTAGGTTTAAAGTTCAAAGCACTTGCCCGGACCAACTCTCAGTAGTCTCGTACTGGGCATTGTTGTAATATCTACGGCACATTACCTATTTTTCTGCTAACGAATATGTCTTTACCGTATTCAATGAAGGTTTGTCCACGCGTGCGACAAGACATTGTCTTTTGATGGGAAATATGGCGCGCATAAACTACCCACTGAACGAATTGCACTGCGAAAGCATCGGCCTTGCCAGCTAGACGTTTGTCAGTGTCTCGTGTTACAACCTTTCACACCACCCCAATTTTCCCAAAGTTGCGGCGCCGTTTTGTGATCTTCACCGATTCTTTTTGCAGGAACAAAGATCGACGAGACGTTGTACGCTTGGGTCGCAGTGTTTCTGTTGCCTGTGAACTCGGCTCTTAACCCCGTCTTGTACACACTCACCACGCGAATGTTCAAGCAGCAGCTGAACCGGTTCCTGGAGAACTTGCGCCAGTGTGAGCGGGTACCTTCGTACCGACAGTCCGGCCAGTCGGGCCAGTCGGGCCAGTCGTGGTCGTCCATTCCCACGGTGCGGGGCCAAAAGAAGACGATCGTGACTTCACTTTCCGAAGTGAGATGCTGTCATTACTCACTCATTCGGAGTTCATTGCTTGAGGCCTGCGAAAGCTGCAACAACGTACTGTGGGACAGGGGTCAGAGATGTTTTCCAGAATTACTCTAAATGAATCACGTGTTAGTCCTATACTCGCATATCGTGCTAGCACTACATGCACAATTAAAACTCGTGCCTCATCAGGAGGAAACAAACTCACAAGCTTCCTTGCGCATTGCCCTAATATTACTCAAAGGCGGAAGCATGCATTAAGTTTCGCTGTAAAAAATGAGCCTCCGCCGTCCCCCTCTGATATCTCTCTATATCTCGGCTGGTTCTGCAATGTTTCCATGATTGGAGCTCCTTTGCCGAGGCGACGACGTTATCAGATGACGTTACCATGTGAAGTCTCGTTACAAACTGACGTCCTGATGACGTCATTGACTTCGGCGTTCTGTGACTTCCTGATAATAACAGAGACATGTCGCGTGATGATAACTTTAATGCGTAATTTACGCCAGATTTCACCAAAATTTTAGTGATGTATTTCTATCACCGATATGACGCTGATAAAAGTAACTCATCAAAATGAGAAAAAAAAATACCTTATGAAAAACTACCTCTTCCGGGAGTCGAACCTTTGAATGCTCAGCCCGCGACGATAAGCGCCTAGAGCTCCACCCGCTAAGCTATACGAAGGCTTTTTATATTTATTTCATAGTATTTATTATAATGCATATTTAAAATTGTAGCTTCGACGTAGTGGTAAATTCACTTAGCGACAATGTTTGCAGAACTACTGCACAAGAATTCATAGGCTTACGTTGAGATGTATACTTAGCAAGTCCAGAAAAAGAGGAAAATAGGCACATAGCTACTTTGTTAGAAACGCGCGTGATATATTTCACGCATTCTCTCTTGCTCTCTGCTGCTGTTTTGGAACTCTGGGGCACAGTACTCTTTTGGTGTATAAGACGAAGGAGTAAACGCTCCTTCTGCATTGTGAGCGCTTTGCTAGTGCTATGAAAAGTGGCTTTCACTAATTGCTAGTATTCGGCGATTTCTCCTAAGAGAAAGACTGCAGTGAAATTGGCACCCGCTTCTGAGTAAGGCGCGGGCGTGGCCCGGCAATTAAGCCCACTGGACACGGTACTGGTCACTTCATTATTCCCCGAGACCCACGTGTGTGAGGGACCAACTGTCGTCTGGTGCGCAGTTGCGTAGGTGTGGTCACTGTTTCCTAAAATTTCAAACTCTGGGTATCGGGTGTACCCTCTCCCAATATTTTTACAGTCACCTCGCGAGTCAGTGGTGATGACTCTCGAATGCCGGTGACAGGTTGCAAGTGCAGTGGCCACTTCCGCATTTGTTACCTCTCGCGTTTTTGAAAGTGAGGCTGCCTATTACTGTGTTTTGCTGCCCTACCACGGCCGTGTACTATCCCTCATGATATGAGCGGGAGGCTTCCGCCTATAAGAACACTGTGTTTGCCGCAGAGTGGTGCGCCAGAGATTTGGCTGTTGCTAGACGCTGACCAATATGGTTTTCTCGTGCTATGTTCTTTGGAAAAGGGCGTGCGCCGACGGCATGTCTCAGGACTTCCGGGAGGCGTAAATGGTCTTCGTTTCGTGTAGGTTGTTGAATGAGCAGTAGAGTAGGAACAAGGTGTCCTGATTGTGCTTTTGAATAAATCTTCTATTGATTCGTTAGTTGTGCTTCCCTGAGTTCTTAGCAGGTGCTGGTCATTCATATATGCCAAGTAGGCACTTTTATCGGAAGGTCGTAGGCTCGCTTGCTTATTTAGAGATAAACAACTTCAACAGCCTTTTTGTCGGATTTGCGAAGGTGTAGATAGTGGGTAGAGTTCAGAACACGTCTCGTTACGAAAACACCCTCCAGCCGCAAAGCGTCTTTGCATCGTATGATATGCCACGTTTGTTTGAAACCCCTATCCGGCAGCCTACTTGGTCGCTCAACTTGCCAAGGTGGTCAGGGTTGTGTCTTTAGCGGTGAGCTGCAATCCCTGTCCAGTAGCCTTTGTATCGTCCTTGTCTCGTCATCCGCAGCACAACTAGAAATTTATGTCAATTAGGTCTATAATTCAGTCCTTATCCTGCTCGGAGATGGGTCCGTATGCGAGGAATAGTGCAATATTATAGATCTATACACTTCTGTGTGAGACGATTGTGTACAAAGTCCAAATTTGTGAGGGAACACAGAAGGCAATGACTGCGGTGAGCGTCGGTTTCTACGATTTCTACCGCTTTCTGCGAGTTGGTTTCCATTTCACCTACCCAACCTTGTTTAGTCGAAATCGGGGTGCTGCCGGCATCATACAAGACGCCCTGCACTTGTGCTTATTTTGTAGGTACCATAGTAGACTATATCACACACACAAAAACACTCACTCATATTTCTATTCACATCCTCACAGCAGCCTTCCCAAGCGGTCCGAGATCGCCTGGCGTCGCCTACAGACCCGCACCTTCCCGTGCCCCCTCGTGTTTTCATACATGCACCCAGGTGCCATCGATCCACGCTGCTGCCTGTGCGGCAACGTTGCCTCGTTGAACCACATCCTCTGGGGCTGCCCGGAGGATCCCCCGCCCGCCGACCTCCTTTGCTCACCCCCCACCGAGGGACAATGGGAGGCCCTTCTCTCCAGCAACGACATAGACATCCAGACACGGGTCCTGAAACGAGCGGAAGAAGTCATCGAGAAGCACAGCCTGGCAGCCTTCGTGGCTTAGCCTCCCTTACCCCTCACCCCTTCGATTAATAAAGTTGTTACTCACTCACTCACTCACTCACTCACTCACTCACTCTCTCTCTCACACGCACACACACACACGCACACACACACACGCACACACACACACACAAGCACACACACACACGCGCGCGCACATAGAAAGGACCAAGTATCAACTGTGTTTTATTAAAAACACAGCAATGTACTCGCGCAAAGAATTTGAACAGAAACAAAGAATATTTGATTTAGCGGCTGGCGCTCGAGAAATTTAACTCAGTGGCATAACAAACAAAGGGCTCCACCACGGAAGTGTCAACAGATTTGTTATTAAAAAACACGTCCTCAGTGTTTCACGCAACTATCTTTTAAAATCTTGAGTAGCACTTTAGCTTCAGGCATCCAGGACACGCAACCGAACTCTTTACAGAGTAACTACAGGATCGAACATTGTCTTCCCCACAATGAAACCTTGTGATCTAATAGTCTGTTATATAAACGTAGCTTGAATAACGCTGACACACTTTCTCTATCACAATACACTTAGTAGAACGACAAAACATAAGTTTTCGCGGTTATTCATATGCATCACCGACTTTATTCAGTACGTGGCATTAATGTTTTCCTTTAATTTCATCACAATTCTATTTGCACTTGACGGTTCATGAATACTTGTGCTGTCCATGAAAAAATTTAATTGTATGACTTTTTTTCTTTCTCGCAGTACACCTTCGGGAAGAAAAAAACCTCGAGCGTGGTGTGCTATCCGCTGAAAAATGGCGTGATATTGCCGCTACGGGCCACCCAATCATGCACGGAAAAGGTGAGTGATAATGCTTTCCTCAGCTTCTATTTCGATATTATATTTGCTCAAGAGCCGTGCCTATTGAATCTCAGCGATGGTTATTAACACAACTCTTTATCATGGAGTTACGGAATCGGCGGCCAATTGCAGTAGTAACAAAAAAGCTCGTCTTGTTTAGCTGTCAAATATATTTCATTAGCATTTATCGTGTAGAACGCATGTTTTAGGCTCACGTCGTGTTTTAAGCTTGGGAAGGGCTCCCTTCTTTAGGACTCGCAATATTTACGGCGTGGTTGTCTTATAGGCTACTCTGGGACGCAGTAGTATTCTAAAAGAAATACTTTCCTTGCGATAGCAAATATATGAACACTCTCGGTGGGATATTGCCACCATCGTCGGCACCATTTACCGTATAAGTATACGTATCTATTTCCATGAAAACGCAAGAAAAAAAATGGCAGATCCCACGTTCAGTGGGAATCGATGATTTGCGAAGCATGAATGAGAAATGTTTATATGTCATTTTAAAATCAGCACAACGTTATGAGGTGGAGGTAAATGATGCCGTAAATGACTTCCGTATCATGATTATCATGTTTGGATGTGTTGTTTACCTTCGTCATCTATTCAGGTCACGTGTAACCAAACTTAGTATATGTGGAGCTAGCGAAACGGCCGCGAGCACGCTACGAGTGTGATATGTTGTCATGTTCTTACATGACACGCGGGTCAGGATTATCATGCATTGCACGAGTCATATATTTCGGCATTATTGACGTCACGTAACACCAAATTTGGTATATCTGGAGCTAGCAAAATGGCCATCAGCTCATCATGAAGGGCTTAATATACTCCAACGTAGCGTTGACGCGCGCGCACGCTGGGCAGAGCGACGCTACATTAGCGAAACGCGAGCTTTCTATAGTCTGACGCCAGGCGTGACCAGCGTCCGTCGGCGTAAACCGACGGCCACCGGGGCGAAATGCGACATGCTGCATTTCGCGCCAATGCGTTACCCAGACAACACTGTGTCTCCCTCTTTTCGTGACGGAGGGACGCCAGACGCACTGAAACGCACATGCGTCAAAGGAACGCAGCACGGAGCACGCCTGGGAGTGTATGGTAAGACCGGTGCCTGGCGTGGCAACGGTGACGTGACATGACAAAATGAACGCCAGCGAGCACGCGCATCACGTCACGTCGACATGAACTGGTGAATTGACTGAGGCAAGTAGTCATGTTCTCACATGACACGTGTCTCATGATTATCATCTTCGAACCAGTCATATATCTTCGTCAGTCATTGGCGTCACGTATGAGCAAATTTGCCTAATGTGAAGCTAGCGAAACGGCCACGAGCGCATTATGAACGTAGCATGTAATGACAGGCATCTCATGTTTATCATGTTTGCACCAGTATCATACTTTCGTCATCCATTCACGTCCCGTAATACCGAATTTGTTATAAGTGAAGCTAGCAAAACGGCCGCCGCGCATCATGAGCGCCGCATGTAGTCATGTTGTTGCATGATAAGCATATCGTAATTTTCATGCCATAACATGCCAGTTTTACGACATGCCTTGTGAACGAAACCACCCCAAGAGCTACAGGGCCATGAAATGTAAATCATGACATTGATGACATACATGTCACTATTTTCATGTTATGACTAATCAAATACGTTCTACAGTCATGTTAGACCATGAAATGTAAATCATGACATTGATGACATACATGTCACGATTTTCATGTTATGACTAATCAAATACGTTCTAAAGTCATGTTATGCCATACCAAGTTTGGTATCAACACCATTATAGAAACCATTAGGAGAGCTAAAAGTCGTAGGCGGCTAGATAGATAGATAGATAGATAGATAGATAGATAGATAGATAGATAGATAGATAGATAGATAGATAGATAGATAGATAGATACGCTCAAAGTCGCCGAACTTCGCTAAGAAATGCTTCGCATTAAAAAAAAAAAAGTCACAGCTTTGCCGGAAAGGTGCAATGAATGCGATGGCAACAAACTCGAAGGTCACGCGCAGAATGACAAGCAGGTCGAAACGTCCCCCACGTTTCTCACGCACAAATGAAGCACAAAACACAAATGAACGCGAATAAGCGTCTGAGTTGTTACTTCGCTTTGTCTGAAAACCGCACCGTTTTCGCAAACAAAGATTGCGCAGTGAGCGCAGTGGCCATTTTGCTCCCGGTAACTACAACAGAATCGTTCCGGTGAAAACCCAACGCGTACAATTCTCCCCACCGTGAGATAAGTGCGTGCACACGCCTTCCCTCTCCGCTGGACAAAGTACGCATGGGATATAAGAATTCGTTTCACTGCGTCTCGACAATCTGACGACGCGCGCTTATTGCGTCATTGCCCTGGTAATGCTGAAAACACGATAGTTCCCCAGAGATGGGCTTCACCAGCGGTAAGTTATAAATAGCTTGCAGTTTCAACGCTGGAGGAGATGATTCTTTGTGGCTCAGTGGCTAGCGCCTCACACTCACAAGTAAGAGAGTGGACGTTCAATTTCGCGCTCCGGAATCTTTTTCTGAATCATTTTTTTTGCATTCCGTTTTCACATCAATAGATACGTTTACAAATACAGTGAATGACGGCTACGCTGACGCCATGCCAGTGGTAAAATCTGGCCGATAGTGTCCATAAAACGGCTATCGCAATAACCATGAAAAAGTCACAGTTTCTCCGCAAGGGCGAAGCACTGAATGCAATAGCACTGAAGCACTGAATGCAACAACTTAGTATGTAACACTGATAACGGCAAGAATATTGAAAGGCGCAGCGTGCTGCTCGCGCTCAAACGACGCATGGAAACAACACACACAGAACGAGAGCTAACAAATGACGTTTACAGCTCGACGCTTAACGCGCTGTTTAAACAAAGACGGCGCACGAAACGTAATAACATGTATATATATGCGTGTAAAAAAAAAGAGAGTCCCAGTTGTTTCTTCGCTTTGCTTGGAAAGCACGCTTTTTTCGCAAACGGGGCCTGCCCAGCGAAAGAAGTGACCTTTGTGGCCCAGGCAGCTAACGCAATCGTTCCGGAGAAAAGCCAAGGCACATGATTAACCTTACCGAAAGATAAGTGCGTGCGCACAAGCCCCACGCCCCCGTCGGCTGGGCAAAGTACGCGTGGGAGATAAGCGTGCGTTGGCGCATCGCGACGAGCTGGGTGTCTAGCGTGAGCGGCTCTATTAAGACGTTCTTGAGTTACTTGGTCGCAAAAAGTTTGGTGTGTCTGTTCTTATGTTTGTCTGTCTGCTGTAACACTATCCTTAACGGCCCCAAACGATACTACGATATTCCAAACGGCCAAACCCATTCACAGCGCCCACCAATATTGCTCAAGTTTCAGCGTTCATACTTGTGCGATTTTCAAATAAAAACAAATATTGCGTGGATTTAGGCACCATAACAAGACATCAATATTTCCTTTGTTTGTCTTTACACTAGAGAAGGCATACATCATCATCATCATGATCAGCCTGACTACGTCCACTGCAGGACAAAGGCCTCTCCCATGTTCCGCCAGTTAACCCGGTCCTGTGCTTGCTGCTGCCAATTTATACCCGCAAACTTCTTAATCTCATCTGCCCACCTAACCTTCTGTCTCCCCCTAACCCGCTTCCCTTCTCTGGGAATCCAGTTAGTTACCCTTAATGACCAGCGGTTATTCTGTCTACGCGCTACATGCCCGGCCCATGTCCATTTCCTCTTCTTTATTTCAACTATGATATCGTTAACGCCCGTTTGTCCCCTAATCCACTCTGCTCTCTTCTTGTCTCTTAAGGTTACACCTACCATTTTTCTTTCCATTGCTCGCTGCGTCATCCTCAATTTAAGCTGAACCCTCTTTGTAAGTCTCCAGGTTTCTGCTCCGTAGCTAAGTACCGGCATGATACAGCTGTTATATACCTTCCTCATGAGGGATAGTGGCAATCTACCTGTCATAATTTGAGAGTGCTTGCCGAATGTGCTTCACCCCATTCTTATTCTTCTAGTTACTTCAATCTCGTGGTTAGGCTCTGCGGTTATTACCTGCCCTAAGTAGACATAGTCTTTTACAATTTCAAGTGCACTATTACCTATCTCGAAGCGGTGCTGCTTTCCGAGGTTGTTGTACATTACTTTCGTTTTCTGCAGATTAATTTTAAGACCCACCTTTCTGCTCTCCTTGTCTAACTCCGTAATCATGAGTTGCAATTCGTCCCCTGAGTTACTCAGCAATGCAATGTCATCGGCGAAGCGCAAGTTACTAAGGTATTCTCCATTAACTCTTATCCCTAACTGTTCCCATTCTAGGCTTCTGAAAACTTCCTGTAAGCACGCGGTAAATAGCATTGGGGAGATTGTGTCCCCCTGCCTTACACCCTTCTTGGTTGGTATTCGGTTGCTTTCTTTATGAAGCCCTATGGTAGCAGTTGATCCCCTGTAGATTTCTTCCAGAATGTTTATATATACTTCATCTACGCCCTGATTCCGGAGTGTCTGCATGACGGCTGATATTTCTACTGAATCAAACGCCTTCTCGTAATCTATGAAGGCTATGTATAGTGGTTGGTTATACTCTGAGCATTTCTCTATTACCTGATTGATAGTATGAATGTGGTCAATTGTTGAGTAGCCTGTTCGAAATCCTGCTTGTTCCTTTGGTTGATTGAATTCTAATGTTTTCTTTACTCTGTTAGCAATTACCTTTGTAAATAGCTTGTATACTACAGACAGCAAGCTGATCGGCCTGTAATTCTTCAAGTCCTTGTCATCTCCTTTCTTATGTATTAAGATGATGTTAGCGTTCTCCAAGACTCTGGTACCCTTCCCGTCAGGAGACACCTCGTAAACAGGGTGGCTAGTTTTTCTAACACAATCTGTCCTCCATCTTTCAGCACATCTGATGTTACCTGATCCTAACCAGCAGCTTTGCATCTTTGCATGCTTTCCAAAGATTTTCTGACTTCTATCATTACTGGTGGAGTGTCATCTGGGTTACTGCTAGTTCTTATAGTATTAAGGTCGTGGTTGTCTCGGCTACTGTACAGATCTCTGTAAAACTCCTCCGCTATTTTAACTATCCTATCCATATTGGTAGTTATTTTGCCTTCTTTGTCCCTTAGTGCATACATCCGACTTTGTGCATACATCCGAAGGCATACATACATAAGTAATTCTAAGGACCGTAGAGTTTATCACGCTTCGCTGACAATGCAACGCGATGCTCAAAAAGGCAAGTGTTTCCAACGCTTTGCTTAGACGACATGGTGATGGCACCTGCCCGCCACTTTGCGTTCTACACCTTATCGCCGTTGAAAAGGCGTGCACGCCTCCCTGCGTTTTCCGAAATAACTACCAGATAGTGTTCGTGTCTAACGTGCCTCGATGCGCTGGTTCGCAATTCGTTGCACGGATCGAGACCCTCTAACGCAGCGCCTCCTTACTACAATTCGCCAATTTTCTCGTGCAGAACATAAAATAAACGTTTTTTTTTTCGCTTTCCCAAGACGCGAGACTATCGTGTTACTACGACATTTGCAGTCAAACATGCAGGTACAGGGCCAATGTTTTTATTTCTGCGGTTTTCACACACACAGACACACACACACACACACACACACATATATATATATATATATATATATATATATATATATATAATATATATATATATATATATATATATATATATATATATATATATATATATATATATATATATAGGTACGTTGCATGACGGTGGCGCGGGCGGGGACAACAAAAACCAGTCGAGAGTGTTCATATGTTTGTTATTGCAATAAAGGACTCCGGTGGGTGGAATCGGACGTTCAACCTGTTGCTTGTGAGTGCGACGCGTTAGCCACTGAGCCACGAAAGAGCATCTCGTTCAACACAGAAACGGCAAGCCATATATAGACCATTATCATCAGTGGCGAATAGGCGCTGCCACTTTTGAACACGTGATTATTGGCCTCCTTTCCACTTCCCATTCAGCGACGCCATTGGCCGGCCGATTCGGCGCCACCACCGCTTCCGGGGAGGCCAGCAAATCGGGCGCAACGGTTTATGTCTTCATGTCTCCGTCACATTTTTGGCACCCGACCACAGCACAAACTTTTCTTTTACGATATGACGATAGTTATAGCGCGAGAACAAAACGACGACACAGAGACAAGAAGGACACGAAAGACACGAGCGTGTCTTTCGTGTCCTTCTTGTCTCTGTGTCGTCGTTTTGTTCTCGCGCCATAACTGTCGTCATGCCATACCAACTAGCCCAAGCTGCCACACTTCTAAGTTACTTTTCTTTTACGTCTCATCATTGTTAAGCTTACTCTGACATTGTCACCCGAAAGCGCAACTGGCTCGGCAAACTGCTAACGAGGCATATTTTTTTGCAATGCTCAACCACGCCCGCATACGTGCCGCCCGCTTCTCGTCCTAGGCTGGTGGTGGTGGTGGTAGTGGTTCGAAAAGGGGAAGAAAAGCACCAAATTTCTGGCAGCAATAAGGCGACACAGCGCAGCTCCTTAGGCTGCAAGGCAACGGCCGCCACATGCCACATCGTGGCCGTGCCGCCGAGAAGAAGGCCTTGGTGCTTCGGTGCGGTGGCGCCATTTAGATTTGCTTAGAAAACCAGCGGCGGAAAAGCGTCTATATCTACCACTTACCGCTGTCGACGCCTGTCTTGGGAGAACTTTCATGTTTTCAGCATCACCAGCGAGATAGCGCAATGAGCACTCGTCGCCGGATCTTCATGACGCGGCGGTGTCCGCTCTCATCTTTCACGCGTACTTAGCCCGGCGTAGAGTGGAGGGGGTATACGCTCACGCGTGTGCGCGCTTATCTCGCGATAAGGAGAATCGTACGTCTTGCGCTTTCACCGGAACGATTCTGTTGTAGTTACAAGGTGCACAAAGGTAACTGTCCTTGTTGCAAAGCCTCCGTTTGCGAAAAGGGCGCGCTTTTCAGACACAGCAAAGTAACAACTGGGACACTTACGGGCGCGTTTTGATCTGCTTGCGATTTCTTGCGTGGCATGCCAATTTGTTGGTATCGCAATCATTGCTTCACCTTTGCGGCAAATCTGTCACATTTAGGAGCTTGCTCCCTTTGCTGGGGTGGTTGTCTCTCGTCACTGCACCGGTGTGCACGCCAGTGCTCATTGCTCCCGCTAGAGGCCCAGCTCTGCTCTTCATTTCAAAAGCGCTAACTAGACGGCGCGCCGCCGCTCAGGCGACGCTCACTCATCTCTCTGCGCGTGCTCTAGTTTGGTAGGAGACTACTAGGTGGCTGCGCCTATATATAGCGCTCGCGCTCGGCATGTTTTATTTTTCTTTCGCCGGGCACCACTCAGTGCACGTCGATACCGCTACTTACTATGAACACCGCAGAAGCTAAGGAAGGTGGCAGCGAAGGGGGGCCCACTATTCGTGGTTTATCGAATTTAACCTCTGGGGTAAGCTCTTTCATCATCAGTCGCTTCATGGATATGCGGTAATTTTTTTTTTCCGTTGAGTTGTTGCTTACATTGTTTAAGCACTTGACCGTGGTCCTAAATACCCTAGTGGCTACTCGTTACATCACCCTGCTCGATCTTTTAGCTTTCTATAAGACGGCTCAATTTTATTTGCATATCACATGCTATCAGCCCAGGGACTGCCAGAAGAAGCACGCAAATTCTTTTAGACACTGGGCACTCTTCCCGCACCTTAGGGATATAGCTGCCGGTAGATCTGCATCAGGAAAACGGGGTATTTGCATTAACGACATACTGAGGAAGCACGCTAAGAGGTACGCAAGAGAAATTATGCGCATCTTACCGCGCATAGGAACGCCTGCAGTTGGGTACCATGCTTAGCGCAAGTGCCGATTCTCGCCAAAAGTATCAAACAAATTTTATATAGCTGTTGAAAGCCTTCGATGTAAATAATAAAGGGGCTTATTGTGGCCCCGACACGTCTACTGCATTGTATTCTTCAGAGATGCGTTTTTTCAATGACCTCTAATTTTAAGCATATCGTTGCACATAACACTTTCACTCTCCACACTTACGCGGAAAGTTTCCTTTTTTTTCCTGTGCGCTTCTTGGAGGGACACTAAACACTTGGTTGTCGGCACTTCACTTCTTTTTCTTCACTTCACCCCTATTTTTCACGGAATGTATTTTGCGAAGCAGTCAAGTGTACCTCAGCATGTCATTCACTGTAGTTGTATAGTAGTAATGCTAGTTGTACACTAGTAGTAGTAGTGGTAGCTCTTGCAACCTGATCAACAATTTTAGGAACCAAGCTTTTTAGGCCGTGGGTCGTTTCCTCCTCCGTATGTAGTATGTAGCCACTTCTAGATTATGACTTGCTCAGTAGATGGGGCTGTGTGTGTATGTGCTTTTAGATCATTCTACACAAAAGACGTCGCTGTATGACCATTTGAACGTAGAAGATTGGCTGTTGAGAGTTTTCTTCGCAGCTTTAGAATAATCAAAATCTTTTAACATACTCCGGCAAAGATTATTACAGTTTTCTCACTTACTAGAGGGCAGATATAGCCCGGCCGTGATGGTCTAGTGGCTAAGGTACTCGGCTACTGACCCACAGATCGTGGGATGGAATTCCGGCTGCAGCGGCTGCATTTTCGATGAACGCGAAAATGCTGTAGTCCCGTTGCTGTAGGTTCACGTTAAAGAACCCCATGTGGTGACAATTTCCGGTGCCCTGTTCTACGGCGTGTCTCATAATAATATGGGGGTTTTGGGACGTTCAACTCCACATATAAATTGGAGCACAGCTATAAAGCGGGCTAGTTGATTTCGGTTAACATTCAAACGTGATCTTAGTAAACACAGACACCAGCATGCATAAAATACATTATATCTCTGTTACAAATTTTTCATAGCGAAGGAGTTAACTCTTGGTGCACTGCGTATGGCCGTAAAGAAAAAAAACTATCGTCGTTATAAACGGGGATGTGCCAAGAAAATTCGGTGGTTCCCACTGATCCCTACTGGTCCCCTAAAGAGGAAGAAGGCAACAGTTAGTCCAAAAACAAATGGTTGCAAAGCAACGGTGGTCATCCGAAGATCCTGAGTACGTACAACGAGAAAATACTAGGCAGCGTAAAATCCAACGGTGGCCACGAGAAGGACCTGAAGTGATAGAAGACCTACACCAATGATGATGCGGCCGCAGATGTAAAAGAAGTGCGAACGCTTGGTCTCAACACGAGTTTTTGCTTCTGCAATTTAGACATCTGTGTCGGGCCTGTGAAAGGAGCGTAAGGACAGGTTTTGTGTGGTCGAAGGAGCACCTCTTTGAAATGTTCATGCTTATGCTCGCTATTCTATGGCGCAGAAAAATATTGTGGTTAGGGGGAAAGAGGGAAGAGGGTGGGCTTGGTATGCGGTATTACAACAAATTGTTACCGTGGTACTAGAGTGGATGTTACTGTCGACAGTGCTGTGAATGGTTATTTTCTTATTGATTGGCGGATAATGGGAAAGGCATTTGGCCTGCAGTGGGCGTAGTCAGGCTGATGTTAATTGGTGATATCGCCAAACGATTTGGCATAGGCATTAGCCTACTGTACACAATATTGAGCTCCCTTATTTTATGAGGATGTTTTTTTAAAGCAATGCATTATTAGCGCAGTGAAAATGCTGGAATATGTGCATCGTTACATTATTATGCAATGAATCACTTACAACTTACAATAAACAAATCAAGATCCTGATATATTTAAATGCAAAAAATACAAGCTTGAAGTCACGAAGGTGAGTGCCATATGAGGGTTTTCTTTTCTACACAACTGAACAATTCGACTTAATTGTCATGTGTCAAACAAAATACCGGCGAAGGAGCGTAATGTTAACTTTTTTTTGTCTCTCAGTGTGCTCCTTTTGCTCCACGCACTGGAGAATCAAGTTTATGCTGCATTCACTTCGTGCGGCTGACTTTATACTATCGATAGTACTATCAAACACACTATAGATAGCGCTATCCATAGTTTTTGTAAAAACATGATTGGACTAGGAGGAACGCTGTAAGGGGAAACACCGGAGATTTCGACAATAATGTGTTGTTTATTGGGCAGTAACATCGAGCTGTACCCGGGCTTCTAACATTTCGCCTCCACTTAAATGCGACCGGGATGGTATGTTTACCCGTGACCTGCAGGTCAACATACCATCAAAAGTGTGAGAGTGACCAAATATTGATAGTACTGATAGTAGCATCGATAGTGCTGCATTACTGAATGATACACCATAGACAGGCTGCGTGAAGAAGCTTTCAAAGGATTCGGAGATGGTCATTTAATCTATTCTTATCTTGCAAGATTGAAGAGAGATTTGGAAGCCCGTTGGGTATGTTAAGCTCGTCACCTGTCTCTAAAGGTTTCTCCTACCAAGCGCTCAGAAGTATGAATACATCAAGAGAAACTCCGATGTGCTTAACACGGACGGGTATCAAAAACAGATGTGGGGTGGAATAAACATCACTGAAGCTGACTTTTCTACACATCTCGCAGAAATATTAGCAAAGGTTTCAAAGTGCATTGGACAAGGACGACACGCTTTGATGCGGCCGAAAGGATCTCATCTCTAGGGGCCCGAGAAAGAGTCAGAGAAAGACATTCCTAATAGATGAGCCAATCACGTCAGGCATTGCCCATCACCCGTAGCCATTGGGCGGATTCTCTCCGGAGAATGCTTCTTAAAGCCCAAAGCTTTCGCCCACTCAGGACAGATTCAGTAACGGTGTTGTTAAAGCAAACCCTATCATGTGTAGTGGGCCAAAATAATAGCGTCATTGTTCGAGCCTACGCTGAATAATTCAGAAGATAGGATGATTGCACGTTTATCGAAGGCTGTCTAGATTCACATGAATGAGCGAGGCTATTTCACGTTCGCAAATTTTCATTCTCTCACGCCTTCTCTAGAAAACGATAGATACAGAGATAGAAAAGAACGACACTTTTGGAGAGATTATCTGCGCAATATTTAAAATGTGTGTATTTTATCATACTGCCGAGAATACTCGGTGCTGCACCAAACTTTCGCACTCAATATTGCTTAGAATTACGGTGGTGTCGTAATACCGGACACCCACATCACATTGGTGCATGAATGATCTACGCGTAAGCTTGTCACAGCATCCAAAACAGGTCAAGACAATAACAGACCATAACTGAAAGCTATAGTACTTGTAATCAACCCAAAATGCTTGCACATATATTTTTTTTATTACAGAAGCGTGGCCGACTTCGCCAGTGTTCTGCCTGCAGGTACACTGTTTTGTCGCGTTAAAATTATGTGGATAATTATCCCTACGGGTGCCACTCTCAACTCATCCCACTTTCGTCACACTAGGGAGCTCGGCTTAGCGTCCCGATGGCTCACGGCTATGCGTCGACTGAGATTAGCTACGGCGCTAAATGTTTTAGTTATTAAATGAGAAGGCCCCTGACCGAGGAACATACTCGCTTTTCCTTGACGTATTGCGCTTTGGCATTTCATAAAGTATGCACAATTTACCTGAGTAGCTCCCTGTCGACTTTCTTGGGCAAGACATCTCGTCTTCTGGTCGGCTGATGGTTTTTCTGTGGAACGTGAAAACTAGAACAAAGAAACACCTACCAGATAAGCATGTGAAGACGCGGCGATGAGCCCTATGAGTTTCCCCACTATCATCAATCACACACTGAGAGAAGAGTGTTCGCGAACGCACGCGCGCCGGCCTGACACATCTGCACGCAATCAGCCAAGCACATAAGCTCGCTTGCGTGATCGCAAGGGACGAGAGAGATGCAAGGGACAAAACAGATGCAAGGGACAAGAGAGGTGCCGCATTCAGCGTGTAATCAGCGCCCCACTCTTTCCTCAAGGGATTGTATCATGCGCCATCCCGATGGATTAGGGAAAGTGCAGTCGAAAGAGTGAAGCGAGAACTGTTTTGCGTTTGATTTCTTGCAGCGCGATGCGACGCACACGTCTGCCATCTATGTCGGTACAGGCAGCGGCGTAAATTATGGGAGGATCAGGGGGGGGGGGGCTGGAGCCCCTATCTCGTGTACAGCCTTGGGGGGGGGGAGGGGAGCACCCGATGTAAGTGTCTTCCCTCGAGGTTTGCCTTCCGAATTTCTCTTTGAATTTCTGGACAGTCAAGGACAACGTAGTTTCCTTTCAGCGAACCCTGAAGTGTGAGGCACTTTTACTGAAAAGAAGAAACTAAGTATGAAGAACTCGGAAACGAAGCCGGTGTGCTTGATGAAAAGCAACACTCTGTGCTAGCAAAAAAAATGTGCTACCGTTTTCATTGCATACCTTAACTCGAATGAGGCAGCCGCAGAAATGCTAGCGCCTGCCTATGAGTTGTTATGAAAAAGAACCTTCGCCATGTGATGTCTCTTACATACTATTAGATTATTAGATAGCGATGCTTCTTCTAACCAGGTGCCAATATAATGTTAATAATAATAATAATAATAATAATAATACTTATTATTATTATTATTATTATTATTATTATTATTATTATTATTATTATTATTATTATTATTATTATTATTATTATTATTATTATTATTATTATTATTATTATTATTATTATTATTATTATTATTATTATTATCATTATTATTATTATTATTATATGCAAAGCATTTTTTGGCGAACTTCAGTGATTTTGAACGTATCTATCTATCTAGCCACTTACGATATTTAGCTCTCCTAGCTGTTTCAATATTAGTATCGATACCAAACTTGGTATGCCATAGCATGACTATATGATGAGCATAAGTAATTAATTATAAAATAAAAATATGATATGTATGTCATAAATGTCATGATTTACATTTCATCGTTTTGCTGCTCTTGAGGTGGTATCGTTGACATGATAGTTGCAAAACTGATATGGTATGACATGACTGCAGGGCTGCAGAAGCGGTGGGCTCTAACATGAAAATCATGACATGTGTGTCATGTAACAACATGACTACACGCCACACTCATGATGCGCTGGTGGCCGTTTCCCTACCAATTTTTGTATTACGGTACCTGAATGGATCACGAAGGTATATGACAGGTGCAAACATGATAATTATCAGGTGCGTGTCATCTAAGAACATGACTACATGCCGCGCTCATGATGCGTTCGCGGCCGTTTCGCTAGCTGCAAATATACCAAATTCGGTATTATGGAACGCAAACGCATGACGAAGGTATGTGACTGGTGCAAACATGATAATCTTGAGATGCGTGTTATGTAACAACATGACAACATACCATGCTCATGATGCGCTCGCGGAGGTTTCGCTAGCTCCACATATACCAAATTTGGTGTTACATGAATTCAATTGATGATGAATTTATATGACTGGTGCAAGCATAATAATCAAGACACGCACGCCATGTAAGAACATGGCAACATACTAAGCTCATGATGCGCTCGTGGCCGTTTCGCTAGCTCCACATATACCAAACTTTGTGTTAGGTGACGACATTGGATGACGAAGGTTTATGACTGGTGCAAGCATGATAATCTTGCACACGTGTTATGTAAAGCATGACTACATGCTACGTTCATAACGTGGTCATTGCCTTTTCACTAGTTCCACATATACCAAATTTGGTATTACGTGACGTGAATGTGCGACGAATTTAAATGACAGGTTCAAACATAATAATCATGGTATGTGTGCCATGTAAAACTTGACAACATGCTACGCTAATTAGCACGGTCGTGACCTTTCGCTAATTCTACATATACCAAGTTTGGCATCAGGGGACGTGAATAGACGACGAAAGTAAGTGACAAGTTCAAATAAAATAATCGTGACGTGAAAGTCACGCACGGCATAATTTACCGCCGCCTCATAACGTTGTGCTTATTTTAAAAAAACATGTCCACCTTCCTCATTCGTGCTTCGCATATCATCGATTCCCACTGTACGTGGGGTCTGCCAATATTATTATTATTATTATTATTATTATTATTATTATTATTATTATTATTATTATTATTATTATTATTATTATCATTTGTGAATGCATGATTTTAATTTTGTGCAATAAAATATTCAATAGTTGAAAAAAAAAAGTGGCCACGTCGTAGCAAGAAGTGTGTCCCATCTTGAGGTCTTTGTGGATTTACGCCTGTGAAGACAGGGGAAATTTATTGTGAGAGAACGATATCTGGTGCGATCCTTTGTCGAGGGGCAGCAGAACCCGAGGATAGAGCAATAGAGCTGATTGTTCATCACGTCGTTCCTGACAGCCTTGACTCGTCGTAGCTTCGCCTCGTTAGCAGTGGCCGCACGACAGCCTAAGCCCCTTCGAAAGAGTCGCGCAGTGGAAAAAGTCGATAATTATTAATTACGCCAAGATAATAAATTATCTCGGCGTAATTCTAAATGTGACAAGGGAGAAGCATATCCATATCAGATCACTACACACCCGGATGCGCGTATGTTTATAGCATAAGGCGTCCCTAAAAGCATAGAAAGATAATCGCTCGCGGGAATCGGGATCAGGTGGCTTCAACGAACCTCATGACGGATACGTTGCCACGTTAATATACTCGTACGCCTAGAGTTCTTTAGAGCTCTGGCCAGCCCAGTATGTACTTGTAGAGTGAGGATCTCGACGTGGTGTATTGAATTGCGTGTGAGGCATATGGCGGTGTGTCCACTTCGTATGGTGGCTTTTCGGCCAAGTGCCACAATAAACAACTGAGGTGATTTCTCTGTGATATTCTGAGCTCGGGCGAGTGCCCTTGTGATTTCGTCTCATGAGCGTGGATGTGCCTCGCTTAAGTGTGCGCGTTGCTGGATGCAAACTCACAGTGCATTTCGTTGTGTCGGCTTGGCCTAATGATCTGGAGTGCCCAATGCGACGAATACATAAATGTTGATTCGGGTCGTTTTACTGTGGGCTCATGTCGACCGCTGCTACGGCTTATTACATTACCAAGTCTCATTAGGAATAAAAAGCAACAAGAAAAACGTTGATCCAGTTCTACGTCATGAAAAGCATCGGTGAGCAAAATGGTAATGACGGTAATGATGATAACTATCATCATAACCCAGAGCCTAATCATTATAATTTAAATTTATTTATTAACTCATCCATCCGGGCAAGTGATATACGTGACTAGTACTGCTACTGTCACTACTACTGCTACTGTTACGCACGTCGCGGGATCGAATCCCGGCTGTAGCGGCTGCATATTCGATGGAGGCGAAAGTGCTGTATGCCCGTGTGCTGCAGATTAGGGTGCACGTTAAAGAACCCCAGGTTGACGCAATTTCCGGAACCCTCCTTTACGGCGTCTTCCATAATCATATGGCGATTTCGGGACGGTACACCCAACATATCAATCAATTCTATTACTACAACTATTAGTACTATTGTGATGACAACAAAGATACGAGGTTGAGTAAGAGATATTCACTTTAAAATGTGGTTTTCCTCCAAGCAAAAAAAAAATGGCTGCCATCCCGCCCGCGAACGCCAATATCCAGCGAAGCTGTATGGAACACCACACTTGTTGCTGAGGGGGTTTGGGGGAGTGAATGGATTATTATTACTTTAGAGTAATATCATACATAATCGCTTTGTGGTCACTGTGGTACACCGTAAATGCTTCGGCGACCTTTTTCAGCTAGATTACTTTGTTACTTTCGTCAACCGTTCCGTTCAGACTGTTCTTCTAGTGTCTTTAATTTCTGTGTTGTACACATGGCAGCTTTATAATGAACTGAATGAGTGGCTGGACAGGTCTCTCTTTTATACTATACGAAATAGAAAAACCGGCGTGGGGAGGAAAGGGGCCATCTGACGTCATTCGAAGTTCTCGTGTGATGTACAAAGCCCTGCAACCTAATCTGGTTTCCGGGTACGCATCGGACAGTGTTGCCATTGTTCAGAGGCGTATTCTCATCCAGCACGCTGTTTCAATGCTTGTTATGTTGTTTTCTTCATAGAAATGAGTACTCTACAATGGCCACTTGATAAAAGTAAACGGTAATCGAGCAGCCGTAACTGAACTTTATGCTATATGCTTCATTGCAAAGAAATAAGATATGCCGTTTGTCTCCAATTATTAAAGCCTCCCTAAACATACCGGGGGCGAAACTTAGTTGTGGCGTCGCAGTTACGTACAAGCTATAGAGCCAATGCTTCCTTCGCCTCATCAGTCCAGCATGGTGGGTGAAATCTTTCTTGTTATTCCGGGAGGGCATTCGACCATTGGGCCTCAGGTCTCCCACGCGGGAACGTTAAGGCTTTTCCTCGCCACAGCGTTGCGGGCTTGCTGAACGGCCTAGAGAGCCTTCATGTGCTTGCCGCCAGCACGGGAGGGCTCCCTAGGACTTCACACGGCGACTCCCTAGGACGGCCCAAAGTTAGTCACCGAGGTTTGGGCTGCGTAAGCAGCGGTCCGCTGCGGTGGAAGAGGTCTGAAGTTAGCACCCTGTGAATTTTCGGTACAATTACACTGCATGTGGGTTAATCAGGTAACCTCAATACGACAGACTTTTCTTGTATTCGTCGGTTGTGTATTAGGATAGAGTCTGTTACAAAGTGGGGGTCGGGGTACGCAAGCGTCTACAGTTTTCGTAGAGCCACCACCTGCGTCCTGTTTAGCTCGCCGCTGGGCGGAGCAAAGGTTTGGTGAGCCACGTAAAAGACATCGGTAATTACGTCGTAGCTTGTCAAACGGCCCTTGATGTAGCCCCATACGCGACGGTCCCTGGCGCGTTTCGCGAGTTCACACACCTTGGCGTGTGCCATCAGCACACCTCTCAGAATGTTTTAAATGCGAATGCATTTTATAGTCAGGCTGTGTCTGGCGTCCGTCGGAATCTGTCCACCACTCTCTCCCATAGCAACAGCTGCGGGCACGCGCGTCTCTAGCAACCGGAGCCACCCCTCCCCACCCCCCCAATGTCACTCTTCGGCATCGACAGCTGTCAGCAACAGCTGCAGGCGCGCGCACTTATCCTCGCCCCTAGCAACCAGAGCCCCATCTCTGTGACTTGCCAGCGCCTCAATGGAGTGCGTTTTAACGCTCTTGTAGCGTTTCTGTTACCAGCGTTTGTGTAGCGTTTGTGTTGATAAGACGCTGACATTATGCCCGTCTGCTAAAATGACAGGTGCAGTGCTTCGCCACTCCTTTTCTTGTCGTTCGATCTACTCTCTGCGCCCCACTCTGAAGTGAAGCACGTGCCTCACTCTCGACCGTTCGCTGGCTGAGTGCCTCTCAAGGCGATGGCAGAAGTCAGTGAAGGCGAATGTCTGACGGCAAAGGGTACCTCTAGCAAGAAGTGTAACACAATCTAACCAGAGCATTACACCTCTCATTGGAGGTGACGTCACTGCAGTAGCTTCAACGTCAACTTCAACCAAAGGAGAAAAAAAATGGCAGATCCCATGCACAGTGGGAATCGATGATATGCGAAGCACGATTAAGAAATGTTGATGTGTCACCTTAAAATCAGCACAACATTACGAGGTGGAGGTAAATGATGCAGTACATCACTTCCGTGTCATGATTATTATGTTTTGATGTGTCATTTACCTTCGTCATCTGTTCGCGTCACGTGATACCAAGTTTAGTATATGTGGAGCTAGCGAAACAGCCATGAGCATGCTATGAGCGTGGTATATTGTCATGTTCTTACATGACATGCATGTCAGGAATGTCATGTTTGCACCAGTCATATATTTCGTCATCCATTGATGTCACGTAACACCAAATGTCACGTAACACCAAGCTACCAAAATGACCGCGAGTGCATCATGAAGGGCTCAGTATACTCCAATGTAGCGTTGACGCGCTCGCACGCTGGGCACAGCGACGCTACGTTAGCAAAACGTGAGCACTGTATCGTCTGACGCCAGGCGCGACCAGCGTACGTCGGCGCAGCCCTACGGCAATCGGCACGAAATGCGACATTCATACCTGAAATAGCGGTCCTTACGATTTTGACCTCCAAGGTGGTTCCGGTGAGAGATTTCTTCTGTGCGTTGTTGAACAATAAAAGATAGCGCTCAATGCACATTTTAATGGCTGCTAAGGGGGAATGAGAGACAGGAGCATTCGGCCTTTAGGTAACGCGCACGCTGCGATCCCCATTAGCAGCTATTGGCATGTACATTGAGCACGATCTGACAAGAAAGGGTTGCTACGTTATACTCGCTGGGTGTAACCTCCTTGGTTTTAGAAAGGTTTAGCGAGCGTTGGGCCGCAGTGCCATGAATACAGTGAACTAGTATATACCATGAACTCAAGGTGGTTGAAGGTGGGAAGTAGACCCGAAGCGCAAGCCGTAAGAAAGTGTGCATGTGCCACCTCCCGTTTAGTCCTTGAAATGTTTGCTGGATGGCGGTGCTTCTATATGGAGAATATATGATGAAAAGATGCGAGATGGTGGTACTTGGAGTGCTGAATAGATGGACGAACGGACACACAGACAGATGCATGGATGGACGCATGAACGGACGCAGGCGCGGATGCATGGACGAACGCAGGGACGGGCGCACGAACAGACGCACGCACGGACGGGTGGATGGACGCATGGACGGTTACACAGACGTACGCAGGAACGGACGGAAGCAAGAACGAATGGACGGACGAATGCTTCGCCCCACTCCCCATCATTCACTTCGTGGATATGCTGCCATTTTTTTTGTGTGTGATGGTGGGACACCGGATGCGCTGAAACGCACATGCGTCAAAGCGACGTAGCGTGGCGCACGCCTGCGAGTATATGACAGGACCGGCGCCTCGCGTGGCAAAGCCGGCGTGACACGACGAAATAGACGCCGGCGAGCACGTGCACCACGTCACGACGAATTGCATTGGTGCCTTGAATGTGGAATGTAGTCATGTTCTCACACGACACGTATCTCATAATTATCATGTTTGCACCAGTCACAAACAAGCTCTACAGGCAATTCATTTAATACAAAGACCCAGACTTATTTCGAGACTTCAAAAAAATTCGTAACTGCCTCGACAAGGACTTAAAAAAAGCGAGGTGTGACTATTACTCTAACCAATTTAAATCTCCTGACGGGCGCGCCCATCTTATCTGGAAAAGATTAAATTCCATCTTAAAACGTAACATCCCACCTGATAAAGTGAGCAAAGTGATTGTGAACGACGTACAGCTGACAGGGAAGTCTCTGGCAGACGCGTTTAATCAATACTTTGTAGGGGTTTCACAGCCTGCTACAGTGCAGAATGACGTTGAAAATATTGCGCATAACAGCAGCTCTATTTTCCTGAAACCAGTTATTGAGGCTGAAGTAGTAAATATAATTCATAACTTAAAAACCAGTACGGCTAAAGATATCGATGGCTTCCAAATTAAACCCATAAAGTACACCTCCGATTTGCTCGCACCCATACTTACCCACATTTTTAACCTATGTTTGTGCCAGGCTGTTTTCCCCCGTAAAATGCAAGTAGCCCGTGTAACAGCCTTACACAAAAAGGAAACAAAAACGACATGGCAAATTACCGTCCCCTTTCTATACTGCCGGTCATGTCAAAGGTGTTAGAAAAAGTTATTTTAAATCGTCTTACAGATTTTGAAGAGAAGCACAGTCTCTTAAACAGCTCACAGTTTGGCTTCCGCAAAGGACTTAGTACGGAGTTCGCATTGCTAAAACAAAAAGAGTCACTTTTGGCAGCGCTAGAACAAGGAGAATTGGTTCTTGGGCTGTTTATTGATTACTCTAAGGCTTTCGATCACATAAATCACCAAATTCTAATTAAAAAACTTGACCGTTACGGTTTTCGAGGGAATGCCGCGCACCTAATTACGTCTTATCTGGAACATCGGAAACAAAGGGTTCATATCGACGACTGTTTTTCCGATCTATTGCCTTTATCTTCTGGTGTACCACAGGGGAGCATCTTGGGACCATTTCTTTTTAATATCTATATTAATGACGTGGTCAGCATTAGCCCTAGCGCTGAATTTATTATTTATGCTGATGACACCAGCATATTTTTACGAGGAAATTCGGCGGACAAATTAGTTGGCGAAGCAAATTTTGTATTGGAAAACCTAAATAGCTGGACTGAGAAAAACCATCTTAAAATAAACACGAGCAAAACCAAATCTGTAATATTCAGAAGTAAAAATAAGAAGGTAACATTGACGCAACAAATACTGCTGAATTCGACCCCGCTTGATTAGTACCCAACATTAAAACACTAGGAGTGGTCTTCCAGGAAAACCCTTCTTGGAACGAGCACATCGACACAATATCAAGTAAGTTATCTCAAATAGTGGGACTAGTCTACCGGAATCGCCTGATCCTTCCGAGACATGTAATGATATTAATTTACAACTCTTTATTTTCCTCAAGAATTAACTATTGCCATCTAGTTTGGGCATCCACTAGTCAAGAAAACATACAAAAATTGTATTGTCTACAAAAAAGATTTCTACGTGCTGTAGAGGACGTGCCTTCACATTTTCACACCTACCCGTTGTTTGAAAAGTATAATGTAATGCCTTTTGAGAAGATGTACAACTTTAGATTAACGAAAGCCTCTAAACAAGAATTAAAGGGGAAACATGTATTCTTGACTGAACTTGCCAACCTTAAAAGAAATTGTCAGCCTTATAAAACGCGAAACTGCGAAATTTGGACTGTTAAAACTTGTAGAACAACATATGGGCGACATACGTTAGGAAACAGGCTTCCGAGGCTACTAAATGCTTTATATGAATTTAACTTTCAGCTGGAAACCAACACTTTCAATGCAATACGTTCCTTTCTTGCAAATAATTACATTGACACTATATAATATCTCGCGCATGCCTATGAGTGTCAGCTATAGAGAATATGTCGGTGTACGCTAGGCATGGCGATTTGTAACCACCTCATATTTTCTCATATTTTCTCATATTTTTTTTCGGTCGTGTATTGAATGATTTGTGCAATTATATATCTATAGTGTACTCTATGTAAATTACAAAGTTATGTTAATCTGTATGCATGTATTATGAAGGTAATCTATATGTACTGAGCTATTTAGTACATCCGTTGGTGTATATTTTATTTTGTGTATGGTTTGTACGCAAGACGTGGTTATTTGTAGTGGGCTCACATTTTCCTTCGGGTCCTGTACTAAGTGATTTATCTGTTCAGTACATTTTTTTTTCTTCTCTTGTTGTTGTTATTGTTGTTGTCTGTTTATGTACTGAGAACACCGTTGTACGCTGGTGCCAAAACGGGGGCCCGCAGTTTCGTCAAGCTATCCTTGCGATGGCTTTTTCTGCCGGCCTCCGGCATTGTGTACTATGTAAATGATGTCAATAAAGTTCACTGTTCACTGTTCACTGTTCACTGTTCACATACCTTCGTCATCCATCGGCGTCGCCTAATACCAAGGTACATGAGAAGCTAGCGAAGCGGCGGCGAACGCATCATCAGCGTGGCATGTAGTCATGTTGTTACATGGCACGCATCTCATGTTTATCATGTTTTCACCAGTATCCTACCTTCGTCATCCATTCACGTCCCGTAATACCAAATTTGGTATAAGTGAAGCTAGCGAAACAGCAGCCAGCGCATCATGAACATGGCATGTAGTCATGTTGCTACATGACGCGCATCTCATGATTATCGTGTTTGCACCAGTCACATACCTTCGTCATTCATTAACGTAGTGTACCACCGAATTTGCTATATGGGACGATAGCGAAATGGCCGCTAGCGCATCATGAGCGTGGCATGTAGTTATGTCACATGACACGCATGTCATAATTTTCATTTTAGGGTCTGTCGCTTGTGTTAGTCATGCAATCATGTCATACCATACAAGTTTTGGAACATTCCATGTGAACGAAGCCACCGCAAGAGCTGCAGGACCATGCAATGTAAATCATGGCATTCATGACATACAGGTCATGATTTTCATGGTATGACTAGTCACACATGTTCTTCAAACAGTCATGTTATGCATTACCAAGTTTTCTATCAATAGCATTATCGAAACGGCCAGGAGAGCTAAAAGTTGTAGGCGGCTACATAGATGGAACCGCTCAGTCGCCGAAGTTCACTAAGAAATGCTTCACGTTTAAAAGCGGGAGACAAGGCTGTGAAGCGAAGAGCACGTGGTGCCGAACGCAAGTGAGTGAAGCGACCATGAAAACACAAACAGGTCCTTATGAATGTGTAAGTAAATTGTTACGGTACAAACCCTCGCCTCGTCGTCATTTTACGCCATTAAATTTACTATGCCATGTACTTTCGGCGCAAAAAATGCATTCGCATTTCCTCACAATTTCTTTAGAGATGGTGGAGTCGTTTTTTTTTGTTAGTGTCAGAGGTGAAAACGCAGTGAGCGCTATTGCGACCAGGGTTTGTGGCACCGGAGATCCAAGATCAAGATGTCGAGGAAGCAGGAGGTTGCACTTCGTAGAGGGGATTTTTTTAACATTATTTACATGGCACGGGCTCTCTGAGCCGAAGCTCTACATTGAAAGCTCTACATCGAAAAAGGCGATCTATTAAACAAGCTCCGTGAATCACACTAAGCAGCCCGCGAGGGCTGATTAAATACAGTCTCATCTCCCCAGATCTCTAGGTCAGGGAACAGGTTTATACGGCACTGTCCAATAACATGTATCGCAGCATACACGTGTGTTATTATGCTGGCACCGCCCCCAACATACACATACACAAATACACAAATCGAACACGTGTATGGTCCCAGTGATGCTGCCTCCTCCGGCGAATCTTGCTTGTGCGGGTGAAATGAGTCTGTCACCTCGCCGCTCGGGCCGACCACCCATGCTTTGTGGCACGGCAGACGTGGTCTAAGCGCCTCCGAGAGGCCATGCCTGGACACCTGGTGCTGATTTGAGCGTCGGTGGCCCATCAGTCAGAGACGCACAGCGTGGTGGTCCGACGTCCGTAATCGGCGGAAGCCCGGCATTGTGGCCTTTACCGGGGCACGAAGACGCCACTTGTCGCAACTCGGCGGGGACCCGAAGGACAGTGGTGCTCCGTAGAGTAATTTCAGCCACGCAGCGCCCAGTACACGGAAACAGCAGGGAGTCTTGGCACTGCTCCTTACCTCCACAAAACGAGGCGGCTGCCTTTCTTCCGTTCAGGTGGCCGCGGCTAAAGGGTGGCCTGCCAAACGCAACAGTACATGCATCTGCTAGCAGATGAGCACGAGAGCGTCTGTTCGGGGTTTAGGGGTCCGGCGTATGGTTTTTAATCCGTGGAGACAGAACCGTTGCGGGGTAGAGGTCGTTATAAAACTCTAGCGTGACGGTGTTTCTTGCACGTATGGCCAGAGAACCCTAGCCGTAGGTAGTTGTGTATCAGTCCTTGCAACAGTGGTCTACTGTATGGGCCTTTTTTACGGACAAAGGGACTTCCTCCTTTCTGGGCCGTTGCAGAAGAGTACGAAAGCCAACGTCACAGCTTCAGCAGTGCCTTTCTTGGAGGGTCACGCGCGCTAACAACAAACCAGAGAGGACTATGGTGGCACCCAGATCGCCTTGAATAAAAAGGTCTATACACTGCAGTGTGAACGCTTCGGGAGCGCAGTCGCACCACTGGCTGTAACTAATTTCTGATGCGCTTTGCTATTACAGGCTGACGCGCATTTCACAGCATATACATCAATAGGGTGCTGCAAAGTAGGATTTTCTCATTTTTACGATGCCTTACCAACTCACTGCTTTGGTATCCTTGATATGGCATCACATCACGCTGTGAGGGTCTCCCTTTTCTTCTGGATTTATCGCAAAGAAGCCGACTGGCTATAGCTGAATATTTTCTAAAGTGAAATTTCTCGAACCCTGCCCCATCCTTTAATGGTGCGGGAAGCTATTCACCCCTTACCACAGTTTTAATTTCTTTTGGAAACGCGGACTACAGAAACTCCGGGACTCCATGCGGAAGTCGCGTACTCTACCACACGACCCCGTAACTTCTTGAAATCATTTTGCGAAACAAACCTATGCACAAGTCATGTTGGGTGAGCAGTCACGTTAACGAATGTAATATTGCGTGACAGAAGAGTAAAGTAACACCGGATGTCACACAATTTGAATAGCGCATAGAGTGGGTTGTTAAAAAATTCAGCCTGCTCCGCTTGGCGGACACTGATGACACACGGAAGCTGGTGGTGCGCAGTAGGCTTGAACAAAGTGGAAATGAAGTGACATTCACGCGGCATGAAATAGGCGAGTGAAGTTGGGAAGCAGCCGAAGCAATAGTAGGCCTAGTGGTGAGTTGGGGAAGCATTGCCAGTGGCTGGGTGTATTAGGCTTATTTTTCAGTGGTGGGAGTAGTGAGCAATGGTAGTGGGCCAAGTGGTAAGTTGAGGTAGTAGTGTTCAGTAATAGTAGTTAGAGAAAATAGTGGGCGCAGTGGTGAGTTGACGTAGTAGTAAGCAGTGCTAGTGGTTGCAGAGAGTAGTGGGCCGAGTGTTGAGTTGAGGAATTAGTATGCAGTAGCAGTGGTTGGAGGAAGTAGTGGGAGGAATGGTGAAGTAAGCAGCGGCTGTGGTTAGAGGAAGTAGTGGGCCTAGTGGTGAGTTGAGGGAGTAGTAAGCAGTAGTAGTGGCTAGAGGAAGTAGTGGGCGTGGTGGTGAGTTGGGGTAGATATGAGCAGTGGTAGTCGTTGGACGGAGTAGTTGGCCTATTGGTCAGTTGTGGTAGTAGTGAGCAGTAGTAAAGGTTGGAGGGAGTAATAAACCTACTTTTGAGTTGACGGAGTATTGAGCAGTAGTAGTGGGCGTAATGGTGAGTTTCGGTAGCAGTGAGCAGTTGTAGTGGTAGGAGGGAGTAGTGGACCTATTGTTCAGTTGTGATAGTAGTGAGCAGTAGTTGTGGTTGGAGAAAGTAGTGAGGAGAGTGGTGAGTTGAGGTAGTAGTGAGCAGTGGTAGTAGTTGGAGGGAGTAGTGGGCCTAATGTTCAGTCATGGTAGTAGTGAGCAGTAGTAGTGGTTGGAGGGTGCAGTGGATCTAGTGGTGAGCAGTAGTAGTGGTAGGAGGAAGTAGTGGGTGTAGTGGCGAGTTGTGGTAGTAGTGAGCAGTGGAAGTGGTTAGAGTGAGTACTGGGTGTAGTGGTGAGTTGTGGTAGTAGTTAGAGGGAGTAGTGGACCTATTGTTCAGTTGCTTCAATAGAGAGCAGTAGTAGTGGCTGGAGGATTAGTGGACCTAGTGGTGAGCAGTAGAAGCGGTCGGAAGAAGTAGTGGGCGTAGTGGTGAGTTGTGATAGCATTGCGCCGTGGCAGCTGTTTAAGGGAGTAGGGTAGTGGTGAGTTGTGTGAATATTGAGCAGTGGGAGTGATGGGTCGAGTGGCACGCATCCGCAGTGACGTATACTCACTTTTGCGGGTAAATATCACTACGATCTACGATGGTCACCGGACCTGAAAAGATTTTCCAACAGCAGCATGGCTGTTAAAACCTCCCAACCCATTACTAGTAGCCCAGCAGTGATTCTGTATCGTCATCAGCCAAAGCATCCACAAAGTGTGAAGCTACGTAAGTGAGCGTGGTGCCTTACAGACGCGAAGTGGGTACCTCGCTATAGTGAGGATGATGAACTACGGCTTAGTGGGTACATTTCTCTTTCGCAAAAGTATACAATTTATGGCTTGCCGCCAGGTACTCCCTGTCGGTCCCTACGTGGGAGACGCCCGCTACGCGCTAAGCGTGTCCTGCAGGACTGAAATAAAATTTTTTCATTCCATTCATTGGTACTGCGCAACTGTACTTGCAATCGTTCATCGGGAGAGTCGGCAATGGGCTTTCAAAATGTCACTCCTCGAGTTTTTAATGTGGCAGTGCGGTGTGTTCCGTGCCTGCCGGCCGCACTTATTGAGATACGAATTATATGGAGACTCTGGGGGGCTATTTGCTATTGCCGTAAGGTTGCATTAAAAGTCGGTATCAATGTTCCTGTGTTATACGCACTATTGAAAGCCCGAGAGTGCTAGCGATGAACTCGACCGAAGCAGAGATGAAACGAGTCGGTTATCTCTATCGGGCGAAGGGCGCATGCGATAACGTTGCGCCGTGGGCGATAGCAGATGGTCCCCCTTCCCCGTCTATTGTCGCGACGCGTTCTTTTACGAGTAGGGCGTTGTAACTCGGGGTCGTGCGCACCGTATATTTCTAGCGGGTGTCAGCAGACAACCAATACCTCTGCATATGCTGCACTGTTCCGTCATGCTGAAGCGATGACAGAACGAAAGTAACTTCGCTCGTTAGAGCTGCTGTATTCCCTTGCACCAGTAGTTTGTATACAGAGTTACGCCACATTTGATCCGATAGGAGCTAGCTACTAACCTCACTAAGTGTACCATTTCAACTTGCTGGCCTCTCTTTGCTTCGCTTTGGGGCGAAACGTTCACTTTATTTTTTTTTCGCACAGGGGTTGTAGCTGTAAGGCTAAACGCCTGCTTCAGCTATTTTATGCGCTAATGTGCCTTTTTTATTCTTGTGTGTCCCACCATTGCAGGTGTGCGAGCCCATGCTGGAAGAGATGAAGACTTTTTCCACTGGCTACGGGCAGGCAGGTGCTATTGACGTGCGCAGAACAAACTCCAGTGGCAAGTCGACGACGCCACTGCTGTCGACGACGTCGGCATCTGGGAAGTCGAAGTGGAAGAGACGTCAGCACACGAGACTCCGAGCCGAAGATTCCTTATAACCGCCGCTGTCGATGATGTAACAGCCTCCAACGTTTTTACGTACATCACGCGAGCGTCGACCGCGTGCGGTACCAGCGCCTTGCATCGGCGATAATTCATTGGATAATCTGCAATACCAGCAGTAGGCACAGGCGTACTAAACAACGCAAGCGCAAGTGTCCTCTGCCACGCTGTTCCTTTCAGTACGCTGCACGCCTTGTCGTAATGCCTGTATTAGTCTCTTATACAGGGCCTTCCGCTCGTGTGTACGCGGTAGCAAACCGGCCACCTTGGACTGGTTAACCTCACTGCCTCTCATTATCTGCCATTTTTTCCCTCTGCAATAGAAGACATGAAGTAAAATAGAAATTGTGTGAACAAAACTATGTGTCTGAAGAAAAGCGGCGATTTATCGATGCACGTTCTATTGATCTTTGCCGTTAACGCAATGCGGTGCTGTAGCAATTATGGTGCTCAAATGATGACCCCGAAGTGAAAGGTTGAAATCCTGGTCGCGGCTGCTGCAATAAAGTCGAATTCCTAGGGGTCTGTGTGCTCATGCTCAGGTGCTCGCTTAAGAATCCCGGTTGGTCGAAAACTCCGGAGCCAATCCTGTGTACCTCTCATATTCAAGTCGAGGTTTCCAAACGTAAAACCCAGCACTTATTGTTACTGCCTTCCTTCCTGCCACCACAGCGAAATGAATTGCGCAAAGTTGATGCGCAAGGCAATCTTGCGAGCCGTCTGCGATTGTGTGCGATTCGGGCTTCTTTATAACAAAGAAAGCGAATGTTTCGTCCTTAAAAGAGCAGTATGGCAGGCGTCACCGGAGCTTGTAATGCGCTGCTTTGTGCGCCAGTGTACATGACTCCACGTCTAGCGCATTACTGCCGTTGTAAGGCGCTCGCACTGCCCGTGGTCGACGCACGTGCGATACAATATAATGCTGGAGGCTGTACATTCTATCATCTGAAAACACGTCGCAAGCTGCAGTGTCTAGCAGCTGCGTAACCTGTAAATAGTGGACTCACCAGGCCAGAAACCAAAGGACATGAATCCCTGCCACGAGTTCGAAAAAAAAAAGGGGGTCGTCATTGCTTTTGCTCAAACTTGACACACGGCCTCACTGTGATCACAACGACCAGCTTTCGATGCTGTGACGCGCTCGCGTCCTATATTCAAAAGGAAAAACTGAGTTTTTTGTTTGTGCGCATGCGTGGGCATGTGAACTTGTCGCTACTGTTAGAGGATACAGCAATCCGTGGAACCGGTTTTATCAAAGTTTCAAATGGGATGCGTTTACACCATGCGCACTGCACGTGCTCGAAATCGGTATTGCGGAAGCTTACATTACGTCCCAGAAACAGTGTGCTTGACGACGGAGGTAAGGAAAAAAAGCGTTAAAAGTTACAAGCATGAAATGCCTAAGGTAATTAAGGGGGAACATGTGATCGCATTTTCCATGTACAGCGTAAACTTCGCTTGTACAATTCTGGCGCTACAGTGCCACCTCATACCGTCATACCACTTGCATTTTATTGAAAGTGCAGTACTATGTCAGACAGACTGCATTGTTGGTGCCAATGAAGACCCTCTATATCGCTAATATAAACTTCACTTCCGCATATGTCATTATGTACATACTGTAAATACGATATTCCTCCTGCTCTATAACATACTCATTTCATCAATCTGTTTCGTTCCTGTTGAGTGGTGCCAACGTTAAAGTTAGTAACGTAGGAGTCTGAGTACTATTACTGCATCTTGTTTAATGCGGTTTCGCTCATAAGCTGTATGGTTCATGCAATCTCAAAGTGTTAAAAAAGACACAGTTCCTACGCTCACTGTGCCGCGAAAGTTCAATGCACTTAAAGCGACCTCTGAGATTTGGTGTCCTTTGTATTTTTTTGTAATCTTAACATGGACATTGTGTGTTGTGCATTATACACCGGCTGAAATGGCTACTTCATGTGTGTTAACGCGGTGGCTGTAGCAAACGTGTAAATTACTGCATAACCTTGTCAGAATTGAATGGTGTTTTAGTTATAAAGTCGCCATTACCACGTTTCGTTTAGTCGCACGAAAGAGAGGTGTTGCTAGTTCCGAACGGCAATTAGTCCTTGCTTTTCACATGAGCACATCTTGTACAAAATAAGTGGCTGAAATGCTTTCGCTACACTTTTTCGTCCACGTCGCGATTGCGTTGGGCTCAGTACCTTGACGCGCTTGCATAAATTCTTCGTCATTGTTTTCGTGCGTATTCTATAATAGACGTGAGACTATTTTCTCAGAGGTGTAGGCAGCGGTCTCTTGATGTTCAGCTGAAATCCATCACTTCCGTTGTGACTGCCCGGGGCTTCAATGTTTCACTTGCATTATAGAAAGAAAAAGCGGTACCTGAGGTTTCTTCTTGGCCTGAGTACGACTACCTCCGCCTAAGTACCAAAATAGGGTTGAGAATTAGAGAACAGTGGTGGCGATGTAGCTGACCTTACTTCAAGCGGACTTGTCTTTCAGGGTTGCCGTTGGTGGGTACTTCGCGCCAAAATGGAAACTTTGCCACCCGTTTGGCGACGAAAAATTTCAGTCGGCGCCATGGCTGTTTTTTGACTACCTCCAAAGTTCTCGTTTTACATATTCAAACATATTTTACTTAATCATGAATACTAAACATTCCCTTCATACTTGCGTTCTTGTTTTATTTGGGCACCAGCCTGGTGGTCTATAGTGGCTGTTGCTCGGCTGCTAACTTGCAGGTCGCGGGATCGAATACCGGTTGCGGTGGCTGCATTTCAGATTGAGGCGGAAATGCTGTAGACCCACGTGCGCAGATTTGGGTGCACGTTTAAGAACCCCAGGTGGTCGAAATTTCCGGAGCCCTCCACTACGGCATATCTCATAATCATATAGTGGTTTTGGGACGTTATACAAATATCATACCGCATATCAATCATTCAATCAATCAATCAATCAATCATTTTTTGCTTTATTTAGCTACAAATTAGGCATCTAGACTGAAACACATGAATAATTTGGTGCATGGATGACATGAATACTTTTAAATGTTATCAGTACTTTAAACTTCGGCGCCTTTTGAAATTCCCCTCACGGCAATCCTGGTGCCTTCTTGAATGCTGCAGCAGCTCAAGCCACAATTCCATCTTTCAAGAAGACAAATCCACTTGTCGAAACGCCGGTTCCCGCGCAACGTCTGTTAACTAAAATTTCATCGCAGGCTTCCATCGTTCTCCGGCTGCTGTTTTTCTTTTAAATAAATTACGGCACACCCAACGAATGCCTCATGAAGCACCCTAAACTTCGTTACGAAACATATCCCGTGGAAAGCAGACCCTGATATGACCAGCTTAGCCAAATCGTGTTGTCATGCGGGGCAAGAAGTTTTTACAAGCAAAGCGCGTAGTTATTATTCTCTATGGCCCCACTTTTCCTAACACAGAGGCCCGTGCTCACTCTCTTCGAAGCAGCAGGTGTCTGCTGCTTGACGTCGAAAAACAGCTAGCATGCCATTGTTCAATAGCTAACGTAAATCAAGACCAGGCGTTTGGACCAGACGGACTTCGGGCCGGCACAGCACTCGGCAGTCTGCTAGCATTACACAGTGAGTCATGCTCGCGCACAAAAATCGCAATGGGAGAGGGCCATTTCGTTTCGTGAAGAGTGCTCAAGGTCATCACGCACATTGAACTATATGTAGCTCCTTTCCTGTGCCCTCTGTTCTTGTCTGCCTTCAACCGGGCTAGTCAGGTGGAGACAAAGCGCTTTAAGAGGACTGGAAGCTGGCCAGAACATGCGATTATATCGTAGTAGAAATTAAAAGAGCACGAAATGTAATGACATATTGCAGCATTCTTTTCGCACTGTGACTAGGATTTATATTTTTATATCATGCCTAAAGTTGTCAAAAAACGTTTGCTGCGCAGCCTAGCAGAAGGGCCTTGAAGCTGGATTACTGAATATGTAGTCGATCACTTTATTCAACGTGGTCGCGTAGTCTGATACTCTCGTGTACGCCAGTCCTCGAAACTCAAGTATGTAAATAAATATTCAGCCCCGCTCAATTCTGTACTGCTTAAGTTACAACGTAAAAGGAATAGCATGGTGAAAAGTGGCGCTGCCGTCGCGGCAGCCAGTGGACCAAGTGGAGCCGTGAGCACTCATGCGCAGTAAACCACCACGCTCGTACAGCCCGTGTGCTCACTGTTTGCAGCTTGGGAGCAAACGACTTCACATTAGCTGCAGACCGGAATACGCTAAATACCAATGCTTCACGACATTTTTCGCATAACGGTTCCTGCATGAGACTGACTGAGGGGCAATATTTGCTTCGCGCATATATATATATATATATATATATATATATATATATATATATATATATATATATATATATATATATATATATATATATATATATATATATATATATCTGTTGGTCCCTTTACGCATGTTGCAATATTTGGGGCGTTCTTTTCAAGCGCGTTTTAAAAGTCACTTTTGCTGTCATGCTTATAAGTGGTGACTTTTTTGTAAACATTCAGTCAGAAATACCACGCAAGTGCTGTTGTGTCTGCTCTTTTCACTGTCGCCATTATTTTTCGTGCTTCTGCTAGTTATTTGACAATCTATTTTCGAGGCAATAATCATCCATAGTGAGGTCATTTGATGATTCATCCGAAAAGTGGTTCAGGAGCTTTTGCACTTGCGCAGCCTGATTAAAATGGGTTGTTTAGGGATACGTAAATCAGGGTGTTATAGAAATAGAAACGTACAAGCTAGGAAGAGATAGACATTTCGACCCCAATCGAAGAGCCAAGTTGGCTACCCTGAGCTAGGCTGAAGTTCGGAGGGGTGGGGGGGGGGAGTGGATAATGATGGAAACGGCTGAAGTTCGGAGGGGTGGGGGGGGGGAGTGGATAATGATGGAAACAAGTTCGGGTATTGCGCGCCTAGCAGTTCTTTACTTTAAACTATGAAGTAACGCGTAGGTATTATAATAAACTTCTAGCCTCAACTTTTGCATCGACTTGGGGCAGAGCAGTGATAACAACGTGAAAAAATTGTCGTTATGCGGCTTAGACTGGTGAAGGCGCTCTATAATATTTGCATGATAGGAACGTTGCTCAGGGTTCAACACCTCACACAATATATAAATCACGAAAACTTCTTCTGGGGCCATACAAATTCAACCTTTATCCCGCTATAGTGCACAAAATGAGGTCACACTGTAGAGGGTGTGGGGATGTTGCTCATTTGCCGTACATGCGGTATGTTCTGATTACGAATAACTTGTGACCTTTCTCCCGAGAGGAAGTATACCTGAATCAGTCCACATGTATTGAACGTTATGTGCGCTGAAGTTATTCATTACGCGACTACACGAGGTGCCTAACTGAGGAAGTATGTTCATTGTGGACGTATATTCATTGTGGACGTATTAACACGTGCGATGGGTGCTAAAACGTAGAGTCGTGTTTATTTTCGAAAAAAAAAAAAAACAGGCAGTGGCGTGGATGCTGCACGTATAGTTTCATGAAGATGGTATCTGATCGCGCATTAAATCACGACAGTGAACATTGTAGAAATGGCGAGCAAACTAGGTTACGGTTAACAAGACTGTTTAGAGCATAGTTCCCGCTCAAAATAGAGGAGGCTTTACGGTACAATAATAGAACGAAATAAGACAGACCAACGGCTCATTCTGTACCTTTTATAAGGCATTCTACACCGCACACAAGGTGGCTGCCACCAGCAGACATCCTTCTGAACCAGAGGCACGGCGCACTGATTATGTGGTTGACACTGTTATATCAGTCAGTACGCGATTTGTTCAATATTCTATGTATATAAAAGATCAAGCATTCTATGAAGGTGACTTCCCTATAAATAGCCTGAAGCTGCGCAATATATATTTTTTCGGAATCAAAAATCTACGCATATATTTTGTATCCAATATATAATCTTACAGCGTTGCTTCCGTCGTGTAAATAATGAAACCTTCCCGTAGAAGTGGATTTTTAGCTGACCTGAGAGAGGCGGGTTCGATATTCTTCCGGGGCAGTCATGTTTCGGGGTAGGCCAAACGTTTCAGGCCCATCTACTCTGCGAAATCGGTGCAAGTTAAATGATGCCAGAGGTCTCAATTTCTGCCGTCCTAGACTATAACATGCCTCATCTTAATGTGTCCTGGTTTGGGCTCGAAAAAACCTCAACTTTCAATATCAAATATTGCAATGTGAAAGCCGTAAAGGACCAAAGAAGCTAACAATTAAAAAAAATAAAAGGTACAAATTTTTAGCGAAGAACTTTTGACGAAAAATGCCGTTACACGGCGAACGAATGAGCCCCACACGATGCCAAACAAATGCTTCATCTAGGAGTCCTCTATAATGTGTTGTCAAAAAGAAAAAAATAAGTGGCTGCAGCAAGCGGCTCTTGAAAATGTTTTTAGACGTTGAAGCGGGCAGCTGTCGTGATTTAAGATAGAAAATGTATGTATACATATATTCTTGCACAATTTTGCGTTTGAGTACGTGCGAGTTCGTTCGCTCGAGCTTTATATTTTCCAGTCATATCAGGTGTGTATATATGTCTGTATTCATGTAATGGATGTTTCATTCAATCAAAGAGACAATGTTTTGAAGTGAAGCGGTAAGAATAAATAACGTTTTTGGAACTCTGAAAATGACGAGTATTGCTTATAAAATGTGTACACGCGCTTCAGCTTTTATAGCGAAGCTGTTATGTTTCTGGTTATGCCGTTAGGCGACATGATAAAAGTATCCTGGTGATGAACCGGTACTTGTCCTCTTAGTCCTCCTCTTCACTTTTATCCCATTAATCTTCTGCTTCACTTCCGGAGCACGTGCGACAATTTGCGTGGTGTGGGATGAAATAACTTTGGTGGACGAGCCTTCACGGAACGGCCGCACAGTCCCGGTGAAAGCTAAAAGAGTAGCCTTTCAGAGCATTTTCCGAACACTGTTTCGATAACGGCTACAAGCACTCTGGGGGTACCCACTGCGCCATAAGTAATCATAGATTTTGTGTAGTAGGCCAGCATTTGCTATACTATATCCCACATCAATATTTTGAAAAAAATTTGTATTCCGGTATACGCTTAAAATATTACATTTAGCATAATACTTCACCGAATAAAACACAACGACACCGTACCGTATTTCCGCGCCACATTTCACTATCCTGTTATCGGACCCTGATAAGACTATTCGTAATTGCCGATGCTTTTATGCCCCTGCATACCCCTTCGGCCTTTCCACGCAAACCATTGAAACCTGGCTCAGCCTCTTTAATAGCGCTCCCTTTTCACGATATTTCTGACATGTCAGTATACTGAATCACGCAAACGCCGCACTGGTGAAGTGAATTCGCAGGTCGCCTGAACATTCGTTTTTTTTTTTTTTGCTTTACTCTTCCACCAATTGATGTTGACAACCTCTTTCCACTGCTCGAATAAGCCAGCATTGCTGCACTGATGTTTATCGTGGAGGTTCATCACGGTTCTTCACTGGGGTTTTTCGTGTACCACACCAAGGTTCATCTGAAGCACGAGCGCAAACAACAGGCGGAAACGAGCAGCCGCCTGCGGCGGTTGGTAAGGTTGTTTTGGGTGTTTCAAAAAGCCTTCACTCATGAGGACACGCTGCGCTTGAAGGCGTAGAGAGCGCAAGACGGAGAGCGGTAATGTCAAGCACATAAGTGACGCAAATATCGCAGCGCTGCAACTGGGCTCGCATGTCGGTGATGTTCCGATACGAGTGCCGCAAATTGGTGGGCAAATCAGCGTGCAGGGAAGAACGACGAAACTTTGCATCGATAACAGAGACTACCTCCCGGGCAATAAAAGACAACAAGCACGCACGCACGTTCACGTGCACGTGCACGTGCACGTGCACACACACACACACACACACACACACACACACTTTGCAAATACTGATAAAAAAACGGGAAAAACAAAAAAATCGTGTGTCAATTGTAAGGCCTCATTACGGCAAAAAACAAGTAAACAAGAAGTAAAAAGATCTGTTTGCTCGAGGGCAGATCACAAGCTGCCAAACATGAGCGTAGTTTTGCGATGGATCCGAGTGGTAACAAGTGTGCGTTATTCGCAGGGTGGCCTAACTTCACACCTAGTAGCACTATTAGTGTGGAAAGCACGTGACTCAAACCGCAATAAATAAATGAACAAATAAATAAATGAACACACACACACACACACACATATATATATATATATATATATATATATATATATATATATATATATATATATATATATATATATATATATATATATATATATATATATATATATATTGCTGGCATTTAAAGCACGCTTCTTTATCACCTGTACGAATTCATCATCATCTAGTGTCCTTTATCTTCATCGTTAGTGGGGATGACCCTTTAGTCGGTTCTGTGCCTCGGAGGTGACTGTTTTGGCTACATCTTCCTGGCCTAATAAAGGCATGTAAAGGACTTCGTCGCAAGTGGTGGAGGTTGCTCCTCGATTCCCCGTTCCTGCTCGCCCGCTTTACCTCCTGCAGCTTCGCTCAGGTCGCCGTTTGGGCTACGTGTCCACCAGCATGCCGCAGGACGAACCCTCGGGCGCCTCTCCTTTTACCCCTCCGGCTACGACTGTCGCGAGGGGGTCCGCTGACTCTTGGATCGTCAGCGGACCCCCTCGCGAGCTCCCTCTATTCACTGGACTCCGAAACGAGGACGTGGCCGACGGCTACACCACTATGACATAGTGAGTGCAGCTAACCGTTGGGACGGTCCGCACAAACTCCGCCACGTCTCCTTCTATCTTACTGGCGTGGCGAAGACTTGGTTTTTTAACCCCCAGATCGACTTTCCCAACTGGAACGTCTTCAAAGAACATCTGCGACAAGTCTTCGCTACTCCAGCAGTTCGAGCCAGTCTGGCGAAGAGAACACTTGATGGTCGAAAACAACAACTAGGCGAGTCTTATAACTCGTATATCGAGGATGTTCTCTCTCTCTGTAGACGCATCAACGCCTCCATGACCGAGACAGACAAAGTGCGCCATCTGCTCAAAGGCATAGGGCCTGTTGCCTTCAATGCTTTGATCGTAAAGAACCCAAGTACCGTTGTTGACATTGTAGCTATGTGCCAGCGCCTGGACGAGCTCGAATCAGCACGGCTGCAGCTGGACAACTCTCCTGCAGCCGTCCCTGACAACCCTACTGTCGACCCCTCGTTACGAGCCGTGATCCGCAACATGATACGAGAGGAACTGCAGTCGCTCGGATTTCCAGTACGTCAGTTTCCTTCTGACACCCCAAATACAAATTTACGGGACGTCGTCAAGGAGGAGTTGGCGACTATGACTGGTAATGCCTACACAGACCCTCACGTCTCCAAAGCCCCACTGACTTACGCGCAAGTCGCCGCAGTTACTCCAGCCTTCGCTCCACCGATACCGCCGACGACGACGCTAGCCCATCTGGCGTCCCTGACGCCCAGCACGCAAAACCAGCCTTACTATGCACAACCGGCGCCAGCACACCTGGATTTCATAGTCCCCAGCCCAAACCACCAGCCCTACTATCAATCATGGCGCCCGACGAGACCTACATGCTACTATTGCGGATATCGTGGACACATCACACGTGTCTGTCGCAAGCGTCAGCGAGACGAGCGCCGTGGGTTTGACACTTACGAACGAGATGACTATGCCATAGGAACCACTTTCCAGCACCGTCCTTACGCTACGCCTCACTGTCGCTCTTCCTCGCCATCAGTAACTCCTGAAACGGCTCCTAGCTACCGTGGTGCCAGACATCGCTCGCCGTCCCCTCTCCGTCGCTCTACGTTGCCACTTCGACCAGCCTCTTAGTTCGCCGACCGTCGCCCGGAAAACTAAATTACGCAGCTTCTGGGGGAAAAGCTGCATTTAGCGAAGTAGAAAAAATTTCTCCAGAACATCCTCATAATATGATATCTGTTTCGGTAGAAGGCATAGAAGTGGAAGCATTAATAGACACTGGTGCAAGTTTCCCAGTCATTCACAGAGATTTGTGTGCGCGTCTCCGCAAGGTTACTACGCCCTATGATGAACCTACGTTGCTCGCTGCTCAAGGGGACGTTATCCGACCTTCCGCCATGTGCACTGTTCGTGTCTACATTGATGGACTTCATTATGTGGAATTCGCAGTGCTTAGTTCGTGTACTCAACTGCTAATATTAGGATGGAACTTTCTTTCAAGAGCGTCCGCGTCCAGCTGCGGCCGGCAACGCGTCCTACACATGAGCGATACCGCCTATTCGCTTCACGCAGATGACGCACCACTTCGTTTTTATGCTGCAGAGGACACTGAGCTACCTCCGCACAGTCAGCGAATTGTTACACTTCTGTCTGATGTCATTGACTGCGGCGATGTGCTCGTAAAACCCTCCGTACGCTGTGTCACCAGAGGAATAGCCTTCGCATCAGGTCTGATACGTTTCGACGATGGCTTCGCTTTCGTTTGCGCAACGAACCCGACGCCCGAAAAAATTCTGGTTCCGAAGGGCTTAACGTTGGCTTGCATCGCTACAACGGAGCCTTTCTCCGTGGTAACCTTTCAAGACGCTTCTCCTGAAGATCTCCCTGTTGCACGTTCTCCATCCACCTCCTCCCTCAAAACTACCATAAGCTCTGAGCTGACCCCTTCGCAGACTCAACAACTGTTTGCCTTACTGACTAAACACGAAGCTTTGTTTGACGTCAATTCACCCGTATTGGCAAAGACGTGCGTCACCACGCATCGCATCGAGACTGAGAGAGAGAAAATTAACTTTATTAAAGGTCCTGAAGGGGACTGGACACCCCTTACGGGGGCCAGCCCGGTGGCTCCGCCCATGTGGGGACTGGGAGTCGGAGCTCGCCAGCCACCTTTTGGGCCTTCTGGACGGCCTGGTGTTGAAGGGCCTTGTCGGGGCTCCTGAGGTGGTTGATCCAGTCGTCCTCGGTGGCAGGGGACCCGAAGCTAGCATTTATATCGAGACTGGGGGTACGTCAATCGTTCGTCGCCGGCCATATCGCGTATCAGTAGCTGAGCGGAAGGTTATTGAAGAAAACGTTGACGACATGTTGAGACGGAATATAATACGCCCCTCTGCTAGCCCTTGGTCATCACCTGTCGTCTTAGTTCGAAAAAAAGATGGTTCTGTGCGCTTCTGCGTAGATTACCGGGCGCTAAACAAGATCACGCGCAAGGATGTATACCCTATGCCACGTATAGATGACGCCTTGGATTCCCTACAGGGAGCTCAATACTTTTCGAGTCTCGATCTGCGTTCGGGGTACTGGCAGATACCGATGCATGAAGACGATAAAGAAAAGACGGCATTTTCGACACCAGACGGACTTTACGAGTTCAATGTAATGCCCTTCGGCCTCTGCAACGCACCCGCAACATTCGAACGCATGATTGACACGATTTTGCGTGGCCTGAAGTGGAAAACTTGCCTGTGCTATTTGGACGACATCATTGTTTTCTCGTCAACCTTCTCTCAACACTTACACCGTTTAGACGAAGTCCTCATGTGCTTAGGTTCGGCTGGCCTTCAGCTGAACACAAAAAAGTGTGGTTTTGCCAGCAAGACAATTAAGGTATTAAGTCACATTGTGAGTAAGGATGGCATTCGTCCTGACCCTGACAAAATATCGGGCGTTCTTAATTTTCCTCGCCCTGAAAGGACCAAGGACTTACGCAGTTTTCTTGGCCTGGCTTCATACTTCCGCCGATTCATACGAGACTTTGCCTCGATAGCTGCACCTTTGCACAAGTTACTCGGTTCTGGTGTTCGTTTTGAGTGGTCTCCTGCCTGCGAATCAGCGTTTAGCCACCTGAAAAACGCCCTTACATCTGAACCAGTACTTCGCCATTTCGATGAAACAGCACCCACACTCCTGCCTACTGACGCTAGCGGTCACGGATTCGGAGGTATTCTACTGCAGCGCGATGAATCATCACGTGAAAGGGTCGTTGCGTATGCAAGCCGCGTCCTGACGATGCCGAGAAAAATTACATGATTACTGAACAAGAGTGTTTAGCTGTCGTGTGGTCAGTGCAGAAATTTCGACCTTATCTACATGGCCGACATTTTACCATAGTTACACACCATCATGCCCTGTGTTGGCTTTCCACACTCAAGAATTTGTCAGGATGCCTTGGTCGATAGATTATACGTCTTCAAGAATACGACTTCACTATTACCTACAAGTGCGGTAAAAAGCACCAGGACGCAGATGCGCTTTCTCGCTACCCACTATCCTACGGCGCCATCCACTGCTTCCGCCTCTTACTTCAGCGATGAACGCTTGGATAGTCCTTCCACATCTGTTTCGTCTGTAGCCGTCATTGACAAGATCCCACCTGACGACCACGGCTCCATCATAACGCATCAACTCGCTGACGCTTACTGTAGACGCATCATAGATCGCCTTCAGGGGAAATCGCGACCGCCTAATGCCCGCCTTCGGCGACAACTCAGGCATTTCAAGCTCGCTAACTGCGTTTTTTACCATCACATCTATCCCCCGGATTGTCAACGCTGGGTGCCCGTTCTGCCTCGTTCTCTTCAAGCCGATATTCTTAAGGCCTATCACAACGACCTGACTGCTAGTCACTTCGGTTTCCAGAAAACGTACGATCGCATTAAAGGTCATTTTTACTGGCCAGGGATGTCCACCAGCGTAGCAAAGTATGTCGCCTCTTGCAACCTTTGTCAGCGCCGAAAGCTTCCAACATCACCTAAATGCGGAGAGCTACAGCCACTTCCATGTCCGTCGGCACCATTTGAAGTCGTTGGCATCGATCAATATGGTCCCCTTCGCACGACTCCGAGTGGCCATCGATGCATAGTGACAGCTGTCGACCACTTGACACGTTACGCTGAAACGTCCTGCGTGAATTCGGCCTCCGCTACTGACGTGGCTGCATTTATGCTGGAAGCCTTGATCTTGCGTCACGGTGCTCCTCGTGTCATCCTGAGTGACCGCGGAAAAGCTTTCCTTTTGCAAATTGTGGAAGAATTGCTAAAAGCCTCCGGCACCAGTCACAAGACAACCTCCAGCTATCACCCCCAAACCAACGGGCTCACTGAGCGCTTTCATCAAACTCTGTCCGACATGATAGCTATGTACATTGAGCCATACCACACCAACTGGGATGCGATTTTGCCGTTTGTAACGTTCGCTTATAATACCGCCGTACAACGCACAACTGGCTTCTCGCCATTCTACCTTGTCCATGGCCGATCACCATCTTCCTTCCTGGACGTCTCGTTCTTGGCAGCCCAGGTTACACCATCTGCATCATCCTGTGAACAATATGTGTCCCGCCTCCATCACTGTCGCCAGCTCGCCAGACTCAACACTGAGAAGACACAACAAGCCCGTAAAAATCTGCATGACGCATCTCACACCACTGTGACCTTCCACCCCGGCGACGAGGTGCTACTCTGGACACTAGTTCGCACTCCTGGATTGTGCGACAAATTTCAGTTTCGGTTCCTCGGCCCATACACAGTCTTAGAGCAGACCTCACCCGTTAACTATCGCGTTGAACCTGTAATTGCTCCAAGTGACCAGCTCTGTCGCGGTACCGAGATAGTGCATGTCTCGCGTATGAAGCCTTTCGCAAGACGTTCTCCTAATCTATAAGTTGCGGCCAGGATGGCCGCTCTCATGCGCGGGAAATTAGTCTGGGCATTTAAAGCACGCTTCTTTCTCACTTGTACAAATTAAGCATCATCTAGTGTCCTTCATCTTCATCGTTAGTGGGGATGACCCTTGAGTCGGTGTCGTGCCTCGGAGGTGACTGTTTTGACCACATCTTCCAGGCCTAATGAAGGCGTGTGTAGGACACCGTCGCAAGATATATATATATATATATATATATATATATATATATATATATATATATATATATATATATATGAGATCTAACAGACAGTAATGCCAAGGAATGTACAGGGGAAGTTATTAGAACCAATGGAATGTAAATAAGAAGAAAGAAAAGTGGAAAAAATAACCAGCCGTTAATAACAACCTGCTCACGGCTTGGTATTTTTTCATCCACTTTTCTTTCTTCCTATTTACATTCCATTGGTTCTAATAACTTCCCCTGCACATTCCTTGGCATTGCTGTCTGTTAGATCTCATTAATATTGTGTCAAAACACGGAAAAACAAGCCCTTAGGTATACACTTCTTTCCCTTATTATATATATATATATATATATATATATATATATATATATATATATATATATATATATATATAACGAAGACTTTGAGATGTTTGCCTAGCTCTTCACCTGACATGCTACTCCAGGTGCTGGGTGATGATTATGGTACCTACATTAATAAATGAAAAAACGCATACAGCCACGTACGTAGACTACACTATTGACAAATTGTCATTCAGGTTTTTGGCATGCAAGAACGTCCGCAGCACTGCTTTGCCATGGGCCTCGATTATGTCTCAACTACAAGTTCGAGTACAGTTGTTGATTTAAGGCCACCTTCAAAGACTGTCTCTCCGGTTCCAATAGCCTTCATTGGCAAAGGACATGACTGAGCTCTTCTAAGACGCTACATTGAACGCACAATAGTGAGTCCAATAATCCAACTTTGTTGTTTAGGTACTTGGTGTATGTAACGTTTATTCAGATGTGGTGCAAGCGTGTTTCCTCTTGCATGTTGAGGTTTCGTGGCATTCTGAAGTTACACAGTGCTTCAATCTTATGCAGAAGCTCGTACTGGTCACTAGCGTTTGTCCAGTGTAATCGCTGAAGGCGCCACGCATGTGCCGATGCGAATGTCACAGCGTCTTTTCTCGTGAAAAGTATCTCGACGATTTCTGTCGAGGCATCATGTCCAGCTTTGGCGACGCCATGAACCTGGATGTTACCTTGTAATCTGCAGAGCCAAGTGCCCACTGCAGAAAAATACGCAAGGTCTCTTTGATCGTTCGTTGGAAATAAAATATACTGTCCAATTTTCGGTGTACACGTGTCGCCAGTGTATGCGAACTGGTCAACACACTTTTATGTTTAATGTTTAAGAAAGACGACAAACCTTCAGCGTCGTAGATCATTTTGAACGGTAAAGTGCCTAAGCCAGCGTTAGTAGAAACAATTCTTTTTAAAGCGTGTCTTACGTGGCTCATGAATGTTCAAAAACACGCCATATATACAAAGTAAATGATTGATTTCTGGGGTTCAACGTTCCAAAACAACGATATGATTATGATACACGACATGGTGGAAGGTATTTCGAACACCTGGCGTTCTTTAACGTGCACCAAAATTTGAGCACATGAGCCGACAACATTTCCGCCTCCATCGGAAATGCAGCCGCAGCAGGCGGGATTTGATCTCGCGACCGGCGGATTAGCAGCCGAGTACCTTAGCCACTAAACCACATCGGCGTGGCTACAAAGTAAATGGTGATGAGTGGGTGAAGAATTGGGATGGTTTGGTGTTACTCGCTGTTGCCGTAAATAGCCCGTGACATTGACCACTCACGCACGCAAATGAGTGCCCAGCGTTGCACAGTTTTGTAAAATGTTTATTGGTCATAACTCGTAAGCTGTGTTTCGGTAATTTATTTTGTCGTCATTATTACTGCTTTGTAGTATCAAATGAAGCCTGAATTTGGCAAAGACGAGGTCGGGGCACGTTTTTCTGTTAGTTGTTGGTTGTTTCCAGTCGTACGGAATGCGTCGTGGAGTGTCTCGAGACTTCATGTACTGTGCAAGCCAGTTATTATTCGTGATCATCATTGTCATCTTCTTCATCATCATCAGCGCCATCTTCATCGCCATGGTGCATAAGGGGTCTCTTGAGGGTTCCGGGTCGTTTCAACCGCTTCGAAATCTTTCACGGGTTCTGGCATGACACAGCACATTGACCTCTCGCATTTCTCTTTCCTAGACGTTTTTTTATTTAGGCTTTTAGAAAAACAAAGGTAACATCAAAATACTACATAATAATAAATTGCTACAACGCACCTCTTTTGGAAGCGAACAAAGCTATGTGAGGTGTTTATTTCCAACTCGAAGATGTCACAATGACAAAGACAAAACAGGATATATCGGTTGTACTCTTGAGTGTGCTTTGGAGTACAGGGCCTGTATAAATTGAGAATAACTGGGGTGGTATCTACGGCATTATGAATGAATGTAACAGCTCATCGTGTTAAATGCCTAGCTGGCCTACTGAGACCAATCCCCAATGCTCAAGCTCTTTTCTGGTTCTACCTCTGAGATAATATGAGATATAGAATGACGTATTCCTTTTTTGTTAAATCAAGAGAGCGCCCGTCAGCGTAACAATTTTACTTCATCTCATGATAGGCGCTATAAATGTTCAGAAACAAATAGGACTTGTGCAGTGTCTCATGAAGATTGATGTAATAATCCATGTATCTATCCTTGGAAGTGTTGAGATGGTGGTGATGGTGGTGGAAAACAACGAAGGCAACCGATACGATTAACAGTTGCTCTGAGAAGACAAAGTCGTGATTGATCTTGTATCGGGCGGTATCAAAACAAGTCGCTCATGTTCACTACAGCTTTAGAAGTGTCACAAAAGAAGTGTGTAGTTCTGTACGCTGCGCGGAAGGATTGTGGCCTATGAGCGGTCACTGCCGGCCTGTGTTAGGCACCACCTCAACACGAAGTCTCCGAAGTGCCACCTAAGCAAGTATACCCACCAGGGAGGCCAGAGATACATTGAGATACGAGTGCTCGTTTAGTACGTTCTCGGACATTCTTTTTGGCTCAGCAGCTTTCCGCCGTCATCTTGGGGGAACAACGGCAGTGGTTAAAATACAACTAGCGAGTGACTGGCAGAATCATCCTCTCTGAACGGTTACCACCGCTCGTGTAACCCGTTTGCTACTTAAGTGGGTATAACGTTGTTTATAAAAGACACGGATGCAATAAGCGCACAACACACGGACATAAAGGCGCATACTATCTCAAAACTGGAGGATAGGTGCGTCAGTGAAGCTTCCATAGCATTTCCAGGAAGAATATTGGCCTTTCTGAGTGGTTGTGTACGTTTGGTTGTAAGTTTGATGGTGTTCTTTGGAACGTGTGCGTTTATGTACGTCAAGTATATAAAAGCGTCTCTCTGCTTCGAAATAAATTTGTTGAAAGTTTTGGCCCCCTGAGCTACATCGTCTCTGCTTCTGTCCGTGTCTTCTTGTGTCCGTGCAACGTTATATATACCCACTGATGGCAAACCAACATGCCCAAATGGCAACCGTTTGCAACGTGTCCCTGGGCTCCCATTTATTCCCAGGCGATGAATGGTGTAAATGCCCTCGATCGGGCTACGCAACAGATATTGCATATTACTTCCGTGATTTCGCTCGTGGGTTCGTAGAATGAACTGAGAGTAGCACTCCACTTCCACGAAACGGATGAGTTTTTAATGCCGTTTCGTACAGCGGCGACTTCTAAAACGTGGTTCAGCGGAGCAACCAAATCAATCACGAGGTTGGAGTTACGGAGGCAGCAAAAGAACTGATGAAGAAACAGCGTCGGGGTTGATTTCAGGGTGAACAGCATCGGTGTCACCGTCCAACCGCCGTCAGAACGAGAGGTATTTCACTCTATGAAACAGGACCCGCGACACCAGCCGTGTGCCAGACAGTGCTCAGACCACCAGCTGGGTCTATGAAGTTCTTCTGTGAAGCGCCTCTTCTTTTTGAGTATTTTTCGGTAAACTTGCTCCCCGTAACAAACGCATGAGTCTCTTTGATGTTTCGCCATAACCGCGCACCCCGTGTCATTGTACGCAGTGCATTGCTTGCTCATTTAACCACCTTCTATCAACTACAATAACAGAAGTCATTATTACTGATGACATATATACATATAAGACGTACTTTACAGGCATATGAAGACGTGCTTGGCGTCTTTCAATAATCTAGACTTTACGATAGATACAAAGAGTGGTTGGGGAGAAAAGTAGACCCCCATAAGTATAAAACGCATTATTCGAACTATGAACCTGCCCCGAAGATATAGCTGGGTTTTAGGACCCCTTTTATCAGGGCACAAGTTCAAGATTTGGCCGGCATGCAGAAGACACTCGGGAAGGCCAGTTACGTTTTGCGTTTGTGCTATAAGTTACAGGCGTACACATCCATTATGCAGTGGACACACCTCATGAAAGAGTATGAGCTCAGAGAATATAATAGAGTAGGGACATCAACATTACGCATGTCACGTTGTCTGCGTCAACGTGTGTAGTTATCGACTCTCTAGTAGTGATGCGCTGCTGATAATGTAATGGAACGATGAGTAAATAGCTGTTGTAATGATGAGTATTGTGGCAGCACGGCCAAAGATGCGTGGGCGGAGCTTGTGTACATGTGTTACTACGTCAAGTAGTCCACTTGTGGGCGATTAAGGTTTTGTTTTCGCAGGTGCATTCAACACGTACTCACGTTTTTGCGCAAACACCATACAATAAACGTTACATTTTTTGGGAGGAAATCAATAAAATGTTCGATATTTTATATAAAAAACAAGAACCATTGTTCATGAGTTCAGATTTATTAAGAAAAAGAACAGGTACGGCTGAGCGGAAACTGGGTGATTGGAAAATTATGGCAAAGGCAAGATTTATTTGAAAGAAAGAGAAGGTGTGGCTGAACAGAAACTTGGTGATTGGAAAATTATCGCAAAGGCAAGAAACTATATATTGTTTTATTTGTACATCCGGTGATCTACTCTTTTGCTCTTTTTTTACATTAGTCACTTTTTTACTTTATTACGAAGTATGCGCGTACTTTTATTCATTTCATTCTGCATAATAATTAATAATAATTATGTGTAATATATTTTTGTGACGCCCCCCTTACCGAATGCCTCTTAAAGAGGCCTGTAAGGACGTTTTTAAATAAATTATTTAATAAATGATAAACAAATACATTTCAGTGCATACTGGGTTGGCATCGTTTTCAATGCGAAGCATTTCTTAGCAAACTTCAGTGAGTTAGAGCGTATCTGTCTGTCTGTCTGTCTGTCTGTCTGTCTGTCTGTCTGTCTGTCTGTCTGTCTGTCTATCTATCTATCTATCTATCTATCTATCTATCTATCTATCTATCTATCTATCTATCTATCTATCTATCTATCTATCTATCTATCTATCTATCTATCTATCTATCTATCTATCTATCTATCTATCTTGCCGCCTACGACTTTTAGCTCTACTGGCTGTTTCGATAATGGTATCGACACCAAACTTGATATGGCATAACATGACTGTATGAAGAACATATATGACTAGTCATAACATGAAAATCATGATATGTATGTCATGAACGTCATGATTTACATGTTATAGTCTTGCTGCTCTTGCGGTGGTTTCGTTTCCGTGACATGTTGCAAAATTGGTATGGTATGACATGACTGCATGGCGAACACAAGTGACAGACCCTAACATGAAAATTATGAGATGCGTGTCATGCAACAACATGACTACATGCCACACTCGTCGTGGGCTGGCGGCCGTTTCGTTAGCTTCGCATATACCAAATTTGGTATTGCCAGACGTGAATGGATGACGAAGGTATGTGACTGGTGCAACCATGATAATCATGAGATGCGTGTCATGTAACAACATGACTACATGCCACGCGCATGATGCTCTCGCAGCCGTATCGCTACCTTCAAGTTTGGTATTGCGTCACGTGAATGGATGACGAAGGTATGTGATTGGTGCAAACTTGTCCATCATGAGATGCATGTTATGTAAGAACATGAGTAGATTCCACACTCAAGGCGCCAATACACTTCGACGTGACTGGGCGCGCGTGCGCGCCAGCGTTCGTTTCGACGCCTCACACTGGCGATGCCTCGGCAGGGGTGCTATTCTGGGCACTGTGTAATTTCGCCATATTGTGAAATTTCATATCGTCGGCATTTTAAGCCATTCAGAGACGTTGTAGCAGCTCGCTTGGCCAATTAGCATCGATCAAGGCGAAATATGACAACATGGCGGACTTCGGCAATGTCCAGAACAGCACGACAGGCTCCAATCTGCCTGCCATATACTCACGAAGAGAGGCAGATGCAGTGCTGTATGGGTAACGTCATCGGCGCAAAATGCAGCATATCGCATGTCATGCCGGTGGCCGTCGTGCCGCGCTGACGGACGCTGATTGATATGTGGGGTTTAACGTCCCAAAACCACTATATGATTATGAGAGACGCCGTAGTGGAGGGCTCCGGAAATTTAGACCACCTGGGGTTCTTTAACGTGCATCCAAATCTGAGTACACGGGCCTACAACATTTCCGCCTCCATCGGAAATGCAGCCGCCGCAGCCGGGATTCGAACCCGCGCCCTGCGGGTCAGCAGCCGAGTACCTTAGCCACTAGACCACCGCGGCGGGGCGCGCTGACGGACGCTGGTCGCTCCGGTCTCGCGTTTTACTACCATAGCGTCGCTGCGCCCAGCGTGCGCGCGCGTCAATGGTATTCGTCGGAGTATATTGGGCCCTTCCTGATGTGCTCATCGCCATTTTGCTAGCTCTACATATACAAAACATGGTGTTTTGAGACGTCAATAGATTACGATGGTATTTGACTGGCGCAAACATGATAATCATGACACGCGTTTCATGCAAGAACATCACAACATACGAGCTCATATAGCGCTGGCATCCGTTTCATTTGCTCCACACATTCCAAATTTGGTGTCACGTGACGTGAAAAGACGGTGAAGGTAAATGACACGTCCAAACATGATAATCATATTATGCGTGTCATATAAAGCATGACTACAAGTATACCTTTATAGCGCGTTCGCGGCCGTTTTTCTAGCTGAACAAATACCAAACTTGGCATTACGCGATGTGAATAGGCGACGAAGGTGAATGACACGTCCGAACATGATAATCATAGCATGCGTGATATATAAACTTGACTACATGCTACGCGCACAGCACGCTCGTGGCCGTTTCGCTAGCTCCACATACACCCAATTTGGCATCAGGTGCCCCGCCGCGGTGGTCTAGTGGCTAAGGTACTCGGCTGCTGACCCGCAGCTCGCGGGTTCGAATCCCGGCTGCGGCGGCTGCATTTCCGATGGAGGCGGAAATGTTGTAGGCCCGTGTGCTCAGATTTGGGTGCACGTTAAAGAACCCCACGTGGTCAAAATTTCCGGAGCCCTCCACTACGGCGTCTCTCATAATCAAATGGTGGTTTTGAGACGTTAAACCCCACAAATCAATCAATCAATCAATCAAATTTGGCATCAGGTGACGTGAATAGATGACGAACTTAAATGACACGTCCAAACATGATAATCATGACAATTAAGTCATGTACGGCATAATATACCTCCGCCTCGCAACGTTGTGCTAATTTTAAAGTGACATAAAAACCTTCCTCATTCGTGTTTGCATATCATCGATTCCCACTGTACTTGGAATCTGCCAATATTTTTTTTTATGCTTTCGGAGACGCAATAGCTTTCTGGAGATACTCAGGTTATCTTTCAAGGGGCGCCAAAGAAATGGTTTGAAACATAAGCCGTGGCCACGACCAGTCATGGGCGGGCATCTGAAGTTCGTAAATCTAAGTGGATCAGACGCAATCTTTGCTCAGCTAAGCCCGTTGTTTTAAATGCGAAGCATGTCTTAGCAAACTTCGGCGACTTTGAGCATTATCTATCTATCTATCTATCAATCTATCTATCTATCTATCTATCTATCTATCTATCTATCTATCTATCTATCTATCTATCTATCTATCTATCAATCAATCTATCTATCTATCTATCTATCTATCTATCTATCTATCTATCTATCTATCTATCTATCTATCTATCTATCTATCTATCTATCTATCTATCTATCTATCTATCTATCTATCTAGTCCCCAATGAATTCTGGCAATTCGAGGATCTAGAGGGTGGTAAATGGGATATAATAGGGCTCAGTGAGGTTAGGAGGACAGATGAAGCCTATACGGTGCTACAGAACGGGAACGTCCTTTGCTGTTGGGGCTTGGCTGACAGAAGAGAACTGGGAGTGGGGTTCCTAATTCACAGAAACATAGCTGGCAATATAGAGGAATACTATAGCAATACTGAAAGGGTGGTAGGTATCGTAATTAAACTGAATAAGAGATACAAGATGAAGGTGGTACAGGCTTACGCGCCTACATCCAGCCATGATGACGCTTCAGTTGAAAGCTTCTATAAAGACGTGGAATCAGCAATGAGTAAGGTAAAAACACAGTATACAATACTGATGGGAGACTTTAATGCAAAGGTAGGGAAGAAGCAGGCTGGAGACCAGGCAGTAGGAGATTATGGCATCGGTACTAGAAACGCCAGAGGAGAGCTACTAGTAGAATTCGCAGAACGCAATAATTTACGGATTTTGAATACCTTCTACCGAAAACGAGAAAACCACAAGTGGACATGGAGGAGCCCTAATGGGGAAAATAAGAACGAAATAGACTTTATAATGGGTGCACACCCAGGAATCGTGCAGGATGTGGAAGTGGTTGGCAAGGTACGATGCAGTGACCATAGAATGGTACGGTCCCGAATTCGCCTAGACTTGACGAAAGAACGACAGAAACTGATACGCAAGAAGCCAATCAATGAGCTAGCACTGAGAGGGAAAGTACAGGAATTCAGTGTGTCGCTGCAGAACAGGTACTCGGCTCTTAGTGAGGAAACCAACCTTAGCGTAGATACAATGAATGATAATCTGACGAGTATCATTACGGAGTGTGCAGTGGAAGTTGGAGGCAGGGTAGTTAGACAGGACACTGGCAAGCTTTCCCAGGAAACGAAGAACCTAATTAAGAAGCGTCAAATCATGAAAGTGTCAAGTACAACAGACAAAATAGAACTAGCAGAGCTTTCTAAGTTGATTAGTAGACGTAAGGTATGCGATGTAAGAAGGTATAACATGGAGAGAATTGAACACGCTCTGAAAAACGGAGGAAACGTCAAAGCAGTGAAGAGGAAACTTGGGATAGGCAAAAGTCGGATGTATGCACTAAGGGACAAAGAAGGCAAAATAACTACCAATATGGATAGCATAGTTAAAATAGCGGATGAGTTTTACAGAGATCTGTACAGTAGCCGAGATAACCACGACCTTAATACTATAAGAACTAGCAGTAACCCAGATGACACCCCACCAGTAATGATAGAAGTCAGAAAAGCTTTGGAGACCATGCAAAGAGGCAAAGCTGCTGGTGAGGATCAGGTAACATCAGATCTGCTGAAAGATGGAGGACAGATTGTGTTAGAAAAACTAGCCACCCTGTTTACGAGGTGTCTCCTGCCGGGAAGAGTACCAGAGTCTTGGAAGAATGCAAACATCATCTTAATACATAAGAAAGGAGATGACAAGGACTTGAAAAATTACAGGCCGATCAGCTTGCTCTCTGTAGTATACAAGCTATTTACCAAGGTAATTGCTAACAGAGTAAAGAAAACATTAGAATTCAATCAACCAAAGGAACAAGCAGGATTTCGAACAGGCTACTCAACAATCGACCACATTGATACTATCAATCAGGTAATAGAGAAATGCTCAGAATATAACCAACCACTATACATAGCCTTCATAGATTACGAGAAGGCGTTCAGTAGTTCATGCAGTAGAAATATCAGCCGTCATGCAGACACTGCGGAATCAGGGCGTAGATGAAGTATATATAAACATTCTGGAAGAAATCTACAGGGGATCAACTGCTACCATAGTGCTTCATAAAGAAAGCAACAGAATACCAATCAAGAAGGGTGTAAAGCAGGGGGACACAATCTCCCCATTGCTATTTATCGCGTTCTTACAGGAGGTTTTCAGAAGCCTAGAATGGGAACAGTTGGGGATAACAGTTAATGGAGAATACCTTAGTAACCTGCGCTTCGCCGTTGATATTGCATTGCTGAGTAACTCAGGGGACGAATTGCAACTCATGATTACGGAGTTAGACAAGGAGAGCAGAAAGGTGGGTCTTAAAATTAATCTGCAGAAAACGAAAGTAATGTGCAACAACCTCGGAAAGTAGCAGCACTTCGAGATAGGTAATAGTGCACTTGAAGTTGTAAAAGACTATGTCTACTTAGGGCAGGTAATAACCGCAGAGCCGAACCACGAGATTGAAGTAACTAGAAGAATAAGAATGGGGTGGAGCACATTCGGCAAGTACTCTAAAATTATGACTGGTAGATTGCCACTATCCCTCAAGAGGTAGGTATATAACAGCTGTATCATGCCGGTACTTAACTACGGAGAAGAAACCTGGAGACTTACAAAGAGGGTTCAGCTTAAATTGAGGACGACGCAGCGAACAATGGAAAGAAAAATGGTAGGTGTAACCTTAAGAGACAAGAAGAGAGCAGAGTGGATTAGGGAACAAGCGGAGGTCAAGGATATTATAGCTGAAATCATGAAGAAGAAATGGACATGGGCCGGGCATGTAGCGCGTAGACAGGATAACCGCTGGTCGTTAAAGATAACTAACTGGATTCCCAGAGAAGGCAAGCGGGTTAGGAGAGACAGAAGGTTAGGTGGGCAGATGAGAATTAGAAGTTTGCGGGTATAAAGTGGCAGCAGCAAGCACAGGACCGGGTTAACTGGCGGAACATGGGAGGGGCCTTTGTCCTGCAGTGCACGTAGTCAGGCTGATGATGATGCTGATGATGATGCTGATGATGATGATGAATTCTGGCGCTCCGGGCGGTTTAGATCATGGTATCGATCCCAAAACTGGTATGACATGACATGACTGTTTGACGAATATATGTCTCTAGTCATAACATGAAAATCATGAGATGTATGTCGTGAAAGTTATAATTTACATTTCATGCTTTCATATACATTTCATGATTTTATGAAGAAAGCAAAATAGCTCGGGATTCTGAAAAAAAATGGCAGCATATCCGTGGAGTGAATGATGGAATGTGGGGCATAGCATCCGTCCGTCCATTCGTTGTTGCTTCCGTCCGTCCATGCATGCGTCTGTGTGGCCACCCGTGCGTCCATCCGCCCGTCCATGCGTGCGTCTGTTCTTGCGTCCGCACGTCTATCTGTGCGTCTGTCCCAGCGTTCGTCCATGCATCCGCTCCTGCGTCCATCGGTGCGTCCATCCGTCCGTGCAGGCATCCGTGCATCCGTCCATGCATAAGAACATGCCCAGATATGAACATGCCCCGCGTTTTTCACGCACAAATAACGCATGAAACATACTCACAGGTACAGATGAACGCGAATAAACGTTTTATATGTTACTTCGCTGTGCCTGAAAAGCGCGCTCCTTTTCCAAACGGAGACTCTGCATGACTGCAGTGATTTTTGTGCGCCCCATACCAACAACAGAACCGTTCCGGGGAAAGTTTAAGGACAGCTAAAACATAAGATGCTCCCACGTGCGAGGTAAGGGCGCGCGAGTGTGCGTTCAGGCGCTTTACGACTACCCACGAGACAAAATACGCTTGGAAGCTAAGGATGTGTGCCGCCGCTATAGCCTCTAAACTTCGCGCTCATTGCACCATCTTGCTGCTAATGCTGAAAAGACGATAGTTCCTTCCGAGATGCTCATCACGAGCGGTAAGTGGCAGATATATATAGCTTGCAGCTTGGGCGCTGAAGGACGTGCTTCTTTGTAGCTCAGTGGTTAGCTCCTCGCATTCATGACTCGGAGGATCCTAATTCGATTCCACGCGCCGAGTCTTTTTCAGAATTTTTTGCTTTCTTGCGTTTATATATATATATATATATATATATATATATATATATATATATATATATTGATACGCAACAGCTGGCACAGCCTGTCTGCAAGAAAGAGAAAGACGACGTTGGTGGCTGGTTGTTGATGAACTGTCACCATCTTGTTCGCCGAGCACGGTGCATCGTACTTAATTTAATAAATAAGTTACCCGTAAAATTATTGGTGGAGATGGACGACTCCCGTACCTCGATGGAGACGCGCAGCGGTCGCAACACCGGGGACTCTTCGGCTACTTCAACTGCCAGTGCCTCATCCCCACCAGTCTCTCGATCCGAGTCGACAACCTACGTCACCCTGCCGCCCCTGCGGGATCCTGGAACTTTCTCCGCTGACGGCACCATCGACGTTGACTCCTGGCTGCACCGGTACGAGCGAGTCCGTGCTACCCACCGCTGGGATCCCACGCTCATGCTCGCCAATGTTGTGTTCTACCTCGACGGCATGCCGCGGACATGGTTCGAAACCAACGAAACCGAAATCACAAGCTGGGATCTTTTCAAATCGAAGATCCGTGATCTTTTCGGCGATTCATCTGGTCGTCAGCTCGCTGCCAAGAAGACTCTTACCACTCGCGCCCAGACGTCTACTGAATCGTACGTCTCATACATTCTTGACGTCGTGGCACTTTGTAGCAATGTCGACCAGCGCATGTCAGAAGAAGAAAAAGTTAATCACGTCCTCAAAGGGATTGCTGACGATGCCTTCAACCTGCTGGTTTTTAATAATGTCACGAGCATCGACACGATCCTGACAGAATGCCGCCGTCTAGCACAGGCTAAAGCCCGCCGCGTCACCCACGGCATCACGCGCCTGCTGAACACAGCTGCTACTTCCCCTTGTGATGACTCCGTCCGCCCAGTTCCCCGATGTGACAACCTCACCCGCATCATTCGTCGTGAGGTCGAGGCAGCCCAACCAGTAGCTACTCCATTTCCAACGCCTGATCCTTCACCGACCACTATCTCACTGATACAAGCCGTCGTTCGTCAAGAATTATCGAACGTCGGCCTACACCCCATTCAACCAGTCTACTTTGCCGAGGCTTTTTATCGTCGTCCCTCCGCTCCTCGATTTGGTTCCAACTACTCTCGACAGCGCAATTTGTCCGAATGGCGTACACTGGACGACAAGCCCATATGCTTCAATGCCGACGTGTCGGTCATATTGCTCGCCACTGCCGCAATCACTTGGCTCCGCCGGCACGCTATGGGCCTCCTACCCAGGCCACTTCTGACCACCAGTCGTCCTCAACATTTGATTTTGATTCCCCTATGCCGACCACATCCTCTAATTATGCCGCACCTCTGACGAGACCTCGCTACGCCCACTCACCATCCCCTGCTCGCCGTCAATCTCGTTCGCCCCCACAACGCCGTCCTGCCTCTCCGACCTATTCGCAGCGACCCCGACCAGAAAACTAGGCAGTGCACCTTCTGGAGGTGAAGCTGCATTGACGACGACCTCTGCAAGAAATCCTCGTGTAACGTTACCGACCACCCGGAATCTGTTGAACTTTACTTTAGACAATGTACCTGTGCGCGCGTTGATCGATACCGGCGCGCATGTGTCCATAATGAGTGCTGCTCTTCGTCGCCGCCTAAAGAAAGTTGTCACACCCGCCTTGAACCGAGCCATTCGAGTCGCCGACGGGGGAACTGCCACGATTATTGGCATGTGTTCTGCCCGTGTGACTATCGCCGATAGAAGTACTGCTGTTCTTTTCACCGTTATAGAAAATTGCCCTCATGAAGTAATTCTAGGCATGGATTTTCTAACCGCTCACTCGGCCCTTATAGATTGTTCAGCCGGCTGTCTTGACCTTGAAATGTCTCTACTTTCTGATCTGACCAACCCACCCCAAAGTCGCCTTTAATGCATTGATTTCGCACGCCTTCCGCCTAACTGTGTCACACATATTGACCTCTTCTCTACACCACCTGTACCTGACGGCAATTACATGGTGGCACCAATTCATGCCGTGATGCTTACGCATGGCGTCGGTGTTCCGCACACCATTTTGACAATCGTTGAAAACCGCACATGCCTTCCTATTGTCAATTTTGCCCTCACTGCCCAAATTCTTCCACAAGGTATCTCCCTGGCCGAAATTACTGCTCTACAAGACCATACGGTTGAACCCTTCAGAGTGGATGATTGCTGCACCTCAGACCATGAACCAACTCTATCACGTTCATCGGGCGTTGACGTTGACCACATGGTACCATCAGACCTCACTCCTGATCAAGCGGAAGCCCTTCGTCACGTCCTGGAGTTCTATAGTGACATTTTCGACTTCGCCAGCACGGCTTTGCGCCGAACGAGTGTTGTTACTCATCGCATCAATACTGGTGACGCGAGTCCCATTCACCGACGTCCATACCGTGTTTCCGCATCCGAGCGCACAGTCATACAACAGGAAGTCGAAAAGATGCTTGCAAAAGACATAATCGAACCCTCTTGTAGCCCCTGGGCTTCTCCTGTCGTCCTGATCAGAAAGAAGGATGGAACATGGCGCTTTTGTGTAGATTATAGGCATCTCAATAAAATTACTAAGAAAGATGTTTATCCGTTGCCTAGAATCGACGATGCCTTAGACTGCCTTTACGGTGCTACGTATTTTTCCACTATCGACCTTCGATCTGGCTATTGGCAAATCGCTGTGGATGAGATGGACCGTGAGAAGACCGCATTCGTCACTCCTGACGGGCTTTATCACTTCAAAGTTATGCCCTTTGGTCTCTGTAATGTGCCGGCCACATTGGAAAGAATGATGGACTCATTGCCCAAAGGGTTTAAATGGTAAACCTGCTTATGTTATTTAGACGACGTTATCGTTTTCTCGCCCACATTCGACTCCCATCTCAAGCGTTTATCGGCAATTCTTGGAGTTTTTCGTCGAGCCGGACTTCAACTGAACTCGTCGAAATGTCACTTTGCTCGTCGTCAAATAAGCGTACTTGGCCAAATCGTCGATGCCGCAGGAGTCCGCCCGGATTCCGAGAAAATTCGCGCCGTCACGGACTTTCCTGTTCCGAAGTCAACAAAGGACGTTCGCAGTTTTGTGGGCTTGTGCTCCTACTTTCGACGGTTTGTTAAGGACTTCGCCATCATTGCACGCCCACTCACAAACCTCCTGAAGAAGGACACCCCGTTTTTCTGGGGCGCTGATCAAGCCTCATCTTTTTCCCAGCTCACGACGCTCCTTACAACACCACCGATTTTAGCCCATTTCGATCTATCAGCTCCAACCGAGGTTCGCACTGACGCTAGTGGGCATGGCATCGGGGCAATGCTAATGCAACATCAACGCGGACATGACCGTGTTATAGCATATGCAAGCCGCCTGCTATCTACAGCCGAGCGCAACTATTCAATCACGGAACGTGAGTGTCTCGCTCTTGTGTGGGCAGTCGCCAAGTTTCGCCCATACTTATACGGGCGTCCATTCCGGGTAGTCACCGACCACCACGCGCTCTGCTGGCTGGCCTCACTCAAGCATCCCACAGGACGCCTCGCTCGTTGGTCCCTACGATTACAAGAATACACGTTCACCGTAACGTACAAAACAGGGCGGTCACATCAAGATTCTGATTGTTTATCACGCTACCCTGTGGAAGAGGCTGCCCATACTGACACCTTTACAGACCTTCTGTCTGTGACGCAGCTACTCAACCTTGGCCACGAACAACGCCTGGATGTTTCCCTGCGAACCATCATTGACAAGCTTGAGTCAATGCCTCGCGACGCATCTCTACAAATGTTCCTGGTTCTGTTCTGTTCTGTTCTGTTTTAACTGTTTTGCTGTGGAGAGATTGAGGTGCCTATTGCCTCGGCTACTCCATATCACAAAGTTCTGCAGCAAAAAATAAAATAATAATACAGAACGGTACCCAAAAATTAACAATACGGAAAAGAAAAAAACATAATAGCACACTGAAACCAGTTCAAATATCATGCCAATACACAGTTTTCTTCGCGCAGTTCACACAGTCATAAACTACTTACACGCACACCTTACTAATCTAATGCCAGTATATACATGACCACATTTTATATAATACCCATCTCTGGCTGTCAGTCATAGGCGCTTGTCCAGTCCGGTCTCCACTAAAAAGTCTGTCAGGAAGATTATCGCCTTTTTCTGGAGATGCATCTCAGGCCATGGTCCAAGTAGTTTCTTTATTGTGAGGGGCCGTCTGTCCAAACTTGCTAATTTGTTCTTTAATTTTTCTCTTTCATTCGCGTATTTAACGCACTCCAAAAAAATGTGGCGAACATTTTCTTCTACATGACCACAATGGCATTCCGGTGAGTTGGATCGATGTATCTTGTGCAGGAAGCTGTTTGTGTATGCTACTTCCAATCTAAGTCGGTGGATTCTGGTAAAAGACGGCATTCTATATCGCCGTAACCTCGATCCATATGGCCATGACTTGCTCCCCGTCATACCAGCACATCTTCGTGCGACTGTTCTCAACGAACTTCATGACGCTCCTTTGGCGGGCCACTTGGGCGTCTCTCGCACATACGACCGTGTACGTCGTCGTTTCTTTTGGCCTGGTCTTGCCCGCTCTGTTCGACGCTACGTCGCCGCTTGTGAGCCCTGCCAGCGCTGCAAAAAGCCATCTTCCCTACCAGCAGGATTCCTTCAGCCGATCGACATTCCCATTGAACCGACCTGCTTGGCCCATTCCCGATCTCCAGCTCAGGCAACAAATGGATCGCTGTCGCCACTGACTATGCGGCACGGTGCGCTATCGCACAAGCACTTCCGACGAGTTGCGCAACCTATGTGGCGGACTTTCTGGTATATGATATTATTTTAGTACACGGAGCTCCACGCCAACTTCTCACTGACCGGGGCCGGACCTTCCTATCAGCTGTCGTTGATGAAATCCTGCGCTCTTGCTCTGCCAAGCACAAGTTTGCCACTTCGTACGATCCGCAAACGAACGGTCTTACGGAGCGCCTCAACCGCACCATAACCGACATGCTTTCTAACTACGTAGCGGCCGACCACCAGGACTGGGACGTTCATTTGCCATTTGTGACGTTCGCATATAATTCGTCACGTCACGACACTGCCGGCTATTCAACATTCTATCTTCTATACGGCCGAGAACCCGCCCTACCATTTGACACCTTGCTGCCCTCGGTCACTGAGTATGCCAGCGAAGCCATCGCGCGAGCCGACCACGCACGCCAACTCGCCCGTAGCCGCCTGCAGGCTTCACAGGAGCACCAAAGACAGCTTTACGATTCCCATCATCGAAACGTGCACTTTTCACCGGGTTCCCTTGTTCTCCTCTGGTCCCCCACTCGGCGTGTAGGGCTTCCTGAAAAACTTCTGTCACGCTACACTGGACTATACCGCGTCGTTCACCAGGTGACTGACGTTACATACGAGATCGTTCCAGCCGATTCGACGTCATCATCGTCACCATCGAGTGACATCGTGCACATAGCTCGACTAAAGCCTTATCACCCTCCTTCTACCGCATCCGAGTTGCTCAAGCACCGAGATGGTGCTTCTACCGCCGGGGGGTTATGATACGCAACAGCCGGCACAGCCTGTCTGCAAGAAAGAGAAAGACGACGTTGGTGGCTGGTTGTTGATGAACTGTCGCCATCTTGTTCGCCGAGCACGGTGCATCGTATTTAACTTATTAAATAAGTTACCCGTGACAGCATATATAAGGGATATGGCACAACGGGAGCGTTGTCAACAAGGATAAATATATTTATTTCTCAACAGTTTCGGGAGGGGTCCTCCCTTCAGCAGGGGATGAGTTATAACTCATCCCCTGATGAAGGGAGGACCCCTCCCGAAACTGTTGGGAAATAAATATATTTATCCTTGTTGACAACGCTCCCGTTGTGCCATATCCCATACCTTCACGAAGACTAACTGGCCCATTGAATTATTACTGCCACTATATATATATATATATATATATATATATATATATATATATATATATATATATGCAGGCATGGTGGTTAAGTGGCCATAGCGTTGCATATAGTCCAGTAGATCCTCCGTGAGCAGTCACAACGTAATATATATATATATATATATATATATATATATATATATATATATATACACATCTACGGTGCATGACATCAATGCCGGCGGAAAACCAGCCGAGAAGGTCCGTATAGTGGCTATCCATATAACATGTCACTAAAAATAACCCAACGCTGCCCTATAGTGGGTCATGACATTCATTTCTTTGATTTTAGAAAAGCTTTCCATTAGGAAAATTCAGCGCACTCAAATATTTGTTTGCTTGAAACAAAACTATAATGTTTACCCCAAAATTAGTCAACTGACTGCATATGACTGCAGGGAACGTGTATGAAGGCGGTGAGTTTAATCTTTAGTGAAAGATTGGGTTTGGTCGGAAAATCAGAAAATGAAAATTGAGAATCTTAAGGAAACTATTAGGTGAAATGAGGTACGAGGACATGAAATCTTAAGGGGCTCTTTATAGGGCGATGCCACAAAATCCGCATGTATTGTGCAGTATTCTGGAATACGAGCGCGTTTCTCTTTTTATCACCCGAACTTTTGATGGCTCTCCATGACATATAATTTATGGTAGGCGCCGACGGCTTCAAAAACAACGGTGCGAAAGTAAACACCATCACTTGATGACTTCACCATGATGGCCAGAAATTGGTGACGTTACGCATCGTGGACTGCTATCTACTCATCTTCTGCAATACTCTCAGCCTTATATTGGCTTACATTAACACATTAGTCTATGCTCCCGTATCTCAAACTCCTAGAGTTTACGCGTGAATGGAATATTTATTGGTCAGAAGAGTGACTACTCTTCTGGCCAATAAATATTCAAGGGGAAATAAATATTAACTCTTGTGTTCATGACAGGGGGAGCTGACATGATACCCTCCACCCTGCAAACTACTTCTTGCTAAAATATGTCGTTTGCTTCACATGTTTCATGAACAACTTTGTGGGACCCTAAAGCTTCGCCCTTATGAGTTGAATGCTATAACGATATTCTCGTTCTAGTGCCAACCTGAAACACTTAGCGTAGGAAACCTTTTCGAACTCGCTATACATCCATTACGTGGCCTTCAGGAAACAGGCGCAGTAGCGTGTGTGCCTTTTGTAGGGGGCTACTGGCTTTAAACCACGAAGTTTGTACGATAATCACATGTTCTGACACCCGATTGCAACGGGCGCCTTACCCCGAATAATTGCTGCAATATTTCATGCTGTATTGGGAAGCATGTGCACAGGACGCACATGTTCGTAAAGCATGGGTCAGTTTTACTGAATTATTTTATTTTATTTTATTTTCACCAAAACAAAACAGATACAACGCGAAAAATGGGGGGGGGGACGGCAAAAGGAAGTAATTTTGAATGTATATACACTCACAATTATTGAATGAACACAATTATTAGATTTGGGAGAGCACGAACCTTCCTCGTTGATCTTTACGCACTTTCAGGCGGTGTATCATGATCCGTTCGACAGTGTCTATGTATCTATAAGCCTATAATCTCACATCCTTAATTATGCTGTGAAGCCCATGCTTTTTACTGACCATTGCTTGGTCACCGTTCTTTGGGGTCTTAAAGATTTTTGTAAGGTTCCTCTAAACTTGGATCCATGGATGCTCATAACGTACAGTTCTTGCGCGAGGATTGTTTTGTAAAAAAAGTCAAATATATGGTGTAGGAGGTAGCACAGCGTCGACGGCTGCCAATCTTCGCTCAATGAGAAAGGTTTAAATAAAAAGTTAACTATCAGGCTATTATATTTCATGTGAAATAGTTCCAGATAAAAAAAACGTTGAAAAACGCCTTTATGATTTAGCTCATAGTCTCCATACTTTTGAAAGTCAAAAGCCGGGATTGTACGTGCATGAGACAGATGTGGTTCGAGCACAGAAAATAAAAACACGATACAGATGTACACAGGGGAGCAATGATTCGTTCTCGTATTACTCATTCCACTGAAAAGAAACCCGCTAAGAAAGCTCTCAAGGATGAAAATAGATATGCACTTTCTGAAGAGATACTGCAAATTGAGTCACGAGATTTCTTTTGCACAGAGATGTGAAATAAGAGCCGTATTTGAAGATTATTACATAAAGTTTGTTTGCTGTGGCTGATCTTCAGAAGGATTTAGAGAGACAATCTGACCACTTCATTGCCCTTGTGCCTCAGTTACAAGATTATGACAAGCTCACTGTTGATGGGCACATAATGGGGGAAGAAACTAGATTTGCAATATCAGCGTGCAGAAGAACAGAACTCTAGGCCCAGATGGCCTTAGTGACAAATCACGCACAACACAGCTTAAAGGGCATGCTCGCATTCTAAGCAAGACAAGTTTAGATTCCCATCTTTAGGGCATCTGCTAATGTAGAGACTTTTGTGCGTGTCCTACACCAAACGAGACATTTTGTGCAGTGACTCCTTGTGCTATACCACACCCACCCCTCAAAGTCCCCCCTCTTTCTCTTTCTTCCCTCTTCCCTTACCCTTGTGAGGATTAGCAGGATAGAAACCCGCTTTCCAGGCCCACCTCTCCTCCTTCTTCTCATTAAACACCTTCTTATTCTTCTTCTTTACATAGCAGTTCAGGAACTTCTGATACATTTCCTTAAGCAACTTTTAACGAGGCTCATGAACGTGGTGAATCCCCTCCTTTTTTATCTAGGTCCATACAACGTTATTCCCCCAAAGTCCTGATACTGAAGCAATAGAGTTAATGGATGTAGGCCTACATCGTTTTGTAACGTTGACTACAAGATATTGGGGAAATTTTCGACAAATCGGCTACAGACAGTGATCACTAAATGTGTAGGTGAACACCAAACAAGTGGAGTTCGAAGTCGATTTTTAGAGTAAGCATACATATAGTATGGTCAGTCCTTGAGAGTATTGATGATAGCACGAACCATATAGCCCTCTTTAAAATAGACGTTGTTAAATCATTAGCTAAGGCACAGCATGCTTTTCGTTCCGGCTTCTTAGAAACCTGCAGTTGTGTGATGTATACTGTACAATGATATTTCACTCTGTTATAAGAAGTGCCCAACAAGGCTAATTGTAAATCGCACACTTTCCAATGCAATAGATTTCAATTTGTCTGTACGTCAGTAATGCCAGCTCTCGCCTTTGCTCTTTGCAGTTTATCTAGAACAACTATGTTTAGAAGGGCTCCTAAATTCTAGCATAAGAGGAGACAGATATGTAGCTGAGGAAGTTCAAGTTTTAGCTTATTCGGATGTCATTGCCTTCTTTTGCGTTCTTAAACCCATCGATCAAGAGGCAGTCAACACTACTTTACGTTTCTGTGAAGTCACTGGTGCCAGCATAAGTTTTCATAAAAAGTACTGAACTCTGGCTAGGCATGTGGGCCTAAACTCCTCCGGTCTTCTCAAATATTCATTGGAATGTGACTCCTAGGAATTACCTTGGCGCGCCTCTCGATAACTATCGTAGCAGCGGCTCACACAGTGGCGATACAAAAACTACAAGCCGCCAAAAGATGGCAACTTCGCAAAGACGAGAGCTTTCCATTTGTATGATAGTGAAAGCATGCAATATATTCTTTGCGCCAAAGCTTATTTATGTTCTGCAGGTGTTGCACTGCTTTCGTGTGCACATTCAAGCATTTCATAGAATATTTGCCTGTTTTCTTTGGAGTTCTTCTTGGGAACCCATGAAAATAGACAACCTTTTCCTTGCGCTTGAAATTGTGACCTCGGCCAGGTGCATTCGTTTTTGCGACAGTTGGTGTTGCGATTTTTCTACCTCAAGGGTGTATCTTTTCCTTTTATCGGTTCTTCTAAGCCGCCTCTGCTGCCACCTTCTTTTTTTTATGTCACAACAGGCGTTGCTAAGGAATCACTGTTGTGGGAATTTCTAAAAGAAATTGTTGATACTGTGCATTTTTTGGAAGCAAAATTCAGCTTAGAGTACTTGCGTAATATTGACAGAACTAAGATAACCGCTGCACTTGGGAATTGGATTTTTCCTGAACCCGTTTATGAAATGCCAAACTTGCCTTTGTCTGGTCACGTTGTATTATTTCGTGTACCTAAAATGTGAATATCTCCTTTTGCGTAAACACTTTTTTAAACTGCACACTTCCACTCTACCAGTGAAAACAAGGCTGAATGAAAAATCAATATATGTGCCCTGTACAGTAAATTGTGGACATTGCCACCAACCTGAGACGATAGATCACTGTTTCATTCATTGTCGTGACGCAATTTATTTTTGAAACATTCTAAAAAGAACAGCCAGAAAAGAACTTCCAATGGCAGCTCAGGGTATTCGTTTCCTTTCTTTCAAAAAGAGCCTGACCGATAATACTCCATTTGACCTTCTTTATAGTGTTGGGATTGTACTCACTAAAGAAAAGTAGCGTTATTGACAGACACGCCGAGCCACCCTGGTCGACAAGATCCGTTCTCCGAGAAGCAGCTCTTCAAGTGAGCAGTGTTGTTGAGACTTTGGACCCCGTTCCGCAGCGGCTTCCCCTTCTGGAGGCTTGTGTGTATTTGCCTGACTTCTGATGAAATATGTTGCGCGTAGTTCAAAATAGACCTTTTAGAAAATTCAGTCTGGTAACACGGCTCTTTCGCCATATCTTGTTCACTTGTGCGAGCTGGCATGCTGTGTGTCTTAGCAACGCCAATGAGCGTTCCCTGCAGAGCACACGGACACCACTTTCGTTTCTGCAGGACGTGTACCGCGTTTGAATGGTACGCCAATTAGCGTCCCTATAGAAAGCCATGTCCTTGCTCTGCCTGTCATAACAGCCCGTCCGCCGCCCGAAGAGGTCACGCAAGGGGCGCAGTAGCGCCGCTCCCAGAAATAGTCACTGTGCGTATTAGCAGTCGGTGTCCCACCGACTCCTAACCACAACCCATATACGAAGTCATCATCACGTACTGGTATCAGCAGCGTGCATCACCGTGGGTGAACAAGACATGGCGGAAGAAAAAAAAAGTGTTTATGGTTTCGTTCGGTAGGTGGCACCGAATTTCGAAAACGGGGAGAAAAAGTGCTTAACGATTTAGAGTACTGAGTACTCTACTATAGGAGAGCATAAAGCCGTCCCGTGGTCCTCCCACTTAATGAATGCGATACGCAAACACAACAGGGTCAAATACTGGTGATGATGACTTCATGCAATAAAGAAAAAAAAGACGTGTCGTCACGTGTAAGCACAGCCGCTGGCCACGCAAACGACCCGGGTTCAATCCCCACTTTGGCCCTGTTTTTTTCATTATTTTACTTGCATCGTTCTCGGTTTTTCGGTCACACTTAAGACGATGTTTTTTTGCTCACAACCCATTACGCCGACGCCGAAGCCGGAATTTCCGCGAAAAGGGCTCGGGAGCACTTTTGCGTTGAAATGTCGCTTCTGGAATAGAATCACTCGTAAGCCCGATTTGAAGATACGAGATCTAAAGACACGTCGCAGACCACTGATTGTGTCAGAGATTATTGCCAAGGAGCAGCCAAACCATAAAGAAAACGTCACAGTTTCACCACAAGGGCTAAAGATTAAATGCGATAGCAACAGCTTCTAATTTACCGCTGAGAACTTCAAGCAGATGGAAACGTGTAGCGCTGCTCACGCACAAATTACAAACGAGAAGAACACGCACAGGATGAGAGTAAACTAACAGCGTTTAGCACTCCACACGTAACGCGCTGTTTAAACAAAAGCGACGCACGAAACATAACCACAGGTACAGATGAGGGCAAACTAACAAGTGTCTCAGTTGCTATACCTGACTGTGTATGAAACGCGCGTTCTTTTCGCGAACGAGACCTGTGCAGCAACTGAAGTGACCTTTGTGGGCCCGGCAAATAACGAAATAGTTCCGGTGAAAGCCGAACGTACATGATTCTTCCCACCAAAGCATAAGCGCGCGCGCAGAAGCATCTAGCTCTCCCGCACCATTTGCTGGGTGAAGTAAGCGTGGGAGACAAGCGCGCGTCGGCGCATCGCGAAGAGCTGGGTGCCATTCATGAACAGTTTTTTTTTATTCTTGAGTGTTAATATATATTGTAGCCTAGTGTTCTGGTCGCTACTTGGTCACCGAAGCAGAGACGGGAAACACGTACACAGAACAAATCCACAGGCTTCTTCCTGAACTGATTTATTTGGATAAAACACTTCTGGTTGACGTTGTACACCCTTGAACGCTACATAACTGGGACAACTCTGCGCAGCAAACGCTGCAACCTGCTCTTGCGGCGTCCACCGTGAGACTCTCCTCCGGCTCCCCTGGCAACATCCCGAGAACCCGCCCGAAGACCAAACCGGCAAAACACACACAAAACGTCTCCGTTGACGACTCAAAACGGATGTAACGAACTCAAACAGGTACATACATCCAAGGGCGGTGGCCTCCACCAAGTTTCACCACGAGGACTGCTGTCAACCTAGAGAATAATGACATAAACTAACGCAAACACAAACAGGAAGCTACCGCGACGTCCGTTTAGGCTTCCAGAGTGCAGCTTTCCTGCAGACTGTCCGGCGTCGCGGAAAGCCGTTGACGACCATCTATCTGAGAAACAACCCCTCGTACGAGGAAGCTTCCTCGCAGGAAGCTTTCCACAAGCCCAACAAAGCCGGTGATACCACCACAACCCCGCTTTTGGGTGACTCTGCGACATTGGAATGGGTCAAAAGAAAATAGCTACATCAACGTTTAAGCGACAATATACATATGCATACATATACAATGAATTACGGCGGTGGCTGCGGCGACGGCAAAAAACCAGCACAGACTCTCTATATAATTGCGATTGCAATAAGGGCTAAGTTTATGCTAAGGAACTCATGAGTTTACTGGCTCGTCAGTCTGGTTTAGTAATATGTTTGTCATTTTCAGTCTGAGCGAATATCAGGAAAACTTTTGTTTCGTCTGAGTCCAAGTGAGTCCTAATAGAAAATTATATTTCTTAAGTGAGTCTGAGTGAGCTCCAATCTTTTTGCCGGCCAATTGCATGAATCCACATGTTGGCATTATCGAACGATATGGTCGGTCAGGCTGTGCAGTGCAAGAAATGACCCCACCTCCCCGAAGGGAATCATGACGAAATGCGAATGCATTGCGTAGCGTTCATACCAGGGGTTTGAATGTGAGAACCCAGCGTTAGAAAAATAAAGTTTTTTTTTTACTTACACCGTGCAGCCAATAGTGCCAATTGCCGTACGTGGCGTTTATTTGTCGCCGGAATCGTGGTATGCGTTTCCAGCTCTATACTCGGCGACAGCTTTTCTTGACATTGGAGCGAAGGCTACGGAGGCGGGGCCTCCGCACATTTGTGTTACTACGCAAGTAGTCCGGCAGCTTGCAGCCGATTTCGGTTCCAGTTTCGGTTTTCGCTTGCTCGCTGCGCTAGTGTGTTTAGCAAAATGTATGCATGCAAAATGGGAACGTCAGAGTTGAACTTTGATGAGAGTGCATACATGCAGCTAGTTACTGTGCTGTTTATATACTGGTACATATAAAATTTTTCGTTGTTCTGAACGTTTTCCCAGCATTATTCAGCCTTTATAACAGTGAAGTTTAGGTTCCGTGTTCAGCCCAGTATATACGGGTACGCGCCACACGTGATCGAATGTTAACGTTTACGGTATTGAGCCCTGGTACAGGCGAAATGGAAGGCCGGTTGCGGCACGATCCGGCCACGGGCCTGTCTTGTTTCAGTTTTGCTGTATTCGGTTTACGCCCTCAAAGGCTGTCAGCAATGATCGGCGCAGACTGCGCCTCAGTGTTCGAGAAGCCTCACAATTGTTGTAGATCGTTGTTAAGATTGCGCGCAACACGCGAACAGTGAAGCTTATTTCAGAGCTTGCGCGGCCACCAGTGATAAGGCTGGAAAATTCGATGCGTGATGTATAAAAGACGGCGCGTCCCAACGATGAGCAGCTTTTCCACGGCCGATGCTGTGCTCGCCGCTGCAAGAGCAAGCAGCAGACGCAGCCGGCGTGCGGAAAACGTGGTGCCGTCCAAGAAATAAAAAAAAAAACTAGGGCGCACGATAACTTCTTTTCCATGAACAGCGTCACATACTTGTTGTATCCTTATAATGAAGAAAGTTTTATTTATTCGGGCCAAGTAGCTATTAGAATTAGAAAATAAAATAGGTACTATTTCCTGGCGCGCGCGCATGCAGGCGGTTCGGCTCTATAGCTTCCACAGTGCTGTCAAGAAAAGCTGTCGCCGAGTATAGTAGCAAGCGTGCACGGTCAAAAAATACCATAAAGTGAACAAATCAAACATCTTTCTCAGCTCGGTGTTGGCGTTGCACAGCGGCGTCTCGAGCACACAGTTACGGATGTTCTTGATAGGCGCCCAGCTAGCGAATGGTTGAGAGTGAGGTGCGAGTGAGTTGACGAGAAAGTGGGGCGCAGATAGGACAGAGAGTGAACGGTGAGATGCCAGGGTGGGTAAGTGGCATATAATCGAACCGGAGTGTTCACTTTAGCCACATCGTAGAAAGCCTGCCTAAACAAAGTTCACACTACTTCCACACTTTGGTACCATCTACGCAAATCTACAATGGCTAGCATAAACAGCCCTGTGTTTCGAGTGGCGAAGCATTTTATTTCTCATCGTACCTGACGGCCATATTTTCAGCGTCTTATCAGCACAAAAGCTACACAAACGCTGGCAGCACAAATTCTACAAACGCACTGCATTGAGGCGGTGCCAAGTTAAGTTCAAGTCAAGGAGGGGGAGGGGAGGCTCCGGATGCTAAAGACGCGCTCACCCGCAGCTGTTGGTATGTGAGAGGTTGGTGGACAGATCCCGACGGACGCCTGACAAAGCCCGACTAAGAAATGCATTCGTGTTTAAAACAGGCACGCTGAGCGCAACAACATAATGTTCAGAAATCTTTGGGAGGGAGATGGGGAGCACTCATAAAAAATAAAATCAATTTTGCCTTCGAATTATCCTTGTGGATGCATAAGAAACCTTCTAAATTCTTAATCGTATGATGTAAAGAGATGTTGGCACACAAGTCAGAACACCGTCCACTGTTAAGAGGTCTAGGCTTGGAACCGCAGCTGTGGTGTGACGGTTCAAACATGAAACTCTAACATTGCTCCAGCGGTGAAATGTGGTGGGCTCAATCACTGGCGCCAGACGACCAACGGTCAATGGATCCTATAGCAGGGCCCCCACAGAGGCACCTCGGGTGTTGGTAAAAATGAAATACGCGGCAGTCCGGCGCATACTACTGCCTTTGGTAATTGTAAAAAGACAAACGCATGGAGACACAGGACTGTTCATGCCTACCATTGCAGATCTGCGTAGATGGTACCGGAGGGCGGAGGTAGCCTCAACTTTGTTTAGGCTGGCTGCCTGCGACGTGGCTAAAGTTAACACTGGGGTTCAAATAAATGCCGCCTACCCACCCTGGCTGATTCAGCAAGATCGCAGGGAATTTCAGCAAGCTGTCAAAGGAAGAATTTTATTCTTATATACAATAGTTGGAGTAAACGGAATATACTTTAGCCAAAGCTCTATAAATCTTTCTCGAGTATTCATGAAAGGGTTTCACTCTCAGATAAGATTATAGCCTCAAGAGTCGACTGCATAAAAAACTTTAGAATACGTCAAGTACCAGAGCAATTACAGGAATTCGTCGTACACCTATGAGATTTCTCACTCCTTTTGTCGCGGCAATCTCTCTGAAAGCTAGAAAGGCCGTAGGGGGAGGGAAGAGAAAGCGGAGGATAAAAGAAACACGTTCTGTTTTTGTATTTATTTTAACGCATGCGGTCAACGTATAGATGTTGCGCAAAACTCCCTTGCCCATGCCGCGGTGGCAGCTTGCGACCTTCATTCAAATCATACCATCGTTGCAGCTTTTGGGTGTGTGTAGCAGTTAATAATTTAGGCGTACGGCATCATTTGTCAAGAGAACGAGCAATTCTAAATTGCAGTGTAATAAGTTCCGAGGAAATTATTGAACCTATATGTGTTACTTAAACAGCAAGTGGTATTATTTATTTGCATACAATCTCAACGATGACTTTTTTTATGCGGTGTCCCTCAAGGAAGTATACTAGGGTCATTATTCTTCAACATTTATGGTAATGATATTTTAAACAACAATTCAAACACAAACTTCGTCGTCTATTCAGTTGATACAAGTCTATTTTTGCCGGAACAGCACACATCACCTTATCGATCATTGCAACGCCGCAAGAAAACTCTCGTAGTTTGGTCCACTGCTATTTTAGCGAAGATAAATGACGTTGAGCCAAAGACTGTCAATTTTCGGCTGAAAAACAAACTCATCCCATCACATGAAGGTATTATCCTGAAACCTCACCCTGTCAAAAAGCCAAGCACTTCAAATGCCTAGGGGTTCTTTTTTTTTAGCTCCAATACGGCGTGGATTTTTCATGTTGCCCACGTATCATTCAAAACAGCTCAAGTTACTGGTGTGATAGGGTGTTTAAAGTATATCGTTCCCACACAAACTAAGATGCTGATATACAACACAATTTTAACTCACATTTAAATTATTGTCAGTTAGGGGTTCAACCCCGTTCAATAGAAATGAACGCCCTCACTTAATCCAGAAAGGATATCTCAGATGCATGTATGAGTCACCATACCTATGTCCAACTGCACCATTCAATAGAAATGAACGCCCTCACTTAATCCAGAAAGGATATCTCAGATGCATGTATGAGTCACCATACCTATGTCCAACTGCAGCTTTATTTAGTCACTCTAGAGGGCTTAAAGTACACAATATTTTTAAACATAGCCTTTGTGTCCTATTAAAAATCAGAAATAAGAAATAATAGAGATAACCTAGGGAAATAAGCTGAACTCCAGAACAAGTCAGTGGGCTACCCAACAAGACTGGCGCAGAATGAATCGGGCTGACACCTCCTCGACTTAACCTTGAAAAAGAACGCCTTCATTATACTCTCAGTCTCTGGTTAGTAGTTACCTTCTTACTGTTTTCAATTTGTTCACCTGTACCCGCAAAGCACTCCACTCTAAGTATTTAAATAACATGGTTTCAGTATTAGTTAACTTATATGTGCATAGTGTTCATTCGAGTATTTTCTAGTGATATTTGTATAATTATGGCATTCTTATGTTTTTAATTGTATTATTTCTACAACTGCCTCTTTGCTGTACTTTCAGTTTGTAGGCTCGTCAAGCTGCATTTAGGTAGCTTTTACGTACAACCGCTCCACCTGTGTTTTCAAGATGGGAAATATATTGAACTGAAAGTTGAATTGAAATTTTCCTTAACGTTGAATTTTAATTGTAAATTTCCTGCCGCATACTGCTCTATAGTTTAACTCATATGCAGGCAGCTACGTTGACATAATTAGCTTCATTTTCTATACCATGTTAAAAAGTGTTAGAGGGCGCCTTTGAGTGCAACCTTGTGGACGTATCAAAAGAAGACAACCAATGCATGAAGCGGTAAATGCAACGAAAATTTTCGATAGAGGTGCAGAAACAGGTTGTCTTTCTTTTAAAAATTCCAATATATAATAAAAAATAACAAATACAGACTCTTGTCGTTATTTCACACAAGTTCTATGTCAAGTGTAAATACTTGCACCAACTGATGTGACAATAGGTGAGTAAATGTTCGTGAATTAAAGTTGTAGTTATTCAACTTTATTGAGGTTGTTTACACTAGAACTGTTGTCCGTGAATAATTATGGGATTCACATTTTTATAACAATTGCGAAAGTGATTTCATACACTCACCATTGAGTTTTCAGGCCGATATCGAAACCCACCACGCTTTGCGCGAAAGAAACGTGGCCACAATCAGGCGGCAGAAAAGGAAAGAAAGCGAAGCTTCCATGACAATGTTCAATGCGAATTCCCTATAATGAAGGCAAATCACTCGAATACGTGCGCACTGGTTTGTAGGAATAATTGGTTGCCGAATGGGTACGGTGTGGAAGTAGCCACAACAGGTTTGTCAATGTGAATGATGACGATACTCTGAGGAATATGAGCACTTGCCTACTCATGCGAAGCGGCCACCAGTTGCGAGCATGAAATGTGCTTTTGAAAAGCTTGATTCATACAGGAATTATGGCGCCAGTTTGAAAATAATAGTGTGAATGTTGCAAGCGGCATTTTAATTACATCGCTTCGTTCATTTTTGTATTTATCCCCTAAAAACTATAGCTTATTGTCAGTCCATGACAAGGTGCCAGATGTGCATTACGTGTGATGAAAGGGCTGTTGATATTCTTGTGGACCACGACGCTTAGCTAAACTTCGTAAACACTGTAATGCATATGTGTGTCGCTTTATCGGCTGTTACCTGTTTATCAGCGCATGCACCTAGGGCCCACCCAGCAGATGAAGTAGCTGGTCGGGCGAGTATCGCGGCCACCACTGCATAATTTCATAAAAGAGTTTGATGATAATGATGATGATGATGGTCGCCTCTCTGTGAGGCTGACACCCACTCTTGGGGAGAGTCCTCGCGGTACGGCCACATATCATCTCGGCATGACGTCCTTTACACGGTAATCGTCCGCCGGATAATCGAATGAAGTCTTTTTTTTCTTTCTCTGTTCCTCTGGGTGAATTGGCCAAGAAGTCAATCATTTTTAAGTGTTCACATAAGAATTGTATGAATAATAAACTTTAGAAAAGTTATAATGAATTATCGTTGCTAATTTAGATACTTGAGATCAGAACCACGCTCATTCTGTTAAAATTTTCCGACCGCGAAAATGAGATCCCCATGACAATGATCTACTGAGGAGGCTCCCGTGAGCATAATGATAAAATAAAAAAATCCAATCTAGTTAGAAGAAACACTTCTCTAGGAATTGAAGCGCTTCTCAGTAAATTGAAGCGCTTGCATGTGAAGATGTAATGCTCGACATTTTCGTCCTCGTTACAAAATGAGCAAAGTGGGCAAGTGGCCAGACCAGCTCTCTGCATATAACGCGACAGCATAATATTGTAAAATAACTTCCTCCTTTTGTGTTGAACAGAAACTCCCATGCGATGGGAACAAGAGGTGTCGACACTCGTTTATATAAGTGATTAATGCTTCCTCAGTGCCATGAATTATGGCCCGCCTTCTAATTCTTTCATGAATTTTGAGGGCTGATGTCGAAATAATTGAGAATACAGGGCTACTGAGAGCAGCTTTCGCCAGAGCGTCTATCATTTCATTCTTTTCATTTCTTTGTAGGCAGACACACAGATTAATCTGAAATAATTAGGTTACGTGCGAAGAGCCCAAAGAATGAAAAGTGCTAGATATATTTGCGAAACGCTATTTGTAGCCAGGGCTGTACACGAAGATAAAGAGTCTGTCTCTATGGCGACACTTGATATTGATGTGCTGAGCTTTCTTACTGTCATAATTACCGCAAAAAAGCCCACCGAAAACACTGATAAGAAATCGGGATGCGTTAATCTTCTTCTACTTCGGCCTCTTTTTCTCGTAGTAGAACGACGGCTGATATTTTCGTTCGTTGCTGCTTTTTAGCACTCTCCATATTATATAGATTCTCACACAAAACAGATTCAGAACTGTAGAAGAATGGGAAGTTGGGCCTGTTGGTATACTGGTTCATAGTTTATTACGCAAGAAACAGACGGAAACACACACACACACACAAAAAACAGAGAAGCACACGAAAACAGGCGCAGACTCTCAACAGAATTTTATTCACAAAGGCACGCCAAGTACAAAAAAAAGTACAAGCAATATACACAAAGAGGAACCTGTGAAGGAAATAAAGGTGAGGAGGTCCCGTATCAACAAAAACCAATGGCACATCAACCAGGTCGTGCCCGCCGCACAAGACCGAGAAAACTTTTTCTCGCGTAGAACCATTGTAGGACAACGTTTGCGCAAGATTGAGTTCTTGCGCTTCTTGATTATTACCGCGGAACGACAGCGACATGTCAGAAAAGAGAGGCGCGCGCCCACATTTCTTAGAAAAAAAGATTCAGTTGATAGTCTGCGCCTGTATGCGCTTCCGTATTCTTTCGTGTTCCCGTACGTTTTTCGTGCAGTACACCATGTATACATATTCAGAACTCGTTACACTCATGTATACTACTATTGGTCTTTACTTGCAGAGGGTATGAGGTACATTTATTCGGGCAATAATCATCATCGGCGCAAGTCTCACCTTTCGCGTCGGCATAGAAGCCAGGGGTTAAAGTCATCATCTGCGTGGCGATGATGAGACTATCACCTGACGACGTCAAGACAAGGGCGCTGTCTTCCATTGACTTACGTCGGCAAGATACTCGCTGAAAGATCAGCCCCAAAGAGTAACTGCGCCTGCCACGGTAAGCTAGTCTCGATCGTTTGTTCTGTACACGCTTGCGCTTCGCTAAACGTGACACCGTGTTTCGTGTGAATCTAGAAATTCGACAGTGTCTATCCTCCCGGCAACCGGGATAATTGTTCACAAAATTTCACCCAGCAGTCGCCTATCATTGGCTCTCATATGTCACGTGACGAACTGCCGGGGGAGGGGGGGGGAGAAAAGAAAAAACGGGCAGCTGCAGGACAGACTGTACAGATGCGGCCTAGTGTCGTTAGGTTAGGTCAAGTTCTCTCGGTTGCCGGGAGAATAATAAAAAAAAATTCGCCCGGCAGTTAGTCACGTGACTTATGAGAACTAATGAGAGGCAGCTGCCGGGAGAAATTTTTTTGAACAATTCTCGAAGTTGCCGGGAGAATTGACACACCCTAGAAATTCAAAGAAAGCATAAGTTCTGGGTAATATTGAACGATTTAAAAAATCTAACTGCGTTAATATATACAAGTACACAAAGAAAGTGAAAGACAGCACATTCACACACTCCGAGCTCAAACTTTATTAGGTGAAGCAGAACATATATATATATATATATATATATATATATATATATATATATATATATATATATATATATATATATATATATATATGCAATGAGCATGAAAGACAGTATGAGCTCAATGGGAAATTGTGGTGTTTAATATTGTGTGCCACAATCTACGCCTTCGTTGCCTTTTCATACTAACAGTATACATGTAATCCTTCACTCAATAAGTTTGAGTTGTGAGCGTGTGCACTTGCTGCGTGTTAGATTCTCTGTTCATATTGTTCATATTGGCAAAGTTAAACCTTTCCAAAATAAGGCTTCACCAACTAGCCCAACTTGGTGCTGTTCTAAAATATTGAACCTTGAGACGATGGAAAAATTATTTAAGGGGTGTCTAAGGCAAAATTGTTTCGACGAGCGGTCTTCAAGCTGCAGCCTCGAAGAAGCGCCACGTTCGGAGGAAAACTTCAAGTGTGACATTTGAAGAGCAGTGTATACGGAATAATTTCCTTCGCTGTAAATCAGGTAGCTCCCAACAAAGACCTATTACATTTAAACTATTAACGAAATTGTAGGTCGAGTTTTCATTTCTTTGTTGCGCACTATGAGAAAATACGGTGAAAGAGGAACCCGTGAACCAAGCACATCTCACCATACGCGACGAGGTGTGCATCATTAAAGAAATAAAAAAGCGTATCGGTAATAGTTCACCGAGTAGGTGCGATTCAATGAGGCTTTAGTTACACATTAAAAAAGGCAACCTGAGAAAGTATATCTGTACAGGAGCTCCATAAGTAAGACATACTTGAGCTGTAGACAAACGAAGCGAAGCTCATAAAAAATAACCTGGGACTTTCAGCGAAATTGTATGCCAGCGTGCACTACCGCAAAAAATGCTGTATATAGCAAGAGCTTTTCGGCATGTACGGCTGACCCATCCCAGTATTCACACATTTCCCTTATCGCTAGCTCGAGCGAAGTGCCGCTGCTGCAGCCATTAATCGTCAGGGGACTCTTTCAACACTTTGCATTCGCTTTCCCGCGTCATGATTGAATCCTTCCGGGTGAGCATTTTCTGCATCACGAAAATGCTACCCCTTTCGGCTCTGGCGAGCAGCGACTGTATACAGTAGCATTGCTCAATGTACACACAAGGCGAGCATCAATATATTTTAATGCGTCAGCCAGAATGGCCGACGCGCGGTCGATATATTTTCAGCGCATCTTTTGATAGAGCGCACGCATTGTCACCCCGTTTGGCCACAGCTCATCTGTTCTGTTGGAGCACCACCTGTAACCAGCACAGGTGCTCCAACAGAACAGATGAGCTGTGGCCGTCATGTAAAGATAAAGTTTTCAGGGCGAGTTTTTTTAATGAAAAAATGTACAAAGCGCTTTTCAATGAGTTGTGTACTTTACCTAAAGGGGCCTTACAACCGGTTTCGAAGTAATCTTTGAGTGACTTTGGTAAAGCGGTTGGTTGCTTCATGAATCGAAAGGCGTGAAGATATTTAGAACCCATAATGTAGGAGCAGAGTTACAGAAATTCGTCGCATGCTCCAAGCGGTTTCTCTCTTCTTTGGTACTAGCCAGCGTGCTAAAGGCCAGGGAGAGTAATCTTAGTAACGTTTTATGAATATGCACAAACTAGGCCCTCAAGAAGTACTGTTAATTCTAAATTTTACGATGTGCGCCACTGTGAAATGCACGGCACAATATGCTCGCGATGTGCCACTTTTTCTAACCATGCTTAAATCTTTTAGGAATGCCGATCTCTTTTAGAAAAAAAAACGAAGTCACGATTTCATCTCTGCAGGGATGACAAGTATAACGCTTCACAGAAATATCACTAACGCAACAAGAGATTCAGTTTTTAAACCTAAATCCCGTAAGTGAGCAATATGTCATACGTGCTGCTTCAAAATATAAGGTCGTCAAACTGCCCTTGCGTATATTTTTTAAATATAATGTGCCCCCACTAGAGTCGACAGAAGATTAACACGCTCATTGGTTGATGAAAAAGTGTTTTTTTTAACAATTCGGAATAGACTGTGTAAAGCGGTGTTAGGTTAGTCTGTTATAGCGTAATTGTGTCCACATCAGGAACAATGAATAAGTGCAGTAGCAATTCGAGAGTAACCACGGTAATCGGTAGTTATGTCATAAGAACACATTTTATTCCCCGTAGTCAGACATTGAAGGTGGCTCAAATCTTTGACTCGGGTGTTTGGGAGTTGTGCAGGTGTATTCTCTACGTTAGCTTCATGATTCATCGCACTGTCTAGGCTGATCTCGGGGGTCACGCAGATCGAAGCGCGCGGTTGAGCGTTGGTCCGCAACGTGCCGCAGTGATCGCTGCTGCTCACACAAAATCCAGTTGCCCTGTGAATGAGTTCGTTAAAGTAAATTTTATTTTTATCCTAGTGGTCAGTTGGACCTCACCTTAAGTAAATTGACGCTCCGTTATAACACCCATACGATATAACTTTTACATTGCAGGAAAGCTATTCATTTATTCCAAGAGTTTTTTTTTTCTTGAATGACTTTTTCTCAGTATTTCAGAGAATAGAAGCAATGGTTATGCTGGAAGCGTTTGGTGCAGTAAGAAAAAATGTCGTTCAACGTCAGCGCCACAACAACAAAAGAAAAAAAGTCGGGGCGAACAAGCGTGTCATAGTTGCGTTATAGTTGCGTTCTCTGCAAAAATATAAAAAATGAACATGATAAACTCGGCAAGAGGTATGGTACATTTATTTGGCTTTCTTCAAAAAAATCGCCGGCTCCAAGGTTTTGCACAAGGGCCCCACCGCTAGATACGCCTGCGCATGTCATCCGGAGAACGTAAACACACACAAATAAAAAAAAGAGAATGAGGCAACGAAGATGCCGTCGTTTCTTGCTGGTTACCAGGTCGTTGTGGCTCACACACATTCTGTTAATTGAATTGGTTGATTGTTGTCTCCTTCTCTTGCTTTGCACCCGTGTTTCAACGGCTTTTTTTTTCACGTTGCATCCCTAACATGTAAGTCCAATTTCTGCTTCTTTTACATATGGGAGTTCTAATCAAATTCAATTCTCAGATGTCTTTCAATTTTCTTCTGCCTGTCCTCTAGCACTCTGGGAAATTCGTGGTTTTCTGAACTTCCCGAAGATTGTATAGGGAACAGCGCAGCTGTAGCATGCAGCAAATAGTCTGCAGAGGCTATCCTGAATGTTCAATGATAAGTTGACGCAGACAAATGATCACCCCTTTTCGTTATCTTGGCTACGGATGCTGATTTCAAATGCGAAGCATTTCTTAGCGAACTTCGGCGACTTTGAGCATATCTATCTATCTATCTATCTATCTATCTATCTATCTATCTATCTATCTATCTATCTATCTATCTATCTATCTATCTATCTATCTATCTATCTATCTATCTATCTATCTATCTATCTATCTATCTATCTATCTATCCGCCTACGACTTTTAGCTCTCCTGACCATTTCAATTATGGTATCGATCCCAAACTTGGTATGGCATAACAAGACTGTATGAAGAGCATAGTTGACTAGAAATAACATGAAAATCACTGCATTTAGGTCATGAATGTAATGATTCCATTCTGATGGTCCTGCAGCTCTTGCGGTGGTTTCATTCACATGGCATCTTGCAAAACTGATACGGTATGGCATGATTGCATGACGAACACAAGCGACAGACCCTAACATGAAAATCATGACATGCGTGTCTAGTAACAACATGACTACATACCACGCTCATGATGCGCTCGCGTCCGTTTCGCTAGCGTAGCATATAACCAATTTGGTAGAACGGTACGTGAATGGATGACTAAGGCTTGTGACTGGTGCAAACATGATAATCATGAGATGCGTCTCATGTAACGACATGACTACATGCCGCGCTCATGAAGCGCTGGCGGCCGTTTCGCTAGCTTCACTTATACCAAATTTGGTATTACGGGACGCGGTTAGATGGTAAAGGTATAATACAGGTGCAAACACGATACACATGAGATGCGTGTCATGTAACAACATGACTACATGCTACGCTCATGATGCGCTCACGGCGGTTTCGCTAGCTTCACATGTACCAAACTCAAAGTTAGGTGACGCGAATGGACGACGTAGGTAAATGACACATCCAAGCAACATAATCACGTCATGTGTGTCATGTAACAACATGACTACATGCCACAGTGATGATGCGCTGGCGGCCATTTCGCTAGCTTCACATATGACGTGACACGAATGACTGACGAAGGTATGTGACTGGTGCAAACACGATACACATGAGATGCGTGTCATGTAAGAACATGACTACATGCTACGCTCATGATGCGCTCACGGCGGTTTCGCTAGCTTCACATGTACCAAACTCAAAATTAGGTGACGCGAATGAACGACGTAGGTAAATGACACATCCAAGCAACATAATCACGTCATGTGTGTCATGTAACAACATGACTACATGCCACAGTGATGATGCGCTGGCGGCCATTTCGCTAGCTTCACATATGACGTGACACGAATGACTGACGAAGGTATGTGACTGGTGCAAACATGATAATCATGAGATGCCTGTCATGTAAGAGCATGACTACATGCTACAGTCAAGGCGTCAATATATTTCGACGTGACGCGGTGCAGGTGCTCGCCAGCGTTCATTTCGTCGCGTCACGCCGGCGTTGCCACGCCAGATGCCGGTCCTGCCATATAGACCCATTCCATGTTTGTAAACACAGGTAGGCTGATTTCGACATTATGGGTAAAATTATAGCGACATCCGCACGTAACTTGCGCCATAAGCGCTGAGGGCGGCGATGTGCCCCAACAAACAAAACGCGTGACTCACATCCAACTGCGACGCAGTACGTCGGCATACCGTTTTTTTTTTCTCGTTGCTTGACCGAGGGCACCACATTCACCATTAAAAACCAAACAGAAAATGCGGTAGGCAGAGCGTTTTTTGCCTATCAAGACAGCGCCACCGCATTTTCGTCACATTGGTCTGGTGGAATTTGTCTATACTCGCAGGCACACGCTGCGCCGCGTTGCTTTGATGCATGCGCGTTTCAACGCGTCCAGCGTTCCTCCGTCAAGAATAGAGGGAGACGCACTATTGTCTGGATAACGCATCGGCGCGAAATGCAGCATGTCGCATTTCACGTTGGTTGCCGTCGGGCCGCGTCGACAGACGCTGTTCGCGTCTGGCGTCAGACTATGAAGTGCTCGCGTTTGGCTAACGTAGCATCGCTGTGCCAAGCGCGCACATATACAGAATTTGGTGTTACATGACGTCCATGCATGACGAAGTATATGACTGGTGCGAACATGATAATCCTGACAGGCGTGTCACGTAAGAAAATGAGAACATACCACGCTCATAGCGTCCTAGCTACCGTTTCGCTTGCTCTACATACACTAAATTTGGTATCACATGACGTGAATAAACTACGAAGGTACACCACACATCCAAACATATTGTTACGGATGTGATGGGTTTATTTACAATGAAAAATGTCAGCGCTCTACCGTCACTGCCGAATCACCATCGCTCGAGCGCGTCCGATCTCTTCTTCTTCCTCGCTCTTTCAGTCCGCGTTACATTTCCCTCCGGGCCAGACGAAGCTCACCGAGCGAGTAGAAGCGATCGGTTGTTGTAGGGCTTCAATCGGGCAATGTGCACAATTTGCGTCTTGCGCGAACGCCGGTTCTGAGCTGTCACTCTTGCGACAGCGTAAGTTATGTCACTTAAGCACTGAGTAATGACAAACGGTCCTGAGTACTTAGAAAGAAACTTCTGGCAAAGTCCCTTTTTTCGAACAGGCGTCCACAGCCAGACCAAATCACCTGTAGCGAAAGTCACGGGTGGGTGTTTTGCGTCGTAACGGTCTTTCGCGCGAGCGTGGGCGGAAAGAGTTCGGAGCCGAGCAAGTCGACGAGCTTCTTCGGCGCGACACAAAGTCTGCGCGACACTGGCGTTTTCGTTCGTCGAAAATGGAAGTATGGTGTCAAGGAAACTTTGCGGATGACGAGCATAGAGAAGAAAGAAAGGCGTATAACCTGTGACTTCGTGTTTCGCGGTATTAAAGGCGTATGTAACAAAAGGTAATACGGCATCCCAGTTCTTGTGATCCGCTGCGACGTACATTGAAAGCATGTTGATGATGGTACGATTGGTGCGCTCAGTGAGGCCGTTGGTTTGAGGGTGGTATGGCGTGGAATGGCGATACTGACACCCACAAAGCCGTAGCAACTCTTCGACAACGTCAGCGGTAAACTGACGGCCGCGATCACTTATCACCACACGAGGGGCCCCGTGACGAAGTATGATCGAGTGTAGAAGAAACCATGACACATCAGATGATGTGGCTGAAGCAACCGCCATCGTTTCAGTATACCGCGTCAGGTAATCTACGCACACAATAATCCAGCGGCGGCCGGTGGTAGACTTGGGGAAAGGGCCCAGTAAATCTATGCCGACTTTTTCGAATGGTGATGTCGGTGGCTTAACCAGCTGCAGTGGGCCGGCCGATGGTGTGGTAGGTTGTTTGTGGCGTTGGCAGACATCACAACTTGCGACGTAGTGCTTGGTGGTCTTCCAGAGTCGAGGCCAGTAAAAACGTTGTCGGATACGGTGAAGCGTTCGGGCAAATCCAAGGTGCCCAGACGTGATGTCATCGTGCATGGCTTGGAATACCGCAAGACGCAGGCATTCTGGCACGACGAGTAGTAGTGTGGAACCATGGCTGGAGTAATTCTTGCGATATAGTAGGGCGTCATGAATCACGAATGGCGTGGCGCGTTTAGAGCTACGAGCCACATCAATCATTGGTTTCAGCGAAGGGTCACGCTGTTGTTCGTGACGAAAGACATCCAAATTTGGGAAGTTGGATGAGATTGCGGCCAGGTAGTTGTCAAAATCATCATCATCAGCATCCACAGTTGGAGATGGAAGACGAGATAAGCAGTCGGCATCTGCGTGACATCGACCGCTCTTGTAGGTCACAGAATAATTATATTCTTGAAGCCGTAAGGCCCAGCGAGCCAACCGACCAGCTGGGTCACGTAGTCCGACAAGCCAACAAAGCGAATGATGATCTGTGACGATCTTGAACTGCCGGCCGTACAAATAAGGTCTGAACTTTTGGACGGCGAAAACAACTGCAAGACATTCCAGTTCGGTGACCGTATAATTCCTCTCCGCCTTAGTCAAAGTACGACTTGCATACGCCACGACGTGCTGCCGGCTATCGTGATATTGAACTAGCACGGCACCAACTCCGATACCACTAGCATCTGTATGCAGTTCCGTGAGTGCCTCCTGGTCGAAATGGCGCAAGAGGGGCCCGGAAGTAAGCAAATACTTCAGCTGCTCGAAAGCAGCCTCACACTCAATGGTCCATCGAAATGGAGTGTTTTTGCGGAGCAACTCTGTCAGGGGATGAGCAAGCTGGGCGAAGTCTTTGATAAACCGACGAAAATAAGAACACAGGCCCACGAAGCTACGGAGATCCTTCAAAGACGTCGGTTGCTTGAAGTCTCGGACAGCACTGATTTTGTGCGGGTCTGGTCGTATACCGTCCTTGTCAACTAGATATCCAAGCACAAGGGCTTGACGCTCACCAAAATGACACTTCTTTGCGTTTAAAACGAGACCAGCTTGTTTGACGCAGTCTAGAACAACGCTAAGCCGATGGTTGTGTTCGTGGAATGTCTTGCCAAAAATAATTACATCATCGAGATAACACATACATATCTCCCATTTGAGACCGCGAAGGATGGAGTCCATGAATCGCTCGAAGGTAGCTGGGGCATTGCATAAGCCAAACGGCATAACGTTGAATTCAAATAATCCATCAGGCGTGACAAAAGCAGTCTTCTCTTTGTCAGACGGATGCATCGGTATTTGCCAGTATCCAGACCTTAGGTCGACAGAAGAAAAGTATGCGGCCGAGTGCAGACAATCAACAGCATCGTCGATGCGTGGTAGCGGATACACGTCTTTCTTTGTGACGGCGTTGAGACGGTGGTAGTCTACACAGAATCGCCAAGAGTTGTCTTTCTTTTTTACCAATATAACAGGAGCTGCCCAGGGACTGCTTGACTTTTGACTAACGCCTTTCTGCAGCATGTCGTTGACCTGATCGGCGATCACTTGCCTCTCTGACGGGGATACGCGATAGGGTTTCTGGCGTATCGGTGTAGCATCTCCCGTGTTGATGCGGTGGTGCATACGGGATTCGGGCAACATGGAACAACGCTTGTTTTGAGCGAAATCAAAGACTCCCGCGTAGCGTGTAAGTACCTCCTCAAGGACATTCTGCTCGGAAGAAGGCAACGACTTGTTGATCATACGTTTAATCTCGGCTGAGTAGTTGGGCGCAGTCTGACTGATAGCTGGAGACTCTGAGACCATTCTCACGTCAATGGTGGCCTGCTCCTCGAACGTACCTAGTTTGAATCCGGCTGGTAGAACAACAGGCTCTGAGGCTGCGTTGAGTGCCCACAAGCAAGCATGTCCGTCGATGGCTGTAAGGACAGACCGTGGGACCAGCACATTCTTCTTAATGGCGTTTGCATGATCAGGCTCCACAAGTCCAGTGCAGGGTCCTGAGCGGACATGAGAAGAGCATACGGGTACAAACACTGCTGTCCGACCAGGGATCGTCACATCTTCAGACAACGAAAGAGCATCGATGGGCAGAGTCGGAAAATCGTCAACTATTGCAGCGGGCAACGTACTTTGTAGAAGAATCTCTCCAGTTCCACAGTCAAGCGTAGCGCCGCATTCATGAAGGAGGTCTATCCCTAAAATGATGTCATGAGTTGCGCGAGCCAGTACGGTGAATTCAACTCGGAAATTTTGTCCACCAATCGTGAGTACAACTGAACAAATACCAACAGGGCATAACGTTTCGCCTCCAACTCCACGAAAAGTTTCTTTACGATTCCACGCGAACATAACTTTGTGACCCAAGAAACGATGTTTGAAACGAAGGCTCATAACCGAAACAGCAGCACCAGTGTCTACAAGAGCAAGAGTATCTACACCGTCTATACACACACGCACTTTGTTCATCAACATCACAGCAGAAGGAGGAATTGGCGAAACTGACCGTCCCGCGACCGCACCTCCATCGGTCGCACCAGTTAGTTTCCCAGCTGATGCGGGGAAGGTGACCGACGACGCGGAGACGGCGAGCGGCGGGACCGTGTCGGAGGCGGCGTCAGGCTTCTCTCGGAGGCAGGGGACTCGCTGCGAAATTCGCTAGGCCATTGCTGTCGGGGACGGTGGTCGGCCGAGTGAGAGGTCCAGGTTTCATGCATACGAAGCGGGTGCGTCGAAAAACGTGGCGGCACAGGCGTTTCGTACATACGAGCCGGATACGTCGAAAAACGTGGCGGTGCAGGCGGCCGTCTGGGACAGAAGCGCGAAATATGCCCTGGGAGACCACATGTGTAGCAAACGGGGACTTGTCGACTTACGTTAGCCGGAGCAGAGGTGGCAGAAGTACGCGGAGACGGGTCGTGCTCCGCAGGAACATTTTGTGATGAAGCATAGTAATCTTCTGGTAGAGGCCTGGTTGACGACGGTCGGGGGTCCGCAGCGGCACGTCGAGATGATGACATCCGGTGGTGGCCACGACCCGTCGGGGAAAACGGAAGCCGCGGGGTAAAATCTGCAGTTTCTGTGCGTGGTCGGTTTTCGACGTGACGCTCTCGCATCCAGTAGGGAGGTGGTTCGGGGCACGCGGCGAACGAGCATTGGTGGTGAACGTCACCTGCTTGAAGTCGTACGAGCTCTTCTCGAACTACCCGACGTACGAGGTAGGAAATGTCTTCGCAGGTGGCGACGTCCATACTTGCGACAGTGGGAACATTGTCCAAGCGCCCGAACTTGGGTAAAATTCTTCGGGTCTTCAACGCCTCGAATGCGCGACACTGCTGCCTGAAAATCGAAGGAGTGTTCAAGTTTTCTTTTGTTATCAAAAAATTGTACACGTCCTCGGCGATGCCTTTCAACAAATGACCGACTTTGTCTTCGTCAGACATATTTGCGTTGACAATTCCGCAAAGCTTCAACACTTCTTCAATGTAGGTTGTGCACGTCTCGCCGGGCAACTGAGCCCTACGTGACAGCGTTTGCTCAGCTTTCTTTTTCATGGAACTCGTGTCCCCAAAGCAGGCCTTCAGTTCCTTAACAAATATATCCCAAGTGGGGAGGACGTGTTCATGGTTCTCAAACCAAAGCAAGGCTGTCCCGGCAAGGAAGAATACTACGTTCACGAGCTTCGCCGGTGCGCCCCATTCGTAGTAGCCGCTCACTCTCTCGAAGTGTTTTAGCCAAGCGTCCACGTCTTCGTCAGTTTTACCTGAGAAAATTCGTGGCTCAGGTGCCCAGTAGTTTGGTTGTCGAGGTCGACGGCCACCTTGTGCCGTGTCGGTGGCACTGGTGGATGCAGCAGCGTAGGACGTCGATGGGATTGCTGTGTCGTCGTTCATGCTGATGTTGTCCGGAGGTAGGCCAGCTAAGCGTCTGCTTCTTCGAAGAACTTCTGCTGCGGGGTCCAGGATGGCAAGTTACCCAGCACCTCCACCAAAGCTGTTACGGATGTGATGGGTTTATTTACAATGAAAAATGTCAGCGCTCTACCGTCACTGCCGAATCACCATCGCTCGAGCGCGTCCGATCTCTTCTTCTTCCTCGCTCTTTCAGTCCGCGTTACAATATTAATCATGACACGGGAGTCATTCACGGCGTCGTTTACCTCTACCTCGTAACGCTGTGCTGATTTTAAAGCGCCATATGAACATTTCTCAATTGTGCTTCGCATATCATAAATTCCCACTGTACGTGGGATCTGCCAGTTATTCTTTTTTGCAAGCTTTGTGTGCAAGATACATGCATGTGTTTCTCCCTTTTTCTCCTTCTAGAGAATACGTACCAGGCAATGTCCCGAGCGCTACATTGGAAATCTCCTTTCGTCTCCATGAAAACTGCCTCCAATTCGGCCTCGAAGCAACGCATTTAAATCGTTTACGCAGCCGCCAAAGAAGATATGACAAGCTTCCCGATTTCCGGGGTGCAGAAAACGGGCAAGAAGGTATTCATCCGCCGCGGTGAACCAGACACGAGCAGCACCGTATCTTCCATCACTGACACCAGCTCGAGCGTTGCAGACGGCAAGTGGAAGACGGTAGTGAACAGACAGGTTGGTGACTCCGCTTTTGTACATATTCCGGGAACCGCGTGACGTCACGAGGAGTGGCTATCACGCAGCTTGACTGCTGATACAGACGAGAGCCAATTCCATGCGTGGCTCGGCGCAAATATTTGCTATTCATACACGTTCAAAAAAAAAATAAGAGTGACTAACTTGTTTGGAGCGATCAAGTGCGAAAACGAGCACGTAAATGTGTCTGGTGATTTATATGTAGCTTTATTTGCGAGATATTTTGAAAAAGCTCGCCATCGAATTACTAACGCATGTATTAAACGCGTGTATATAACGCATGTCCACATACATACATATATACATACATGCACACAGACACACACAGCATATATATATATATATATATATTGTCGCGGTTCAACGTAAGCAGTGCACCGAGACGTTGAGTCCGAGAACCGATGGCGTGTGTTTTTATGCAGGAGCCAAGAGCAGGCGAGCAAAACAAAAGCACGTCTTCTTCTTCAATCCCCCTTTTCACGAGGCTGTTGGCGCGCACATCGTCTTCGTTCTTTGTTTCGGGCGCGGCATTTGCCTCCCCTTAAAAGAGCATCGCCCCGATGCTATAGCTGACACAGTAATTCGCGCATGAAGTCACTTTGTAGAAGAGACGGTGCCTCGCAGAGTCACTCGCTGACGTATGGCTTAATGCGCACTACGTGCACAAGCTCAGGTCGGTGCTGGCGACGCCTTGAACAGTTTGGGCTATCCGGGACGATTTCATAGGTAACGTCACTTAGTCGTCGCAGTACTCGATAAGGTTCGAAGTACCTTCTGAGCAATTTTTCGGATAGTCCCCGTCTTCGTACAGGCGTCCACACCCATACCCTGTCCCCGGTTTCGTACGTTACAGGTGTATGACGTTGGTTATAGCGGCCTGCGTCGTACTCTTGCTGTTGGTATATTCGCAGACGTGCGAGCTGCCTAGCTTCCTCTGCGCGTTGAGTAAACGCGTCAGCACTCGTTTCGTTGTCATCGCATTCATGTGGCAGCATCGCGTCTATCATCGTTCTTACTTCTCGTCCGTAAACAAGGCTGAATGGGGTCATCCGTGTGGTTTCTTGTTTCGCAGTATTGTATGCGAACGTTATGTAAGGGAGAATCTCGTCCCAGTTTTTGTGTTCGATGTCCATATACATTGAAAGCATGTCTTCCAGAGTTTTGTTAAGTCGCTCGGTCAACCCGTTGGTTTGTGGATGGTAAGCTGTCGACTTGCGATGAATAGTACCGCTGAGCACCAACACATGATCTAAAAGCGTAGCCGTAAATGGTGTTCCGCGATCTGTTGTAACGATCGATGGCGCACCGTGTCTCAGCACAATGTTCTCTATGAAGAACCGGGCTACCTCCTCTGCTGTGCCTCTCTGAATGGATTTTGTCTCGGCGTAGCGAGTAAGGTAGTCGGTCGCCACTATAACCCAGCGGTTACCAACACTAGAGGTGGGAAGTGGGCCCAAAAGGTCGATTCCGATCTGGTCAAATGGCGTTGTCGGGATCTGGACAGGGTGTAGCAAACCGGCTTGTTTCGTTGGAGGTGACTTGCGCCGCTGGCAATCGAGGCAGGGCCGAACATGATGCTTCACGGCAGCGGTGAGTCTAGGCCAGTAATAGAGAGTTTTAGTACAGCGTACGCTGCGTACGTGGCGGCGTTGCGTTGCGTACGTAAGGACGCCACGTTCTGCGTAGTGCGCATGCGCAGACCGCAACGCGCACGTATCGCGTTACGTACGCAGCCGCTACGTACGCAGCCGCTACGTACGCACGCATGAGATGCGTGCGTGCGTACGTATGAGCTTATCGCACCACTCTCGAACAAGTTCGCGACAGCGCGAGACTTCGTTTTGCAAAATGGCGGCATGGAAGGCAAGCACCGACCGGCTCTGTGGCTTAAAATATGGTCATAATCTGGCTATAACACTTGGATTGGCTCACATTGGCTGTCAACAACACGTGCTTCTATTTTGATCTACCAGATGACGCAACACGCTTCACGCTCGTTACGTACGCGGGTAGTACGGCGTACTAAAAGCCGATTAGTGGCAAACGACGCCACGTAACGCAAGGCGCTTGCGTGATGCGTACGTAGCACCATTCCGCAGTACTAAAACTCTCTAAAACTCTCTCCCTCGAACTCTGCTCAGTGTGCGCGTGTAGCCTAAATGTCCAGATGTTACCTCGTTGTGGCACGCTTGCAACACCTCAGAACGAAGAGTGGTAGGGACGACAAGCAGGTAGGTGGACCCGTCTGAAGAGATATTCATTTTGTAAAGGACATTGTTTCGCAGACAGAACGACGATAGTCCTCTTGTAAAGGCTTTGGGTGCATTCTGGCTTCGTCAGTCAGTCAGTCAAGAACTTTAATTTATGGTCCTGAGGAGTTTAAGCCACCAGGGTGCCCACGTGGGACATCCTAGCAGCCGCTACCGTAGGCGACGCCCGAGTCGGGGCGGGAACGTGGTGGCGTTCCGCCAGTTCTTGGGCCCTCTGGACTGCCTTAAGTTGGTTTCGGAGATTGGGGCTCCTGAGTGCCTCCTCCCAGTCGGACTCACTGGTGAGAGGTCCCTGAGGTAACGCGGGACATTGCCAGAGCATGTGCGCGAGTGAACAGTACACTTCTGTGCAATCTGGGCACTGTGAATTTATGTCTGAGTTATAATGGCTGAGTCGGCCCCGTGATGGGTACGATCTCGTTTGTAACATTCTAAAGGCTACTTCTTGCGCGCGTTCGAGTTTTGAATGGGGTAAAGGGTATCGGCTTCTGGTGTGTCGGTAGTGGGAGGTAATTTCATGGAAGGTGAGTAGTGGGTCATTAAACTGTACGTCTGGGCCCAGCTCTTCGGTGGCTGATTGATCGTCACGGCGGGTCAGTTCTCGTGCTCGATCATGAGCCATTTCGTTGAGGTTGGGTTGTTGTGGGTGAACGTCTTTGCCCATGTGGGCAGGGAACCAAGAGAGGTAGTGCGAGCCCGTATATTTCCGTGTTTGTAAAATGCGGGCTGCTTCTGGAGCGATGTTGCCGGTTTCGTAAGCCCGAATGGCGGCGCGAGAGTCTGTGAAGACATTAGTGAGTGAGGGGTCGGTCATCGCTAAAGCTATAGCAACTTGTTCGGCTATGGCGCTTGTTGATAGCCTAACCGAGGCGGCTGAGCGTAGGGCTCCGTCGCCATCTACTACCGCGAGTGCGAAAGAGGAGGAGTTACCGTATTGCGCTGCGTCGACGAATGCGGTAGAGTTGCGATTCGCGGCGGTACGGTTTAGGATCGCGCGAGCGCGGGCCAGCCGTCTGCCTTCGTTGTGTTGTGGGTGGACATTTCGCGGAAATGGGGTTACCATGTAAGTAGCTCGGACAACTCTGGGGAGGGTTACTGCGCGTTCAAGGCAGGGGTGTGGGGACATGCCGGCCTCGCTTAGAAGTCGGCGGCCTGCCTTGGAGGAGGAGAGGCGGATCACTTGGGCCGTGGTCTGGGCCTCGATCACTTCATCGATGCCGTTGTGCATGCCTAGTTGGTCGAGACGGGAAGTGCTCGTGTTTTGAGGCAAACCAAGGACTTGTTTAATGCTTTTGCGCATGAGTGTGTTTAGTTTCGTCTTTTCTACCTTCGTCCAGTTGTGGGCAGAGGCGACGTAATTGATGTGACTCATTAGGAACGCGTGGTATATGCGCAGAAGGTTGGCCTCTCCAAGGCCTCGTCTACGACCCGAGACTCGCTGAATGAGTCGGAGCATGTTCTCGGTTTTAGCTGTGATATGTTTAATTGTTCTTGCATGACAGCCAGTGGCCTCGACGAGGAGGCCGAGAATGCGTATGGAGTCCACGCGGGGTATTCGCTGCCCATCTTTGGCGTGTAGCGCTATGGGTAGATCACCTAAGGGTGTTAAGTTACGAACGCCTTGGCGAGATTGCCGGTACAGTAGCAACTCTGATTTTGTGGGCGACAAACGAAGTCCAGTGTTTTTTAAGTAGGCTTCTGTGGTATTGAGAGCAGTTTGAAGGGCTTGCTCCAACTCCGCCAATGAGCCTCCCGGGCACCAGATGGTGATGTCATCTGCGTATATAGCATGGTTTATGTTTGGGATCTCGCGGAGTTTGTCAGATAGTCCCTTCATTACTATGTTAAAAAGGAGTGGAGAAATGACTGCCCCTTGTGGTGTCCCGTTGGAACCTAATGTGTAAGTGTCGGATGTAAGTTGCGATAAATGCAGCTGAGCTTTTCGATTTTGCAGAAAAGAACGAATGTACGCCTGGAATCTTTTACCGAGACCAAGGCTGGCAATGGATTCCAGTATAAAGCGGTGTGAGACGCTGTCGAATGCTTTAGTGAGGTCTAGGGCGAGAATGCCACGAACATCTCTCGTTTTTGAGTCGAAGATCTGTTTCTTTAGTAATAGCATGACGTCTTGTGTTGAAAGGTGCGGACGGAACCCGACCATGTTGAACGGAAAGAGTTCGTGATCCTCTATGTAGCGCGATACACGATTTAGGATGACATGTTCAGCTGCTTTTCCTATGCATGAGGTTAGGGAAATCGGGCGTAGATTGTCGAAGTTGAGTGGTTTACCTGGCTTTGAGAGAAGGATTACCGTGGCCGTGCGCCATTGTTCAGGTACCTGGCCAGTTTCCCACATGTAATTAATGTCTTTTGTGAGTAGTGTGATGGCTTGGTCGTCTAAATTTCGCAACAGGCGGTTGGTTACCTTGTCAGGACCGGGGGCTGATCTGCTGTTGAGGTTGTGTAATGCCTCCCGAATTTCTGACTCCGTGAAGGGTTCGTCGAGTTCGGGTATCGTTTCGCATTCTATTTCTGGGTAGTCGGTGGGTTGTGCTGTGTTTAAGGGGAGGTGACGTTTGGAGATTTCTTCAAGAAAGGATGAGTTTGTTCCTCCCATCTTTTTGTGCGAGTGTAGGAGCCGGTCTATGGCATGACTCTGGTTGTTTTTTGTTTCGCAGTCGTCCAGCATGTATTTTAGGAGGTTCCATTTACCCCCAGTTCGCATGCGGCCGTCGACCGCCGAGCAGAGTTCATGCCATTGGAGTCGTGTGAGCTCCGTGCAATATTTGGCAATGTCTTGGTTCAGTATTGATAGACGTTTTCGTAAGCGTCTGTTTAGTCGTTGTGTTTTCCAGCGCGCGAGTATTGACGCTTTTGCCTCGAGCAAATGTGCCAGATGTGGGTCCATTCTCGGGACCTCGAGTTCTGTTTGTATTGTTTTCGTTGTTTTGGCTATGTCTTCCTGAAGTGAGGTGAGTAGTTCGATGAATGTGTTGTATTCCTTTGTGTTGTTTTTGCGGAGGGTGCGGAAGGCATCCCAGTCCGTTAGCGTGAATGTACGGGGTGGGGCTGATGCGTTGGGTAGTTCGGTTCGTATGATGAAGTGATCGCTGCCCAGGTTTTCCTGCGTATTGGTCCAGGTGTGGCCTGTGACGTTACGGGTAAATACCAAGTCCGGCGTAGTGTCGCGTTGTACCGATGTTCCAAGTCTCGTAGGGAATCGGTGATCTGTGATGAGTGTGAGGGACAAGTCGTCAATTGCTCGCGTGAGGTTAGTGCCTTTAGCCGTTGCCTGGGGGTAACCCCATGACGGGTGGGGGGCATTGAAGTCGCCTGCTATAACAAGCGGAGAGTTTCGCGCGAGCGTTGTGGCTTTAGTTAAGAGCGCATGGAAGGACTGTCTGTAGTCTGACGGGGAGCTGTAAACGTTAAGGATAAAAACGCTTTGTTTTAAAAAACGGTTTGGTACGAGTTCGACGAGTATCGCTTCCAGGCGGCTGCGGGTGGGTAATACCTCATGTACTATGTGAGCAAATTTCTTGCTAATCAGCGTGGCTATACCTCTCTTGGTATCCCCTCGTTGTGAGATGGGGTGGTAACCCGATAATGTGAGAGTATCACAAAGGGTCTCCTGCAGTAATATTACGTGTGGCTTCTTGGGTTGCGCTTTAATGTACTGCAGCAGTGGGGTTTTACGGGTCGCGAAGCTAGCGCAATTCCACTGCCAAATTTCTAACGTGTTTTGGGTTGTGGAAGCCATGATGATTACATTGAATTTGGTGGCCCAGGCAGATTTGCCGTAGGATCCACAGAAACTACTGTTCTGGCTTTGGTTTTAGCTTTTATGGTGGCTTTTTGCTCTAGTGCTTCCACCCGGCGTGACAGCGTGTCGATGTTATCGTGGTTTTCTCGCGTGAGACGTAAGATTTCGTTTAGAGTGTCTTCTGGTGAGTCGCTGTCATTCGTGTCCGCTTCGCGGAGTGGTGGGGCTCTGCGTTTAGGTTTGCTAACATCTACAGTGGATGAGGGGGGATCTTTAGGAGCTGTGAGAGTTTGTATTTGGTGCCTCGCCTCATTTAGTTGTGTGGTGAGCTGTTGTATGGTTGCCCGAAGACCTGCTAGTTCTGCTCGTAGAGTTGTAACTACCTCGCTTTCATGCTCTGGCAATGAGGGCCGCGTTACCTTTGTGACCGGCGGCGTGCTCCGTAGCGGTGGTTTCTTCCCTTGGACTCGGTCCGCCCATGTCAGCTCAGCCTGGCGAGATGGGGAGTGTCTCCTGGAGCGGGAGTGGCTGCGCTGGGCACTGCGACGTCTCGCTGTCGGTGTGAGGGAGCGGCTTCGCCTGGATGTCGCATAGGTGCTCGAGGTGGCGCTGGAATCGCGGGAGCTGGCTCCACTCGATCCTCGGGAGCGGCTACGACCGCGTCGACGGCGTCGGCGTCGTCGTTGGCGTACGATGTACGGAACTTGAAATTTACGTTTGCAGTCCTTATCGGCAGTGGGGTGTGGTCCACCGCAGAGGGTGCAGTGGGGCTTACATTGGTGGTTTTCGGGTGGGGTTTTGAGTCCGCACTTTCGGCACCACGTTGTGTTAGGATTAGGGCAAACGTCTGCACGATGGCCGAGGCTGCCGCAGTTGTAACAAACTTCCGTGTGTCTGCGGAAAAGCGTGCATCGAACTATGCTCGCCCCGCAGTATACATAATACGTGGCTTCGTCCTTCTAAATAATTAATCAAGCCAAGTAGCTCAGGATCGTCATGCTGGTGATCTGCGATGGTTGAAGTGTCGAGGATTCCGAGAAACGCTGTCTCTTCATCAAAAGCAGCAGCCGACTCTATTAGTGATCGACATAGGCAGTCGGCGTCCGTGTGTCGCTTTCCCGACTTATACACCATCGTTATATCAAACTCCTGTAGTCTAAGGCTCCAGCGTGCCAATCGCCCGGAAGGATCTTTCAGACTTCTTAACCAACACAACGAACGGTGGTCACTGATAACCTTGAATGGGCGGCCGTACAGGTATGGGCGAAATTTCATAACTGCCCACACCACGGCGAGGCATTCCTTTTCAGTGGTCGAGTAATTTGCTTCTGTGCGTGACAGAGTTCTGCTTGCGTAAGTGATCACTCTTTCCTCGTCGTCCTGGCACTGCACAAGCACAGCTCCGAGGCCAACATTGCTGGCGTCAGTATGGAGCACTGTAGGGGCTGTGTCATCAAAATGGGCAAGCACGGGGGTCGTCTGCAGACGTTGCCGCAAGTAATTGCAAGCATTTTCCTGTTCGTCGCCCCAAACAAATGCAACGTCATCCCTCGTGAGACGAGTTAAAAGTGGCGCAATGCGCGCAAAATCTGGAATAAACCGCCGATAACATGCACAGAGACCCAGAAAACGCCTCACTGCCTTTTTATCTGATGGTGTTGGAAACTGTGTGACGGCGGCAACTTTTTCGGGATCTGGACGAACTCCTGCGTAACTGACGACATGGCCAAGAAACTGCAGTTCCTCAAAGCAGAAGTGACATTTCTCCGGCTGTAGCGTCAGGCCTGCGGCCCGTATGGCCTGCAAGACCATTTGCAATCGTTCAAGGTGTTCGTCAAACGTTGTAGAAAACACAATGACGTCGTCAAGGTATACTAGGCAGGTTCTCCATTTAGGCCCAGAGAGAACGGTATCCATGAGACGCTGGAAAGTAGCAGGCGCGGAGCACAAGCCAAATGGCAAAACCTTAAACTCGTACAGTCCGTCTGGCGTCACGAAAGCGGTTTTTTCACGATCCCTGGGGTCTACTTCAATTTGCCAATATCTGCTCTTTAAGTCCATGGAAGAGAAGTAACGTGCGTTTCGAAGCTTGTCAATCGAATCATCTATGCGGGGAAGCTGGTACACGTCCTTTTTTGTAACCTGATTTAGCTTTCGATAGTCCACACAGAAACGCAGGCTGCCGTCCTTCTTTTTCACTTGAACAACAGGTGATGCCCAGGGGCTTTTCGACGGTTGAATGACGTCGTCTTCAAGCATTTTTGTTGCCTGCTGTTATATCGCTTCTCGTTCTTTTGAAGCCACACGGTACGGATTTTGATGGATTGTTCTAGCCGTGTCCTCTGTGATGATTCGGTGCTTGGTCAAGGACGTCCGGCCAACTTTCGAGGTCGGCGCAAAACAGTCGTGGAACTCGTCTAGCAGCACAAGCAGGCGTTCCCGCTGTTGCTGAGTTAAAGTAGGGCTGACGTCAAGGTTAGGTGCTAGGTCACGTTGGTGTGGTGCAGATGTTGCTTCGAGTGCTGAAAAGCAGTCACAAACATCTGCGATCTCGTCGAAACGTGCCAACGTTGTGCCTTTTGGAAGGTGACGTCGCTCGGAGGTGAAATTGGTCAACAGCAAGTTCGTTCGGCTGTCGGTGACATTGACTATTCCTCGTGCTACGGAAATCCCATGTGTGAAAAGCAGCGAGGTTAGTTTGTCGGCGACTCCTTCACCGTCGAACGGTACGTCACATGCTACTGAAACGAGGATACATGATTGAGGTGGCACGACTATATTGTGGTCTTTGAGACGAAAGGATTTGTGCTCTGGTGATGTAGGATCAGTCAGACGAACACTCTCATAAAATGAAACCACGCGGTCCGGGATGTTGATTATTGCGCCATGTTCCCTGAGAAAGTCCATTTCTATAATTAAATCTTTGCAGCACTCTGGGAGAACAATGAAAGTCGCGACAAAAGAAGAATCTCCTATGCTGATTCTTGCTGTGCATCTTTCAGTAGGGAGCAGCAATTGACCACCCGCTGTTCCTATATGTGGTCCTGTCCATGGCGTTTTTACTTTTTTAAGATGATCAGCCAGTTTGTGACTCATTATGGAAAACTCGGCACCCGTATCGACTAAGGCCGTCACTTGCTCTCCATCAATAATTACGTTGAGGTCGGCGCTCACCATTTCGTCGTCGTTAATATTCGTCGGCGTCGAGTCGTTCTGTAGCGGCAATGCTGGGGACTTTTTATCGTCTTGTGGTCGGGCTGCGACCTTACCCTGAGAGGTGCCGCCTTTAGTTTACCCGGTAAGGGCTGGGCGACCTTGTTCCCCGAAGGTCAGCAAAAGTACGTCGATTCGGTGACGATGTCTGAGCAGGGGATGGAGAGCGTGACCTGTGGGCAGAATTGGGCTGGCGATTAGGAAGCGACTCGTGATAGGGAGACCACGTTGTTGAAGGTCCTCGAAAACCAGGGTCGTCATGGCGAACAATGTAGTCGTCGTTGGCACGGCGACCGTCGTACCCTGGCCGAGACGGGCGAAGCGATGTGTCACGGTACCAACAATGGCGAGCTATATGGCCGGCACCACCACAGTTGTAGCAGAGAGGGCGCCGATCGACGGTGCGCCAAGCGTCCGTTCTGCGAAATTGTGGGCGTCTTAAGTCCTCTCGTGGTGGTGAGTAAGGCACGGCAAGTGGTGGCTGGTGGCATGGAGGCATCACAGACATGGGTCGACGTCTGAAAGTCTCCTGCAATGGTTGCGACGAAGGTGCGGCTGTAGGTGGCTGGTAGTATGATGTAATAGGCGGGACGGGTGGTGGACGGCGGACAGCGTCGGCGTAACTCAGTTGACGCTGATCGCAACCGAGATCAGCTGCTGAAAAAGCGTGCCTAAGTTCGTCACGAACGACTGCGGCAACGGCGGTCACTGATGTATCCACTGGAGAAGTCCAAAGCTTCTGAATTTCTTCTCGGACAGTATCTCTGATCAGGTCACGTAGGGAGCCCTGATTGTCCAGAGTCACTGAAGCGGCGTTGATTGGGGTGGTAGTGGACGAGCGATCATATTGCCTCGATTTTTGGTGCAGAGCACGCTCAATGGCAGTGGCTTCTCTTATAAAATCGGCCACGGTAGTTGGGGCATTGCGCACTAGTCCAGCGAACAGTTGTTCTTTCAGGCCGCGCATAAGATAGCGCAACTTCTCCTCGGACATGTTGGGATCAGCCTGACGACAGAGGCGCGTCACGTCTTCAGCAAACATTGCCACAGTTTCGTTAGGTTTTGAAGCCTTAACTCGAGCAACTGCTGAGCCCGCTCTCGACGGTTGACGCTAGCAAAGGTATCAATCAGCTGCTGACGAAACTCATCCCATGTGGATATACGGCCTTCTCGATTCTCAAGTAACGTGTGAGCGCCGTCATCGAGAGTGAAGTACGTGCGGGCGAGCTTCTGTTGAACATTCCACTGGTTGATGTCGGCAACGCGTTCGTAATGCTCAAGCCAATCTTCAACATCTTCATGTGGGGCACCACTGAAGCGATCAGGCACAAGCGGCTGAAGAAGTGTTACCTGGGCTGGATTGGAAACGGGGCTGCCTTGTATCCCTTGGACCAACTGTGGCTGGCTAGCGCAGGCCATTGGTAGAGGTACGTAATGCCTGGTAGAATGTTCGTCGAAGGAGGTCAGCTCAGGAGATAGGCCTAGCAACCGCCGACTGAAGCGGTGCACTGGTGTCGTAACAGGTGTCTGCGTGTCGGGACTTGATGAACGGCTCCCAGATGGGGTGTTGAGCATCGGCAGGCTTGCAACCCAGCTCCTCCACCAGTGTCGCGGTTCAACGTGAGCAGTGCACCGAGACGTTGAGTCCGAGAACCAACGGCGTGTGTTTTTATGCAGGAGCCAAGAGCAGGCGAGCAAAACAAAAGCAGAACTTCTTCATTCACCCTTTTCACGAGTCTGTTGGCGCGCACATTGTCTTCGTTGTTTGTTTCGGGCGCGGCAATATTATATATATATATATATATATATATATATATATATATATATATATATTGTTACGCACAAGGAGGACCAGGACGTATACGGCTGAAGGGGGCCGTTTATTTTGGTCGCGAAGAGAAGCGCCGGAGCGGCCAACAGGTTGATGATCGCAGTGTCGTCGTCTTCCTTCTTCCTCCAGCTTGGGGCAGCCAGCATGTTCAGCCATCTTCGTTTTCTTCCCAGGCATGCGTAACATTCCTCCCCTCGCAGACGAAGCCCGCCGGGCGAGGGAACTGATTCATCTTGGTGTGTACAACTTCAATCGAGCTACATGGACTGCTTGGGTTTTAGGGGCTCTTCTACCACTTCTCGTGTGGATGCGACTTCCGTGATTTTGTCGAGAACGACAAACGGTCCGTCGTATGTGGCCAAGAACTTTTGGCATAACCCGCGTCTTCGTACCGGAGTCCACAGCCACACTAAGTCGCCTGGATGGTAAGTTACAGGCCGGTGGCGGACGTCATAGCGTACTTTCGATTTTTCCTGTGATGTCAAAGTGCGTAGACGAGCAATACGACGCGCCTATTCTGCAAGGCAGAGGATTTCGGTGACTGAGAGGTTCTCGTGCGCCAAGAATGGCAAAACTGTGTCGAGTGTGTGCCGTGGCGGTCGTGCGTACATCAAGAAAAAGGGGCTATAGCCTGTTGTCTCGTGCTTAGCGGTGTTGAACGCGTACGTTATAAATGGTAGCACGTCATCCCAGTTCTCGTGGTCGGATGCCACATACATAGAGAGCATGTTTACAATTGTTCGGTTGGTGCGCTCCGTGAGCCCATTTGTTTGCGGATGGTATGGCGACGAGTGACGAAGGCGGGACTCACTCAATCGAAGCAGCTCTTCTACTATATCTGCCGTAAATTGTCGCCCACGATCACTGATGATCACGTGAGGTGGTCCATGTCGGAGGATAACGTGCTGCAGCAGGAAAACACAGACGTCGCTGGCAGTTGCGGTTGGTATGGCCGCCGTCTCGCAGTAGCGCGTGAGGTAATGGACACATAGAATTATCCAGCGATTTCCCTTAGCCGACTTTGGAAAAGGGCCCACGAGGTCAATGCCCACCTGTTGGAAAGGTGTGCTTGGAGGTGGCAAGGGCTGTAGAAGACCAGCCAGAGCAGTAGATGGGCGTTTGTGGCGTTGACACTGTGTGCAGCTGGCCACATACGCCTCGACTGACTGTCGCATTCCTGGCCAATAAAAGCGTTCCTTAGCACGGTAAAGCTTCCGCGCAGAACCTAAATGTCCGGACGTAGGGTAGTCGTGCATAGCACCTAAAATCGCTGTCCGAAGGCTTTCTGGCACTACCAGGAGGAAAGGTGCGCCAGTGCTGGAAAAGTTCTTATATAGGAGTCCGTTGCGTACACAGAAATGGCATGCCGTAGGAGCTGTGCAAAGCGATGATAGCCTGGTGTCCTTTCGCTGTTCATCTCTGAAAGTACTGAGGTCGGGAAACTTTGGTGACAAAAAAGCTACGAGGTGATCGAGGTCATCGGCGTCACACTCTGTAGTGCTCAGTGGCATGCGCGAAAGGCAATCTGCGTTGGCGTGTCGTCGACCACTTTTGTACGAGACTATGAAATTATACTCTTGGAGCCGAAGTGCCCAGAGCGCTAGACGGCCGCAAGGATCCCGAAGGTTGACGAGCCAACACAATGAGTGGTGGTCGGTGACGACTGTAAAAGGGCGTCCTTATAGGTAAGACCGAAACCGCTGAATTGCAGATACTACCGCGAGGCATTCTTGTTCTGTGACAGTGTAATTCTGCTCGGGCCTACTCAAGCAGCGACTTGCGTATGCAATCACGTGCTCGCGGTTACCATAGCGTTGAACTAGGACGGCACCAATACCTATGCCGCTGGCATCTGTGTGCAGTTCGGTTGGAGCTGATGGGTTGAAGTGTTCAAGAACAGGCCGTGACGTCAGGAGGAACTTCAGTTGACGAAAAGAGGAGACGCACTCCTGAGTCCACTCGAAGGGAGTATTCTTCCGTAGCAAACATGTCAGCGGATACGCGACATCGGCAAATTTAGGTATAAAGCGGCGAAAATAGGAGCAAAGCCCCAAAAAACTGCGGAGCTCCTTCACAGAGCGCGGCACATTGAACGTTTCAACGGCTGCTGTCTTCTGGGGATCTGGACGGATGCCCTCCTGATCGACTAGGTGTCCGAAAACAAGGGTTTGTCGGTCCCCGAAGTGGCATTTATTTGAGTTAAGAACAAGGCCAGCGTTTCTTATGCAAGTCAGTACAGTATCCAGACGTGAATTGTGTTCGCTGACGGTGCGGCCAAAGATGACGACGTCGTCGAGATAGCACATGCAAATGCTCCACTTCAAGCCACGAAGAACAGTGTCCATAAATCGCTCGAACGTCGCCGGCGCGTTGCACAGTCCAAATGGCATCACGTTGAATTCAAAAAGGCCGTCAGGGGTTACAAAGGCTGTCTTTTCTTTCTCTTCAGGATGCATGGGAATTTGCCAGTAGCCCGATCTTAAGTCTACAGAGGAAAAGTAAGAGGCCGAATGCAGATAGTCTATGGCATCATCAATACGTGGAAGTGGGTACACGTCTTTTTTTGTTACAGCATTCAATCGGCGATAATCGACGCAAAATCTCCAGGATCCGTCTTTCTTTTTAACGAGAATTACTGGAGCTGCCCATGGACTTACCGACTCTTGAATGATACCGTTTTCAATCATTTCGTTGACCTGCTCATTAATAATCCGCCACTCGGATGGCGAAACACGGTATGGCTTTTGTCTAATCGGATTGGCCAAACCCGTGTTGATAGTGTGACATGTACGAGAAGCAGGGATTAGGGGCGCTTTGTCTTTCTGCGTAAAGTCGAATGCAGAGACGTGCTTCGAAAGTACATTGACCAATGTTCGGCGTTCACTTGTGCTCAGCGACTTATTCACCATTGACAGAAGAGCCGTTTCAAAACTGTGACTACGATGCCCTTCCGGCGCATCTCTAAGCTCGGTCACCAGTAAGGCCTCGTGTTGTCCACTGACGACGGCTAACTTTAGACCATCTGGTAACATCACGGGTTCTGTAGAGCAGTTGACAGTCAATAAACCAGCGCGTCCACGTATGATCGACACCACACAATGTGGGATCAACACATTCTTTTTCATTCAGTTGGTGTACACTGGTTCTACGTTGGCATCAAAGTTGGCGGAATAGCTGTCGCTGCAACCAACAGGTACACGAATGGTTGATAACGGTGGTATGATAGTGTCACCACAGACACACAATGCCGCCTCACCATCCACAGGGTTTTCCAAGAGTGCTGGCGGAACGTGATCACTCAAGACTATTGTCCCTGTGCGGCAGTCGACAGTCACACCACACTCCCACAAAAAGTCCATACCCAAAATAACATCATGTGTCGACTGTGGAATAATCACGAACTCCGTTGGGATAACGCGGCCTCCGAGAAACACGTCAGCTTGACACACACCAACAGGACGCAGTGCCTCACCACTCACTCCGCAAAACTTCGAAGCTTGATTCCACTTAAATAAAACCTTCCGCCCCAAGGTATCTTCAAAACACGCACTCATGACCGAAATGGTTGCCCCCGTATCCACCAAAGCCATCACAGGCACATCGTCAACAAAAACACGTACTTTGTTCTTGAGCATCAACACAGGAGGTATTTCTGATATTAGCACGTCTCCGACGACCTCACCTCCATCGGCCGCGCTTGCTAGTTTTCCTGTGGCAAAGGAGACGTGTTGCGACGCCGTGGTGAAGGAGAACGGGGAACACGAGGCGGTGGAGGCGTCAAGCTCCTGTCAGATGTAGGGGAGTGGTTCCGGAAGCTGCGTGTCCAGTAGTCGTCGCGAGGCAGCAGGTGTGTTGCCTTAGGGTCGTCGTACGGTCGATCAGACGATCGTGTGAAGTGTTGTGGTGGGCCATAGTACGTTGCTCGCGGGTCATCACGAAGTCGTTCGGAAGGCCGTGCAAAGTGTGGTGGGTAGCCATACCGTGGGGCTACACGTCGACGGTTGCGAAATCGCGAAATATGTCCTGGTACACCACAGGAGTAGGAAACTGTGAGAGGTCGAAACTCTCTTTGTTCGTCGATGAATCGAATATCGTCTTCCCTGGCGTAGTGGGTCGGTTCGTTCCGTATATCATAGGGATATACCGGGCGTCGCGAAGAAGGCGGACGCTGGGGGCGTCGGTCATGGCAAGGAGCTGGCAAGCGTGGTGCTCTCCTTGGCTGTGGGGGTGCGCTGTACTCAACAGCTGCTGCACTAACCATCGATTGCCAAGGGGTCGTAAAAGGCGGCGGCGCAGTCACAGCCTCACGTGTCACATATACCGAATGTTGGTCGTTTACAGAATGGTGATCAACTGCTGAATGCGTCTGTTCTCTATAGCGAAAAAGTTCTTCGCGAACAATCTCTCGAATCGTCGAGGACAGGTCTGGGCAGGTGCTCGTGTCGATGCTGGCAACCGTTGTAACATTTGTGAGCCGGCCGAACTTTGGAGCAATCCTGCGCATTTTCAGCTGTTCGAAAGTTCGGCAATGCCGAATCACGTCGGACACCGAGCTCAGGTGCTCTTTCCGATGAGAAAATTATAGACATCTTCGGCGATGCCTTTCAGCAAATGCCCTACTTTGTCGTCTTCTGACATCTGATCATTGACCACCTTGCAGAGCTTCAGCACATCCTCTATATACGTGGTACATGTCTCCCCTGGAAGCTGCGCGCGTTGAGACAATGTCTGCTCTGCCCGCTTCCTTTTGACGCTCGAGTCGCCGAAACACGCTTTCAGCTCTGCAACAAAAACGTCCCACGTCGTCAGTGTGTCTTCGTGGTTTTCGTACCACACGAGCGCAGTATCCGTAAGGCAAAAGACCGCATTGCTGAGCTGAGCGGCGGCATCCCAGCCGTTGGACTTGCTGACTCGCTTGTACTGGACAAGCCACGCGTCGACATCCTCTCCCGATTTTTGTCCAGAGGTTGGCGGGACTCGGTAGTAGGGCACGGAACCCATTGGAGTTGGCCTTGAAGCGTTAGATGGCTGATCTTGGGCCATTACGATCGGCGCAGGTGGGAGTCCGGCAAGGCGGCGGCTGCGGCGTAGTCCAGGTAGTGAAGCTCCCGTCGTTGGGCTTGTCTTACCCAGCACCTCCACCAATCTGTTACGCACAAGGAGGACCAGGACGTATACGGCTGAAGGGGGCCGTTTATTTTGGCCGCGAAGAGAAGCGCCGGAGCGGCCAACAGGTTGATGATCGCAGTGTCGTCGCCTTCCTTCTTCCTCCAGCTTGGGGCAGCCAGCATGTTCAGCCATCTTCGTTTTCTCCCCAGGCATGCGTAACATTATATATATATATATATATATATATATATATATATATATATATATATATATATATATATATATATATATATATATATATATATATATATACAAGGCGGCCCCGTCGCGGGATCGAATCCCGGCTGCGGCGACTGCAATTTCAATGGAGGCGAAAATGCTGTAGGCCCGTGTGCTTAGGTTTGGGTGCACGTCAAAGACCTCAAGGTGTTGACAATTCCTGGGGTCCTCCACTATACGGCGTCTAGCTCTCATAATCATACGGGGGTTTTGTGACGTTATACCCCGCATATCAATCAATCAATCAATCATTCACTCAGTCAATAATAAAATGTAGCCGCATGCGCATTTACTAGGAGGCGTAGTTCGTATCAAACGATGTAGTTCCTTTGATACAAACAAACCTACTTACATTGGGTGACGCTTCCAGATGCTTCAGGTGAATATTGCCCACTGGTTTTTGTTTGTTATCCTTCTATTCCCCCTTAGGGGCATTACCTTTATTGGTTATATCACTCTCATTGAACATTATCAGCTTTTGCCATTTCTTACGAGTCTCATTTGCATGCCCTTGTCCAAATGGTTTTGACTGCATGTTTTTTACTCGATATGCGATTGCGTAATTTGATATAACGTTGTCGCTTGCTATTGTTATTTACAGATACAAGCTTCTAGATAAAACTTTTATATATATTATTCCTTGTCTCATTCGAATCACCCGCATTCGTCGCACGCCATCATCAACATAATCAGGGTTGATTTGCTTTTTATGTGTAGCACAGTTTTACATAAACTACGTGCCTTTTTTTTTCAAATGCTAGCATCTACAAGATCCTGCGGAATTATTATTATTATTATTGTTATTATTATTATTATTATTATTATTATTATTATTATTATTATTATTATTATTATTATTATTATTATTCATCGTGAAAGTAATAATGCAATGATATGGTTCGAAGAAAACCCCGTAATTGTAAACGAAAAGAAAACAATACTTATCTGCTTTCGAAGCCCTCTAAAAACTCAAGAAATGGATATATCAATTTTTCCTCACACCGAGCATTGCAGCCACTGCAATTGTTCTGCGGGGGAAAATGTCGAAACATTCAGATACCTAAGCGTAATGTTTCATAGTGGTATGTCTTGGCAACATCACATGGCATTTATTTGTTCAAAACTGTGAAGTGTGGCATGTCTACTTTTCAATATAAAAAGCTTCGTGCCATCTACTAATGAAAAAAATGATAGTTGATTCGCTAGCATATACCGTGGTGAGATATGGGATGACAGTTTTCGCATTTTGCCCAGAACGCTGGAAAACACGCATTGATGGTTTACTTAGAAATATTTTAAAAACTGTAGCTTACGGTAGTAAGATAGATGCCAGTACTACTTTTCGGTATATGGGCTTTTGTATATTCCAGGATTTCCTTATTAACACTGTTGTGCTGAGATAAATTGGTGTGATGACTTCAAAGTGCCATATGTAACGCGTCGACCTCCGAGAAAAAAAAAAGCGTTTTATAGTACCCCGGTTTTTAACAGATATGGGGAAGAATGTTGAAGTGTATATATTCAAGAAATTTTCAATGCACTAACTGAAGAATTTTTTTCAGCAAGTTCAAAAAAGCAAGTAAAGAAATTACTCGCTGAGCTGTAAAATCACATGGCCTACTTGTATGTGACGTATGTTCTGGGTCCCTCCTTTGTACTTCTTTTTAATTTACTGCCTTTAAAAAAGTAATGGTGTCATTTATTAGTCTGTTCATTGGCAAAGAAGCAACAATAGTTTTTGTTACCTTGTATCCACATCGCTGTAACCGGCTCTGCTGGGCCTTGTCGCACAAGGCCCGTTTCTTCGTATTTCTTGTGGATGTGCACAGTAAAGTATTATTATTATTATTATTATTATTATTATTATTATTATTATTATTATTATTATTATTATTAATATACAAGTATATCGTCAAAGTTGCTTCGAGGCAGACAGCTTGCTTCTATAGAGAAGAGCGGGCTTGGCGCACTGAATCACGAAGGTTACCGATCGACCTAATCTATGCCTGGGGATCTGTGTGCACAATTTAAATGTACTTAAAATATATCTACCACCTTCAGTCCTGTTCCTTCACCGCAGAATAAAAAAAAATGGCAGAATATCTACGAGGTGCATGATGGAGAGAGGGGGCGAAGCATCCGCCCGTCCATTCGTTCTTGCTTCCATCCGTCCATGCGTCCGTTTGTGTGACCATCCATGCGTCCATCCGCCCGTCTGTGCGTGCGTCTGTTCGTGCGTCCGCACGTCCGTCCGTGCGTCCATCCGTGCGTTTGTCCATGCATCCGCCACTGCGTCCGTCCATGCGTCCATCCGTCCATGCAGCCATCCATGCGTCCGTCCATGCCTCTCTCTATGTGTCCGTTCGTCCATATATTCAACACTTCAAGTACCACCATCTCGCATGTTTTAATCATATATTCCTCATTAAGAAGCACCGCCACCCAGCGGACATTCCAAAGAATGAACGAGAGGAGGCACGCGCACCCTTTCTTACGGCTTGCGGTTCGTGTCTATTTCCCACCTTTAACCACCTCGAGTTCATGGTATATACTAGTTCACTGTATTCATGGCACTGTGGCCCAACGCCCGCTAAACCTTTCGGAAACCAAAGATCCTTGGTTATGCCCAGCGAGTATAACATAGCGACTCTTTCTTGTCAGATAGTGCTAAATGTACATGCCAATGGTTGCTAATGGGGAATGAGCGACAGGAGAATTTGGCTTTTAGTTTACGCGCACGCTGCGAATTTTAAATGTGAAGCATTTCTTAGCGAGCTTCGGCGACTTTGAGCGTATCTATCTATCTAGCCGCCTACGACTTTTGGCTCTCGTGGCCGTTTGGATTATAGTATCGATACCGAACATAACATGACTATATGACGAGTATATTTGAGTAGTCATACCATGAAAATCATGACATGTATGACATGAATGTCATGATTTACATGGTTGGAATGGTTTTGCTGCTCATGCGATGGTTTCGTTCACATGACCTGTTGCAAAATTGGTATGCTATGACATTATTCTATGGTGAACACAAGCGACAGACTCTAACATGAAAATCTTGACATGTGTATCATGTAACAACATGACTACATGCCACGCTCTTGATGCGCTCTCGGCCATTTTGGTAGCGTCACATAAACCAAATTTGGCATTACGGTACGCGTACGGATGACGAAGGTATCTGACTGGTGCAAACAAGATAACCATGAGATGTGTGTCATGTAACAACATGACTACATGCCACGCTTGATCATAATGCGCTGGCGGCCATTTTGCTAGCTTCATTTATACGAAATTTAGTATTACCGGACTTGAATGGATGCCAAAGGTATTAGACTGGTGCAAACATGATAATCATGACGTGCGTGCCATGTAACAATAGGACTGCATGCCACACTCATGATGCGCTCACGACCATTTCGCTAGCTTCACATATGCCAAATTTGGTATTACGTGACGTCAACTGATGACGAAAGTATGTGACTGGTGAAAACATGATAATCATGAGATGCCTGTCTTGTGAGAACATGACTACTTGCCAAAGTCAAGACGCCAACACGATTCGATGAGACGCGGCGCGCGTGCGCGCCGGCGTTCGTTTCGTCACGTCACGCCGGCGTTGCCACGCCAGGCACTGGTCCTGCCATATACTCTCAGGTGCGCGCTGCGTTGCTTTGACGCATGCGCGTTTCAGTGCGTCCGGCTTCCCTCCGTTTTGAAAACAGGCAGACGCAGTGCTGTCTTGGTAACGCCTTGGCGCCAAATGCAGCATGTCGCATTTTGCGCCGGTTGCCGTCGGGCCACGAAGACGGACGCTGGTCACGCCGGTCGCGCTTGGCGTCAGACTATAGAGTGCTCGCGAAGTTATTACTTTACAGAAAAGTGAAAGGAGGGGGACCTAAGGGCTAGAAGCCACTATCCAAAAGTGACATACATATATTGACCGAAAACGGGTGAAATATAATCAGAGTCAACACGATCAGAGTACTCGGCTTTTTTATAGACGCAAATGACAGGAATCACGTGGCACTCAAGAAAACTATCTTCATGAAAGAGAACGCATACCGAATTATTAGACGACTTGCAGGGATACAAAAAGGCATTAAAGAGAACAATCATATCAGGTTGAACAACTCTTCCATGCTATATTTAATATGCAGCTTCCCTGTATAACTGGACACAAACCCAAATAATTAAGCTCGAAGCGGTGATCAAGAAAGTTATCAACAGTGCACTGGGTCTCCCGCTTCGCACCAGCACTCAAATATTGTTCAAGTTAGGGGTACACAACAAGACTAGAGAAATTGTGGAGGCTCAAGAAAGGTCACAAATAGCAAGACTCTCTACAACTTGCACGGGGAGATCGATCCTCGATGGAATCATGATCAACCCTGTCATCGACTGCAGGAGACGTACACCAAGATACCAAAGGACTTTGCTGAGAGCATGATCGTTGCCCCGTTGCCAAGAAATATGTGTCAAACCTTCAACGTCGTCAGAAGGGTAGCCCGGGCTAAGGCTTTATTGAAGAAGTTGGAAAAAGGAGGCAAGTGGCTTTCTTTGTCGACTCAGCCTCATATAAAGACCGAAATAAGTTTACTGCGGTGGTAGTTGACCACCAGGACAGGTGTACCGACTGCACCACGGTTTACTCTCCCAAACCGGATATCGCTGAACAGGTTGACATCGCGTTGGCCCTGACGAATTATCAATACACCGAGATATACAGTGACTCGAAACCAGCCGTCAGAGTCTTTAGCATTGGCAGTCTCACACCACAAGCAGTTCGAAATGATAAAAATTGGCAGAACCCAAGTACAGCGGGAATCGATGATATGCGAAACACGAATGAGAAATGTTAATATGATTCAGCACAACGTTACGTGGTGGGGGTAAATGATGCCGTACATGACTTTCATATCATGATTGTCATGTTTCGTTGTGTCGTTTACCTTCGTCATCCATTCACGTCACGTAATATCAAATTTAGTATATGTGGAGCTAGCGAAACAGCCGCGAGAATGCTATGAGCATGGTAGGTTGTCATGTTGTTACATGGCATGCGTGTCAGAATTATCATGTTTGCACCAGTCATAGACTTCGTCATCTATTGACGTTACGTAACACCAAATTTGGTATATGTGGAGCTAGCAAAACGGCCGCGAACACATCATGAAGGGCCCAATATACTCTAATGTGGCGTTGACGCGCGCGAACGCTGGGCACAGCTACGCTACGTTAGCGAAACGAGAGTACTGTATAGGCACCGCACACTGACTAGAGGTAGCTGCGTTAATCACGCTGTCCCGTTTCAAAACTTCTGACATTCGCCGTTAGGGGCACGCAGAAAAGAGACGCGTGCTCGCGTTACCAAAAAAACTCCCAAGCATTTCCCCGAGAGTGAACATGGTTAAGTGCGAATACACGGGGTGATGCTATGAGGGGTATTTATTAATTCGCACTATTATATTTATTAATCACACTATGGTGCCTTTATGGTGTAATGGTTCCTGGGAATCGCAATTTGATCACACGGGGGAGTTTACGTTAACTCACTGGCGAATGCCAACGGATTTTAACTTTACTCCCCCTCACGACCCGCTCTCGACGGGAGACTGAGAGAGAAGGCGGGCGCGCGAGAGAGAGGGGTGCGCGCGCAGCTGCAGCGAGCGAGGAGAGCGGAGGAGCGAGCGAAGGGGGAGGGGGTATAAGGCGCGTAACTGACACCGATATCAGCGTCGCGTCCGTGGCTTATTCGGTAGAGCGTCGCGCTGCGGCCCGCCAAGTCCTCTTTCTTTTAAAGATAGAGAGAAGACTGCGGACGCCGCCGATGGCGGTGGATGGTTTGGGGTCGCTGATAAAGTGTATTCACACTTAATATATCCCGGGCACAATCCGCCGACAGATGCAGGGCACGAGACGTGCGCGTCGCGCTCCGTTTTCGCCGAGGCCGTCTCAAGGTTTCTTTTTAAGTGTGAATACACTTTATGTATTCTAGCGCATACATATACATACATACACTCTATGTATTCTAGCGCTGTAGTCAGACTAGAAAACTCCACTAACGGTGCCTATAGTATGACGCCAGGCGCGACCAGCGTCCGTCGGCGCGGCCCTACGGCAACCGGTGCCAAATGCGACATGCTGCATTTGGCGCCAATGCGTTACCAAGACAGCACTGCGTCTGCCTGTTTCTAGCCGGAGGGAAGTTGGACGCGCTGGAACGCGCGTGCATCAAAGCAACGCAGCGCGCTGCACGCCTGCGAGTATATGGCAGGACCGGCACCTTGCGTGGCAACGCCGGCATGACGTGACAAAATAAACGCCGGCGAGCACGTGCACCACGTCACGTCGAAATGTATTGGCGCCTTGGCTGTGGCATGTCCTTGGGACTGCCACAGCCAAGGCGCCAATACATTTCATGATAATCATGAGAGGCGGGTCATGTTCTCACATGAGCCGCCTCTCATTATTATCATGTTTGCATCGCTCACATACCTTCATCATCCATTGGCGTCACGTAATGTAAAGCTAGCGAAACGGCCGTGAGCGCATCATAAGCGTGGCATGTAGTCATGTTGATACATGACACGCATTTCATGATTTTCCTGTTTGCACCAGTATCATACCTTCGTCATTCATTCAAGTCTCGTAACACCGAATTTTGTATAAGTGAAGGTAACGAAACGGCTGCCAGCGCATCATGAACGTGGCATGTAGTCATGTTGCTACATGACACCCATCTCATGATTATCATGTTTGCAGCAGTCACATACCTTCGTCATCCATTCACGTACTGTAATACCAAATTTGGTATATGTGACGCTAGCCAAACGGCTGCGAACGCATCTTGAGCGCGGCATGTGGTCATGTTGTTACATGACACGCATGTCATTATTTTCATGTTAGGATCAGTCACTTATGTTCGGCATGCAATCATGTCATACCATACCAGTTTTGCAACATGCCATGTGAACGAAACTACCATAAGAGCTGTAGAACCATGAAATGTGAATCATGACAATCATGACATACATGTCATGATTTTCATGTTATGACTAGTCAAATATGTTATGCCATACCAAGTTTGGTATCGATGCCTTTATCGAAACGGCCAGGAGAACTCAAAGTCATAGGTGGCTACATAGATAGATAGATAGATAGATAGATAGATAGATAGATAGATAGATAGATAGATAGATAGATAGATAGATAGATAGATAGATAGATAGATACGCACAATGTCGCTGAAGTTCGCTAAGAAATGCTTTGCATATAATAGTAAACAGGCCATTGATACACATTACATATATTAGAGACTTACAAAGAGGGTTCAGCTTAAATTGAGGACGACGCAGTGAGCAATAGAAAGAAAAATGGTAGGTGTAAACTTAAGAGACAAGAAGCGAGCAGAGTGGATTAGGGAACAAACGGGGGTTAAGGATATCATAGCTGAAATCAAGAAGAAGAAATGAACATGGGCCGGGCATGTAGCGCGTAGACAGGATAACTGCTGGTCGTTAAGTGTAACTAACTGGATTCCCAGAGAAGGCAAGCGGGTTAGGGGGAGACAGAAAGTTAGGTGGGCAGATGAGATTAAGAAATTTCGGGTATAAATTGGCAGCAGTAAGCACAGGACCGGGTTAACTGGTGAAACATGGGAGAGGCCTTTGTCCTGCAGTGGACGTAGTCAGGCTGATGATGATGATGACATATATTAGTTTCCAGCGCACCTTGGATCACTCGATGACATTGCCATGAATCCAAATGAATCGGCCAACAGCATTTCCCGCGAACTTACGAACCGGGATGCTTTTACACATGGCTTTGATTCTGTTGTATTCGAAAATCTACAGTGGGATACGCCCATGACATTTAATGAAATTACTAAACATTACTACCTGGGGAGGAGAGGGCTTGCACCCCATCACAGTAGACTTAACAAAGCACAAGCGGTCACACTTAGAAAATTACAGACACAGTCCTATTACTCACGGGCACAGGCAAAAGAATGGTACAATATAGAAGATATGGATGTTGTTTGCAAGGCATGTAAGAAAGAAGTATGCACGCTTGAGCATATGCTCTGGGAGTGTGGGTCGCTTTGCCGTGGCATTTCCCGGGAACGATTTACATGGATTATAAAGCCTCACGACCATATACCCCAAGTCCTGGCTGTCCAGTACGCCCATGACAGGGCTAGAAGGCTAAACCTCTCAGTCCCAACGTGGGATTAACAAGGCAGGTGCAAGACACATAAATAAAGTTATTTTCATCCACCCTTCCATAGAGTGCTCGCGTTTTGCTAACGTAGCGTCACCGTGCCCAGCCTTCCCGCGCGTCAAGGTTACGTTAGAGTATATTGGGCCCCTCATGATGCAGTCGGGGCCGTTTCGCTAGCTCCACAAATACCAAATTTGGTGTTACGTGACGTGAATACATGACGAAGGTAAACGACACAATCACATCCAAACATAATAATCATGACATGGAAGTCGTACGGCATAATTTACCTCCACCTCTTAACGTTGTGCTGATTTGAAAGTGACATATCAATCTTCCTCAATCGTGCTACGCATATCATCGATTCCCACTGTACGTTGGATCTGGCAACTTTTTTATTGTTCAACAACGCACAGCAGAAATCTCCCACCGGCACCACTTTGCAGGTCAAAGCGTAAAACATGTTACGCACTACTACGAGGGACGAACAGGTGCCGCTTTAAGGAACTTCGCCCCTAAAAAGCGATGCGAAAGCCACGTATGATAGGTTTTATGCGCTTTTGGTGTACCCTAGACAGTGGAAAACGGCTGATTGTAAAGGAATGGTCTCAAACGCGCGGCCTGCGAACACCGCGCTCTTGGCCCGGCCCGGACTTGGCTGTGTTTGTCTCATATTGCTTTCTTTCCTAATATAGTGTAGAAAAGAAAACAGCTCCAAATGCGGAGACTGTGTGTTGAAACATGACTGACGAACAAAACTGCTGAGCTTTGGAACCGTGATCAACAGATTTCAGTTGTCCCGATGCCGGTTCTAAAACTTAATATTCTGAAGAGAGGCTCGGCGGATTTCGAGGCTGATGGTTCACCCGTACGCGATGTACTCTTTTTGAGGACCACTCGCTGATCGGGGCCCTGTCGGCGGGCTTATCTAACCATCTACCATTGTTTATTTTGCTCCCTATCTCGCTTGTTGCTTACTCATTCGTTCCCTTGTGAACCACTGCTGAGGCCTCTCACTCAGACAATTGCGGGGTTAACCTTTCTCTTCATTTCCTCTTTCAATGGCCCGCGTCCCAGGTATCCCGGAAGTGGCTATTGATATCTCTCTCAATTCCTTGTAATAAATCTATTTCAAAATGACCCATATAAGTGATATAGACATGGCTTTCCCATATCACATATATGGGTCATTTCTGAAATAGATTCGGCTGACATATTGACCCCCTCCTTTCCGCTTTTGTCTTTACTGTTCCGACCGTAGTAGGGTTCAATTTCATCACTTCGGCCTGCTGGCTGTGCTGAGCTTGAGAACCCTGATGTTGAGCCTGCGGCATAGGTTATCAGAGATAATTCCAGCGATCACGTATGTGACAGCAGGAGACGCGGTTATACAGCCAGCATGAAAATAACGATAATCTAGAGAGTGAAACATCCTTAGTTCACGTGATTTCTTCTGGACGCTATATAAATTGCTGAAATGGACTTCGTGAAAGCAGAGGCCCTTGTGAACACTGTTCGTTCACGACAGAGGCCTCGCAATAGCCCGCCTGAGCACAGGCAGAGCCGTTTGGGCTTGAATTCGTAAAATACCTACGACACATTTTTCTTCCGGAAAAAACGTTCGAGTTGGCAGTGGAAACTATTGTGCGCTAGACTGTAAAAGCTTCTTTTTTTTTGGCACCATTAAGCATTGTGAGCTTATAAATCCACTCTACACTCCAGATGCTATTCATTCATTTTTATATTTGTTTTTTAAGCTATACCTTACAAGTAGCATAGGTTTGTCTTCGAGTAAAATGGGTGCCATAAAACAAAGAATAAAAATAAAACTGACACAAGAGACAATATATTTTTTGCAGTAATACCGCGTCAAAAATTGGGTTGATAATTTTCAGTGCTTAGGGCCCCTAAATTACCATAGAATTAATGAACGAAAGAAGTTTAATTTCAAAGGCTCGTTTGCTTTGTTAGACACTAAAATAATGGGAACTAACGGACAACGATGCAAAGGACAGTATATGAATATTATTAGAAGTTGTAATGTAAATGCGAAGTGATAAAAGTGTAGGAAAAGATGCTCAAGAAGTTACTCTTTCCTTCATTCATAGCGAGGGTCTCGTTCCGGCAGACTATAGCTTCAGATAGTATGTGATGGATTATTGGTCAGCTGACAGCTCGTATTACGTTCACGTGACATGGAAAGTCAACAGACCAAAAAACTGGATCAATCGATATGTAGGATTTAACGTCCCAAAACCACCATATGATTATGAGAGACGCCGTAGTGAAGGGCTGTGGAAGTTTTGACCACCTGGGTTCTTTAACACGCACTCAAATCTGAGCACAGGGGCCTACAGCATTTTCTCCTCCATCGAAAATGCCCGAGACCTGCGGGTCAGCAGCCGAGTATACCTTAGCCACTAGAAAACTGCGGCGGGGTGAGAAAAAAAAAAAGTACTCGACACTTGCCTTGATGGGTACTTGTGGCACTGACTGGTGGTCCCACGTTTAAATGCACATATGTACAGTATAAAGGGAATGGACGGATGACCGCCATCATAGTTCAGTGCGAGAGCATCGGACACGTTATTCGAAGGTCGCCGGTGTGGTCCTTGCCGACTGCAAGTTATCTTTTCGTCCTCTTTTCTTTCTTTGAATTTACATTACAATTACTCTGACAATACTCTCCATACTTTCACCCGCCACGGTGGTCTAGAGGCTCAGACACTCGGCTACTAATCCGCAGGTCGCGGGATCTAATTCCAGCCATGGCGGCCGCATTTTCGATGGAGGCGGCAATGCGGGAGGTCCATGTGCACGCGTCAAAGAACCGCAAGTGGTCGAAATTTCCTGGCTCTCCTCTGCGGCGTTTCCCATAGTCATATAGTGTTTTTAGGCGTTGAACCACAACAATTATTATATTATAAGATTTGTATGTTCCTTCTCAATGGTGTAATAAACCTCTACTTGTTTGTAAACAGTGTGACGTCACTGCAGGCACCCCACCCCCCATACCTTCTCTCGGAGCAGGTGCTGGTTGGCAAGAAAGTTCCACCGGCGGCATCTTTCTGCATAGCAGAGCTGCGTGTCTGGATTCATTTGAGAGAAATTTCTACATTGCTATGTTCTAAAGTCACAGCTTTTGAAAGAAGGGTGTCATGGAAGGGTCGTTGCTCAGAGTGTGAAAATTTGCTCGTCGTAGTTGGATGGATGGAAAAACTTCGCTTAGAGTACTGAGAGACGCGACTAGCATGCAGTGGGCTTCACCCACGCAGATGGCTGTCATAAGAAAATATGACCTTTTTCGAAATCGAACGTTTTGAATGCACATGGTTACTGGCACGTCGAGAAATATTTGCATGGCATGGATGTAAACTTATTTGATTTTCACCCTGACATGTGCAATGCAGTTTTAAACGAGATACAGCATTGGCGTCAGCATGGTTTTGAGCTGCTGTGCGCGACGTCACGGATAACATTCTCACTCATTGCCCAAAAGTCTGATCGGAGATGAATGAAAAAAAAAAGAAACACTTCTTGCCTTGAGTTAGGCTGAGGTAAGATATCCTTGTGACAATCAAAGTGAAATTCTGCCACTGCGTTTCTTATTGACCCAGCGAAAATTCGTGTGATGTAAAACCCGATATCTTAATAATATATAATATTATCTGGCACAGTTACCTTGCTGCATTTGACATCTTTAACAAATTTTTGTACCTATACAGCACGTTTAGGCCTGATACACACTTCTAATACAAATTGTCACTTCATAAGGATCGAGCCGTAAAAGTACAAAGTAATTAAGAAACAAAAATTTCCGCTTTTTCCAATAACACGTATCAGGTATTCAATAATACGAGTTATAGCCGTGGTGAAGCATATATGCAGATTCGGCAACGCTACAACATGCTTATAGCTCATGCGTAGTCGTTTATATCACCAGGAGATCATGCACTTTTATTTTTCTGCGGGCCGCGCATACGCAGAGATGTACCCACTCGCAGATGATCGCGTCAATTGTATTTTCACCTTGACTAGAATGTCAGATCGCGGAGTTCCATTGACAAATGGTTACTGAAGCCGGCCCACAACGGATACCCCTGTTTTCGCAAACAGGACGTCAGCGTTATTCGCACTTCACACACCACGCACAATATTCCCAGTTTCCCTGTCCGTGAAGGTCAACCAATATTGTCGATGCCTTTCAACGCACACTACACGCCACAATCAACACTGCACATCTTCAAAGACGGTGCCGCTGTTCCCCGCACAGGCCGTCACGTGTGTTCACTTCTCCGAGATAAACAGCCAGCCAGCGTGGCGAATATTTTATCACGCACTTTATCACACACCTAGTTGTTCTCTGACACATACCACAGCTAATTTTGCTACTGTGAGATGAAGATTAAGCTTCCAAAAAAAAAAAAAGCCCGCAAGAACCGAGCGACAGCACCCCACTGAGGCACCAGCGGGAGTGTTTTGCCAACCACCGCCTTGCACGTGCGCCGGTGACGGCACACTGTGACGTACCCCGGTAGAGGTCTATTAGTGGGAGTTCTGGGACGTAAAACTCCTACAACAAAGCATTACAAGTAAATATAAACATAAAAGCCATGCTAACAATAGTCAAAAATACACGAAAAAAACATACAGAGCAACCAAAATATATGATGTGGCCTATTTACAAACAGACATATTTTGCTGAAGTATAAGGTGAGGGTTCAGAAATCTACAAAACTTATTATTCTCCATTTGCGTGGCAGAACCATTGAAGGGTCCCTGAAGATTCCGTTTTCAAACGCGAGAGAGTGGTATCCAATTCGCCTTCGCTATCCTTACTACAGACAACCTCTCTTCCCCACTTATTTATTAAAGCACGTGTACCGTGTCAGCACTGGGCGTTGACCCTATCGAGACTTCGTGTTTGTCTGCTACACGGTGTTACCTGTGCTTGCGCAGTCTGAAACACACAAAATTAAGCGAAATTATTTTATCACGCATGGTAGTCATGTGAGACAGGGTATTTGTTGTTCACACATCTTTAGACACATTATATGCCCTGTGAGGGCTGCGGTTAATGTAGTGGGGAGAGACGGGAATAATTAAGAGAAAAAACGAAAACAAAAAGAAAAAGGGGCATGCGAGACAGAAAAAAAGTTGGGGACGGCAAAGCCACACAGGAGGCGTTTACCACTTGATATCCACTTATGGGCTGATATTACGCGTATATAGACTGCGCTGTATAGACGTCACTCAAATTATTTTCTGTGTCATGAAGTGCTCCGAAAATAAGAGACACGCCACGAGGGAATAATTCATTTACTTTTTTTATTTTCCGAGAGCGGTGAGGACCATTTTCAAAAGCACTTTCCGCAGCCTAATAGCTCGTGATAGGTGTCCTATTTAAAAATGTCTGTAACCCTATAAATGCGAATGAACCCTAAATTATTATTTCGTCAGGGGTAAGAGACGCATTTCAGGCGCAAGTTTGGTGGTTTCCTTTGGTGAAAATGCTTGAGGAACAAGGACAAGAGTGTTATATCGCGTCAGCTACTTGGTGATGGAAAGGAATGATCAGATTTTATTTTAGTAATGCATTACTTGTTTTTTTATCTTCTTGTCATATGTGAATGGTCTGTCTGAGCTTTGGACGGTTTCTAAAGCACGGATTAAGTAATCATTAGAGGCCGAATCGTAGGCAAATTTCTATTTTGTTCCCTGAGTTCCTATTGTGCGCTTGATATGTGAGCATGAAATAAAGGTTAAGAAGAGCTTTTATTGTGTTTTTGTAGGACCAATAAATGCCAATTTCTGGTGTTCATGCCTAAATGCCTATCATCATCACCATGATCATCATGATCATCATCATCATAATCATCATCGCCCCGCTGTGGTGGTCTAGTGGCTAAGGTACTCGGCTGCTAACCCGCAGGTCACAGGATCGAATCCTTGCTGCGGCGGCTACATTTTCGACGGAGGTGGAAATTCAGTAGACCCATGTGCTCAGATTTGGGTGCACGTTAAAGTACCCAAGGTGGTTGAAATTTTCTGAGCCCTACAATACAGTCTCTCATAATTATATGGTGATTTTTGGGCGTTAAACCCCATATATCAAACTATCAATCATTATTACCATCGTCATCATCAGCCTGCGCACGCCCACTGCAGGGCAAACGCCTTTCCCATGATCCGCCAATAAACCCGGTCTTGTTGTTTTTGATGCCACGTGAAACCTACGAAATTATTATACTCATCGGCCCACCTAACTTCCTCTCTCCCTTTCGTGCATTTGCCTTCTCTGGGAACGCAGTAAGCCACTTTTGATGACCAGTGGATATCCTGCCTACGTGCTACGTGCCCGATCCATGGTTATTTCTTCTTCTTGATTCAAACTACGAAATATTTACCCCGGTTTCTTCCCTGACCCACTTTGCTCTCCTCTTGTGTCTTAAGGTTACACCTTTCATTTTCATTTTCATCACTTGCTGCGTCTTCCTCAATTTAAGCTGAACCGTCTTTGTAAGTCTCTAAGTTTTTTTCCGTAGGGAAATACCGGCAAGATGCAGCTGTTATATACTTTCCTTTAGATGATTAGTGGCAGATTACCATCCATATTTTCAGAGTGCTTACCGAGTGCCTGTATTCAGAATCGGTGTCCATATGAGCGCTATTTAAGCTCAGATGTTGTTTTCGAACGTGGTTTGAGACTGTTATTCATGTGACAATGCAATATTGTGATTTCCATACTCTATAAAGTTAAAGAAAGTATTTCTGTGTTTCAACCAAGTTTCGAAAAAAATGCTAGCAGCAGTGAAATGGGACGCAGTGGTCACCTACGCCACATCGTTGACACGACATTAGTGATTGGAGGAGGAGGAAAGAAAAAGATGCTATTTCTGCGGCTAATAGAGATTCATAAAATAATTCCAAGAAGAGAATCTGGCGCTAGTGTCAAGCAGCACTTGTACCATAATTCTCAAGGCGGTAATGGTGGTAATTCTCATGGCGCTAGTGTCCAGTGGCGCTTCCCATAATTTTCATGGTGGTACAAGCGGCGCTTGTACCACCATGATGATTATGGGAAGTACAGGCTTAGGATCTGCTTCGGATGGATTACGTCCTTAAAATTCGCGACGCGTATTTTCAGAATGTAAAACAAAGTGATATGAACCGATACTTCATTGAAAGTTGCCTAATTTATTTGTACGGAAACTGTATTGCGAATTGTTTTCGTGATTAGTCAGCCAAAGTGAAACTGTGGCAAAATTAACCATCAGGGTATGCATTGCTTCGTCGTTGCGTTCTAGTTTTGGCGTCAATATTTGAATAATTATTTTTTACAACACTTTTAAACACACATGCTTGTCTTTCTCTCGAAAGTGTGCACTATATATATATATATATATATATATATATATATATATATATATATATATATATATATATATATATATATATATATATATATATAGAAATGACAGTACAGTATAAAGATGGGCACCGACAGATGAAAATAACGTAGTGGGATTATCAGGGTGAACTGTGGAAGTGCGTCATATTGGCTGGCCGACATTCGGATAGGAGGGCCTATCTTTCTCCAAGGCGTTGTGTCATCCTTGGCATGTTAGGTTTAAGGGGGTGAGTGGGGACAGCATCTCCGGATGGTGGCGCGTGTCCCTGTTGATAATCACTGTCTGAAAAAAAAACTATAAAGCAGAGGAGTGCAGCGCTCGCTTCATTTGAAGTTGGGTGGTAGTGATTCAAAATCTTCATTCAGAGTGGGAGGAAAAAGGGAAAGAAAAAAACGAAAAAAAAACAAACAAACATGCAGAGCAGGAACGGTGTGCTGCAAAGTGGTGGCCGCTTCGATCGCGAACAAACAAAAGAGCTTGAAACTTCGAAGCCGCTAGACTGTCTCGAGAACAGGCGTACGACGTAGTTGTCGGCAACCTTTTGTGGTGGCCGGAAGTGGTGACCGTATGCCGGCTTCAAAGTTTCAATCTCTTTCGTTTGTTCGCGATCGAAGCGGCCACCATAGAGTAACATAAAAATGAAAAAAAATGAAGAGTAGTCACTCGGGCTAAAAAGCGGCTGAGCTACGCAGCTTCACCCCAGCAGTAAGATGGCAATACATCACTTACTGCTTCAAGTAAACACGCGTACTAGTTATTTATTACAGTACATTTTCTAGTGCATTATGCGACTACGTGTTTTTCTGTATGTGATAGTGGCCTGAATCCGTCTTTATCGTCTGCGATTGTACGGTGCTATAACGTGGGGCTGGGATGAGGCATGAATTGGACGCGAGAGAAGTGCACATGGCGTTGACGCGACGGCAACGTTGTCCCGCTGCGTGTTCATGAGCATTTGCGGCAATAAATAAGTACGGGAAGAAGCAGGAATATGCCATAAAATAAGTGCGATAACGTGGCCGGCGTGCATCGTAATCTTCGCTTGTTTCGGCTGCCTCTCAGCGTGGCTGCTGGTAGGTACGAACGCCATCAGTACTGTGTTAAGTGCGTATTGCGTTTGTCATTGAAGCCTTCACCTAATGTTAGTGACATTATGCTGTTCAGTGCAACGATCTTATTTGTGCTATTCACTTCGCGTACTGCTTTCGTGGATCGCTTCGCACGAAAGAAAACTGTCAGGAATGCTTCGCAGCACGTTTGCGAGAAAATTCGTTCTTGGCTCAAAAAAGGGAGTCGCCGCTCGCGTTGTTAGGTTTTCGTTGAGCCGCTACATGTATTTGAATTCGCTGCACGAGTCAGATTTTGTGAAAAGTGCAGCTATGCTAAGTATCCTTGCCTGTGCCATTCACAAACAGCTTGAAGCGCTGACGAGCGCAAAAAGAGAGAACTGGTGAATCTAGAAAAATGTTGGTTAGCTAAAGCTATAGGACGTAATCTTTGAGTAAACACTCCTGCTTCGTTAACTGCTTGCATGACACCTAAAGTTTCTTTGTTTCTGCTGTGGTAACTGCTTGTGGCTGTTTTTCGCGAAATAGCGATGTAAGGTGTGCAGAATAAAATTAGTGCGAACTGGGGAAAGAAAACGTAGCCAACATTTTTCTTTTCTTTTTTGGTTCATGCCAGAGTCAGGTGCTGAGGCAACTGCAGCCGTGTCGCGTTGTGCACTGTATGTGTAGTTGTGTGCGTTAATTGCAGTTTTATTCTGCTTCAGTTCTTGTTCTTATTGTTGTCTATATGTTTATTTCTTGTGTGTAATTTAAAATCATGATATGGTAACTGTATTTTCGCGTTTCACAGTGCAATGAACCTCTCTTTGTGCCGGCATTTATCAAATATTAACAAATTGGGCATGTGCTTACTAAGAATATCACTTGAAAATAAAAGTTTTCGCTCCTCCAATTATTCTCATGTTTTAATTAAATTGCGTGCATAGACACGCATTGGCATCGCATGCTTGCCGCTTTAGCGATGTAGCTTCCACGAAGCTCATTGATGCATGCAAAGGACGCGCTAAAAAAAAATAAAGTATGGCCTCAGAAATGAGCCCACACGTAGAAGTGTTCTCGGAGGCTGTATCGTAATCCTAGTCACTAAAAATGACCTTCAAGACAATCTTTTCTGCAGCCTGCCATCTCTGAGGCTGCAAAGTTTCACCACACCTGTTTGGTGAGCTTCGAACCCAAATCAGCCGCAGGCACCTATGGAGGTGTCCTCTCTTGGCATTTTCTATTATACTCTATGCGGCCACCGCTTTGCAGCACACCGCTCCTACTCTGCGTGTTTTTTTTAAAGACGAGACCTTAGACACAAAAACTTTCGTCTGTCTGTCTGTCTGTCTGTCTGTCTGTCCGTCCGTCCGTCCGTCCGTCCGTCCGTCCGTCCGTCCGTCCGTCCGTCTCTCTGTCTGTTTGTCTGTCTGTCTGCCTGTCTGTACATTCGTCTGTTTGCCTACTCTTTACGCACCGGGTGCTTGAAACGGCCGACCCCATCTGCAGCGCCCACCAATGTTGCCCAAGCATCGGCGTTCATACTTGTGAAATTGTAAATTAAAAAGCAATTATTGCGCGTGCCTGGGGCAACATACCAACACGTATGTACTCTACATGTGCGTATTTCACTAGAAAAGGCGTACCTAAGTAATTTTAAGGACCGTAGCGCTTATCACCCTGGGCTGACCATGCAAAACTTGCACGAAAAGGCGAGTGTTTCCAACGTTTTGCTAAGACGAGACAGTGGTGGCACCTACCCATCGCCTTGCGTTCTACACCTTATCACATCTGAGACGGGTGCACACACCCGTCTCTGAGCCACGTGCTTCGTTTTTCAAGAAAATTGCCAGATGGCGCTCATGTCTCACGTGTGACATGACTTGACGCGCTCGTTCGCCTCCGCTGCACGCTCGATGCACTCTAACGCAGCGCCTCCTGAATACCATTGACATATTTTCTTGCACAGAACATGAAATGAATGTTTTGTTCCCTCTCTCCACACGCAAGACTGTCGTCTTTCGATGACAATTGCAGATTAACAGCCAGATACAGGGCCAAATGTTTTTTGAAAGACAATAGTATTTCTTGGGGACCTTCGACGCAAAATTTTTGGCCTATCTGTCGGTACCTTTATCTGTTTGTCCACCCTTAACAGTACCCTAAACGGCACCAAAGTAACCAAACGATTCTCCAAACGGCCAACCTCCTCCGCAGCGCCAACCAATACTGCTCAAGATTCAGCGTTCATGCTTGTGCGATTGTCAACGAAAAAGCAATTATTGCTCATATCTGAGACACCATAACAACACGTCAATATTATGTACGTGTATTTTTTACTAGAAAAGGCATACATAGGTAATTTTAGGGATCGTAGCCTTCATAACGTTGCGCTGGCTATACAATGCTTGCACGAAACAGCAAGTGTTTCCTACTCTTCGCTAAGACGACACAGTGGTGGCACCTACCCGTCGCCTTGCGTTCTACACCTTATCATCTCAGAGACGGGCACGCATGGTACGCGCCCCGTTTTTCACGATAACTGCCAGATAGCACTTGTGTCTCACGCGTGACGTGACCTGATGCGCTCGTTCACCTCCGCTGCACGCTCGAGGCATTCTGATTGATTGATATGTGTGGTTGAACGTCCCAAAACCACTATATGATTATGAGAGACGCCGTAGTGGAGGGCTCCGGAAATTTTGACCACCTGGGGTTTTTTAACGTGCACCCAAATCTCAGCACACGGGCCTACAACATTTCCGCCTCCATCGAAAATGCAGCCGCCGCAGCCGGGATTAGAACCCGCGACCTGCGGGTCAGCAGCCGAGTACCTTAGCCACTAGACCACCGTGGCGGGGCGCTCGAGGCATTCTAACACAGCGCGTCCAGAATTCCGTTCACAGATTTACTTGTACAGATCATCAAATAAACGTTTTGTTCAATCTCTCCGTACGCAAGACTATCGTGTTTCGACTACATATGTAGTGTAATATGCAGATACGGGGCCAACGTTTTCTTTTTTCTTTCCTTTTTCTCTCCCACTCTCAGGGGAACATATTGAATCACAACCACCCAACTTCAATTGAAGCGAGTTCTGAACTCCACTGCTTTATAGTTTTCTTTTATTTTCAGACGGTGATTATCAACAGGTACACGTTCCACCACCAGGAGATGATGTCACTACAAACCCCCTTAAAACTAACAAGCCAAAGATTACACGGCGCCTTTGACAAAGATGGGTCCTCCTGTCGAAACGTCGGCCAGATTCTGAGGCACTTCCACTGTTCACCCTGATTATCACAGCCCCGCCGCGGTGATCTAGTGGCTAAGGTACTCGGCTGCTAACCCGAAGGTTGCGGGATCGAATCTCGGCTGCGGCGGCTGCATTTCCGATGGAGGCGGAGATGTTGTAGGCCCGTGTGCTCAGATTTGGGTGCACGTTTAAGAACCCCAGGTGGTCGAAATTTCCGGAGCCCTCCACTACGGTGTCTCTCATAATCATAAGGTGGTTTTGGGACGTTAAACCCCACATATTATCATCATATTATCATAGTACAGTATCAAGTAAGCAACGTTATCGTTTCCTCTTCTGCGATGCCAGGTGCGTCTATGCTAGTGGGCTGCCCCCCCCCCCCCCCCCCCCTAAACGTCTGGTTCTGTTGTGAAGTAGAGTCAGTGGAGTACTTAGCTTTGCCATCGTTTTGCAGTCGATTTAAAACAGTTCAGAGAAGACGAACTCGTGCAAAAACATGAACTCGATGTAATATCCTGCACTATCATGAGGCGCTATATCTATGCTCAGTGGTGAGTAGACTACGTTTTGTTTAGACTGTTAAGTACGACTCGTAAAGTTACAACGTCGCAGCAAATCAGGAGTCTAGTGGTCTTCTGCGTCTTCTAACAACAAAGGCACTCCTTCAGCCGTTTTCACCGCACCCCACTACCCGCGTTGCACGAAGAACGAAACTGAAACTCTGAAAAAAAAAACGTCTCTAGACAGTTCGTTAGCTAACGCTATCCAATCCGAAGCCTGCACTTCCCGTAATTGCCAGGGAGGTACATGATTGCAGCGCCAGATTCCTATCTAGGTATTATTGTATGAAACTATAGGCTGCAACCTAAATAGATGCCGTCTCAGAGTCTGCAGGAAAATGAGAAGAAAAAAATTAACGAGGAAGAAGAGGAGAGTGACGTCAAGGAAAGGGGATGAGGCGACCATTTTTTGCAGGCGGCTGGCCACCGTACGAAAGGAGTTGAAGAGCCGCCCTGAAGACCTAGATCAGACGGTGGAAAGAAAACAGGAGGTCCCATATGCAGCCACCGACAGCTGGAAAACGAATGGAAAAACGTGGAAAGCCGTCATGGGACAGGGTCAATAAAAAAAAAGGAAAATATTAGTTACACACAGCTTTTGTTCTGTTCGTAGTTTACTTCCTAAAGTACTCCTCACCAGGAAACATAAGAAATTGTAGTTAGACACTGGAACTGATTGCGTGTTCAACGAAGAACGTTGCAGCACGATGATTCTTCAAATTGGTTCGTTATGAGCCATGGAAAATCGATGCAAGAAGGCAAGCTTGAAGCACTTGCCGCTCAGCCAGTGAGCCATCGCAAGCCCAATTCCTTCGCTGGCCTCATCGGTATTGGAGCCGGATGATCGCATGACGCGGACGCATCAATGTGGCATGCGCACGCAATGTCACGGGCGCATGACGTGCCCACGCGCGCCATTCATGCTGCGTCGTTTGGGCGTTCTCGGTAGTGTATTGTCTATTGGTGAGGTATGAATCCCTCAGTGTGCGCAAGCTCGGAGAGAAACACGCCAAGCGATGCTAGGGCAGCACGACACGGAACGCGCGCGAAATGGAGGCCGATGAGTGTAGATAATCTCGCTAACATTCAAAATAATAAAAAACAGTGCTGATATCTAATTAATGGGTTTTATTTTTCTTAGATTTCATTCATCTGTTTAACAAATGATTACACAAGCTTCACAAGTCACCTCACAAAATTCTCGCAATATGACGTTGTGCACTCTCCATCGGGTCCCATTTAATCTTCTTGATGTTCTAGGAAACAGGACATTTTTCGTCTCGTTTTCGAAATCAAGCCATTGTTTACCAAGGGCCTCATTAAGACTGTACAGGGAGTGACATCAGAGCATTATTGTGTACACACAAGAGAGACGTAAAAGTATAGGATCATTCCTTATACTACGTCGCCTCCTCCATCATGAGGCATGCGCCCACGAGAAAAAAGGCAAGCGGCGTCGTTCGGTCGGAAATTGCACGTCTTTCAGGGATGAGTATAGCGTTACGAATCTTAGCCGACGTTACCGTGAGAGCGCAGTACGCGCTTTACACTTGTCACCTCGAAATTCGAACCTGGTGAGGGGACCTTTAGGTGTTAATCTACACAAGAGAACTGGACCGTATACGTTATTTTAACCTGCTAACACCAGGAATCTCTTTCTTCTGATTATTTAGTCGTCTGGCTGTCTGCTCCTGTGCGGCCCTTCTTAGCCACGACTGAAAAAAAAATATTCAGACCACTGTAGTTAGTAAATTGAAGTATGCATGTGGGAGGTTGTGTGTAAATTACGAGAAGGCATTTGACTCAGTAGAAATATCAGCAGTCATGCAAACACTGCGGAATCAGGGCGTCGACGAAGCATACATAAACATCCTGGAAGAAATCTACAGGGGATCAACTGCTACAATAGTGTTTCATAAAGAAGGCAACAGAATACCAATCAAGAAGGGTGTAAGGCAGGGAGATACAATCTCCTCAATTCAATTTACCGCATGCTTACAGGAAGTTTTCAGAGGCCTAGTATGGGAACAACTAGGCATAAGAGTTAATGGAGTTATTAGTAACCTGCTCTTCGCCGATGACATTTCATTGCTGAGTAACTCAGGGGACGAATTGCAACTGCTGTTTAAGGAGTTAGACAAGGAGAGCAGAAAAGTATTGATTAATATGTGGAGTTTAACTTTCCAAATCCACTATATGATTATGAGAGACGCCGTAGTGGAGGGCTCCGGAAATTTCGACCACCTGGGGTTCTTTAACGTGCACCCAAATCGGAGCACACGGGCCTACCACATTTCCGCCTCCATCGAAAATGCAGCCACCGCAGCCGGGATTTGATCCCGCAACCTGCGGGTCAGCAGCCGAGTACCTTAGCCACTAGACCACCGCGGCGGGCAGCAGAAAAGTAGGTCTTAAAATTATTTGGCAGAAAACTAAAGTAATGTACAACCTCGGAAGAGAACAGCGCTTCGAGATAGGTGATAGTGCACTTGGAGTTGTAAACGACTATGTCTACTTAGGACAGGTAATGACCGTGGAGCGGAACCACAAGACTGAAGTAACTAGAATAATTATGATGGGGTGAAGCACATTTGGCAAGAACTCTCAAATCATGACAGGTAAATTGCCGATATTCCTGAAAAGGAAGGTATATAACAACTGCCTCTTGCCGGTATTTAGCTACGGAGCAGGAACCTGGAGACTTACAAAGAGAGTTCAGCTTAAATTGAGGACGATGCAGCGCGCAATGGAACGAAAAATGGTAGGTGTAACCTTAAGAGACAAAATGAGAGCCGGGTTGATTAGGGAACAAACCAGGGTTAAGGATATCATAGTTTAAATTAAGATGAGGAAATGGACATGGGCTGGGCATGTAGCACGTAGACAGGATAACCGCTGGCCATATAGTGTAACCAACTGGATTCGTAGAGAAGGCAAGCGGGTAGGGGGAGACAGAAGGTTAGGTGGGCAGATGAGATTAAGTTTGCGGGCATAAATTGGAAGCAGCAAGCACAGGACTGAGTTGACTGGCGGAACATGGGAGATGCCTTTGTCCTGCATTGAACTTAGTCAGACTGATGATGATGTTGATGAGACAGTAAAAGAAAAAAAAGACCGTGCTCTGCAAACCATGCGGAAACGGTGTGGCTATGTTCAGTCTCTGGCACTCTGTTGCTAATATAAAAATTACATTTCTTGCTTCATGCCGTACATAAAACGCGCCCACGGCCTTGTTTGAAATTCTGTCAGTTTAGTGCAACCATTTATTCTACGTATATATACGATTTTGGAAGGCTCTTACGGTGCCTTACCTGCCTATAATTGGCCCCTGAAACGACATTTGTAGTGCCTTGAAATCCGGCCTCTAGTAATCCTGACAGCGAGACCACACAACATAACATATGGTAGAAGCCACGCTTTGGGAAGATCTAGTACTAGCTCCATTGAACTAGCACATCCTCGTTATGGAAAAAGTTATGGTTGCATACAAGTTGTGTGTACTTCTTATTTGACACGTTAAGCGAGCTTGTTTTACTTTTTTGATCACGTGCAACATTCACAAAACGTAATAAAACACTAAGCCCTAGTCTGTTTGTGCAGGCTGGTTTGGCGACGAAAATAAACCTCTGTACCATGGGCAATGCCGCACCGAATACGAACTTCGCCTCCTGGAACTTCGATCCTGATGCCGAGAAGGCTAAGAAGAAAAAGAAGAAAAAGAAGGAAAGACGGGACAAGAAGAAAAAGCGTGAGGAAGACGCCGAAAGAAAGACAGGGTTCCTGAGTGCAGAGCTCGCTCGAATGGACACTACTGCGATGCTCAAGACAACGCCGAACGAAGCATCGGCTGCGTCCACGGCGACCCAGACTACACCGTGAGTCCGCCTTTAGATATACTTCAGTTAAGCACGCCACATGAGTCTAACCATTCTTTCAAGAAAGGAAGCTCATGCCAGGCACTCTTGCTCGGTTCAGCGGAATTCCGCTCTTTCCGTCGACCTATTGAATTATCTTAAGTCCCTGGACTTTTTGTTCTCTAAAAGACCTGAGAATATGCATGACTAGGGGACTATAGAAGACAAAGAGCTTTTGAATATATTGGCATTCTTTCCTGCATGGTTGTTTCTTTATCCAAACACACGTGTTTCTCACCTCACGAAGTTATGCAAATCATGAAAACAAAATAATCGATGTTACATGTAAATGTACTTCTTCGCTAATGCCTTCCCATTTGCATGGCTTTTGTTCTTTCTCGGACCCCGCACCCTTAATCTACGAAAACCTCTGCTATGAGCTAAGCAAGAAAAGAATGCCCTTAAAGCTGTCCACTGCGGAAACAGGATCTTGAGCAAGTTGGTTCATTAGTGAAGAAAGAAAAAAAAACAGAGTGAGAAGACAGCGTTGACACAGCGCCGTATCCGTGCGTCTTATCTGCCCCGTGTTACATCTTGTTTTGTTGCTTTTTCAGGGGCGAAGCTCCTTAAAGAATAGGCCGTACCTTTCCCGTATGTAGTAGCCACCTATCGATTTAGTCGTTCTAATGTCAGATTGATGGCAGTACTTGCACATGATGAATATATAATGAAACGACGCGAGATGGCAGTTTTTGGAATGTTCACTGAACGAACGCACGGGCGGACATTCAGACATGCGGGCAGAGGGATGTACAGACAGACACAGCTAAAAATGGGCAGGCGGGCGGACGGACGGACGGACGGACGGACGGACGGATGGATGGACGGATGGATGCACGTACGGACGGATGGGCGGATGAATGGACGGACGGATGGACGGATGAATGGATGGACGGATGCACAGACTAATGGACGGATGCACAGACTAATGGACGGACGTGGCAAGCGGGTGATTCATGCTTCGTCGATAAAACCCTTGTAAGCTTCGCCCACTCAGCATTATTCACTCCGTGAATATGCTATTGTTTTTTTCTGTTTTTTTGTCAAATATTTAAACACTTTTCCAATCGTAGTGTGTATTGACCAACTTCTAATGAAAATGTAGCAGCATGCTTTCGGTTGCCGCATGTTCATCGCCAACAAGACCGCGAGATCGAATAGTTGGTGATTATCCATGTCCAAAGAAAAAGCTTCTTCAAGTGCATATAAAACGATAACAGAGAAGAAGAGCATTTGACAGAACAGCGTTTAAGTGGCAACTAATTTTTTATTCAGCAGAATAACGTTTAAAGCACAACTTAAATAATTTATTCTGTTGGAATAATTCATTCTGTTGGAACATTTGGCTATGTTGTGCCTTAAATGTTATTCTGTTCAATAAAAATACAGTCGTGAGCTGAGCGCTGTCCAGTGAAATTCTTAGTTTTTTCTGTTTTCCATACATGTTCACTTAAAAAAGCTTTGGTTCACACATGAACCTCTATTTGTAATTGTAGCTTATTTTATTGAGTAAACGGATATTGTTGTACGGAACCAAAGGTGGTTATCTCTCTAATTGTTAAAATGTTTGGACAGAGACAAAGAACGTGGGACGCGGACAAGCTCATTCTGCTAGGGACACTGTTCTCACTGCGGCTGCTTGAGACTATTTGAAGACACTACAGTAATGTTTCTCCTCGGAAACTATCTAACCAGGGAAATTGTTGAATCAATTCACATTAACAAAAGAAGACTGCTCAACAAAAGAAGAGGTGCACAAACCTTGATATTGAATTAGTTTTTAGTGCCTGTATTTCATTTCTGGGTCGCTTAAAGTCACCCTGGAGGCATATATATGAAATATTTTTTCTTAAATAAATTTAATTGCAAGTGTAGTCACTGTCGAGTCCTTCTTGTCCCCATTGTCAGCGTAAAAAGTGCGCTGTTTAACTTTACTGTAAAATGGTCACTCATCAACAAGCCCAGCTTTCAACCTTATTGAGCTCATTCCGTCTTCTGTGTTCTTTTTTTTTTCGCGGTCCAAATGTTTGGGCCATTACTTCGACTTTCCTCAACTTTCGATTACTTCGGGTTTTTTAGCGTGTCCCCTAATCTGAGCAACAGACGACCTCAAGCATTTCTCGCCTGGTTGAGCTTTTCGGGAACTGTCGAGTTAGGATCGCAGTGAGCCAGACGCAAAGCAGGCGAATGCGAATGTCTGGCCCAAGTGCTTACGTTGCGATCTAATCCAAGTCATCTGAATGTCGTATGTATTTGTTTTATCAGGCAGAACGGTGTGTCACTCCGTTTTGTTGGAATTCTTTTTCAAAATCAGTGACATCACTGTCTTTTTCGGTTGCTGCTCGGGCGTGTCACCATCCCACGCACCGCACAGGCAGTTATTCCAAACTACCCTGATTTGGCTCACTGTTTTGACAGCAGCAGATAAAGTATGTATAGTTAAGATAGCAACTTTGTCTGATCCGGTAGCACTGAATCGTTACCAAAAGTCGCAAAAGCGATTAGAGGCTATTATTATGATTACAGACTGTCACACCGAGTGACAGCGCTAGGTTTAAATCCCGATTGAAAAGTGCGATCCTAGTTGGGCTTGACCCAAATGGCTCGTTTGACGTCAGTGGGCTATAGCCAGTTTCTTTGTCGAAGATGCCCGGCTATCATCGATATTTTCGGTCATGACCGAGAAATTTTGCTGCTACGCTGGTACAGCCTCCTATTCTCTAGAAGTTATGAAGCATGAAAACTTGGGCAAGTTGGAAGGACATAATTGAATAAAAGAACAGCGCAACCTAGAAGTAGTTACGTCGTAACTACGGAGGAGACAAAAAAAAAGGACAGAAAAGAGCGCTGTGTCGGGGTGGTGTACATATGTAGGCAAAAAAGGGGGAAAATTGGGCATGCGTAGAAGGGTGCAGGAACAACCACTGCGATACAATGACAGTAAAACTCTTTTCCGTCCTTGTTTCTTCACTTCCGTAGTTACGAAGTAACTACTTTTAGGTTGCGCTGTTCCTACATTCAGTTCTCTAGAAGGTTGATTTCATTCGACATAATGGTGCAATAAACTGCTTGATATTGAGGTCGGCTGTATTCTAAATAGAGCGAAAGTACACTGCAGAGTGTCTTTGGGAAGCACACGATTCGTTACGTGTTTGTTATTGATTCAAAATGAACATTCAGCAGAAGAAATTGTCTACCAACTAATTCGTATGCAGAAATAGCCATCTTGTTAACAAATAAATTCTGCCTATAAACCAGTACCTCTGTTCAACATTGAAGGCATCACGGGTTAGCGCACCGTGGACCACTCAGGGTTGCGACGACTTCAGTTTTACATGTTTCAAGCAAATGTTTTTTGTTATTTTCAGAAGTTTTATTTTAGCATTACATGTGCTGCTGCTAGAAGAAAAAAATTGTTCTTCCCGAAGAAAGCACGCCTGCCGCTTCTCTAATTCTAAAATTGGCACGAGGAAAATAGTGAAAACTCGAACGGCTAACACGAAAGGGCAACATATTTTTGTGGCTCTCCACTGACACGAGCAAACCATGGCCACTACCGAGATTGAGACAAGTGGGCACCGTGAATAACATGCTGGACCCAACGTTTATCGTTCCGTCTGGACGCAACGAACCATGATCGCGGAAGCGTGGTGGCTCCGAGTGCTGCACCGTGTCGACAGTGTACCGTGCTCTGCTACAACTTTTCAAACTCCATGCAAAACCTTTAATGAGAGGCGTTACCTCATCGTCGTCTCAGCTGTGACTCGTCGCGCAAGCTTTATATTCAAGCGTATAGCGTTAGAAGCGTATAAATCACGCCCACACAAGAAGCGCAGACACCCAAATGTGTATATTTCTTGAAAGTGTAGCATTTAAAAATTTGGACGTGGAGTGATCACACGAATCTTACGCTCTGCAGAAATGTGGTGAAACCGTGTGTGCGTTACAATTCCGGAAGAATCCTAGTCTGGTGATATAGGAAATCTATTTCCTTGCATGATAACGATGATGAGTGCCAACTAACACAACCGACACCTCTTTTTGCTATGAAGAATGCTTCGATCACCACTCTTTCTAATTTGTTCTTGACTCGGAAAAAGTTTTTTTTTTGGTGGAGGAAGACAACTCAGTAAATACTTTACACATGTCTTCAAAACCGATGAACCAACTAACCCAACAACATGTATTACTTCACGAATAGCGACAGCACTTAAGAGAGGTTCGCATGTTGTCACCGTCTTAAAAATTGTTCTTGAATATATAGTGCAGTTGATTTCATAGCTTTGAAGAGGTCGCTCCTCGCAGCAGCGACAAACTTTACAGCCACCTTCTTACGTTAATGGAATAAGTAAAAGTCCACATGATCGCCCCTGTATATAGGTCTCACTACAGGCCAATGCTGCTCAGAAGTCGGCATGGGGAGCCCGCTTCAACATGACTCTTAAGAACACCACTCGTGAACCTCGGCCTAATTTTGCCCATCATAGCACTTTTGTTTCATTAAATATTGTAAAAAAACACCTACGTAGGCACGGTATAAGATGTAAAAATTCTTCATTACCGAATAATTCTACATTTGAAATCTAGTTACATGTGGGGCATTCCGGACTGGCAACAATGAGTCAAAAGAGTGTGGGTAATATAATGAGCGACCAGAGTACACATTTCGTTGTTTCCGGAGCAATGTGAAGAAAGCAAGAGTGAGCTCCGAGGGACGCCCCCTAACGTGGCCACTGGCACTGCCAGTTCAATTCAGATAAGAAAAGAAGGTTGTGCTGAGACCATTACGTAAGATCCTTATAATCCTCATCGATCTGGTGAGACGCAGGCTGAAAGCCTACACGACGAAGCCAGAGAAGAGGCTTCACACAAAGGAGGGCTGACATACAACATCACTTCATTTCCAAACAAGCAGCCACACGTATACAGTGACACCACATATATGTGGTTGCTTGTTTCCAAAAACAGTACTGTTAAATGTCAGCGCTCGTGCACGTCAAGTCACATCTCTGTCTTCATCTTGTAAGCTTCAATCCCATGTTATCAAAAACCAGCCGTCCAAGCAGCCGCCTCGGTGATGTGTTAAGATCAATTTTTGATGAAGCCTGTGACCAATAATGATTGTTGATTTATATGTGGAGATTAACGTCCTAAAACCACCATGTGATTATGAGAGACGCCGTAGTGGAGGGTTACGGAAATTTTCACCGCCTGGATTTTTTTAACGTGCACACAAATCTGAGTACAAGGGTCTACAGCATTTCCGCCTCCGTTGAAAATGCAGCCGCGGCAGCCGGGATTCGGTTCCGAATCGTGCGGGTCAGCTGGTGAACAAATAATGATTTACATCTAGATATCCGCAATGAACTAGATTCCAGCAATTCTTTTAGCGCAATACTGTCCACGAGCATTCCGTGCCTGAAGGTTAAACAGTACACCGACAAAGTTAGGTTCACCTGAAAATATTTAGTGTGCCTTGTACGAACGAGCTGATTGATTTGATTGATATGTAGGGTTTAACGTCCCAAAACCACCATATGATTATGAGAGACGCCGTAGTGGAGGGCTTCGGAAATTTCGACCGCCTGGGGTTCTTTAACGTGCACCCAAATATGAGCACACGGGCCTACAACATTTCCGCCTCCATCTGAAATGCAGCCGCCGCAGCCGGAAATCGAACCCGCGACCTGTGGGTCAGCAGCCGAGTACCTTAGTCACTAGACCACCGCGGCGGGGCACGAACGAGCTGATTAAAGGCAGCGTAAGATTCTGCGTCCTAATAATGTGTTGGCTGTGTTTTCAGAGGAAGTTCGTGCAAAAGATTAATGAGGTCCCCAGCGCCAGTTCCGGTTTCTTGGATCATGCGCGATCAAAGTGGTTGACTATATGATCTGGTTGAACGAAATGGGGCTGATGCAGATGATTGCATTTATTGCTTATCACAAGCTTTTAAAAGAAAGTAAATGTAATATTGCAGAATTGCAAAAAAAAAGTCTTCACCCATTCATTTTCTTGTTTAGTTCTTATTATGTGAATTTGAAATCGGTCCGACATCAGGATTTTGTCGACTTCCGTAGCGCTTGCCTTCACTCCTTCCGACTATTCGCTCAGATATATCACAAGCTAGACCAGGCTTGGTTATCTCTCTCAGTTGGCGTACAAGATATGAATACGGAAACAAGTGGAAATTGGACGGTTCGTTTTTCTTGGTTACACACAGTAACAATAAGATTCAATAGCCAATGGTGCCAAGAAAAAATATTGTGCATGTTATTACTACCGTAAATATAAGGAAGAAGGAGAATTTAATGAAATGGTAACTTGCCGCTGGCAGGAACCGCGCCTGTGACCTTCGAACAACACATTCGATGTCCTACCAACTGAGCTACCGTGGCAGTCATGCTTCTGTCTATTTATGTGGTATGTGTGTGCATTTAAACTTGGAAGGGTCAGTCGGGTCTGCTATAACAACCGTGACGACGAATGTGGAGCACGTTCGTTCATGCATCTGTCTTTGTGTCCATTTGTCCAGAGATGGACGAACGGATACACAGACAGATGCATGGATGGACGCATGTCCGGACGCAGGGTCGGATGCATGGACGAATGCAGGTATGGACGCACGAATGGACGTGCGGAGGCACGAACAGACACAGGCACGGACGGGCGGATGGACGCATGGATGGTCAGACCAACGGACGCATGGACGGACAGAAGAAGCAAGAACGAATAGACGGACGGCTGCTTCGCCCCACTCTCCATCATTCACCCCGTGGATATGCTGCCATGTTTTTTATCACAGATGGACAGCTAAACAAAAATTCCTGCCTGTAGTTACTACCTGAAAGCATGAAGCCTGCCAGAACGAGATCCTGGCTATGAATAAAAGTATAAGATAACAAATAAGATATTCTTGCAATAATATAACGTGGTACGTGACGCCAACAAGCGGAAAAGTGCCAAAGGGCCAATAAATACTGCGAGTTCAATGATGATTCAGTGGTTCATTTCGGAAGCTCACTATCACTCATGCAGACGCTATCTTCTCGACGCTTATTAAAAAAAATCACTTCTAAAAGTCTGCACTAAGCGTTCAACCTATCAGAAGTTTGCGCGTTTCGGCTGCACGTCATTACTTATGGCTTCGAACTCGGAAGCGCACAAAATGAAGTGAAATCAATTGATCGCGCACGATTTCATGCGAGACAATATAGAATGAGCGTGCGTCTGCATTTCAAAGCATGGTAAGAAAATATTCACAACTGTTATCTCTGGCATATGTACAGATCAAGATTTTATTTTCTCACGACGTCTCTTGGACTGCGTTATGAACTTTGTCGAAAAAAATGGATGCACGAAGAGAATAACTAGTTCTTTGTTTTTGTTTCCGTAGGCAACTTAAAGGACGTATGAAAAGGGTACGCCATGAAACAAATCTAATATTACCCCATTGCATCATATGTGCATCTTCAAGTGCATCATTGTTCTAATAAAACGTTCGGTTATCCGCGCTCCGTCGTGGTGGTCTAGTGGCTAAGGTACTCGGCTGCTGACCCGCTGGTCGCGGGTTGGAATCCCGGCTGCGGCGGCTGCATTTCCGATAGAGGCGGAAATGGTGTAGACCCGTGTGCTCAGATTTCGGGCGCACGTTAAAGAACCCCAGGTGGTCAAAATTTCCGGAGCCCTCCACTGCGGCGTCTCTGTTTCAGTTTGTTTTTATTGAGCATTTTCTTCACAGAGTTGCGAAAAAGAAAACGCAACGATAGAGCAAAAAGCTGCTATGTTAACAGTTTGACGAGGCTCCTACCCCTTTTCACTTGGCATTACAAATCCGCAGAGCACAAACAAGAAAAAACAATTTGACGTCAATTTTCAAAACTACAACAAATAAGGAAATGAAAAGAAAATGCATCAAAAAACATCAGTTTCATGTTTACATAAGATAAGCAAACCACAAAAGGAGAAAAACAACAAATAAAACAAGAAAACAGCGTACGGTCGATCATGAAACAATGCACACGTTGCTAAACGGCTAACAAAGTATTACAAAAAGATTATACGACGTTTACAACACTGGGTATGCGAAAAGCATACCCAGGGTTGGGTATGCTTTTCCACTATGATCATATGCTGGTTTTGGGACGTTGAACCCAACATATCATCATCATCATCGGTTATTCGCTCACGGTCGATCGTTTTGTGCGATATTGTTTGAAGGTGGCATTCTCCTGCACAGCCACCCATTCACAAAAATAGTTTATTGCTATTCGTAGAACGACATGTAACAGAAAGGAATTGCAGTATCTACCGCCCCTTGCATATGTTTCACACGTGGCATGCAGCGCTGACGAAGCTACGCGAGAAGTCGAGCTCTCAAAACATACGTCGCCGCACATGTCCTGCTCAACCTTACATGGTGCACTTAAGCGACAATAAATATGCGATTTCACGATTAAGCCACACAGTTGAAACGTTGTCGGCACACATTACCAGCAATGTGCTTGTTATTGGCCTATGTTATTGGCCTTATCTCGCCTGAATTGCCGGGGACACCAACATACCGGATGAGGCACCTCATACAAAAGAACACCGCAAAAAGTAATGAAATTTTTAAAGCGCTATCATTTAATCAGAAATACTTAAGCTTAGCCTCGTTACACATCCAGAAAGCCCTCGATGCTTTTATTCGTGGTCTGTGTTTCGTGCAGCTGTTCCTACAAAACTTTAGGAACAATGGCTGCATGAAACTCTTAAGAACAGAAACGGTCAACCTAAGGAATGTAGTTTAATTAAGACTCAAGTCTTAATAAATTAGCTTTTGTCGCTCGTTATATTGCTCCCACGGCAGCGAATTATGACCACGAGGGTGAAAAGTTATGCTAGTTGCCTGAATTTTTTGGACTGGTTTTAACTTTGTACTCGTTTTAATTGTGTACTCGTTTGAAGGGCAACACAAGAAGATACCACGTGCACACATGCTGCTTCCTCGCCTTCCGTTGTTCTTGCAAACCTGAAACCATTCCAAATAAAGAACAATTTATGCTTAGGAAACAAGCTCCTTCTACCCGTGTCTCAAGATAACGGCAAGAAGCAGTTAGTTTCGTTCCATAACAAGTGTAAACTAACAAACATATGAAGTGGCAAGTCATTTTGAGAACTTGATTAACCTGTCTACTGCCATTTTTTCCCTTTCACCACGCCCTCAAAGTAACTTTTTTAATGTTTTAGTAACTTGCGTGCTCTCACGTAAGCGTAGTAAAAAGTGACACAAGATATCTTATTACGACGTTTATACATACATACTGTAGTGTTAAGGTTTTATAACATGATTTCTCAAGAAACAATCACCTTCCCAAATTTATTAGAAAGTCAAACCAGGCAATATACACCAATTCGAAAACATGAGACTTCAAATAAAAGACACTTATAGTGAGAGTCATGCTGATAGAACGTCTAATTATTATAACACTCTTGTTAAGCGATTTTTACAGCGACATCAACTGAACCATACCAGGTAATGATATGTGGTTTATCATCGATAAAAAAGATAATTTTACTTGAATATATTGTTACGAATGTATAAAGGTTGCCACGCCGCGGTGGTCTAGTGGCTAAGGTACTCGGCTGCTGACCCGCAAGTCGCGAGATCGAATCTAGGCGGCGGCGGCTGCATTTTCGATGAGGCGAAAATGCTGCAGGCCCGTGTTCTCAGATTTGTATGCGCATTAAACAACCCCAGGTGGTCGAAATTTCCGGATCCCTCTACTACGGCGCCTGTCATAATCATATGGTCGTTTTAGGACGTTAAACCCTTCTTATTACTCACATAGAAGTATAAAGGTGTGGGCATTAGACTTGACACTCAGTAAAGGGTGACTGGGAATGTTAGAAGACTGTTATTGTTAAAGTAACGTAGTTATATGCAGAGCACCCCTATGCGGGCTAAGAGCGATCGTTTATTATTTTCCTTTATCTCCTCCTAGAACTTGCGCATTAGCATAGTTATATATTCGCCATCAGTAACTAACTGTAATCGTTAATAAAGTCGTTCGATAAAGCTCTTTTGGGAGAACACATAAAGAAGGCTTGTCGTAGATGTGGATTCTTTTCTAGTCTCAGAACTAATGCTTAAATACTGCCTGTTGTTAAGTAGTATTTATGTAGCCATAATTTCTTTTTTCGCTATGATCGAAAGTTCGTGGAGAACTGTTTTTGTAGAATGGAGAATAACAAGCCTCAATTCCCGTACACCCACCTCCACACCTTCTCATCCACTGACTTCCAAAAACCCTACCAATATACAAACGCAAGAATATAATTTACAGCACATAGAGAGTCCTGTCCACTACATTACTGATGAACGGGCGCCTACGGCGCTCGCTTCAGGGATTAAAGTGCGTCGTCACAGCTGGGACTTCTTCGATAAATCCAATTATTCGCCCCAAAAACAGGCCTGAGTATACTTTCGGGGATATCTATAGGGCCGGGTTCATCACAAAGTTTTTTCAGTCGTTGAAAATATTTAGCAGCAGACAATAATTATCGTCCCCTTTCAGCTGCGTTGTCTAGAATGCAGAGACCAACGGATAGTGCCGAAGCGGAATAAGTGAAGGTCCTCTGGATAAAGATTTTCAATTGGAAGACGGTGATATATTTCACACCGAGCTACTCGTCCGCTTCATTGGATACAGCTTAGCCAGTTATGTTTGTGGTGTATTGCGTAAGAAAAGTAACACTTACAAAATGCATTGGGTAAGTCCTAAAAAACTTACAGCATATCCGTGGACTGAATGATGATGAGTGGGGCGAAGCGGCCATCAGTCCATCCGTGCGTCCATCTGTCTCTTCGTGCGTCCACCGGTCAGTCCGTCCGTTCATTCTTGCTTCCGTCCGTTCGTGAGTCCATCTGTGCGACAGCCCACGCGTTCGTCTATCCACCCGTCCGTTCGTGCGTCCTTCCTTGCGTCTGTCAGTCTGTTGGTCCATCCATGTGTCCATCCGTCTGACCGTGCGTCCATTCCTGCGTTTGTCCGGGCGTTCGTTTCAAGTTTCAAGTTTTATTATTTCCAAAAACAAGGTACAAAATATAAGATATACAGACGAGAATCCGAGAGCCAGAGACTTTAGTGGGACTCTCGGTTTGTCAATACAAATCGACGGTAAAATTTATACAGAGCAACAGAAAATTCTTACAATATACGGAATCAAAATGCACTTTTATATCACAAATCAAGCCAAAACACGCAACACGACATAAAAAAACGAAGAACAAACGAGTCAAACAGGTAAACGATCACAAGTAAGGTTATTCGAGAAAATGATTTTTGACGGGCTTTTTGAACAAAGGAATTGAAGTGCAACGCTTAATGCTAAAAGGTAACGCATTCGAAAAGGATATCGCACTGAAAGCGGAAGTTTTTTGCCCATAATTAGTATGAGCGGGGGGTAACAGGAAAATTTTATCAGCCGCGAACCTAGTCACATTATTAATCTGCAAAAGATCAGATAAATAAATGGGGATGCGAGTTGATTATACAGCAGTTTGTGGAATAAGGTCACAAGAGTTACCCGCAACAAAGATTTACTGGCAAGACATTGTAAGAGCGTAGTAATGTGTAGGCGTTCGATTGCAAAGAACTAGAAGTGACAATGCGGAATGACTGATTTTGAATGTGCTGTATTGATGATAAATGACAAGCATAAGTGTTGCCCCATGAGACTACACCATAAGTAATATGACTATGAATTAACACAAAATACAGCGCCAGTAGAGCTTCACGGGAAAAGAAAGGGTGTGCTTTGATTAATGCACGGATACAAAACGCCTTTTGCTTAAGATAGTTAAAGTGACTGTGAAAAGTAAGGCATGGGTCAAAATGTATGCCAAGAAAGACGACATCAGAACAAGCAGTAATGAAATGAATACCAAGATGTATTAAGGGAATAGCTGATAATGACCTCTGAGCACTTTTAAACACCATAAATTTAGTTTTTGTGGGGTTAATAACTAAGTAATTACTGCTGCACCAATTCATAAGGGCACCTAATGCAAGATTTAACTTTGGAACATGAGCATCAATGTTTTTATCAGATGAAGATATTGTTGTGTCATCACCATATAGAACACACTGACCACAGTCAAAAGAGCTAAGAACATCAGGAAGATCATTCATATATAAAATAAATAGCAAAGGACCCAATACTGAGCCCTGTGGTACGCCTTGGTTAACATAATTTTTTTTGTAGAGAAGGTATTTGCGGCGTGTACTGTGTACTGTCGGTCTAGTAGGTAATTTCTTATGAATGTAAGCGCAGGGCCTGTTATTCCATAGGACTGAAGTTTATGCAATAAGACTTGATGATTTACAGTGTCAAAGGCTTTAGTGAGATCTAAAAAAACCGAACCCACTAAATTTTCCGAATCGATACTTTTCTTTATGTAATCAGTTAGAGACAGCACAGCTAGACTTGTCGAGCTACCTGGACAGAAACCAATTTGGCTGTCTTTAAGCAATTTAAATTTTACTAGATATCCATTCAGACTTTGAACAAACACTTTTTCGACTAGTTTGCTGAGGCAGGAAAGAATTGAAATTGGACGGTAGTTGGGAGCTGTTTGTTTATTGCCTTTTATAAAAACTGGAATTACTTTAGCTATTTTTAAGAATGCAGGAAATAAACCCTGTTTAAACACAAGGTTGATAATATGACACAGCTTATCAGAAACTAAATGTGCAACCAGTTTTAAATGCCTTACACAAATGTCATCTAACCAAAGCCCGTAATTTTAATATTAGCAATAGTGGAAAAGAATTCTTGTGGTGTTGTTGGGAAAAGAAAGAATGACTGTGTGGTACGTCCCAGAGAAGTATACGACTGCGCATGGGGGCGGTGGTTAGTATAGACGGAAGAAAAGGATTCCGAAAAGGCATTGGCAATTTCTTTGGGCTCAGAGAAGGTGGATCCATTGTGGTCGATTTTGGTTAGAGGGACATTAGCAGATGACTAGTCAAGGAATGAGTTGAGCAGCTGCCACTGCTTTTTGGGGTTAGTCCTATTCTTGTCGAATTCATTTTCATAGTACCTTTTTTTCGCTTGCTTGAGCAAGGTATTTATTAGACTGCAATAAGACTTGTATCGTTTAGCAAGACGCATACTAAAGGGCTGTCACTTCTTTTTTTATACATATTTTCTTTCTTCCTTAAACTTTTTAGAAGACCATTGGTCATTCATGGGTTGTGTGGATACTTGTATTTTTTTTTACATTGGACAGTACGCGTGTTGGTCGAAACAGTGAGTAAAAATGACGAGCAAAATGCTCACAAGGCAGCATCTAGGTCTGACTTAGACATTACAGGCACCCAGTCGGTTGTACTGATAGCCTCAACAAAGGAATCGAAACTAAATACAGATGTGGTATAGCTAATATTGCGTGTATGGGTTATGTTTTCGAATGTGAGGAAGATAGAATATTATCGGTGATGTCGGTGTCGACAACCCCCACGCAGGCTGGTGACGCCAAGTTGGATAACACGTGATCAATGAGTGTACCGGTACCTTGAAATGCAACTCTAGTTGGACACTCATCAAGTGATTCAAAGCCAAATCTAGTGAAACAATCAGTGTAATTTGCATAAAAAGTACTGTCCGTGTCAAGGAAGGTAATATTCACATCACCTACAATTACTACGTTTCTATTTTCAAAAGTTAGCTTATATAAAACTTCACTGAAACTGCGCAAAAAATCGCAAGGGACGACGATGGTGAGCGCTAAATGCAACCCAGAATTAGAATATTTTCATTATTAAGGAATGAGTGGTCAGCTTCTACCCACACTGAATCGCAATAATTCACATTTAATTTAAGGTCACATCTGCACGTGTAAGCGACACCTTGGGAAAGAAAAATCGCGGCACCCCCCTGATTATCATTTTGGCGGTGGCAATATTCAGCCTGAAAAGATGGGAAACTGTTCATGCAGTAACCGGCGTCACAAAGCCAAGTCTCTGATATGCAGATAAACGTGAAGGCATGCTGAACTGAGGAATTGAAGTTAGTGATTGCATCTATATTCTTACGAAGGCTACATGCATTGAAGTGAATGAGGGAATTACTCATTTTGGAAAATTGACGCCGCACAGATTCCGGAGAGTGCAAGGCCATGGAAAGAGAGAGTGAACTATACCTTCCTTAGGGTATGAGCGAAAGGAAGTTTACAATGCATCACATGAAGATACGAAGATCGGACTCGGTGGAAATGCCATACACTCTGGCGTCGTCTGCTTTCCGGGCTTTTATCTGGCAGTTATCGGTCCACAAGTGCTTCCACTTGTGTTCCTTTTTCAGTGCCAGCGCCTTTGAGAACATTTTCTTGCTATCAAGAGTTAAATGGTCATTAAAATAGATTGGCAAGTTAGTGCCACCAGAGAAGCCGATTTTGTCAGTGCGTAGTCTGGCTCTGCGAGCCTTCCTTCTGAACTCATTTTTTTTTATCACGCGAGCAGAAGTGAGCAATAATGTTCTTTTCGGTGGTCGTAGAGCTAACACGGTGAACAGTGTCGATATCAGCGGGTGAGACTCGACTGAATCGCCGATTCGCCTCACAATGGCTCCGCAGTCCTCACCCTGTGATGAAGGCACACCCTTGATCTCAACATTATTCATCCTGGAATAATGCTCAAGATCAGCAACTCTTTTTTCGAGCGCTTCATTTCGTGACAACCTCACTTTGTTCGAGGCCAGCAGCTCTTCCTGTCGCAGCTTCATTACGTCAAATTCTTTGCTCATAAAACGAGCACTTTCACAAGGCGAAGCATGCTCACCCAGACCAAGATCTTTCAACTTGATGTTAACTTTCGACACCAAATTATCAATCAGCGAGTCCAACTTCTCATTCAAAATTTCTTCAAGAGATTCAATTTTTTTTGGCAAGTTGCGCTAGAGAAGGCATAGTGGTACAAAAAACAAGGGTTTCGGCAGCAGTTGCGGACAGAATTGATTTCAAATAGTTGCACAAAGTAACCAACCAACCTGTTTGCAGAAAAAGTGCGTCTTAGAACGGGGATATGCCACCTCAGCTGCTGCTGCCAAATGAAGTCCTGGCCAACGGGTGCGTGCTTATATGGTCCTCGTTGATGGTGGTGTGCAGTACGCGTAGGCGCAGCAGGCAGCGCAGGGGTCAAGCACCTCGATGCCCTGCGATGAGTGCGTGCAAACGTGCACGATAATCCACGGTAGCCACTGACGACGCGGGAAACCAAGACGAGTAGGCCCTGTTTGCAGAAAAAGTGCGTCTTAGAACAAGAATATGCCACCGCAACTGCTGCTGCCAAATGAAGTCCTGGCCAACGGGTGCGTGCTTATATGGTCCTCGTTGATGGTGGTGTGCAGTACGCGCAGGCGCAGCAGGCAGCGCAGGGGTCAAGCACCTCGATGCCCTGCGATGAGTGCGTGCAAACGTGCACGATAATCCACGGTAGCCACTGACGACGCGGGAGGTGGAGGAAAAAACCTTTATTGATGCTGGCTGTGCCAGATAGCCCTTATCCCCACCGGGCTGGTTGACAGCCCTAGTCCGGGACGTCATTAGTCGAGGCCGCCATCCGAGCCCGCTGCACTAGAGTTCGCTGTTCCTCTAGTGTGGAGCTATTGAGTAGGGTCGTATCGCAGTCCTCTTTGGTGGGGTTGGGAAAGGGGGTTAATTTTGGGTTCATTTGGCAGGCCCAGACTATATGGTAAGTGTTGGCCACTTCCCCACAGTACTGGCACTGCCCACTTATTTTAGGGTCATAATATTTTAGTATGGCTGGACAGAGCAGCGTATTTGTCTGTAGGCGCCGCAGGATGCGCTCCTTCGTTTTCGTGAGTCCCTTCGCTGGTGCGGGATACAAGCGGCGTTGCTCAATGTAGTATTCTTTGATTTCTCGAAACCGTGTTAAAGGTGTGGGACGTTCAGGTCTATCAGGGGAATGGGGAGTTTCCCGGGAAGTAAGCACGCGGGCCGCTGCATGTGCAGCCTCGTTACCCTGTAGACCCTGATGTCCCGGAGTCCATATAAGACGTTTTGGGGTAGGATCGCGGTTCCTGATGATGAATTTTAAAAGTCTATTAGCCAATGGAGAGATTTCTCCTGCAAGATAGCTCTCGCAGGCTCTTCGAGAGTCTGCAACTATTTGTTTTGAGTTTGGATGGGATACTGCCAGTGCAATGGCCACCTCATCCGCCTTACTTGAGCTTGTGGCTTTGAAAGTGAGGCCGTCCACCTGCGTTCCTTGATGTATTACCGCCGCCATGTAGTATCCCCTAGGTGACGACCCGGCCACATCGACGTAATAGACCCAAATACGGGAGCCAAGCCGTTGTTCAAGTGCCTCAGCGCGCGCTTGCCTTCTACCCTGGTGCGCCTCCCTGGTCATATTGCGGGGAAGCGGGGACACCCAGAGTTTTGTTCTCCAAAGTTCAGTAATACGCTCCGCGTTTTCGATTTCGCATTCGTGCCGGATCAAGAGGCGGTCCAGTAGGCGCCGCCCGGGGGGCGTCTGCGTAAGACGCGTATATTGATTTGTGAGGTGGGCTTCTTGGAGCTCTTGTATAGAGTTAAAGACTCTCAATGCAGAAAGTTTCTGATTTGAAGTGCTGATGGGTAAATCAAGTGCGCGCTTAATTACTTTCCTAACAATAGCATCGACTCTGTTCTCTTCATGTTTAGTCATTCGTAAGTACGGTATTGAATATAGAATCCTGCTAGTTACAAAAGCATTGGCGAGCCGAATCGCGTCCCTTCCTCGTAGCCCCCCGCGCTTGTTTGACACTCGGTGGATCATGTGCCCTACCTGTTATACAATTTTCCGTAGCTTGTCTAGCGTGGTGCTGTTTTTTGTTCTGTTGTGAATCAGAAGGCCAAGGATTCGTAGTTCTGAAACCTCTCGTATTGTTGATCCTGATACCATCAAGTTCAGGGTCGTCCTATCTTTAATGTTTTCTCTGATATGCAGGAATTCAGATTTGGTTGGAGTGCACTGCAACCCACACTGGGCCGCATAGTCTTCCACATTGGAGGCGGCCTGCTGCAGGCGGTCTTCAATTTCTCCTAAACTGCCCCGATTCGTCCAGATTGTTATATCATCGGCGTATATTGCATGATATATTCCTTCCACTACTGCCAATGCTTGCGGGAGCTTCATCATGGCAATGTTGAATAGCAGCGGAGACAGGAGAGCTCCTTGCGGGGTTCCCCGCGTCCCCATTTTGAATGGTCCATGTTCCTCGTTATCTATGCGAATGAACGCCAGTCTTTCAGAGAGGAAGTCTCTGATGTAGGCAAATACTTTCTTACCGCAATGGACACTACTCAAGTTCTTCAGGATGCTTTCATGTTTAACGTTGTCGAATGCGCCTTTGAGGTCGAGTGCAAGGATTGCTCTGTCGTTGTGCGTCGAGGGAATGGGTTGGATAATGTCTCGTTTTAGTTGCAAGAGGATATCTTGCGCAGACAGGTGGGGTCTAAAGCAAAACATGGAATCTGCGAAATGCCCCTTGCTCTCGAGGTACGTGGCGAGACGGTCTCTAACCATTGTTTCCATCAATTTGCCGGCACATGAAGTTAATGATATAGGTCTGAGGTTGTCCGTGCTGATTTGCTTGCCTGGTTTGGGGATGAATGTGACAACTACTGTTTTCCATTCAGTTGGCAGTGGTTGGCCATCCCAGATCGCGTCAATGTATTGCAATAGATGCCGATAAGGATCGTCTGACAGATTTGCTAACAGTTTTACCGTGATCAGGTCTCGGCCCGGGGCAGTGCCCCTGCACATTTTTATCAGTGCTGCTTTCAGATCGCACATTTCAAAAGGGGCATCGAGCTGACTGTTTTCTCTACCTGCGTATTCATATGCGTTCCTGTTGGGATCCGTGGTGCGACATAGGTATCTAGCACACAAATCATCAGCCAGCTGGGAGTTGGTTCCCTGAAAACTGTGCAGGGCTCGACGGAGCTGCTTTTGCGCTTCTCCTCGGGTTTGGGCGGGGTCCACGAAAGTTCGAAAAAGGCGCCATGCTTTCTTTGTATTCATTTCTTTAGCTACAACATTGCACCGTTCTATCCAGTTGGATTCGTTCAGTTGTGCAGCATATTCATCCGCTTGCTTACTCAACTTGGCTATTCTAAGTTTAAGCTTGCGGTTGAATTTGTTTTTCCGCCAACGTTTAGTTAAGCTTCTGCGGGCGTCCCAAAGGTGGAGCAGGTACTTATCGACGGCGGGGGTGTCTTCCGTTGTCTTTATAGTTTTAAGACACTTGGAATTGGCTGCAAGGAGCTGTTTTGCCCATCCCGTATATCCTCCCGCCCTTGGCACAGAGGGGATCACCTGTGAGCGGAAGGCTGTCCAATCTGTCAGCTTAGCTTGGCTCCATTTTCTACGGCCTATGTTGCCGGAGAGTGTGATTCTGAGGAGACAGTGATCACTGCCGAGCGTTTCTTCTAAGTTTTCCCATGTTGCGTAGGAAATGTTCTTTGTCAGTGATAGATCCGGGCAAGTATCTCGGTTTACAGAATTCCCGATTCTAGTGGGTTTCATTGGATCTGTGAGAAGGGATAGATGAAGAGTGGATATGAGTTCTGCCAATTTCTGTCCCTTGGGGACTTCGCGGGTGTAACCCCAATGATAGCTGGGGGCTTTAAAGTCGCCCAAAATCACTAGTGGGTTCCTATCTGCTTCCTTAATCGCTTTATGAAACATTTCGTTGAAGACACATTGCCTAGATTTTGGAGAACTGTATACATTTAGAATCTACAAGCTAGGATCTCGTCTTTTATTGGAAAGGACTTTGACCATTGTGTATTCATGCGCCCCTGACAGATCAAGGTCTATCTGACAAGCGGTATACTCCTTGTGTACGAGAACACAGGTGGACGCACTTCGCTGAAATGAGTTGTAACCAGGCAATTTCGCCTGTAAGCCGGTTTCTTGTAGCGCCAAAACTGCAGGGGTAAAATGTTGATTCTGCAGGAAAAGATTAAGAGTGGCCCTCTTTTTCCTATCTTTAAACCCCCTGCAGTACCACTGGAAAATATCGAGTTGCTGTTGTTTGGAGCTTTTATTATTATGTTTAGAATTGCCTGCCATCATGAATTTATTATTGAGGAGGTGTCATTTTCGCCACTGCATCCAGCGTGGGAGCCTGGAGAAACGTGGGGGACTCAGTTTGGATTGTTAACGACTGGGCTTTGTTGTTCTCGGATTCAGAATTTGCCAGGTTACGATGAACAATTTTGCGTCGGGGTTGTTTTGTTGTCTTAATGCTAGTTTTGAGTTGGTCCAACTGGGGTGTGAGCCAATTTTGAACGGTTTGTAGTACACTGGCTGTGAGAATTGGCAAAATGCTTTGCTTGAGGTCTTGCATAGCGGCTTGAACTGATAGGTTCAGCTGCTGCGGAATAATGTCTTGTACTGTAAGCTTGGTTTGTTCTAGGATCATTTTGCTCTGCTCCTCAAGCTTAGCCTCTAGTCTGCTTAGTCGACCTTCTGTGTCGTTCGAAGCACCTACTACAGTTTTAGACACACTAGTGTTACCCGATACGTCTGACTGAGTGTCCTGCTCATCGTTCGAGCAGTCGGAGGTGTGCATAGCCACCGGTTCCGACGGTGGTGGAGGAGTAGCAGCCTGCGACGCCTTCAGCGCCCGATTTTCGCGTTCTAGAGTTTCAATGCGTTTTTTCATGGCTTCCAATTGTTTTAAAATTTCAGAATTGGAGGGGGAGGCAGTGGTGGTGGTGAGAGACTGAGAGGAGATCCCTACCCAATTGCTCACCTGTTTGGGCGGGTTTGCCAGTGACGGGAAATCCTCGGCGCCGAAGGTAGGCGGCCTCGACTTCTGTCCGGCTGGGGATTTGATCGGCTTGGGCTTGTTATGCATGGGCTTCGCTTTTTCGTCAGTCCTGAGAGGGGCTGAGGGCTCTTCTTGCTTGTTTTTTAGTCCATGTTGCCGCTGTGTTAGAGCGGGCTTCCATGCCTTCCGGAATTTTCCGACGCACTGCGCTGAGCCGGTGAAATGGTTTTCACCGCATATAAGGCACTCGGGTTGACAGTCGTGCTTCGCTGGGCCCTCCGGAGTGAGTTCCACTTTCGCACCACAGTGAATGCACCACTGATTGTCCGGATTGGGGCACGCATTCGGTCTGTGGCCCACCGTTCCACACCGGTAACATGCCCGAACCGTTTTCTTGTAGTAGCGCACTGGCACGTTTTCAGAGCAGTAGTGAATGAATCTTGGAACGCGGCGTTTTTTGAAGGTCACCACTGCAACGTTGGATGTTCCGCGTTTTCGTACATACGAAATTTCACCGTTGATCCACTCGAGCTTGCGTCGAAGGGATTCCGAAGTTTCATTGTCTGCGACGGTGACGATACCCTTGCAGGATTCTCCGGCTGATTTCAAATGTCCTTGAAATGGTACCTGGCGGTGCCCGATCGTCAGCGTGATGTCCCCGATGAGCTTCGAGGCCAGGCTTTCCGTTTTCACTGACGACGCGGTAAACCAAGACGAGTAGGCCCTGTTTGCAAAAAAAGTGCGTCTTAGAACAAGGATATGCCACCGCAACTGCTGCTGCCAAATGAAGTTCTGGCCAACGGGTGCGTGCTTATATGGTCCTCGTTGATGATGGTGTGCAGTACGCGTAGGCACAGCAGGCAGCGCAGGGGTCAAGCACCTCGATGCCCTGCGATGAGTGCGTGCAAACGTGCACGATAATCCACGGTAGCCACTGACGACGCGGAAAACCAAGACGAGTAGGCCCCGTTCGCAGAAAAAGTGCGTCTTAGAACGGGGATATGGCACCGCAACTGCTGCTGCTAAATTTTTCCTTTCGTGCAATCAGCAGTGCGACCGTACGTCCATGTGTTCGTACATCCATGCATCCGTCCGTCTGTGTGTCCATCCCTACATCTGTCTGTCTGTTGTTACGTTTGGCCCGGCACTTCATCTGGGCAGACGCCGTTGTGCGTAAGCCGGTCTACTGGGGGGGGGGGGGGGCTCTCTATTATGTAACGGTTCAACCACCACGCTCGTGGTTTGTGAAACCACTAACCTTTCTTTGCAGTAAATAAGTGTAAATAGTGTAATTAACATGTTTGTTTTCGTATCCTCTTCTTGTCAGCGTTCGTTTCCTCCACCCGGTTACACCACGCTACCGCAAGGTTTCTGGTAGACCCCCATTCGCAACACCTGGTGGCAGCGGTGCGATGCCATCAGTGACCTTCCTTCCGACCCTTAACGCTGTGCGTCCATCCGTGCATCTGCCCATCCATCCGTGCATCTCTCCACACTCTAAGGCAAAAGGGTGTTAAATGGGTGTGCTTTGTGTCCTTTTGGGGACTAATGGGGCTGCCAAAACCATAAATCCCTTTAAGGACTAACGACACCGGGTCTAACAGTTAGTCCCCACTTACGAGCTCAAGGGACTAACATTTAGTCTTTACAATAACACCTTAGTGAGTAACTGTTAGTCCCACATACGAGCTCAAGGAACTAACATTTAGTCTTTACAGTAACACCTTAGTGAGTAACCGTTAGTCCCGCCATTCGCCTCAAAGGACTAACATTTAGTCATCACATCTGCACCTTATAGGGCAACTGTTAATCCTTGATGACAGACTGAAAACACCCGCAAAACACATCGGCAGACCTGTTTTGGGTGTGTCGTCGGGAGATCTGCGGCTGAGCTAAAATTTTCTCATGTCTTTACTTCAAACCACCACGAAGGTGGAAATGCATAGCTCCGAATTTTTAGTGCCAAAATACTGAGTCAAAATCAAGAGACGTAGACAACATTGCATTGATGTTGGCTACGTGTCTCCCTTCTCTCTGTATTTTTCACGCTGACAATTCGAACTTATGCATCTCTACCAACCCGACAATCTCGCCGCACTGATAATGGGAAAATCTTGGGGGCGATAGCGATGCCCCGTCAGAGGCTTCCACGGCATTTGAATAGGAATGTTGTCCACGCAGTGGAATTTTTTCTTCGCTGTCCTTTTGTGTTTGTTCATCCCCGTCGCTCGACGCCGTAGAATATGGCGGGAGCTGCTCCGCGTAGCTGGAGAGGGACAACGACAGAGCGGGGATCAAGGTGTGCATGTTTGGTCGGCGTCTATCTGTGTACCTGCAGTGTGACTAGAGAATTGGTCAACGAAAGGTTGTGAGGACGAGAAGATGCGAACGGAGTTTTCCAGAGATCATCAGCGGACTGTTTGTGTGGTTGAGGGTAAATAAGACGACGAAAAGACAGAGGACACTCCGAAAGACAGTCTGCAGACCAAAATTTGTGTCGTGTCTCTCCAGCGCAAGCGCGCCTTAACTGGTAGATGCGAGAAACCACCGTTCCGCCCTGTCGTCTGCCAGTGGTTGTTCCATTGCATGGGTTGGCTCGCTGTGCGCACTGCACACTCATTCCCTCAGTCCTTCCCGCCACCGAGCGCAGCGGATGGTCGCCCCACCCGCTCCCAATTATGCGGCAGCCTTCATAAAAGCCAGCAACGAGATCAGGCGTTTAGCCATTTGGGTCTCCACTCTAAAAAGCTTCGCTCATCGGTTGTCATTGTACACGGAACAAATGCTACGTGTGCTAATACACAGATATTGTATCAATAATTGTTTCACTTATAGTGGTTGTGGCTACATCAGGTTATCAGGTATGCAGTAATGAGCAGTTGAACATTCGCGATGTCTCGTAAGGCATGAATGGGTTGAAGTGGGCTCATTGTTTTTTAATTCTCTTTTTTTCAATTACAGCTCGTCTATGACACCACTCTTTCGATCGCCTTCCAGTGTCGATCACTCTGGCCTCCATGGGGCACCACTCGACTCAAGGTTGGTCAACTATATGCTTTCAAAACTTTCCTGAATGTGCCATTTTTTGCTATCTCTCACAGTTCTTTATTAAACAGATAGGACACATCACGCTTTATTCGGTGGTGCTTCGCAAAAGTAGAGGGCACCTACACATATACAAAAATGCATAATAAAACAAATCAGTAAAAGATGAGCCTCAAAAGTCGCCGGCTATAAACCCCACTTACCACCGCCAAACGTCATTTCTCCATGACAGCCATCCTCTTCTAACAATGTTTCGGCTGTTGCGAAAGGCTCCATCTGAATGCCAAACCGTAGAAAGCCGAAATGGCTCAATTGCACGCCCAGCTGACCATAGTACAAAATCATTCGTCTGACGCTCGCAAAGAAAGATTGCAGACGCTCGCAAAAAAAGCAGCGTGTGAAGTGACTGACGTCAAAATTTCCGTGTGCACCAGTGTTCCCCGGGTCTCGGGACATTCACGGTTTTATAAAGGTATTAAATTATAGATAATATGGTGAAGAAAGGGTATTAGATTTTCGGTAGCCTATTAGTGTACCCAGTAGGGTAACCCAAGTAACAAGAGTTAGATCAAGAATTGAGGGTCATAACCCCTTTATTCAGAGTGTAATGGCAAAACGTCAAATTAAATTTCCAGACCTGCCCTGACCTTACTAGTATTGTAAGTAAACCTTAAGGCGCTTGCTTTGCAAAAGAATTCGAATAAAATATTTTTATTTACACAATTGCTTACCCGCAAGAATACATCAGGTCTAGGCCTTGTATAGTACCCAATTAGAAGAGGCAGAGCCTCAAGCTCAATGGTTCTTTGAAAGTAATAAAACTTACTAGAAACGGTAACTACCGATGGCACGCAGGAAGCTGAACGGGCTATTGACATGGCGTCAATTTGCTTTTGACTCAGACTCTTGTAAGTAAACTTCAATAAAAAAGTCACACTGTCGCCACAAGGACAATGTAGTGACTGCGATATCGACTAACTAGAATGCTATGCAAAGTGAGGCCAGCAGCTTTAATGAATGCGGCCGCGGTAGTGTGTGAAGTAAGATTCATGCTGTCTGCAGCTTTGCACTAACTCTGCGATGGCAGCACAACACGTCTAAAGGTGTGAGCCGTTTGCTGATCACCTCTTAAGATACAGCGGCTCACGCGTCTATTGGGGACCACCTACGATGGTTAAAAGTGCACTTTTCACACCGGACGCTTGCAACTTCGACGCCTGCTCCTGTTTCCACGTGCATTTCTCTGCTGGAGCCTTTTAATTCGACGCCGTTCACCCGCTTTCATTTTCTCATGGAAACTGCGATACGTGAGGCGCTGTTATCGATTTGGCCTTTACACTGAACACGACGTCCAAGCTGAAGGAAAATGTTCGCTTCGAGCCTCCGTATAGTCTTTTTTGTAATAAAAGAATATCTCAGCTACCGAAACTGAGCTGTCATGACATCTACCAATGTAGGAAGGCGGCACTCAACGGCAATAATTGAGAACAATGCTCAAACTTGGTGGGCTGTATTTCTTATGCAGATTTGAATAATCCATAAGCTGCGACAGTGAGACGAGAGAGTTATAGCCTACGTGAAAACTAGGAGGTATGCGTTTCTCTGCTGGAGCCTCCTCAATCGACAACGTTCACCCGCTTTCAATTTCTCATGGAAACTGCGATACGTGAGACGCTGTTATCGATTTGGCTTTTACATTGAACGCGACGTCTGAGGTGAAGTAAAATGTTCGCTTAAAGCCTCCGTATAGAATTTATCGTAATAAAGTAAAAGCTCAGCTATCGAAACTGAGCTGTCACGACATGTACCAATGTAGAGCGGTGGAACTCAACGGCAATAATTGAGAACAAAGCTCGAACTTGGTGGGCTGTATTTCTTACCATTTGATTAATCTATAAACTGCGATAGTGAGACGGAAGAGTTATAGCCTACGTGAAAACTAGGAGGTAAAAAAAGAACGAATGCTTCCTGAACAGTTCTCTCTCACCTTCTAAATGAAACGAACCAAGTTGTTTTATTTGTTTTGTAGCACATCTTATCTACTTTCTGAACTTCGACCAATTCAGATGTTTCATACCCAATGCATAATATAATCGTGAAAACGGAAAACAGAACTGAAAAATAAATGTGCGCCTGGAAGATAACGTCAGTCGAAAGTCCCAAGTACTTTGTCTCATTTGGTTCAGTCTCTTAATAAAATATATTTTATTAAGACCCGTGTGATAGTAATGATGCCTGAGAATTCATTTGCTTAAAGCACGGTATGTTCAGGAGGCATGCCCTTGTGGGGCCGCTCTGTTCCTTAATTTTGGTCACCAGGGGTTCTTTGAAGTGTACTTGAGTCGAAGCACATGGATATACTTTTTAATTGGTTGCCCCTTTCACCCTCCGCTCCCTCCTAAAGGGGGGGGGGGCAATGAAGAGACAAAAAGCAAATGAATGGTAAGCAGTTCTGAGTCGCATGCTACAAACACAAGTGCAGGAAGTAGTCCACTCGTAAATCGCCTAACCTATTTTGACAAAATATTGGTATCCCACTATTCACAAGCCAGATTTTTCGCGTAGGCTACTTAGGGTGTCTAGAACAGTGAACACAGAAGCGCTAAGATTTTTTCACAAAAGTAAAACCCAGCGAATTCCGCCATCCAAACTGTGTCTATTCATGTTCTATCTGCGGGGTTGAATATTTCTGTCCCGAAGACGGAAAGCCATTATTACAATGTAAGACAGTGAATTCAAGATATTAGCGTACGTAAAAGGCAGATATGTGAATTTATCTTAGCGCACATGGTAAACAATGTGCGAAAGATATATCATCGTGTAAGCTTACCGATTTTTCTGAGACGCATGTGACGGTAAAATCATTTCTGCAAAAGAACATTCGATAGTATTCGTTACAATACGAATGTTGTTGGTTTGCGCGATATATATAGTTTTTTTTTTATTACAGCAACTGTGCTGACACTCCAGTGGCATTTTTTTTTCATTTGCGTCGCTGCCATGTTCTTTATAAATTTCAAGCTTGAAACATCGTGACGCAAATCATAAGTATGACGTGTGAGTGAGAGCTGCAGATGAACACTTTTCCGAAATTAAAATAGCCGGCTGTTTGCGACGAAAGCCACATCAAAGATTGCCGCTGGGGTGGTGGTGGAAGAGGAGGGCCGTGTGGTTCCGGACGCAAGTGAGTGCTTTATGTACCATGGCGTGTTCGCGCGCACCATATACTTACAAGGAATCAGTTGGCGACTGACACCTGTGTCTGTTTACCGTTACCATCGCCACGTTTGCATTGAAGCTACAAGTATACCACGAAGGTCGCTTGGCTCGCTGCATAAGGCAAGTTTATTCACGCCTGTGTTTTATATGAGTTACGCCAGGCCTCATGCTAATTGAACGAGCTGCTAGCTTTACTGTTTTTTATTCACAATTTTTTTCAGTTTTCTCACTGAAAACCTAAAATAACCAGGAGTAAAGACGCAGGGGAGTATACGTGATTGTCGCCGTGATTCTTGTAATAACAATGCTGTGGCGAAACCGCGCAACCAAAAAAAAAACAAATCATATTAGTCAATTTCAAAAGTTGAATGAGTACCATAAGTGACCTAATGAGAACAGACGATTGAGCCAAAAATGTAAAGGGTATTTTGTTAGAGTTAATTGCACCCGCGAAGAAAGAAAAATATACGAAAAGATAACCTGCCACTTTTCTTGGTTAGTTGTCATTAATGTTGTGTTTATCAAAGAAAAAAGAGCCCTTAACTTCGCACTTCGTTCCTGCGTTGATAAGTGACCAAAGTGACATAAGTAGAACGAGTAAGATAAATAACAGTCTACTGATGTTACGCCATAATGGTCTAGCGGATATGAGGTTCCACTGTGGGCCCGAAAATAGCGGGATTGAATCTCGGCTGTGGAGGCGACATTTTGATGGATGCGATATGCTCTAAGCACGTGTGCATAGATTTAGGTGTTAAAGAAGCATGGGTGATCGAAATTTCTGCAGCCCTTCACGGTGGCGTTCCTCATTATCGTATCATGGTTTTGGGAGAGGAAACTCCAACAATTAAATTTACGGTCTTACATAGTATTCAACTTGCAGATGTCTGCTTTGACTAGCCAACAACCCGTGACACAAATAAACAAATTTGCACTTTTTTTCTTTTATTCGCTTCTGTAGAGGCTGATTCCTTTACTAGATCTAACAATTCTTCATTTTCATATAACAGCATAGGAATTTCGTAGGTCAACCGTTGCATAATTGGGGCTGATCTTAGGGAAACTTATATTAACACAAAAGTTTCAGTGTGGTATGTGGTCGTTTGCATGTAGATTGATTTTGGTATCAAATTACAATTTGTTGCGATCGTGCTTATTGATTTGTCCTTGTGACATAAAGCACAGCGGTTTTGTTCCATAAATGATTGCTGTTTCCCTTACAGCGAGTCCACTGACAGTGGAGTGCCTTGTATCCAGGGTCTTCTCATCGGCATCCTGCTGCTCAGTGTCATCGGCATCATCATCGTCGCTTATTTCGCGGTGGTCAGATATACGACGGAGGAAAACCCCGACAGTACGTGGCATTAACAGCCTTAAATGTATTTTCATCGTGTACTAAGTCAGACCTTAACAGGCTTGAGTACATGTAGCTTTTGTAAAAAGTTAAATGTATTCCAGCCTGTTGTCGTGTATAGTATAGACCATGCTATATTAGAGTGGCGTTTACATTGAGGGGCGCTACGCATTGTATAGCTGAAGACTGCTTCTCGTGTTTATTGCAACAAAAGGATGGAACAATTAAATAATCTTTTACGCATTCTTCAAGAAGGCAGGAGGTTCATTAGTTGAAGACGTGCGTGCGTGAAGTACGGATATAAAAAAAAACGCAGTCAGCGTTCACTTTCGTTAGTGCCAGTGATTCGAAAGGAGAGATGTTGTTCAGATGTAACATATATGCAGTGTTTTCATCTTAAGTTTAAAAAAATGTTCTGTTTAAAAGTTTAAAAAGATAACCCTGTTCGGAATCGCTGGAACTAGAGGACAGGTATATACACGAAGTCAAAATATAGAATTGTCTAACATCAGACGTCTTAAGCTTTAACGAATTGCCCTCGGGTACATACTTGGCGCTTGAGTATCTGGAAATGAATTGGCAAGGCAGATTCTCTGCGAAGAATAAACGAGTTTCCTGGTATGCACAACAGGAATATCCGAAGGAATTAGTTAGTGTTACAGTTATGTTTAGCCTGATGTGTATAAAAAGACATTTTGATTTAAAAAGGATCGCTTTTGAACACCTAATAACGCCTTTAAGTTTTGCGTTGCGCGAAGGCTGGTGCATGAAGAAATATTGCTATGATATCAGCATCATTATTCCTGATGCCACGTTGACGATAGAACACCATCTCCTAAAACCTACTGAATTCAATTAGTTTTTTGAGAGATCAAATATACGGACACACAAGGCAGGTTTCATTTTTGACGTCGCCATGCTTTGTGATCATCATGTTCCGTGTAAAGACCGATCCAATAACATAGCTATGGGTCTGATATGGTTCACCCGCGAGTAAATAAACGCAGGCGCCGGCGGCAAATGCAGCTGTAGAAGAGATGAATCTAGTCGACATTTCGCATTGCATGAAGGGCACATGTTATAACTTCTCCCACATGCGTGGCCTACATTCGATTTGCCATGTAGCACAGCTTTTTTTTTTTTTTTTGTAGGGAGCATGAAGGGTCGCCGGAGAGGGGAGGGGAGATTCGCTTAGTAACAACAATGAACCTTCATCGTTACGGGCATGGTCGCGAATGCTCGTGCGCGTACTATCTCGGCAGCTACCAGCAGACGGCGCGCATGCTCTTTCACGTGCTGAGCTTTCACCACTTCGCTTTAAGAGGACCAGCTGTTCTAAAATCGTTTCTATACCTGAAGTGGCCACATTATCTTACACCATTGTTCCGTAAACTAGCGTGACATCTGATCCAAAAGTGTTAGCTGCTTGAGTTACACTTCGTATAACAGTGGAATTCGTTGCTACCGCACTTACTGCTTCGGCCTTTTGAGGAAACAGTTTCTTTCATTGTCCCGGTAACTTTCGAGAACCAGTGTTCAAGTTTCACAATTGATGCCGCAAAATTCACGCAGGGTCATGCCAGTTGATCTACGTTCTCGAGTAAACAACATTGTTGTCCGCCTTTCTGCTGTCTCGTGCGTTCGTTAACTAAAAAAATTAGGAGCGAATATGAAATACAAAGAGACGTACAAACTTGACTTCTTTAGAAGTGCGCCCACAGTTGAACAAAATATTAGGAAACTACACTGGATATATACTTATTTGGTTGTTTGTCAAACTGTAATACCTGCACTGAGTTGGATCTGAAAGTCAGCTTATCAATTTTCTCTGCGCTTTTTCGGCAAGACATCGCACGGAACTGGCAGGAGTAAAGAGGATTATGGTGCTCTTGCTGGCATTATCCCTCCTGGAGCTTAACTGGGATTATAAGGAGGGAGCCATACCAGAAGCTCGAAACCACCGCAAAACTCGAAACCACCGCGAAGAGATCCTGACAATAGCGCTTTAAGCTTGTTTCACAACTACACTGTGTTCTGGACACGTTTCATGGCTTTAAAACTTACTGCTGAAGGTTCATGTGTGTTGTTCTCAAACAAAGACATGACTTGTAGCGAGAGAGAAAGATGGGACGGTGGCCAACGTGGTCATGTCATTGCCTCCCCACTTTATTATGAAAGGCGATTGCCGAAGCGGAGCGGCGGTGGCTGCAGCGACCAAAACCGCCAGACGCGTGAGCACGATCTACCCAGCTCGCACCTCGAGCTATGGCATGAGCTGCACGAGAGGCGCAGCACGGTGGCTAGAAAAATGACGATGATGATGAATGGCGTGATCATGACGCTACAGGCTAATTCGTCCACCACAGGAATTACGTAAAACTTGAAAGGTAACCATGTATTCACAGAAGTAGTTGACTGTTTATTGTAGATTGCTAAATGAGTTATTGCAGAATGTTGTTTCGCACCAAATGGTACCGTAACTGTTAGACGCGGATGCACCCACGTTGAAGCTTAGTGATGCATGCTTGCGAAGACCATCGTTCGTGATAAAGGTTGAACATTTGTGATCGTCGAAGGGAATAATATACACGTGGACCCATCATACAAGGAGTCCCGCACAGACATGGCATCTGCAAGTACATCATGAACATAGGTACTCAATATGGACTCAATCGAAACGTCGTCATTTCAAAAGAGCAACGCCAGGTTGTGCACTTCCTGTTTATAGGATTGTATACACTTATGCTCACGCATACACTACCAAAGAGCACTTAAAGAACAAATGTGGCAGAGTTCCCAGCTTAATCCGTGAACGCGGGAAAGCGTTCGCTTCCCACCGACGTGAATGTCACTGAACCAGATGACTCACTGCACGAAATTGGCCCTTCTACGTCATTGCCATTTTGTTACACTCATTGCAGCAATTTTAATGCGTGGTTGAATTGCACTCAACGCAGTAGCGATATGCCTGGCAACCTCCACCAGGGGGCGCTGCACAGCGTGCGGTTCGCCGCCTAGGTGGTCAGTGGTTATATAGAAGAGGAAAAAGGCACCTAATTTCTGTCTGCTTCATGGGTGACATGGCGCAGTGACATAGGTGTGGGGGAAAGGAGGAATAAAAAGAATAGCAGAAAATATATGAGAAGTAGGACAGTCAAGCGGCAGGAAAAGGAGGAGATAGGAAAGTGGGGATCCGGTCGAAGCAGTCCAAGGACGGGGCACCACAATGCGAGAGCTTCGTGGCGTCAGGAGACCTTAAAAGTTTAACTGCTTCGGCTAGTTCGTATGATATGACGATAGTTATAGCGCGAGAACAGAACGACGACACGGAGACCTTCGTGTCCTTCTTGTCTCTGTGTCGTCATTCTGTTGTCGCGCTATAACTATCGTCATGTCAGGAGACCGCGGAGGGTGAACCAGTTGGCGGGAGCTACGCTGTCGTCGGAGATCGCGAGGGCATGACCGTGCAGTTTGAAAACCTTCGAGCGAATCCTCCGCCGCCTTTCGAGCAAGAACCGGTAACTCGGTGTTCCGCTCCCGCATTCTGCCTGCGCTCTCTCAGCACGGTTACGCGTCCTGCACGCGGGACTCGCTCGCTGGATTCCGTGCCGACCGGTTGTGCCTTCGCGATCTCCGACGACAGCGCAGCTCTGGCCGACTGGGTTGGTCGTACGCCATCTCCTGCCGCCGACAAGAGCTGTCGCTGAGTGGTGCCCCGTCCTCGGACTCCTGTGACCGTGTTTCATCTTTCCTAACTCTCTTCTGTCGTCGCTTGCTGTCCCTGCGCATCTCTCTCTCTCTCTATACCTTTATTCCTATCTTTTTAATCACTCCTTACCCCCATCCCTCGTGAGCTACTGTTGAGATGTCGCACGCTGATACAGAGAGTTACGGGGCTCACTTTTCTCTTCTTTTCTCTTTAGGGATCACATAAGAAAAGAAAAAAGCCCTGCACGCGCTGTTGTCTGGTTGCCGTGCACGCGCAGCGTCACAGGCGACTTGCTTCGAAAATTTGAAAAGATTGTAAAAACGTTTTCGGGGTGTGAATTTCACCAGATTTGAGAGCGATTAGGTCACAACCTTTGCGGTACCAAGCAAGTCAAACACGACGTGTTTGAGCGAGTGCTATGCGCGTGTCGATGATGAACAGGCGCATTTATATCAAATTAAAAGTGACAACAGGGCACGTGCCCTGTTGAGTCACTAGCCCCATTGCAATGCACGCTGTTTAGCTTCATAGCAGTTTCACTTTTGCCGAGATAGTTTTAACGTCATATCGTAAGTTCGATGCCACCTTGAATTTTTTTCCCCGGATCTTTTGAAAGAATTTTGACTCGCACAAAAAAAAGAAGTATTTTATGCCACCTTACACCATGCGTGTTTGCTGGGGCACAAGTTTTATTTCGGAATATATGTATTCCTGATCACGAAGCGTGTACAGTGACTCGAATGTCACTTCGGTTGTTTTGACAGCTAGCTTAGCCCCACCGTGGTGGTTTAGTGGACAATCTATTCGGCTGCTAACCCGCAGATCGCGGGAACAAGTACCGGCTGTGGTGGTTGCATTTTCGATTGAGGCTAAAATGCTATAGACCCGTGGGCTCGGATTTGGGTGCACATTGAAGAACCCCAGGTGGCCGAAATTTCTGGAGCCCCCCAGTACGGCGTCTCTCACAGTCCTATGGTGGTTTTGGGACGTTAAACCCCACCTATTATCAACACAGCTAGCTTGGTCTTGGTCATATATGCAATACCTAGTATGATCGAGCATGTTTTTCGTTACACCGAAAGTATCCCCTGATAACCACGTCCGATTTCAGGAAATAATGGAAAATTGTTTTTGCCACCTTGGTGCTTTTTTTTCCAACTGGATTTTCATAACGGCAGCTGTATAGCGCCTGCGGCCCAGGTGGGAGCAAGAATATAACATTTTACGTGCCAAAATCATATCATTAGGAAGCACGCCATGATTTGAGGCTCCAGAAAAATCACAGCCATCTGAGGTTTTTTTATTATGCACCTAAATATGTTTGAAGTGTAAGGCGTGAGGATGACAATGGACGGCGGGTGCATATACACCGAGCTCCTCTTTTGATTACATTGAGCGTCATCCCATCGTACGCTTCAAATATGCAAAACCAACACGCCCTCTCTGCTATCCTTATCCCTAAAGCTAAGCGCAGTGTTACTACGTTTCGCTACCACGAAAATGCAGCTGGCGTATGCGGGAATCGAACTCACGACTTCGATTTAGCAGCGTCACACTCCAGCCTGCTAACTTATTGGTGGGTGTTGTTTGAAGTCCTGGAACGCTCAATGCGAACACGCAGCATAAATATGTTTACAGTGAGCGGCGACGAGAAGCCTACAGGCATCAGCTGATTGGAACACCTGCAGGGCTCACGGTATGGTGAATTAAAAGTGTATTAAGTTAGCAAGCTCAGCCGTTTTCGCATTACAAATCGTTGTCTCAGAAAGCCAGTGCCCCATGTCAAAATTTACAGCGGTTGTCTATTTGCTGTAGCTTCAGTTTACAAGCACACTTCTTTTTTATACGAGTCGGTATATTGCGTTTCTCTCTGTTATTAGTAGATACTGTGTGCAACGAAAAAGTCTTCAAAGTGACAAGACCGTGGAAGTACCAATGCAATGCCATAATCCATTCTTGACGCCACTCCTCCTCGCACTGCTTTCGTTGGAACCGGTAGAAATTAACGAGCAGTTTTTAGGTCTGCCACATTTTTAAACTGCTGTAGCAGGTCACATTGCAGCAGGAGTGCGTGTCTACGTCCCAGAATGGTGAAGGAGTGGAGCACGTAGCTTGCGAGGAGCGAGATCACAGCCCCAAGGAACATGTCTTCCATGCGCGTGATGGGAAAACCAAGCAAGCGCGGCAGGTCCGAGCGACCGGAGCTTTGCCTTCTCTCCACTAGAGCGGTGGAGAGCGCTACGCAAACTTAAGCCTGCCTTCCTCATGCATGCGCAAAGTGCACCAGCCTGGTGACAAGGCATCACACCCCCGCACAACGCGAAAGGTAATGCACGTAATTACATTGTCACGGAACGCAATATGCACACGTGCCACGTGACAAATACTGTAACGTTTCCTACATTGTCACGCTTAACTCCTCCGTTGCGCCTAAACTACTGTAGTGCTCCCTGGCAGTGCTCGTCAGTCTCTAGATGCAGTACTTCACTGCACCCCTCCAAGACAGCGACACCACCCCAATCAACCAAGAGCATTTACAGAAGAAAAAGGTGTGAGAGACGTACAGTGTGTTTGTGAAGCGTCATTCATGTGCTTCGTTGACGTAGAGAGTACGGCACTGGAAACCTTGAGAGGCGGACCGAGAGGTCTTGGGTTCGACTTCCATGCCATACGATTGAGCGAATATTTTTCTTCTGATTTTTTGTCATATGTTGGCATGCATTTCACCGACATTACTTCTAAGGCAAAAATGGTGTCAGTGAAGTCTTCGTGGATCCTGACGTCCCACACGTACGCGTGTGAAGCCAAGGTGCATTTACTTGTCCGCTCTTCTCAGGGCGCAGAGCTTACTGGTTTATTCGCGAGTATAACGTCGTAATGGTAACCGAGAACGCTTGAAAAAATGGGCGATTAAAACAGTTTGATATCAGAGCGTACGCTAAATAGTGTGAAAGAGATGGTGAAACGGAGGGGGGAGGGGAAGTCTTTGTTTCTTATATAGCACTTCAGCATCATAAATGTACACCCACTCGGCCCGCTTCCCTAATGTCGGTCATTCTGAAGGAGTGGAGGAAAGCGTGCAGGATAGTGCACCTTGAGCTTGAGCAGGAAAGTGTAAACTCGAGAAAAAATTGGCCCTGTATCAGCGTGTTAATCTGCAAATGTTGTCGCAAAACGATAGTTTTGCATGTAAAGAGAGTGAACAAAACATTTACTTGATAATCTGCGCAAGAAAATTGGTGAATGGTATTCTGGAGGCGCTGCGTTAGAGTGCCTCGAGCGTGCAGCGGAAGCGAACGAGCGCAGAAAGTCACGTCGATGGATGGATGGATGGATGGATTGATATGGCTGTACCCTTTAGATCGAACGGTGCCTACGCCACCAAGCCGTAATAATTAGTGACCGAAAAACTAGATTTATCTTTTTTTTCTTTAAATAGTGAGATTGAGGACTGGTACTTTGCAGTGAAGGGTTTGATTTTCACTCGTGCCTTGACTTTAGAAACCAATCAGATAACCTCCTTCTAGTTATTTCTACCCATTTAAAATCTATTTTGCCCTCCCTGTCCCTAAACCCTATTCCTTTGACAAACTCTGCGCCATCACCCTGAACTATAGGACGAAGCCCTTTACAGAACATTATCAAGTGTTAAGCAGTTTCTTCCTCCTCTCCACAAGCACTGCATACCGTGTCTACCTCTTCGTATTTGGCCAGATATGTCTTGGTTCTCAATGCTCCCGTCCTCGCCTCAAACAGTAGAGAACTACCCCGAGCACTATCATTGATCCTTTCATCGGCAATTTTTTGCTTAAAGGTTCGATAGATCTCTAGTGCGGACTTCTTAAATGCCGATTCTCCGCATATCGGTCTCAGCTTCTTTCACCTTCTTCTTAACACAACATCACACCTATTGTAATTCCACAGTGCCCTATTTTTTATCACTGCTGCATTCCTGCTCCCTTTAGTCGTCACGTATATTTCGTGTTCCCTTAGGTACTCGGTCCCATTGCTTATTCATACTTCCAGATATTTGTATTTATTTGTTATCTCTAGCGTGACCTCCTGTATTCTAATCCCACTACCTTCACTATCATTAAAAATCATTAGTGCAGAATTTTTCTTACTGAATCTGAAATCTAACCTATCTCCCTCATTACCGCAGATGTCCATCAATCTCTTCAAATCTTCCTTGTTGTCAGCCATTAGCACTGTATCATGTGCGTTCATCAGTGCTGATAGTGCCTGTTCAATGAGTTTTCCTTGTTTGACGAAAGACAGATTGAAGCCAAGTCCACTTTCCTCTAACTTGCTGTCTAACCCTTGTAGGTACATCTTGAATAACAAGTGTGACAGGGGACACCCCTGCCTAAACCCCGTTTTACCTCTGTGGTCTTGGATACCTGTTTTCCCACTTTATAACTACCTTGTTACCTTTATAGACATCCTTTAAAAGATAAGTGACTCCATCTTCCACACTTATTGTGTCCAGTATTCCCCACAAGTCCTCTTGAATCACGCTATTGCACGCTCCCTTGATATCTGAAAATGCTAGCCACAGGGGCCTGTGTTTTTTTTCTTATACTTTGATGCACTTCGTCAGTGAGAACAGATTGTCTTTCAACCTCCTGTGTTTCCAAAACCCATTCTGCAGTTTCCCCAGCAACCCCTCATCCTCCATCCATGCCTGCAGTCTTTCCTTTATAATCTGCATCGCCAGCCTGTAGACCACCAATGTCACTGTTATAGTACGGTAGTTCTTTATGTCAGCTTTGTCCCCCTTTCCTTTATAGATCATGCTCATCCTGCCAAGTTTCCATCCATCAGGGACTTCGCCATCGATTATTATTTTGCTCACCGCCTCTCTGAAAGTCAGCTTATACTTCGGACCCAATGTCTTTATCAGCATAATTGGAATGCCATCTGGGCCTGTTGGTTTACTACTAGGAACTCTCTTCACAGCCCTTCCCCACTCTCGTTGTGAAAATCGAGTCATTGCGTCACTTGATTCATCCTTTTCTATTGTGGTGCATAAAGCACTTCTTTGTTGACATTTTTCTGTCACCCTTGTTCTTATATATTGAATAGCTTCGTCCTCTTCTAGCCGAGTACCTTGAGCTGTTGTTATAAACCTCTGCTCTAGGCTCGCCTCATTTCTTAGGGAGTTTAGATGGTTCCAAAATTTTGCAGGTGCCTTTCTATCCTTTTTATGTGCTTATGCCAGTCTATGAGCCCCCTTTCTTCTAATCTTTTCATTAATCAGAAAGGGATGCTTCTTTTCTACAGCTTAAAAATATGCCCCATTTTCTTTCAACATTTTCTGTCTGTTCACTCCGCTGCTTAGCATGTCTGTGTTCCCTAAAGGCTTCCTGACGTTCTGCTGCGGCTCTCTTAACTTCTTCATCCCACCAACTCTTGGGTTTGTGTCTTCTTTTCCGGGGTGACTTGTCACGTGCCTTAGCAAGCTCTAGCTCAAAGAGTCTAATTAAATTCGTGTATGGCCACACTGTTTTATTATCCTAAGTGATTAATTTCTCAATTTGTTTAGTAGCTATCTCTATTTGCCTTTCTGAATAAAACTTTTCCTGTAGTTGCTCATCTTGTCTCCTTCCCACTTTCACTGCTCCTCCAAAACTTAGCGTGATACGTTTGTTATCACTACCCTGACTTCTGAAGCCACATTCATTTATGTGCATTCCCCTGAGCCTATCATACATTCTATGTGACAATGCCTAATCTATCGTCGATTGCAGCCTTCCTACCTCCCATGTTATTTGCCCTTCACACTTCTCAGTACTGTTGCAAATGATAAAATTATGCCTTTCACACATATCAATAATCATTTTGCCTGTTGGGTTAGTATACACATCTATATCTTCTATATGCGCATTCATATCTACTAGTAAAATTATCTCGCACTCTTCTCCTAATTCCTCAATGTCCTTTGATATACACTCCACCATTGTTCGGTTTTCCTCTCTGGCCTTTGCTCCCGTTCAAAAATACACCAAACCAAGGAGTGTCATTTGCTCTGCCATTTGCCATTTTAGCCATGAATGTTCCTTGCGTTCCTGCTTGACCATTTGCCAGTCTGTACTTGTATGAATGAATACCCAAATACCACACCCCTTTCTGCTGCCTTCTGTTCTATTACAATATTCCCAAGCGTAGTCCGGATTGTTAAGAGGTTATTCCATGTCTCTAAGATGCGTTTCTACAAAACCGTATACTATCGGCCTTTCCTCCTTTAGCTGTTCTTCTATCTCTTCCCACCTCAGCGTCACAAGTGAGACATGAGCGCCATCTGGTTGTTTTCTCTGAAAACGAAGCACGTGGCTCTGAGGCGGGTGTGCGCGCCCGTCTCCGAGGTGATAAGGTGTAGAACGCAAGGCGACAAGTAGGTGTCACTACCGTCTCGTCTTAGCAAAGCGTTGGAAAAACTCGCCTTTTCGTGCAAGCGTTGCATGGTCTGGGGAGCGTGATAAGCGCTACGGTCCTTAGAATTACTTATGTATGCATTTTCTAGTAAAGTACGCACATGCAGAATATATACGTGTTGTTATGGTGTCCAAGACATGCGCAATAGTTGCTTTTTAATTCACAATCAACCTTTAACAACATTAGTGGGTGCTGCGGATGGAGTCGGCCGTTTCAAGTACCTGGTGCCGTTGAGTTGACAAACAAACATATGTACAGACAGACAGAGAGACAGACCAAAATTTTTGCGCCGAAGGTCTCGCAGCTTTGCCGCAAAGGCGAAGCAATGAACACGATAGCAATAAATTGGAAGGTCACGTGCAGAATAGCAAGCAGATAGAAACGTGCCCCACGTTTCTCACGCACAAAGTACGAACGAAACGTACTCACAGGTACCTGATAACGCGATTAAGTGTCTCAGTTGTTACTTCGCTGTGTCTGAAGAGCGCGCTCTTTTCGCAAACGGAGGCTGCGCAACGATTGCAGTGACATTTGTGCACCCGGTAACTACAACAGACTGGTTCCGACGAAACCCAAAGGCTAACCAAGACGTACGACTCTCCCCACTGCAAGATAAGGGCGCGCAATTTACTTCTTTCTTGCGTTTTCATATATATAAATACGTGTACATATACGGTGCATGACATCTACACCGACGCCAGCGGCGAAATCCAGTCGACAGTGTCCATATAATTGCAATCGCAATAAAAGCATTGGCGGGGATGTCTGACCAATTGAGCATGTGTTGATTCGCCGGTGCCACTGCCACTACTTCGCCACTGCTGAAGAATATATGCGTTAAGCTAAGAAGCTCGCTCACGCACAAGCCTCAACAACAAACTTAGCACATAGTAAATGTGTACACGCTACCTGTGGGTAACAGTGTCTCACGTAGATCTGGCTAGCAACAGCAGCTATGCCGGCCTACGTTTTCGAAGGTGACATGCTTAGTCGCGTCACCATCGTGCTTGGAGTGTCCAAGACTGGTGACGAAGGATGAAAAGCCACTTTTTGGTATTGTACCGCGTTAGTACAAATGATGACTTCTAAGTCTCAACAGTAAGTTTGCGGGAGTCCACGCCTATTTAGCTCCCAGCGAGGCCTACGACGATGGTACATAGGGCAGCCCTGAGCACTGGTTCAGGTTATCTGTGGTTTAACCTTAAAATAAGCATTACAGAGTGCAGGTGGAAAGTCAACTACAGCATGGAATTCAATACCTGTTATGAGAGAGGGAAGAGGAGAGAGATTGACAGAGGAAGACAGACATAGCGAGAAAGAAAAGAAGGATAACAGAAAAAAGATGGAAAGACAGAGAGCAAAACAGGGGAGAGGTAAAGATATGGAAAGAGGCGCAGAAATAAGATGGAAAAAATAATTATACAAGACGGTCGGAGAGAGAGAAAAACAGACCTCGAAAGGAGTTAGAAAGAGGAAGTGAAATAGAAAGAATGTGATTTGAAAGTTAGAAAGAACCAGAAAGACAAAATAGTATCTATGGGTGTACAATAGAATCAGAAATAAACAGATACAAAAAAGATAGAACAAACGAAGACAAAGGAAAAGATGGAGAGAAATAAAAAGAAACAAGGCTGGCCACCTAAGCCCGCAATAGATTGAGGCATGGGGCTACTATGTGTGAAGTTGCATGTTTTTACTCCCTATAGCACTTTAAGGTTATCTTGTTCTTTGTTCAGTGGGAATTATTTACGATCAATTTCCTGTATTTTGGGATTTATGTTGATAGATTTGGCTATGTCGCACTGACTCTTTATAAATGGAGCTGTTCGATATTCAGGTTAGTGAAAAACCCCTACGCAGCTTCAGGAAGTCGCAGCGGGTATGTGCCACGATAATTGACTTAGCACCACTACCCATGGGCGGTCCTCTCAAAATGAAACTACTAGGAAAGCGTGTTTTGTTGACGTAGCCGAATATCGCGGTGGTCATAACTACACTGCCGCAGTAATCGACACTCCAAAATTAGAATCATATGCAGTGTACGCACGAAACGCTCTGAAAAGCGGTGGACGTGTCTATAACACTGGCCCTAACCGATCAGGGATACGAAGTTGTTTTATGCGGCTTCAGAACCACAGTCAAGAAAAAAACTAATTTAAGGGTGGAATTCCCAGGCAAGTCCTGGCCACTCTGGCGAAAGCGGGTTGGCCCCAAAGCGCAAGCTCGACAATCGTGTAGTTCACCGCCAACGTCAGAACGAAACGTGGCACGCTGCCGAATCTGAACGAGACGGCATGCCTACGGCGCGAGACATGACCCGCCGCACCGAACAGGGACATGCCTCTCGCACAATAGGGAATACACCTCGCGCAAAACAGTATAGGCTCACTACCTCGAATGAAATAACAAAAGCATATCTTAACGCCAGAAGGATATCCCCGCCGCCGATCCGTAAGCTAAACGGAAGGCACGCCATCGCCAGGAGATAGCTTCATATGAAGACCATTCCTAACCTAGTCCTCCTAAAACAAATATACTTGGGAAAACATAAAAAAATACACATGCGAATTTTGCCAGGAAGGAATAGAAACATGCACTTCAAAACATGTTGTGGGGCTGTCGTAGTGCCAGTACGATGGCAGTTACTGTGCAGACCCTGTCATGGAGGTGGGCCATCGCTCTGTGCAGCAGAGACCTCGGCATCCGAACATAGGCAGTCCAGTGAGCTCTCGAGGCAGCGTTTAGGCACAGCCTAGGCGTTCCTCCGTCGGAGACCTAAGCCAGGTTTGCATAAAGCATTGCTGGACGTTCACTAGAGCTATATCAATCTATTTTTAGGTGTTTATAAAGCGCACGCCCAGAGATGGGAAGAGGGAGATCAGCATAATGGATAGAAGGATGGTTGGTGGGGAAAATGAAGGGATAGTTGGATGATTTATTTATTTAGTGACTGATTCATTCCACGGTTGTTTCCTGAATTTCGACTTTTTAAAACTCAGGAGCAATGTAATTTTTTCAGCATATTTATGCCTCATGCCGCTGTGATGACAGAACAATTCTTAGAACGTTCTGAATTGTGTTACTTTTTATTTAGCAGGGTGATTTTTACACCCTCTAGTTTTTGATCACAAATGTCCAAGTGTTACTATTCGATGCCGCAAGGTTCTCGCCTCAGCTTTAGGTTGAACCGATGGATGAAAAACTTTATTAGATGCGAAGCAGCTTAGAATAGAGCTGAATCTGGTGTGTGGATGACCATGCGCCTCCATTCCCCCTCTCTCTACTCTTCTATACTCCCCCTCTCTCGCAACGCCGACGCAGGTAGCTTTTGTCAGTCTACACTCAACCTCTCTCTTTCCTTTAGGCATCCCTCCCTACGGCGTTTACACCCTAATTGTACATGCACGCACCCCTCCTCCTCTCCTACACTCTTACATCTCCCGCCTCACAACGCTGACGCAGGCAGCGTCTGCTAGCTAGTTTTAGGGCCGAAGCTCCTTAAAGCGGCACCCGTTCGTCCCTCGTCGTAGTACGTAACATGTCTATGTTTGACCTGCAAGGTGGTGCCAGTGGAAGATTTCTCCTGTGCGTTGTTGAACAATAAAAAATTTGCAGCGTGCGCCTTAACTAAAAGCCGGATTCCCCTGTCTGTCAATCCCTATTAGCAGCCATTAGCATGTACATTGAGCTTTATCTGACAAGACAGGGTTGCTACGTTATACTTGCTGGGCGTAACCCCCTTGGTTTTAGAAAGCTTTAGCGAGCATTGGGCCGCAGTGCCACGAATACAGTGAACTAGTATATATATACTATGAACTCGAGGTGGTTAAAGGTGGGAAGTAGACACGAAGCGCAAGCCGTAAGAAAGTCTGCGTGTGCCACTTCTCGTTTAGTCCTTAGAATGTCTGCTGAATGGCGGTGCTTCTGTAGGCGGAATATATGACGAAAAGATGCGAGATGGTGGTAATTGGAGTGTTGACTAGATGGACGAACGGACACACAGACAGATGCATGGATGGATGCATGGATGGCTGAACGGACGGATGGATGCATGGGCGGACGCATGGGTGGATGCATGGACGAACGCAAAGAAGGACGCACGGATGGACGTGCGGATGCACGAACAGACGCACGCACGGGCGGTCACACAGATGGACGCATGTACAGACGGAAGCAAGAACGAATGGATGGACGGATGCTTCACCCCACTCTCCATCATTCACCCCGTGGATATGCTGCCATTTTTTATGGCTTCTCTGTCTGTCTGTCTGTCTGTCTGTCTGTCTGTCTGTCTGTCTGTCTGTCTGTCTGTGTGTCTGTCTGTGGATATGCTGTGCTAGGTTCGCCAGAGGGACGAGAGGCTGCGCTAGGCAGTGATGAGGTTAGAAAAAGGGAGTAACGGTTTAGAGCACAGGGTACTCTACTATAAGAGAGCTTAAAGCCGTCCCGTGGGCCTCAGTTCCCCAAGCTGCGTGATCGTACGCAAAACTCAGGAAGCCGACATCTATACGAGCCCAATGATGGGGGGGGGGGGGGTAGAAAAAGTGGGTACGATTTAGAGTACTTGGTACTCTACTATGGGAGAGCTTAGAGCCGTCCCGTGACCATTTGATGAACCCTTAAATCCAACTGCTTGTGCTGTGCAACTGTTCGCTGGCCTCCTCGTACGTTACGCACTCAATTTTGACCTCCAAGGTAGTGCTGGTGAAAGTTTTCTCCTCTGGGTGGTTGAACAATAAATAATCGTAGCTTGCGCGTTAACTAAAGGTAGACTGTGGGTCTCTGTGTCCCATCAGAGTCTTCTATCTCACTTCGCCCAATAGCGGAAATTCGCATGCTTCAGTAGAAAACACCGGTCCATCACTGTGTGCTTTGCTCTTCTTCAGTTTTCTGAGACTCCTGCGCAACGCCGTGATGACTGCCAGTGCAACCGATAGCGCCCGCTATATTTCGCATCTACACATGCTTTCCTTTAGTGGGAGAGGGAGCAATTTTTTTGTAGTCGTCTGGTACGCTCCCTGTTTGGGACAGTCAAGCCAAGCCCGAACACCGCATTGTGGGCCCTCTGGAGAATTCATGGTTGGGCCCGACAGCAGGGCTTTTGATTGCGCATAGCAACTTGTCTTCGTTGATTTAGCCCATGTCCCGTAACGAGGCGTAATACCAGAATAAATGGTCTAAGCTAGCGATTTCACTGCGGTACTTGCAAGAGCTGTTAGGTAAGGGTCGGGGTAAATGTGTTGCAATGAATTCGGGCTCAAGTATGAAGCCGTATCCTATAACCTGGAGCTTGCGCTTCATGTACCTTCTTCTGAGGAAGGGGATGGTCTCTCCCGTCAAGATAAAAGCTTCGTAATTGCACTGTACATGGTCGGTTGATGCCTATTTTTCACAATTGTGGGCTGGTTGGGAGTTCTAAACGGGTGCGGAAAGCGGGACCTTGAGTTTTGTGTGGGCCAGCTCGTTCGTGTTTATGGGGTCTCTCATGATGCATTCATTGTTAGTGGAGAATGATGTGAGAGGGTGGGTGGCGATGCCTTTGCTATCGAAGATGTGACAGAAATGCTTCTTTACGCATAGCACTAAGGCTGAAAGCAAGGGTGGCTGCTGTTGAGTCATTGAAGATTGCACGTTCTGAAACTAGGAGGGCCAAGGCCCTTGTCCGCCGCTCACAATGATGAGCACCATACCGTATAGGCGTTAATCGTCAAACCTCTGTCGTTGATCGAAATTACTGTGAAACTATCGCTTTTTCCATATTGGACCATGTCTAGAAAGTAGCTGCTGCCAGGAAGTTCGATCGCCCGGCGTAGGAGCAACACTTTCCTTCTTTGCTTTTTGCGCTGGGGATACGTCGGGCGTGGGGTGGGGGATATGAAGATGTTCTTTTTATGCTTTTTTGGTAAGCCCTGGTATCTTCGAAGTTGGCTTGCGGGAAGCTAATGTCTATTAAGAGTTGCCTGCCTGTCCTTTGGCCGCAGAAGAATAATCTGTGGCCTCTCGTTTGCTTATGGAGCTTCTTCCAGCCTATTATGAATACCAACTACAAGTGTCGGTCAGTGCGCGCGTAGTTTGGCAGTCTGAGTGCGCTTTTGATCCAACTTTTTATCATGAAATTTGGCTGGTCTCACTCGTCCCTTTCTCTGCATGCACAGTCACTAAGTACATTGATGACATGAGATGAAAGCTTGGAATTGAGAGGTTCTTTTCGGTGAGACCCCTCTTTCTGTAAGCGACCCTCTTTATTATTCTGATGAAAATACCCGCCTTCTTGAACAATTTGTTGATAACGATTGATATTGAGGGGGGGGGGGTGTTCAACGTCCCGAAACCACCATATGATTATGAGAGACGCCGTAGTGGAGGGCTCCGGAAATTTTGACCACCTTTGGTTCTTGAACTTGCACCCAAGTCTAAGCATATGGGCTTACAGCATTGCGCTGATTTGTGAATGGTTATGTAATTCGTGTTCACCACTTCCAGCGCAATTCTCAATAATAGGATGTACTCTGGTGATCAGATCTCAGATCTGTGCACATGGTGTATAGATTAACGTCAATGTTGTTTGGGCGTTTCGAGTTCTGTGGCCTGGCGTGCTTTGTAGAATGGCTGTATAAAAGGAGCTCCAACTCCTTGGGAGTGTGCCAGAGTCTCGTGTCTGTTAGAAAGCACACTGTAGTGTTGATATCATTCTGGAGAGTTGAAATGATTTGTTCGTTACTGCATCCAGCACACCAAGCAGTGATGTCCACGTAGATCACGTGACCGATGGTCGAGATCTTGGCTACGTCTTTTTAGAGGTCTTTTATAGGGATGTTGAACATGACTGGTAAGATGACAGACCCTGTGGGGTGCCCCGCCCGCCTCAACGTCCTTTTTTTTTAATACAAATTTACAGCTTTCAGGATAGCACATCATCTCAAGGAAGACCTGGCAAAGGCACAGAAGAATGAACATAGGCAGAGTTTGAATATGACGTCAAAAATGAACCCATAACGTACGTCATCAAAGGCCTTCTCCTGGTTCAAGACAAGGATAGCTCTCGTGTCCTGCAACGAGGTCTCCAGAATCGAGATCTTGATAAGCTTCATGGCGTCCTGGATGGAAAGGCCTCACCGAGGTTCCGTCACCAGGAATCGTACTCATGACTTCCCGCTCAGTAGCGCGCACTGATAAACTAATTAGCCAAGAAGTGGAAGTTCTTCAGCATACTAACAGCAAGCTATTTAAACTGGGTGTTAAGCGTTATAATTTTCTTAAAATTCAGCTCGAAGATTAACATATAAACAAGATTTGCATATATATATGTACTCACAGGGACACAGCATAAGACAATAAATATAGCTGTCAGTGACCCAATACGATATATTATAACGATTACCTTTTCGGTCTTTGCTATAGGCAGGCATATTAGTATTGAAAAGTTGAAGACAGTCGCCTTTCTACACAGTTACACTGGGAAGAATTTTGCTAGCATGTCTGCGCTCAGAGATATTCAAGGGCCAAGTTAATTTGCGGTTTGCATGATTTCGCGTGCAAGGCAGACAGCACTGGCGTGAAGCATCTTGCCCATTGGCCTCGGCAGTTGCGTCCGTCGTTTAATCTGACCACGCGTGTCGAAGGCCTAGACAAATGTAATAACGGTTACCCCTTTACGCTGGCGATAGCAATCTATGGCTGTTCGTCACATCGGGAAGGACTATTGCGCCAATCTTCACCACTTTGTGTGCGTACTCACGCAAAGAACAGTTAAAATTTACCGCGGGATATCTCGAAGCACAGACATTCTACAAGAATTCTTCCAAGTGTAACTCATTCAAAACCTGACTGCCTCTAACTTTTTAAGACAAATATATATGCTTGCTCTGATCACTGAGAAGTTAGTTTTTAAGTCCTAGATAATTGGGCCACTGACAGCCATAATCATTGTCTCGCTGTTTGTCCACCTGTATACATCAGTTATGTACAAGAATGTTTTTCATGTTCTTGCGAATGCTAAATTTTAGGAAAACCATAAAGCTTTACTTTGAACACTGGGTCTACACCATTTACCGTTGGTAGTATTGAAAGATCAAGAGCACTTCAGCTTGTTCTCGTAACCACTATCGCGATGGCGGGAAGGGCGTGTTTTAAAGGTCGTCGCCCTACTTGTTGCGATGCGCGCGCACCTCATTTACTTGGCCGTACAGACCGCGGTCACCCGTGCGTGCCCTTACCTCGTTGTGGAAGTGATTTCTACCCGTCTGTTTGCACCGCAATGTTTGGCGTTGCAGCTACAGAACGCGAGAAGGTCACTTCGCTCGCTGCAGCTGCCACGCTTGTGAAAGAAGCGTGCTTATAAAACGTAAAGACGTAACAACGGTAGTAGTTGTTGTTTGCACTCGTCCTGCGTATACTTGTACGTCGTTCGTTTCGTGAGTCTCCCTTTGCGTTTAAGCAGAGCACTTTAAATGTCGAGATGTGCCTGTTGTTAGTTTCCGCTCATTCTGCACGTGTTATTTCATCGAGTACTTAGTGCTGGAGCAGTGCGCTGCAAGTTTTTAGCTGTCTGCCAATCTTGATACGACACTGCACTTTGTAGCTATATCGCGTTATTCGTTTTGCCCTTGCGTTAAAACTGGAACTTTTATATGTGCCTGTAGATACCGTCATTGCACTGTGTTTGCAATATGCGGCATTCGGGTATATGTTAACTGTAGCTACCACCTTTGTTGAAACACGATCATGCGTGTTAGTCATCGGAATGAAGTTGCGCTACTACAGGCTTCAACATGTGTGCATCCACGTCAAGCGGTGCTTTCACTGACAGACACCCACAGATATTGTACAAGCCTTTATACACGCTCATGTACCTCTGTGAAGACATGTTTAACTGTTGTGTTTTGCTGATTTTGGTGACTCAGGGACAAGCCGTGCTTTACTTTTTTCAATAATGGGCACCAATAAAAAACCTCGCCCCGTCGCGGTGATCTATTGGCTAAGATATCCGGCTGCTGACCCGAAGGTCGCGGGATCGAATCCTGGCTGCGGCGGCTGCATTTCCGATGGAGGCGGAAATGTTGTAGGCGCGTGTGCTCAGATTTTGGTGCACGATAAGGAACCCCAGGTGGTATGAATTTCTGGAGCGCTCCTATATGGCGTCTCTCATAATCATATGGTGGTTTTGGGACCTTAAACCCCACATATCAAATCATCCAACCAATGAAAACTCTCCAAGGAACGAAAATTCAGAAATAGAGAGGTAACGATTCTTGATTTATTCGTCAGATTACTAAGATGCACGCAGATTCACGACTTAACGGTACTATCTATATAATATATTGATAACATGGTAAGGTTTTGCTAAAACTGAGTGTTGCAGAAGCGACATTATACTCAGTCCACAGTACTCGTCATTAGATTCCTAATAATGTTGACTTATGAATATCGGTTAATAGTTATAGGTATATCAGTCGTATAGAAAAGTTTTGAACACAGTACCACCTTGAATACTGTAGTCACTTCTCTATTTCAACCTGCAGTTACAAAAATTGGGGGACCCTAAAGCTTCGCCTTTAGTAGTTGAACTGCGATAGCGACATCCTATTTCTAGTGCGTATCTTAAACACTTAGTGCGTGAAGCCTTCTCGAATTTGCTATGCATCCACTATACGTGGCCTTAAGGGCATAGGAGCAGTTGCTTGTGTGCCTTCTTTAGTGGGGTACCGGCTTTCAACCACACAGCCATTATGATAATCACGCATTCTGACGCCCGTTGGTAATGGACGTTTGTGCGAATCATTATTACTGCAGTATTTGATGTTGCATTGTGAAGCATGAGTACTGGACACGTTGTTTGTGAAGCTTGAAAGCTATTTTCACTGAATTTCCAAGCAAAGGAAGTTCTTTTTACCATTTTCCCAAGCAGAGGCATGGCCGTGTGGTAGAGCATCCGCTTACCACGCAATCATTATTTTTGCCGCGCAATCAATCAAGGCATACTTTCTTGTTTTATTTGCTTCATTCTTAATATTTTGGTCATGCATAAAACGATATTTTTCGCTCACAATCAAAGACGCTGACATCGGAACCAACGCTGACACAGAAACTTTTGCAAATTGGGCATTTTAACGCTATCGCATTATAATATTTCAAAGGCTCTAGGTGGAGCCTCATACAAGCTTGTCTGAGTTTACAAAATGTGGTATTTTTGTTGGTTAAAAGCACTCATATAGTTGCTTTGTGAAAACTAGTGAACATTTCTTTCAAATAAAATGTTTCAAATAAAATAAAAATGAATTGTTTCATTCTCGGCCAGCTTCAAAAAAACAGTCAAATCGGAATTCGGGGGTTGGTTTGAAACTGGTTGCGTTACAATTCCAAAGCTTAGTCAAATAGTACTCGATCCGGTGTCATCGTTATTCGATGAATTCGTAATTTACTTGTTTCTAAAATTTCTTTCTCGCACACCCCTAGCTGAACGCTAACAGCCACCTGCATAATAAGTTTTATTTGAATAGCAGTATCTATGCGAGCGCTCCGTCCAAAAAGGCACTTTGAACGAACGCAAGGAGCATCTCTTTTGTACTTAAATACAAAAGTTGACAACGTTGCCTAGGAACTGAACACCTCTGAGGAATTGCGCAGGTTTACAACATTTTAGTGGTGATTGCTGCAGCCCCAAGTGAGTCCTCACTGAAAATTGTCAACACGTTGCTCCCATGAACACACCTTTATGTCCTGTTGTATCCAACCACGTTTACGCAAAAACCCATTACGGATTTCACTTCACTCAGTGATATTTGAGACAAAAACAGTGACCGTGTGTTCTAAAGCCGTCTCCAAATATTTTAAATTGTCTGAAGCTCGAACAAAGTACGTTTACAGCCGTGATGAGTAGGTCATTAGTTATACTTATCGCAACAGAAAAAAACGAGATTTAAAGCTTTTGTGTCGGCGTTCCTTAAGGTCACTAATAGAGCAGGAAATGGATCATGATGACAGCGCTCGAGGTTTTTCCTTGTCATCTGTCGGCAAACATGCCTATTTTCACTGCTATAATCCTGAGTGTTAATGCTGCGAAGGTGCTGTCGTGCCCAAGTAAACGCTTATCTTAGTAGCCAGGGCAATTATCTTCGTCGGCCATTTTTAGGCCGTTTCTCCTATGTGTTCGTTTTGTGTGGTCTTAGTAACTGAGCGAGCGACCGACCGCAGAGTGCTGCCGATATAACACGAGTTGTGGTGCAAGGAAGCAGAGCAGATAGACGCGGATGAAGGTGCAGCGGAGGCGTGTCCAGGCAAGTATTGATTAAGAGCGCTGGTGTGGACTTCTCACGAACTGGAAGTGTGTTGATTCACTTGCACCACTGCCACCACTCCACCGCCGCAGCAGGATCGCCGCGTTAAGTGCAAGGGACACTAAACACAAATATCAATTTACGTCAGAGTGACAGATCAATGTTCGAGAACGTTGAAAATGTCAACATTATCAAGAGTAGTCATGTACTAATCGAGAAACTATAGGGTAAATTTACGGCACCATAAGCACCGTGAGTGGGACATTCAGAAATGATTTCAATGATCTCAAGAGTACCCAGTAAAATCGCTCACTAGTAACCGAAGCCCGGTGCATTAAGAAAAAAGAACCTTCCTTGAATTACAACACGTAATGAAATGCTTCTTGGCCGTTTAGGTTCATTCTCGTAAAAATAAAAATCACAGCCTTTATTCACGAAGTGAATGATGTTAGAGGAGCTTGCTCGGAAGTGCACGGGCCGTTTCTTGGCGAGACCATTTCTGTAAAGGAAGCCTTGTTAACGAGTCGGCGAATAATGTATACGTCGACAGCAACGTTGTCGGGCACGCTACGCGGCCGGCACTGCACTGTGTTGGCCACGGAGGTTTGCACGTTAACAACCTGCCTTTTTGCAATTTTGGCGCGAGTCAAATGCCAAAGGCTCATAAATGGCAGACGTGGATCTACAAGGCGTTCTCAACTGGGTTGAGAGCAGGCTGGTAAGGAGGCTTCAGAGAGTATCGGTGCCCGTGCGTAACACTCATCGTAGGAACTTCTCACGTGCTGCAGTGCCTACTGAGTGACGAGAGCGAAGCGGACGTAGTTGCGACGAGGTGAGCGTGTGGCCCATCGAAAATCGATGCCTTGGGGAGCACCGCGCCATCTAGTTATTTCTCGCCCGGCCATAAATAGTAGTCTCAAGTGGCCTCTTGGGTCAGGTGAGATATACCCTGTGTCCCTGCTGTCACCGCTATACTGGGGCACAGCCAACCGCTCTCTTTTATTATACCCCTTCCCTTATTTTCATTTCCCTAACTTGCCTAACCAATAAATTTTTGCAGCAGTGCGGCTGAAGCCATATTTTCCCAGAGCTCGAACTAAGCTTTAGGCTGTATAGTAACTGTCGGCGATTTTTGACCGACATGTCTTTTCTGGTTATATAGCTTGTCCTTTGGGGCAGGCCAACTGCGTTTACCGGCTGCATTTTTGGTGGAGGCTAAAATGCCCGAGGCTGGTGTTCACCTATAAATTTAGGTGGATGGTAAGAAAAAGCAGGTGAAGAAAATTTCCGGAACCCTCCGCTACAGCATCTCTCATAAACATATCCTTGTTTTGTAAGTTAGAGCCCACAAATTCTTATATTGTTAATTTGTGTTTGTCTTGAAATTTCTACTGTGTTGTGCGGCCGTATTGGGGCCTTTCTTTTTCAACAATAGCTTTTGAATTTTTCCTCGTTTTTTAAATAATTTGTTATCTAGTAGGTTGACTTCAGTATACCGTTTGTCACTATTTTTCTTGCGTGTGGTGGCAGAACTTTGTCGTGTTTTAGGACATCCTATGAAATTATTATTATTATTATTATTATTATTATTATTATTATTATTATTGTTATTATTATTATTATTTTATTAATTTTTGTAGCAATATTGTAGCAGTATTACAAATGTACTATCGCACTCACGGCTACAAAAAGTGTTTCAAATGACCAGGCACCGTCTACAAGGCCGTGAAGGATGTCTGAAATTAAAATTCAGTTGTAGTGCATCACAGAGCATGAGCAAGACCTTTTTCGTTCAAGTACGGCTGAAACACGAGCTATTGAGTACACGTGCACATCTTACAAATGTGGAGCCGGAACAGCAATAGTGGTTAAAGGGCGACACCAGCGCTTGTGAAGAGTTGGTGTCGCTCTCCTTCTTCTCTTGTCCCAGCCGCCGTTGGCACTTGAAGCTCTACAATTAAAGTTTCCGCTTACATAGGTAAGTTTAGAGGAACCTGCGCTGCGAAATAATAACCGCTTATACTGGTCTTTACCGGTTTCTGTTAGTTTGCACGGAAATAGAGCTGCAGTTTTATTATACAAAAAAACCGCGACAGCCGGGGTGAAAAAAAAAATGATGAGCTGCATGAAAAGTAAACACGCGTGTCCCTCAGGATAATTTTTGGTTAGAGTTAAGCACGTGAATCCACCTGAAGCGCTCGAGTCTACGTGCCCAAAAAGGTGCAGCGCGAAACCTCAGCATTTCTGAAAGAAGCTGGTTCACTCACGTTGACTTATATAAGAAAGGAAGACGGGGCGGAAAAAGGGTGGAAGTGCTATAGGTAATTCATTAGGTTTATCTTCCGGCCCAATACCAAGCTTAAGCCAAAAGATTGAAGAAGATGGAGCCTATCAGGGATTGTTGCTCCAGCCTGACACCCAGCTTGACAGGAAAGATCAATAATGATGGAAAGTCTGAGCCAATATACCTTAAGACTGATACCAAGCTTTGAAGGAGATGAATTCACGCTAGCCTTGGAATAAATAACAAAGATGCGGTGACACGTAGGTTCCCATCCACAGCTCGTTCATCGAAAAGTTCACTTTGAAAAAAAAAAGAGTGTGGGCGAAGCGGTCTTCCGGCATCCCCCATCCCACCGGTGAGTTTCACGCGTAGATGACGCACGTCTACCCTCGTGCACTTATCAGGCAGCATTTACGTCGCCCACGCTGGATCAAGGTGACGCGAGAAGCGGCTACACAAAACACGTTCTTGACAAAGGGTAATGCCAGATAGTGCGCTTTACATCCGGGTGTCAAAAGTGAAATTTCCGTGAAAGACGGTGGAAAGTGCCAGAACTAAAAAGAAGAAGAATGTCAGCTCCGATTCCGAGAAGAGATCAACGCAGAGACAGCTCCCGCCACCGGTGCACGGCAAGTTAATGGGCAAGGGCTTGTATGCTTTAGCCTCGGCTTAGATGCCGCATTGCTTAACCGACTTTTCTTAGTTTATTTAGGCGTGCCACTCGGACGGAGCAGCTTCGAAACGAATGTCTCGCCCTAGGAACTTGAGCTCCGTACTGTTAACGGTCAAATAAGATATATTTTCTTGTTTCTTTGAAGTCATCGGTGTGGAGACTGTCTCGGGATACAGCAGCCAAGGTGCCTAAGCTCATGTATGTGCAGAAGCAATCCGTAAAAAGAACACTTTTTTTGTTTATAAAGGCATTTTGGCATATGTCATGTGTGTCAACAACTCATGGCTATCGTGAACAGCAAATTTCGAACGAGCGAAAAAAAAAATCTTAAAACTGAAGTTCAGTTAGTGTTTGGCCATTTTGCTTACGCTTACAAGAAACGCAGAAAAAAATGCACGCAGCCGCCGACGCAACTCATGTCGAGTAGCATATATATATATATATATATATATATATATATATATATATATATATATATATATATATATATATATATATATATATATATATATATATATATATATATATATATATATATATATATATATATATATATACACATATGCGACGCTATGCCACCATGCCGCATCGACATGGTGGTGCAAGAAGGAAACGTGACCACCATGTCGATACGGCATGTTTGCAAAGCGTCGCACTTGTTCGCAAACCCTGAAGAAGACCGGTCCACCGGCCGAAACCGTTGGTAATAAAATTAAGACAACCGCTAAGTTATGGTTCTTCTCTGCCCGTGTACGCTTGGCCCATTGGAGAAACTTCTTAACACACACACACACACACACACACACACAAACACACACACACACACACACGCACGCACGCACGCACACACACACACACACGCGCGCACGCACGCACGCACGCACGCGCACGCACACACACACACACACACACACACACACACACACACACACACACATATATATATATATATATATATATTTATATATATATATATATATATATATATATATATATATATATATATATATATATATATATATATATATATATGATGGGTTTTCAAAGTTAACCTTTATGGTTTGTTTAAAATTCAGCACTGTGAAGCACACTTTTGTAGATAACTCGTGTATCCCGGAGTACACAAAGTGATTCAATAATTCTGGCTGTCATTGAACGAATTAACTAAGATTTATTACGTAACTGATCAGTGACTGCCGTAAGCGGGAATATTTGTATTGAGAAGTTGGAGGCAGTAGCACCATTACACCGTTACACGTAGAAGAATTCTTCAATCCTTTTTTTTTGCTCCGGGATATTCCACGGCAAAGTTCAGCAAACTGTGCAGCTGTGTTAAAGCTTTTCAGTCTTTGATAATTTCATGCAGCTTGTATTGACCTTGTGTATTTCATGCATAAAATATTGCATAGAAAACAGCTTTTCACAAGTGTTATTGTGGTTGCACTCATTGAAATATAATATACACAAGCTTTTGCATATATTATAAAAAAAGCTAAACATTCTCAGAATATACAAAACATGCGCGCGTTATTTTATCTTCTAATAGGACATCATTTCGGCGCAACTCATTTGGATCAGGTGTGGATCAGGGAAATGTAAACATGACATTCGGCACGCTTCTAACATGGTACAGACTCGTTACTTGCCATTTCGCGCAGCACGAAGCACATAAAGAAAAGCCATATGACTGACCGCAGTAACTTGCCTTCTTTGTCAGAGCACATGTCTAGGTTTGCGAAACATTACATATACTCGTCACTTAATGAGAACGATCATATGAAGAATCATTATTCTGGAAATCTTGTGCCGTGGAATACGTGTGCCCATCGAAATTGCCTGACGATCAAATTACTACGTGCCTAATTTCCATTAAAAGGTAATATGACAGTGCTGCCGTTGGTCCTACACTCATCAAAATACGGGAGCACCAGACAATAATATATACATCAACCGTAGTGTCTTCTTCCCTCGAAGTGTGGAACAGATTAGGGGCCTGGGCTGTCGAACGCTGTCACATCTTGGAGGAACGCAGGCAAAAAGCCAACTATAGTCACATCTGCATCATATTTAGCACATGCTTGCACCAAGGATAATTTTTCTGCCTCTTGCTTATCGAGCCTCTTGTTGATGACATTGGGAGCGGAGCACTTAACTTTCTCGCTTCACCTAATTCATGCAAAACAACGCATAAAAACAGAAACTAAGAAGGAAGCAAGCACAAAATAGAAGATAAAGAAAACTGACTAAAACGAACAAAAATATAGATAGAAATAAAAACAGATAGAAAGCAGTAGTATATTAACAAAAAAATAGTAGACAGATTGAAGTAGATAGGAATACATACAGAAAAAAAGACAAAGCTGGAAGAGAGAAAAACAAAGAGCGGTGACAAAAAAATTGGCCCCGTATCTCCATGTGACACCGCAAATGTCATCGAAAGGCGATAGTATTGCGTCTGGAAAGAGTGAACAAAACGTTTATTTGATGTTCTGTGCAAGAAAATTGTTGAATGGTATTCTGGAGGCGCTGCGTTAGAGTGCCTCGAGCATGCAGTGGAGGCGACCGAGCGCGTCAAGTAACGTAAAAAGTGAGACATGAGCGCTATCTGGCTGTTATCCTGGAAAACGGGGCGCATGCCATGCGCGCCCGTCTCTGAGGTGATAAGGTGTAGAATATATATATAAGTGGTTATATCAGAAGAAAAGAAAAGAAAGGTGCCGACCCGTAACTGTCTCTCCTTACGAGGACACCTCAACAGGTCAGCAGAGGAATGGGATATGGGGAATAAAAGATATAGGGAGAAGGAAGGAGGGATAAGAAGAATAGAAGGAAAATAGACGGAGAAGAAGCCGCCAGCCAACGAGAGGAAAAAAGAAGGAGATAGGAAAGTGGGGATCCGGTCGAAGCAGTCCAAGGGCGGGGTGCCACAATGCGAGAGCTGCACGGCGTCAGGAGACCGCGGAGGGCGAACCAGTCGGCGGGAGCTACGCTGAAGTCGGAGATCGCGAGGGCACAACCGTCCAGCTTGAAATCCTCCGAGCGAATCCCCCAAGGTGTAGAACGCAAGGCGACGGGTGGGTGCCACCACCGTGTCGTCTTAGCAAAGCGTTGGAAAGACTTGCTGTTTCGGGCAAGCGTTGCATGGCCAGCGCAGCGTTATAAAGACTACGATCCTAAAATTACTTATATATGCCTTTTCTAGTAAAAAAATACTCATACATAATAACGACGTCTCGTTATGGTGCCTCAGATTAGCGCAATAATGGCTTTTAAATTGACAATCGCACAAGTATGAACGCTGAACCTTAGCAATACTGATGGGCGCTGCGGATGGAGTCGGCCATTTGGAGTATCGTTAGGTCACTTTGGTGCCGTTTAGGGTACCGTTAGGTGTAGACAGACAGGCAAACGAAAACTTTTTCGTCGAAAATCCCCAAGAAAGACTGTCGTCTTTAAAGGGCCACTCACCAGGTTTGACAATTTTCAGCTGACAAGCGCAATGCGTAGACGAGGCGACCATGATCACGTCTGCCAAAATTTGGGACGCTATGCGCAGCGAAAATGGGTCGAATTTCAAGAAGAAAGCTGCCCTCCTCCCCTCTGCCGGCGCACGCGTAGAGAATGAGGGCATGACGTGGGCGTAGGAATGGCCCTACGTACACGGCAATGCAGTGACGTTGGTTCTCTACGTAGACGACTCTGCTCTGACGTTGTCAACAGTACACCACGTGACATGGCAAAAGTTAACACAACATGCGTAGTTTGTGTATTTGTTGCTTTAATAGATGAATAAAACATGAAATAAATATCGAGACGCAATAAAGAATTGTGCGCGTTTCTCTTATATTTTTTCCCGTGAAATGCTACGAGATGCTGGCTAATGTGCCAGCGTTTCGCATGCGTTCGGGTCCCCGCGGTGAGCGCATTGAGCATACGACCACCGTGGAACGCTCCTACGCGTTCGGGCACTCATTGTGCTCATCTACTCCGCCGCGTCTAAGCCAGCGTTTCCAAACAATCCCGCAGAAACAGACAGAAGACCACAAAATAACGCTGGTCAACAAACAATGCCGAAGCCCGCGAGGCGGCTGAGGAGCTTGGAATCTCAGTCCCCACGTGGGAGCTGCCCGCAACACAGTGATCTGTGTTTTGGAGGACCAAATAAAAATTTATCCAATACAATTCAACAAACAACGCCGCTCGCATGCACGGGGGCTGGGCTTGTTCGGACACGTCATGCGCACATCACATCTTGGTCGGATGCCGGAGAGGGTGGGGAGAGATTCGGCTTGCGAAGGCTACGCGGAGGAGCGGCAAGGGTATCGAGTTCGCCTCCTCTCACCCTCGTTTCGCGCCGCTTCAAAAAACCTTTTTTCTCCGCTCGTAATGAACCAATTCGAAAAATTTTTGTGGCAAAACGTTCCTCATCGGACACCCAACAACTTCCACTGTCTAACTAAAATTCGGTATGGGGCCTGGTGAGTGGCCCTTTAAAAAAGGAAGCTGAAGAGAAACAGGAAAGCCTGTTTAGCTCTAGAGTTCCTTGAGATTTGCCGCGACTAGCACGTACCTACTTTAATAATAGTCTTTTTTTTTGCCACATGAACACACTTGCAAACTACAAGTGCTCTACTGTGAGAGAAGAATTAGTAGCCCTTATCAAGATAAAGGAGGCGAGAGAAGCTTGACATGTGCGTGCCAGAACATTTTCTTTACTTCTACGTCATCGCGCAATGTTACTCGCAGCTGTCTTCTTTTTTTCATGTCGAGAATGGGACTTTCATCTGCGAGTTCAGGAGAGCTGCACTTCCATTGCTTCAGGCAACAACGATGCTCATACGTTCAGCAACTTAAAGGCAATAATGAAAAATGGTGCCTCGTGAATTGACAAGTTTCACGAAGAAAAGAGCACATTGCTGTATATCATAAATGTCTGATCATCAAAAACCCCTATATAATTGCCAGAACATCAATAGTTGGAAAACGGCGCGTAGAAATGTGTTTGTAAGGTTTGGCGAAATCAGCGAAGCTGCACAGTTTGCACATTTGAGGGTGCTTTTCGTGTCTCTAACACCCTAAGAAATGTACCTCGACGAATCACAACACCTCTGTCTTGGCTTCTTTGCAACCAAAACACCAATAATATCGGTGTTCTGGTTTATAAAAACTCCCCTATTGTACGTTGTTCGTTGTGTGCACGGAAAGCACCCCTGAGGGTGCAAACCGGTTTATTGTGTAGGGATAACGATGGCAGGCTAGTCACTGGCAAAAACTAGAAAGGAGCCAGAACTGAAGCTAAAAGTAGCCAAAGTATTCATGCCAACCTCATCTGTAGCTAAATTGAAATAAAAGGTGATGTTATGTGCAGATAAGTATTGAAAAGTGGATAACCTAATATTGAGTAAAGAAAAACGGAGTGTAACCTGCACGACATTGTTCATTCTATCATATTCTCCAAGCCACAGGTATGTTGAGAATAAACTAACTGTTTATTATGCTTTCGGTACCCCAGCCTACAGTTTGCCTACGATAGAGTTTCCGCGAAAATAATTTCAGGCGAACAACACAGCAGGGAAAATAAACGTTTATGCTGCTTATTTTTTTCCCCTTGAAAGTCAGACTAACACTCCAGATTCAAGTTGCGACATCTGATCTGAAAACAGCCCAGCGCTGTTTTCTTTTTGTTGATATCTCTTGACGCTTTGTGTTTCTTCAATATGATCTGGTGCTAAGAGTGCTATATAACCACACATTTCCATGCATTTGCACGTTCCTTCGTCTGAAAATGTTCAGGGACACTGGTTGAGTGCCTCGGCACGCACTAGCCCGTTGGCGGGGGAAGGACATTTGCAGCCATAGGTCAACATGACAGAAAATATTGCTAACAGTGATTATTGTTCAAATTTGCTTGCTGTTTTATTGGAACGTAACATGCTGTTTTATTGGAAAGTAACCGTAGTCATGGCGCCTACCGAAAATGTTTGTTGCTAGACGGGATCCAAAAGTAGCAAGTTTGGCGCAAATTAGTCACCAACGGCAAGCCTGCCTGTTGCGATGGCGCTATACCTCCACTTCACAGTTAGCAAAGACCCAGGGTGGAGACAGGTGGTGACGGCCTGAGTAATAAATCTATTTAGAGCTTCATTTACTGCGCTTAAAGGACATTCTCAACCGTGATGTCGACGTGAAAGAAACGCTCATAAAATAGGCGCGCCGGTGCATTGATTTGTAAAATGAATCGCTAGTACACGGTGTTAGCCGAAATAGAAAACTACCGCCCACCTTTCACAGAGCGCCTTTTGAAAGGTACTAGGCAGAGTGGCCAGTTCCGCTCGTAATAAGCAGACTTGGGTGTTTTTGTTCGCCCAGTCGCTTGTAGAATTCGCATGTCGCTTGTCGCGTTTCTTGGGGCTAATATATATTTCCTCCGCAGTATAATTATCTTAGTTGTCATCACGTTTACGAATGCTCATTTGCCATTTCAGTTCAATTCAAATCAGCTTCATTGCACGTCTGTCCTGAGGAGACAGAGGCTGAAGGCTTTAATCGCCTGATGGTGGCCTCTGTCCCCCAGAATTCGGAGCAGGTACGCAATACATAAAGCAAAACAGTAACGCTAAAAACCAAACAAATACAAAAATTATTTATGTACAAAAAGATCCGGTAATGAGACGCTACGGCAGGGGTGATTGCTACACTGTTACAGAAATACAGTGCTACAGAGCCACAGTGTTACAGAAAATGTTACAGAAACGTAGAACACGTATGAAATTGCTGTAAACAAATAGCTAGCAACTTAAAATAGTACATAAACAGTTAATCACCGACTTCAGTGGTAATGAGATGTGTCTTCAATTTATGTTTCATTGTTTTCGCGGAATCAGTCCAGCAGGCAATACCTTTGTATTTATTTAGAAGATGCGGAATTCGGTAATGTAATGTCTGCTTTCCCCAGTTCATTCTCACTTTAGGCAATCGACGCTGAATATTCCTGAACTTTTATCCGTCTGTTTCAGTGTAAATGTTTTTTAAAAGGCATTTTATTGAGTATACACTGCATCATTTATATAAGTATATCTGGTTAGGCTTTAATATGCTGTACTTTATGAAGTATTCTCGTGTGCGTAAGTAGTGTATGTCTCCTATATAATTTTCAAATATACGCAGTACCCTTTCTTGTAAACCTAACAACCTATTGTAATTGGCGTTCATAGTTGTTCTCCAAACTAGAGTACAGTATATGTCAGTTTTGAATACACTAATGAGTAGTCAAGTTGTTTTTATAATTATCCACAGTGGTATTAAGGAGCTAATTTTCCTAATGCAACCTATGGTTCTGGCTTTGTGTGCTGTCAAGTGTGAAATGTGCGTATTCCATGTCATGTTTTTGTGGTACCAGACTCCTAAAATTTTCTGTGGCTTATTTCGTGTACTTTGAGTGGATTTACCTTTAACTGCTATGTCGCCTATATTCAGCCTGTTTGGTGATGCAAATAATATGTACAGTGTCTTATTCACATTTACCTGCATTTTATTATGACTTAGCGATATAGTTGATTCTTCTACACGGGAGTTTGTCATTGTTTTCAACAGCTTTATGTCTGTTTCAGTAAGTAATACATTGGTGTCATCTGCATAAATTACGAAGTCTTCTTTAATACCTATACTGGCTATATCATTGATATACAGCAGGAATGAAATCGGCCCGAGTATTGAGTCCTGTGGTAATCTTGTTGTGACATTTATTCGGCTAAATGAAAAGTTACTTATTGCTGTAAATTGGTATCAATTACGTTAATAATATGTCATTAGTTTAATGGAATGGCCCTTATTCCGTAATGTTGAAGCTTCTACAACAGCACTTTGTGATGGACAGAATCAAAGGCCCTTCGTAGGCCAAAAAATTATCCTCGTGTATAATACTTTTGCTCAATTGCTTCAATGTTTTTTTCTTTTATACCCCTGTCACACGGGCACTTAAAAGTCTTTTAAGTAAGCGGTCTTTTTTCGAAAAGGAGTTCCTGACAGCAGACACACGGCACAGAGCGAACTCCTTTTCAGAAGTGGTCTTTTTCGTAAACGGAGTTCGTCGATCTTTTTTACGGCTCCGAATGAGTAGCCTTGAGACCAGTGGGCGCCAGCAATTTTCGAGTGGTGGGAAAAAAATATCGAATGCTTATTTTTTTGTCACCAAAACTCTTTGTAAAAACAAATTTCATATCCTGCAGAAGGTGTAATGAACTCTTTTAATGGTTATTTCCTTTTCTACTCTCGTAAGCAGCGACAATGCGTCGGCAATATCACGTGGTGACGCTCGGTCTCGCGTCATTTCGCACAAGCGAGGAAAGCGTGGCAGTCCTGTGTTTGCCCATCATTCAAATGGTCAAGCTTGTATAGGGCAATGCCGACTCGCTTCTCAGGAGTGATGGTTTCACGCATGCTGGTGCACTGTCTTTTGAGCTCTGTGCGCAAGCTCTCCACAATGAAACGAAAGGTGGACGGGTACACTCGAAAAGATTGCTTGAAGTTCTGCTCACCGAGGTGAGGTACAGTTCCCTCGAACCTGTCGAGAGCAGTTGAGAGCAGCCAAAAACAAACACGGTAAATAAAAGCCCAGTGGTGCCAGACGGACTTTTGCACGTCACTAGTTATGGGAATGCTTCCTTAACTAGTGCAACAAACTTTCACATTTGTGTTTCTTCATCTGTTATTCTTAAATTTATTTGAAAAAACGAGCAGTGCAACAAGTCTTTAATTTGTACATCGTGATACATCGTTTAATTTTCATTGCTTCTCTTTTAACTGCTAGCGCCACGCTTTCGCTAGCGTCTTCGAACGAACGCACGAAAAAGGGATCGTTGGTGCCGTGTGTCTGGGCCGCAACACATCTTTGTTAAAATTTTTGCAACTTCGTAAAAGACCGCTTACTTAAAAGACCATTTGCGCGCCCGTGGGACACAGGTATTACATGAAGCAATCCATGTTCTGTGGACTGTCCTTTAAAAACCCATACTGGGAGTTAGATATGATACTCTATTTGTCTAGAAATTTCATCAGTCTCTCGTTTACGGTCCATCCAAATATTTTCGAAAAGAGTGGTAAGACTGAAAAAGGTCTATATTAGGAAACTTGATTTTCATTTCTTCCCTTGTAGATGGAGTCGCCCTTGCAATATTTAAGCAATCTGGGCCTATGCCTTTTTCAAACGTCAAGTTCATTATGTAAGGTAGAATTGGTGCTATTGTACTAGCGACATGCTTGACTGGTTCCGCTTTTATTTCATCATATCCCGCTGAGACGTCATTTGGCAGTGTGCTGAGTAATTGCGTAATCTTGCGTAGTAATTGCCCAAAAAATTATAGTGTTTGATAAAGGATTAAAAGCCTGCACTGACAACTCACTATCTACATTTACACTAGCATGTTTTCCCGCATTCACGAAATATTCATTTACTGTGTGAGGCATAGCTGCACCTGTTATGACGCGATCAATAATCACCAGTTCTTCGAGAACTATTCGTGTTGTAATCCTTCCAGCGATTTCACTGATTGATCGCCACACTTTCTTTGAGTTTGTTTGGCGGTGTGCGAACAGATTTTGATAGTAGTTATCCTTTGTTTTTTTTAGGTCTGAGTTAAGCTTGTTTTGCACCTTCTTGTACTCTGAAAAACACTCAGGGCTTCTACTAACCACAAAAGCCTCATACATTTTATTTTTTTCTCTTATTCTGTGGTAAAAAGCATGATAAACCCAAGGTTTCTTTATCACTCTTTTTGGTGTCCTGGAAAGTTTTACAGGGAATGAATTGTAGACGAGTGTTGAAGTCATAGTATATAGACGGATTCAACAAACAATGTTAATCATGCACTGGAGAATGTTTACTCAACTGAATCGAGTATAACTACCCTGGGGACAATATAAAGGAAGTATATATGCACTTTTGTTCATAATTGCGCATATTTTCGCTGTACAAAACACTAAAGGAATTCTTCCAACTTCTTTGCATACCTAAGTGACAATTTTTCAAGTGTTTTAAGAGGTTTCATTAATGGCAAAATTTGTTAAGTTTCTTCCTCTTCGGGGCTCTTTTTGTCATGAATATTTTCTTGTAAGATTGCTGGCATCAGCAAACACTTGCCTCGGGGCACACGATCTGTTCTTCGAAGGATGTGCAGGCTAAGGTCGGCGTGACTGTGCATCTAAATACAAAAATAGGGGCTAATTTAGAAACCTGGGAAGTGGGAACTGATAGTTTCGTTATAGAAAACAATATGGGAAAACAGGACAAGAAAGTCAGACGGGACTCTGCGCTGGTTCAATAAACATGCGTGTTTTATTTCGCAAGTACCAATAAATACGCTTCTGTAAGGAAGAAATGAAAAAAGAAAAAAAAAGTAATCCCCTCGCAGCCATCTCGTTTAGTCCGTGAATATGCAAAGTGGAAACGCGGAGTTAATTGCTCTCTTTATCGGTTAGTGCAGCTGACGGCGCGCTTATACGACGGTTCAATTGAATAATTTAGGACCACTCCGTAGATTTCTTTGCACATTCATGGACCTTTCGCAATTAATTCGTAGGGGTTCCCGCTTTTCCGCATACTCGTTATTCCTCTATCAGAAAAAAAGCGTATATATTTGTAACTACAAAGAAAATGTTCATTTTGTCAGCCAGCGCCAAGACCCAGCGGCCTGTATTGTCGCGTCTGCCAGTTGCATTAGCGAGACACAAAATAAGCGAAAGTGCTATTTGTCAAAATGATAACACTAAATGACGCAAGTTCTTTGGCGCGTCAAAAAAAAAACATTAGTTCACCTAAAATATCCAAAAGTCACAGCCATCTTCACCTTCAGTAGTTTTTCCGAACGTATACATCTCGACCTCTGTTATATTCCTCATATCCGTGTTCTTATAGCGTAAATGCCACTCGATGCACAACTGCAGAGCATATGGTTGAAATCTACGCTTTCAAGACACTGTTCACACGCATGTCGTCCGTCGTAGTCTAGATCTATATGCTTCATGCACCAGAGGCTGAGGAGAGCACGCGTAACGTGATGGACTGGCTGTGCGTCAATTTTTTATCCGGGAAGGGTAACCCTTGCCGGCCTAGATAAAAGTGCTTCGTGATTTCGTTAAGAGTGAATAGTCCTCCCTAATGTGCATTGTAGTGGAGGAAACCGGAGTGACGCGGCCGATGAGTGCTCGCGCGGCCTCGTCTGCGTCTCGTCGAGATTCCACAGGCTGCCCCCTAAGCTGCCTGCCCACTTGTACCGATAACCATACGATAGGGTCTGCCTATTATTCGCGGCGTCGTCTGATCTATCTCCCCCTTTGAAAAAGCTTGAGTGGTTGCTCTAGAGTAGCTATATATTGTGATGAAGCTCGAGTGTGTGAGAGCTAGAGCTATCTATGCTTGTTCATCTACTTCTGGCTTCTCGGTGAAAAGAGTGAGTCGGTTGTGCTTTCTTCCGTCTCCGTCGATTACTACTACCGAGTGGGCGTGCTTTTCCGGTATGTGCGCCACATCCACGAAAGCTCTCCAGTCGAGAAACCTTACGGCGTCTGCCGCGAGGTCTCTGGGGCGGGCGAGTCTTCTTCCGGGATTGTGGATCGGGTGTGCGTTTCTTTGGAAGGGGAGCATTGTAATTGATACTAGAACGGCTTTAGGTAACTTGATAACGTTGTCCTTTTCCGGTGTGGTATTCAGACCGAGCTTGACGACAATATCTCTGCCCTATTCGGTGATGGATAGGCGTGCCATCCGTGACGTGTGCTGAGCCTTGGTTATTTCGGCAAGGGGATTGGGCACTCCTAGTTGTTAAGAGGAGAGCAGGGGAGGCATTATCGAGGAATCCCAACGCTTTCTCTGGCGCAATTTACAGGGTGCCACTTCACTAGAAATACGCCACGCCTTTCCCAAACCTTATATAGCCCAAACTTGGTGAAAGTGCACAAAAAAGCGGCAACACTTACAGTTGACTAACTTTACATGATCCCTACAATGGCGAAAATTATGAACCTCATTTCCCTACGATGTGTGTAAGCACTCTTTCATATAAAACGCCAATTCCCGTCCAGTAATAAAGCAACGGCAATCACTTGTTTTCGGCTGATTTCGGTAACTTCTGAGCAACTGCAGAAATTGAACACAATATTTACTCTGTTCTTGCAAACCGGAGCCGAAGTAGTGTGTACAAAACATCAATTTGCTTATTTTCTTATCAGTCGCGTTTGCCTGTTTATTTGGCGCATTTAAAATCTCGTCAGTGAGGTTCGCGATTTGCTTGATATACCTACTTACCATGGCTATGTCGAATCGCGTTCGGTGCTTGCGTAAAGAGAATGGTTCTGCATACCAAGTTGAGTTGAAATGGTTCATAGCAGTCAGTACACTGATTTCATATTGTCGGTTTGGAACGTTAAACCCCACAATTAATACTGTCACCAAGTTATGCCGCAAACACAACAGTGAATGTTGACGACGTGGTGGCACGAAAAGAACACGCACCCGGAATTCATACTTTTAAGAGACACCATGACCACACCACAACAGACTTCCAGCGTCCTAGGCAGTAAATTCTAACTCTTTGGTTGACATTGGCACGGACAGCATTCTTATGCATATATGACCAAGTCCGTCCTATTGTTCAGTTTCTCCTGTGAGACATGTAAGTTGATCCCTATGCGAGCCTCTCACTCGTGTGGTTGCACATGTCAATCTTTTCTTTGGTGCTACTAATAGTTAATGCAGGGGATGGGCTGAGCGGTGGGAATTTTTTTTTTCAATATTTTCTGCAGATTAACATCCGTGGAAGCTATACTTTCAAATATTCATTTCATGCCTCGAAGTAACAAAAAAACAGGCTATGTTATGAGCTCTTTCATGCCTCCCCGAGCGACAAAAGCAGGTGCATCAGTATTTTATTTTTTTTCTCTTTGTCTGCAGCTTACAATTATTTCACCTTAAGATTCTTCTCATGGGTTGGCCATTGCACCAATTTTCTTTTTCTTTTTTGTATATTTTATGGTCTGTCCTAAGAGTGCGTGGGTACTTGCTATTTAATGTAATTTCGAGCTTGTGTTTTTATATTTTGAACAATTTTTTCTGTTTCTGAGCCTATTATTATTATTATTATTATTATTATTATTATTATTATTATTATTATTATTATTATTATTATTATTATTATTATTATTATTGCTACTGTGTTATCGATTAGAGCTAAGTGCCAAAAGCAGTATAGCATGAATTATGATGCCCTCAGCAAAGCTGCACAAGTTTAATTATTTGCAGGTGCCGGGATGGCCAGCATGTGTATTGAAAACGTTTCCCAGGCAATTTTTGCACCAAAGAATAAGATATGTGTAATTTATTTTTTTCCGGACAAACGGCGATCATGTGGCCGAGCCTTCCGTGTGAAGGCAAAATTGCACATGCACGTGCAATGCGATGTTCAGGTCTCCTACTCCTTTCTCGACGCCATCGAAAATTAAAAGAAAACAAGAAGTTTTGTATAACCATGGTGGTGCTTTCCCGAGCAATAGAAATGGGCAGACCATGGAGCGGCTTGCGCCTCTTTTTATGAAAAGTGGAAATCACCAGACCTATGCTATATGCCTACCACGATGTATCCATATCATAGGTACCATGGAGTGACTTGAGAAGGTACCACGGCAAGTCTGAGCTGTGCATTCCCAGCACGTGCTAGCCTCTGCGACTGACCGCAGCGAGTTAGCTCGGAGCGCGCCGTCTAGTTTCGGCTATCGATAGCAAAAGTCCTCCGTGCGTAGGCCTTAAAGGAAGCAGCGAAAGAACGCTTCCCGAATGACTGTGGCGATATTGAAGCTTGCATTGCAACTCACCTAAACGTGTGGGGGCGAATAAAATCGCTGAACATGCGACTGAACTCCAGGATGCATAGTATACGCAGTCAACTGGACTGGTGGATTCCTTCGAGGACCTACGACGGCAACTAGCATACGTCCACTATATGACACCCTCCCCCTCCACCTTTTTTTACCTCACTGGCACACCTCCGATATTAAAAGACGTAGAGAAAAGATTGGTGTCTTCCCGTTTTCAGTTCATGCATATACGTCACTTAACATGGCAGTGGCCGAGGTAGTGTTAGTAGGCATCCGATGGTGTTAACAGGAAAGTGGGTGTGTAGGGAGAAAAAGCTCTAGGTTATATTAAAAAAAAAAGACCTTCCCTAGTTTTCCACGGTCACAAAGCGGCGAGGCTCTTGAGTTCTTCATGAGTTGTGTTGCTTTACCAACGACTGAAATTGAAGGTTAAGGTTGAAAAGAAGGGCTCCGGGAAAAAATGAAAAAAAAAGATGATGAGAAAATGTTTTGAAATTTGGATTGCGATTCCGCGTGCAAATGGAAATAGGTGGAGCTAACGTGCTGTTCGTTGAAAGGACGAGAATAACTAGGTGTATGTAGAAAACGCAACCACATTATATATAGAGAGACCGTGCCAGAAAGTAAGCTAAAACCATTTTCTGACGTCCACAAGTGTTGTAGCACAGGTTAGGTTGCATAAGCACTGTACTATATATAAGAAGGAAATACGACACAGAAGTGAAGAGAAAGTAGGCGCTAAACTTCCAACTCAAGCCTGTGAAACCACACCAGCACAATCTTAAATGCGAAGGTTTTCTTAGTGAACCTCGGCGGCTTTGAGCGTATCTATCTATCTATCTATCTATCTATCTATCTATCTATCTATCTATCTATCTATCTATCTATCTATCTATCTATCTATCTAACTATCTATCTAGCCGCCTATGACTTTTAGCTCTCCTGGCCGTTTCAATAATGGTATCAATACCAAACTTGGTATGGCATTACATGACTGTATGAAGAACATATTTGACTAGTCATGACACGAAAAACTTGACATGTATGTCATGAATGTCATGATTTACATTTCATGGTCCTGCAGCTCTTACGGCGCTTTCGTTCACATGACATGTTGCGAAACTGGTTTGGTATGACATGACTGCACGGCAAACACAAGCGACAGACCCTAATATTAAAATCATGACATGCGTGTCCTGTAACAACATGACTACATGTTACGCTCACGATGCGCTCGCGGCCGTTTCGCTAGCGTCAGACATAGCCAATTTGGTACTATAATACGTGAATGGATGAAGAAGGTATGTGACTGTTCCAAACATAATAATCTTGAGATGCGTGTCATGTAACAACATGAGTACATGCCACGCTCAAGATGCGCTGGTGGCCGTTTTGCTATTTTCAGTTATACCAAATTTGGTATTACGGGGCGTGAATGGACGACGAAGGTATGATACTGGCGCAAACATGATAAACATGAGATGCGTGTCTTGTAACAACATGACTACATGCTACTTTATGATGCGCTCACGGCCGTTTCGCTAGCTTCACATATGCCAAATCTACTATTACGTGACAACAATGGATGACCAAGATACGTGACTGGTGCAAACATAATATTCTTGAGATGCGTGTTGTGTGTGAACATGACTACATGCCACAGTCAAGGCGCCAATACGTTTCGACATGGCCCGGTGCGCGTTCTGGCCGGCGTTCATTTCGTCACGTCACGCTGACAACGCCAGGCGCCAGTCCTGCCATATACTCGAAGGCGCGCGCCGCGCTGTGTTGCTTTGACGCATGCGCGTTTCAGCGCGTTCGGCGTCCCTCCGTCACGAAAGAAGCGAGACGTGGTGCTGTGAATGGGAAACGCATCGGCATAGAGTAATGCTACTCTATGGCATCGGGGCGAAAATGCAGCATGTTGCATTTCGCGCTGGTTGCCGTCGGGCCGCGCCGACGGACGCTGGTCGCGCCTGACGTCAGACTATGGAGTGCTCGTGTTTTGCTAATGTAGCGTCACTGTGCCCAGCGTGCGTGCGCGACAACGCTACATTAGAGTATAATGAGCCCTTCATGATGCGCTCGTGGCCGTTTCGCTGGCTCCACATATACCAAATTCGGTGTTACGTAACGTAAATGAATGACGAAATATATGACTGGTGCAAAACATGGCAATCGTACACGCGTGTCATGTTAGAACATGACAACATACCACGCTGATAGCGTGCTCGCGGCCATTTCGCTAGCTCCACATATACTAAATTTGGTACTACGTGACGTGAATAGATGCCAAAAGTAAACGACATATCTAAACATAATATCATGACACGGAAGTCATGTACGGCGTAATTTAACCTCCACCTCTTAACGTTGTTCTGATTTTAAAGTGACATATCAACATTTCTCATTCATGCTTCGCATATCATCCATTGCCAATGTACGTGGGATCTGCCGATTCTTCGGAAGTTGGAAGTTTGGCGCCAACCTTTGTCTTTACGTCTGTGTCGTATTTCCTTCTGATATGTAGTACAGCACTAATACAATGTAAGTATGTTTTTTGAAGAGTACTTATTAGATATTGCACACAACTGTGACGAATTTTACGTCTGTTTTTTTTTTTCGCTTGCAGGGGAAACACAGATGATGAAGGACCCTGAGGCCCGAGCAATACAGCGTACGGCTACACAGACGTATCACCTGCGGCATCGCAGGAACGGAATGAAAACCTGAACAATTTCTTTTCTTCATGTCGGAGTAACTATTTACTGCCTTACGCCGTTTTAGTGTGAGAGTTTTTTTCTACACTTGTCTTTTCTCGTTATTATAGCTTGCGTTCTTTTAATCGACTTGAGCAGCATCACGCTTGAGGTGAGCGTGCAGACAAACTTTAGTGGCGTAAAAAGTAAGCGCACAAATGCAATTTAGTTTGTTTGTAATGGTAATATAACAAAAATACTCCATGCACAGAAGTTAAGTAAATATACTTTCTTCTTGTGCTGAAGTATGAGCAAAAAAGTACTGAATTAACAACTGAACCGAAATGCTGAAAGATTGATCCTCGGTTCACCGACTTACACTTCGCGCTTATTATAGACCAATCAGGTTTTACCGTAACACACCTTTGACAGCTTAGCACATGGGTTCATATTAACACATCTCAGAAATTCTTTGGAAGGTGAGACTCTATATGAGAACTTCAAACATTTGCTTTTAAATAGTGGAGATAGGCAGTCCCGCCAAAGGGGAGAATGGGACCCGTACCTGCAAAGACCAATGCGATTTTTGGGTACATAAAGAAAGATGCAGCTGATATATATATATATATATATATATATATATATATATATATATATATATATATATATATATATATATATATATATATATATATATATATATATATATATGTATATATATATATATATATATATATATATACATATAACGCGTTCGATGCTCTATTCGAAGGTCGTAGGTTCGTTTCCTCCTCACGGCTGGGTATTTTTTTCACCCACTTTTCTTTCTTCTTATTTACAATCCATTGGTTCTAATAACTTCCCCTGTACATTCCTTGGCATTACTGTCTGTTAGATCTCATTAATAATGTGTCAAAACACGAAAAAACGAGCCCTTAGGTATACACTTCTTTCCCTTATATATATATATATATATATATATATATATATATATATATATATATATATATATATATATATATATATATATATATATATATATATATATATATATATATATATTGTAGCGAAGCCTCCGAACGCTGAAATGGGTCGAACTCTTGAGTACCTTCTAGTGGGGCTACCCAACAAGGACGCCGCTCGCGCTGAGAGCCCGTGCTTGGCTGTGACTGTCGCCATTATATATTCTCGCTCGTTGCCGGCTAGTAAACGCCTTAACAATTTGGTGGAGAGTGCTGCGATCCCTGTCTATGCCTTTGGAGCTACGATCACGTACCCTGCCATCTACTATGTACCACGACGCTTCTCAGCAAACGCCTCCTCCAATGCCACCCCTTGTCCCGGTGTCCCCAGAATCCGCGATCCACCCATCTTCACTGGCGCTGATGGCACTGACGTGGAGGACTGGCTCGCTATTTACGAGCGCGTGAGCGTCCTCAACAAATGGGACGAGGACGGCAAGCTGACCAACTTGGTATTCTACCTTACGGGTGTTGCCAGTTTGTGGTATAACAACCACGCGTCCGATTTTGCCACCTGGTCCGATTTCAAGACCGCAATCATCAACGTCTTCGGCCGTCCTGCTGTTCGCAAGCTACAAGCCGAGCAGCGCTTGCGTGAACGTGCTCAGGAGGCTGGTGAGTCATTCACCAGCTATATTGAAGACGTCCTGGACCTATCCAACAAATCTAATCCCACCATGTCCGAGTCTGACAAGATCCGGAACATCATGGAAGGCATTGACGATGATGCCTTCACGATGCTGCTCGCCAAAAACCCCGGCACAGTGGCTGAGGTCATCACACTGTGCCAGAGCTACGAGGAGCTCCGCCGGCAGCGTTCGATAACCCGACGCTCCCCACCACGAGCTGCAACGCTTGCTGGCTTGGAGGCCAGTTGTGACCAAGTGGCGTTGATGGCAGACCTAAAGTCCTTCATCCGTGAGGAAATCGCGCGTCAGTTCTCGCTTCTGCCCTTCGCCCACCAACCGACTGTTCAACAATCGACTACTACCCTTCTCCCTCCCATCCGTCGAGCGATTGAACACGAAATAGCGGAGGTAATGCCTGCGTACCACCCCCCACAGCCTCCGGCTCCTGCGCCCCTGAGTTACGCGCAAGTGGTCGCCAGGCCGCCCCAAGTCGTTCCAGCTGCAGCTCGACCTCCGTCCTTTGCAGCGGGTGTGCCCGCTACGTATGTTGACGTAACGCCTCAGCCTCAGCTTCAGTCCACCATGCAGCCACCGTTCCGTCCATCAGCCCTTGCGACATGGGTGAGGCCTACCCCGGTGAACAGATGGCGCACACCCGACAACCGGCCCATCTGCTTTGCGTGCGGTTACGCCGGTCACGTGGCCCGTTATTGCCATCGCGTACAGCCGGCTCCAATTTCTTCACCTGTTGCTGGCCAACTCAGCCGTCTTTATCGCGAAGAACCGCCGTCTATGCGACCTCGATCTCGCCCAGGTCCATCTCGACGATCGCCGTCTCCACGACGTCGTTCCCTGTCCCCCATGCGGCCAAGTGCGGCAGCTCATGAGCGGGAAAACTAGTCGTCGCAGTCCCCGAGGCAAGGACTGCGACGCTATCGCAATGTGAAAGCTCTCAGAGCAGCCCCTAGAATGTCATTGACGTGTTTGTGGACGGTGTTTGTGCATCGGCTCTTATTGACACTGGAGCTGCCGTATCAGTTATGGACGAAAAACTCTGCCGCTTACTTCGAAAAGTGACGACGCCGCTTTCTGGGTTATCCCTCCGTACTGCAAGTTTGCACCGCATTCATCCTACAGCAGGGTGCACAGCTCGCGTTGTCATCCAGGACGTTCTGTATGTCGCCCAGTTCATCATCATTCAGGCATGCTCTCATGACGTCATACTGGGATGGGACTTTCTCTCCCGCCATGACGCCGTCATCCATTGTGCCGCCGCCGAAATTGAGCTCTCACCCTTCTTGCATTTGACGCCAGAAGACAGTCCCCCGACACTGAGCAAGATTCTAACGAAAGACGATACAACAGTGCCTCCAAACTCGACGACAGCTGTGTCTGTCTACTGCGCTGGTCTCTCCGACACCATTGGACTTGTTTCGCCATCTGACCACGCTTGCAGCAGGAAAGGGTTGCTAGTACCTTTCGCGACCGTGCAGGTCAACCAGGGCCACACTGCTATTTTTGTAACCAACCCGTCCTCGTACGCTGTTAACTTGCTTCGAGGGGAATGTCTCGGCAGAGTGGAACCAGTCGACGACGCACAAGTCCTGGACGTACCCGATGACACGCGCGGTCCCAGGTCGTGTACCATCAATGCTGTTTCCACTTCTGATTCGTCATCTGCTGATGTATTTGGCCCCTCCATCGCTGACAACCTTACGGCCGTACAGCGTTCCCAACTTCTGGACCTGTTGCAAGAATATCGTTCTTCTTTCGATGTCGGGCGAAGTTCTCTCGGTCGCACGTCCGTTGTTACGCATCGCATCGACACTGGTGCCCATCCACCTTTACGGCAACGTCCATATCGCGTGTCACCTGCTGAACGTCGAGTAATTAATGATCAGGTTGACGATATGCTCCGACGCGATGTTATTCGGCCCTCGGACAGTCCATGGGCGTCTCCTGTTGTTCTTGTTGCGAAGAAAGACGGTTCTGTGCGGTTCTGTGTGGACTACAGACGGCTCAATAAGATCACTCGCAAGGATGTTTATCCACTGCCACGCATCGATGACGCGATTGACAGCCTTCATGGAGCCGATTTTTTTTCTTCTCTCGATCTGCGCTCGGGGTACCTGCAAGTACCCATGGCTGACGACGCTCGACCAAAGACCGCCTTCATCACGCCAGACGGCTGGTACGAGTTCAACGTCATGCCGTTTGGTCTATGTAATGCACCTGCGACCTTTGAGCGCATGATGGACACCGTTCTGCGCAACTTGAAATGGTACACGTGCTTGTGTTACCTCGACGATGTCATTGTCTTTGCTCCGGATTTCTCCACGCATCTCCAACGTCTGAAAGAAGTTTGCGCACGTGTGAGCAATGCCGGCTTGCAACTAAATCTGAAAAAGTGCCGCTTTGCAGCACGGCAACTCACCACACTGGGGTACGTCGTGTCCAAAGACGGCATTCTTCCTGATCCTGCCAAGCTTCAGGCCATGGCCGAATTCCCCAAACCTGCATCTGTCAAAGAACTGCGTAGTTTCGTGGGCCTGTGCTCATACTTCCGACGCTTCATACGAAATTTCGCCACGATAATATCACCGCGGACGAAGCTCCTTGGAAGCAACGGGCCCTTCAATTCGTGGTCATCCGAGTGCGACGACGCGTTCGCGAAGCTCCGCCATTTGTTGACGTCGCCTCCCATTCTACGCCACTACGACCCTACAGCCCCAACGGAGGTGCACACGGACGCCAGCGGAGTAGGCCTCGGCGCTGTCCTGGCGCAGCGAAAACCCGGATTCCCTGAATATGTCGTAGCATATGCAAGCCGTACGCTCACGAGAGCCGAGAAAAACTACACCGTCACGGAGAAAGAGTGCCTGGCGATCGTCTGGGCTCTTACAAAGTTTCGACCTTATTTGTATGGTCGCCCATTCGATGTCGTCACCGACCATCATGCACTATGCTGGCTTTCATCATTGAAGGATCCCTCAGGCCGTCTCGCCCGTTGGGCTCTTCGCTTACAAGACTACGACATCCGCGTGCTGTACCGCAACGGACGCCAGCATGCTGACGCCGACGCCCTCTCGCGCTCCCCTCTGCCTGAAGGTGATGTGCTCTGCTCAGTATCCACGGCTGCTGTTTCTGCCATTGATGTTGACATCATCGCTACCGAACAGCGAAAGGATAATTGGATCGGCACGCTCATCGACATGCTCTCTGATCCATCCGCAACGCCATCCACGCGTGCCTTGCGTCGTCAAGCTCGCCGTTTCACCATCCGTGACGGCCTTCTACACCGACGCAATTACGACGCCGACGGCCGGCAGTGGTTACTCGTGATACCCCGCAGTCTGCGGTCAGAAATATGTGAATCCTTCCATTCTGATCCGCAATGCGCGCACTCTGGGGTATTCAAGACCTACCATCGCATTCGACAACGCTACTTTTGGCGCGGCATGTACCGCTATGTGCAGCAGTTCGTTCGCTCTTGCCTCACTTGCCAACGCCGTAAACCGTCAGCACACATGTCGCACGCCGGTCTGCAACCGTTACCTTGCCCTGACCGTCCCTTTGGGCGCGTAGGTATCGATTTGTATGGACCACTTCCTCTGACGTCGGCTGGTAACCGCTGGGCCATCGTTGCCGTTGACCATTTAACGCGATACGCCGAAACCGCCGCTCTCCCTGCGGCTACTGCGCGCGATGTTGCGTCCTTCCTGCTGCATCGATTTATACTGCGCCACGGACCACCCCAAGAGCTTCTCAGCGATCGAGGCCATGTCTTCTTGTCGGAAGTGATCGAAGCCATTCTGACGGAGTGCCATTCTGTCCACCGCAAAACTACTGCTTACCACCCACAGACGAATGGCCTCACCGAACGCTTTAACCGCACTCTCGGCGACATGCTTTCTATGTACGTCGCTGCCAACCACACTAATTGGGATAATACACTGCCCTTCGTCACCTACGCCTACAACACCGCCCCTCAGAGCACGACTGGTTTTTCACCCTTCTACTTGCTGTACGGAAGGCACCCGTCGCACACCATGGACACGATACTCCCGTACACGCCGGATCTATCTGAGTGTACAGCGATTTCCGAGACAGCCAGGCTTGCTGAAGAGTGTCGCGAGCTTGCCAAGACTTTTACGACGCAAGAGCAAGAGCGGCAGAAGAGTATTCGTGATGGCTCCACCACTTCTGAGCCCACGTTCTTTCCTGGTGCGCTTGTATGGCTCTCGATCCCGACATCTGCAGCTGGCCTCTCTTCCAAGCTACGTCCCAAATACGAAGGCCCCTACCGTGTCATCGAGCGCACCTCACCCGTCAACTATCTGATCGAACCCGTTGAACAATCTTCGGACATGCGCCGCCGTGGGCGAGACATCGTCAACGTGGAGCGCCTGAAGGCTTATTATGACCCGCTCATAGTAAGGAGCTGTTAGGTCGCCAGGCGGCTCCCTCTTCGACCCCGGGGTAATTGTAGCGAAGCCTCCGAACGCTGAAATGGGTCGAACTCTTAAGTACCTTCTAGTGGGGCTACCCAACAAGGACGCCGCTCGCGCTGAGAGCCCGTGCTTGGCTGTGACTGTCGCCATTATATATTCTCGCTCGTTGCCGGCTAGTAAACGCCTTAACAATATATATATATATATATATATATATATATATATATATATATATATATATATATATATACAAATTGATAAGATACTTCGAAGGGAATTATCGGTAAACTGCACATCCTTCGTCCATCCATTTGCACCAACACTGTCTGGGTCTCTGTCTATTGTCTAATATTTATCGATTGTCTATTATTTGTCTATTGAATCAAATGTAACGAAGACAATTTCTACATGGTGTTTTCAGTAATCACCGTGTTGCATTCACTTGGCATTTTGAGGGTGAAGCTCCTTAAGTTGTGGGTCTGTACATGCTAAAAGTTTGAAGTTTATTTTGCTTCCATTACACAAACAATGAAACAAAAAGATACAAAGACCTGACAAAAGGCTACTTCTCTTGTTGGCACTCAGGATCAGTGGTACAAATGGCAATACAAAATTCACCACGAAAATTCATATTTAAAATTGTCACATGAATTGTCACGTGCAGATCAAATTATGAATTTTATATGAAAAACGTAACATGTAGGTAAGTTAAATTAATCCGTAGAGAGACAGCCTGCCTGCCTGCCTGCCTCCCTGCCTGCCTGCCTGCCCTGCCTGCCTGCCTTGCCTGCCCTGCCTGCCTGCACTGCCTGCCCTGCCTGCCTGAGGAGCTTGGTCTTGAAACTATACGAAGTCGTTAAATACACGAAAAGCACTGACGCCATCTAGTGATAATATTTCCAAGTACATATGTATATATACACACAACACCATCAAATGACCTGTAGCGTCATCATCATCGCCATTCATCATCATCGTCATTTTTCTAGCCACCGCACTGCGCCTCTCGTGCAGCTGATGCGACAGCTCGAGGCGCGAGCTGAGGAGATCAAGCTCACGTGCCTGGCGGTTCGGACGTGGCAGCGGCCACCGCTCCTCTTCGGCAATCGCCCCTGATGATAAAGTGGCGAGAGAACGACACGACCACGTTGGCCACAGTCCCGTCTTCCTCTCCCGCTACATTGGTGACCACGGACACACGAACAAGTGACCAGCGCTGCACTACTGCCACCGAACTACGCGGCCATGCTCCAGTCAGCACAAGCCTGGCAGCCTCAATTCGACCCGCGACTGCCCCCATTCCGGACCTCTCGCCTAGTGTCGTGGTTCGAGGAGTTTGCGGCGGCCTTGTATCACAACGGCATCTGGATCCAAGAGCTCATGTACGAGGTATTGGAATACCATCTTCCACATGACCTCAAACACCACCTCACGTACTTCTTCTGAAGCCCTCACCCGTACGATCACTTGCGAGATGATGTGCTCACGTTTTACGGCCTTAAACATGCTCCTCCTCCCAAAAATGACACAACTGCACCTGGCTCATCACTTTCCAGGACGCCTCTCGCCCCACAGCCAGTCCAGACCATTCCCCTGCCCGCAACTGGCCACATAGATTGGACACCGGCTGCTGCCCCGTGCACCGTCGCATTCGCTGCAGAGACTTGGTCGGCTGAACTGTCTGTCTCGGGCGATTCGACGACCTCAGCTGGGCCAGCTGACTTTCCTGCAGACTCCCCGCCTGTCCCGGCACCTGTGGAGGCCCGTGACACCACTCACACTATGGACCCAGAGCCCGCTGTGACACTGCACGCCATCAGTTTCCTCTGCACACCGGTGCCTGCTGCTCAAAACCTCGTGGACTGCCAGCACCTACTAACATCATCCTCGATGTATCCTACAGAAGTTCAAGCCCCTGAGCATGTACAGCTGAACGTGCATGATGCTGTGACGATGTCAGGAAATCCCGAGGGCCGCATGCCTGGCTCACCACAGGTGGAGCACACCGTGAATGCCCCAACAGATGCGCAGTTAAAATCCGCCTATCACTACGTACGCGTGCTTGAGCATTTCAACGCCGTCGACGGCCCATGACAACTGTGACGCGACATACCCGCCGCTCGATCTCGCATCACCAAACGTCGGTTCTAGCTCGAACAACGCGACGATTCATCGGCGTACGCCTACGCGTTACACGTCGCCAAAGGTCGGAAAAAGCAATCTATCAGTGCCCTCTGAGCCGGCTCGTTATCACTGTAAATCATGTCGCACTTCATCGGTCCAAAGCGCACCGTTTTTAACTTATCTGCACACTACTCGGCCGACCAGGCGGCCACCGCAGCCGGTAATGTGCCACCGGAAGTGACGGTACCAGCACGGTAAACACACTACCAGGGTTGACCGCACTCCCTGTCGACGTTCCCACCAGCTCCAACGAGGAAGTAACACTAGACCCTCTGGACTGGCCCTACTACGCTCATGCTACAGTCCATCTTTTAACCATCAGTGTCCGAGTGCGCGCGACAATCGACCGCACCGAATTGGCCCGCGTGTGTTCTCGGCCCTTGACCATTTTTCACCTTGTCGTTGGTACTCGCTATCGACAAAAGTGTCCCTTCATCACGACCCTCGCCCGCTCCTTCCAACAGCGTGCCTGCGTAGCCACCCTCGTCCGCTGCGCCATTCCCAGTGTCGCCCGCCAGAGACCCACTGGTTGCCGATTGTCCCTTCAAGTTGACGACCTGGACTGCTCACGGACCCCGTTTCGTTTTGCAAACCTAACGCGCTTGTATATACGCTCTCATTATTTTCATTCCGGCTTCATTTCGGCGGAGGGGAGTAATCTGTAGCGTCATCATCATCGCCATTCATCTTCATCGTCATTTTTCCAGCCACCGCGCTGCGCCTCTCGTGCAGCTGATGCGACAGCTCGAGGCGCGAGCTGAGGAGATCGAGCTCACGTGCCTGGCGGTTTGGACGTGGCAGCCGCCGCCGCTCCGCTTCGGCAATCGCCCTGGATAATGAAGTGGCGAGAGAACGACACGACCACGTTGGCCGCCGTCCCGTCTTCCTCTCTTGCTACAGACCATTTCATGAACTAGAGGTGGCTACATACTCCCATTACTACTACTACAGAGGAGGGAATGACCCACAACCTGAGAAGCTTCGCCACTTAAAACTTGGACCGTATCCCGCTAAAGAGAACAGTGTTAGATTCGAAGCAGCGGGCACTAACACTTACACTTAACCAGAGTATGTACACTGTTTGCTACCCTGCACGTTAGGAAACGCATGAGGGGGTAAAAAGAAAAAAGCGAGTGAGAGTATTTCCCAATACTTATGCAGTAAACGGCTTCCCAGGTAGTCGCGCAGTGCTGTTGCCTTCAAGCACTGCAGCTGGAGTCGTTTTGCTTTTTTGGGCAGATATGTAGTGCGACCATGTATCTTCTTTGAGTTGCCGGTGATCGAGTCTACTGAAGACACCGTGGAGAGTATGGCTATCTTATTCTCATTGGAGATTTTGCACATGATAAGCTCTAAGATGCATGGCCAGGAAATAAATGGCAAAAGACACTGCACCGAATTTCACTCAGTAGAATCGGAACAAAGACAAATTTGTTGAATATTCTGTGTGAGAAATTTTACGACTAGTGTAGCGCTTTTGTTGCCTCATGGCCTTTCCCATCAGATGGAAGCTTACAGAAAGCCGCCAAAGTAAACTTTCTTAGTAGAAACTTTCTCGTAATTAGTGCTGTCATGAGACTTCCTTTTGTTGCCTCATTAATTATGTCAGAGCAGGCAATATGTGAACCATTGCGCTGGTACAATTTCTCAAAGGTAATCAGAGGAACGACGCGTCGGATGCAGAGAGCCTCGGCTGCCATCGCATCGAAACTAATTATTTTCCTACGAACAGGCAACTACGGCAGTACACTGCGTTTACCATATGTTTTTTTTCTGTTTTTTGTTGTATGAGTACCATTAGAATGTTTGGAGGCCTTCATTGTGAACTCACTTCTCCGTGAAAATTGTATTACATCAGCAGAAGTTGCCTAACCCTCATCATCAGCGGGTGTTGTTTGCAGGCATTGTTTACACAAGCATGTAAAAACTAGAGCCACAACCACCAACTAGTTAGAGTCTGCCAGTAAGTGCTTCAAGCTAGCTGGATTACTACGCAGTAAACAGAAGTGACATGCTCCTCGTGGCTTTACTGAGAGAGCTGGCAGCTTGTGTATACGTTCCCGAAATGACACTCTCGTTGTATAACCGAGAAACTCGCCTTGGTGGCTTGTTGCCACGTAGGCGTGCTCAAGGCGACTAATACACTGGGGAAAGTCATTTCAACATGTTAGTTTTTCCTTATTGTCAGAGTGTTTACGTGCGCTCGTTCAATGACGCCCAATCAGCTTGATAGAATGTGAATGTGTCATTGCACAGGAACCATATAGGCGAGCTGAAGGGTGCGTAAAACATTGTTGGCACAAACTTAAAAGAAGACGAAAAAAAAAAGAGACTGAAAAGCACCCCATAGCGACAGACTTTCAATTAACCGTAGCTCATTTTCTAAGAATAAAAGTCAGTTGTGAGGATGCGCTTTCCAGTGGCACTTCTTCCTTCTTCTTTCAAGTTTGCGCCAATGATGTTTTTTACACAGATGTACTCCAACTAGCCCGACAGCATACGTTACTGAGCTGACGTTTAAAAATCTTCTTAGGGTGGTAAAGTTGTCCTCAGTAATGAAGCAAAAGCTACATACAGATCAAAAGCATGCGAGCGCTGAGGCAAATGAGTGTAGTTCAATAACTGCCTTCCACGCGAGAAATATATGAAAACCAAACATCATTGCTTCGTTTCTTACATTAGATTATTTTAAGGAGCCCACAACACGTGCAAGTATTTGCTTTGCATTACACGATATCGTTTCGTGTTATCGGTAGCGTGAGAATGTCGCATCTTTTTATGTGCGCCCCGAAAATCTACAGGAGGAAAGATGAATGCAGGAAGGAGGATCACATAATAATTCTTATGAAGTGATAGGGCAACGCCCCTATAGGTCGGCACGCTTTTGTTGCACTCGGCACGGTAAGGTAAGTGGCGGCAACGGAGGAGTAGAATGGCTTGCGAGGCCAGCTGAACCACCTGGCGCTCCGTCCTACTCATTTTCATTCTTCCGCAGGATTCATCACCCTCGGTTTTTTATGGTTCATGGATTGACGGTATTTCAACTAAACTGTCTTAATAGACTCTGTTCTATTGCCGTCATCATAGTAGTAGTTGTAGTGGTAGTCGTAGTAGTATACTATATAGTAGTCAGGCTGGTAACTTGGCCAGAGGGGAAGTGCATAAGAAATTGGCCGCGGAACTGAGTGCTTCGCTGGAAATCTCGTCGAAAGACGATAGTCTTGTGTCGACCAAGCAGCCATTTATGTTTTTCGTTGCCTCACACAGCGCCATCTGTGTGGTGGATTGGCCACTTCTGGTTGACATCGATGAAAGAGAGGCGGCGCGGCTTGATGCATGGAGTCCATCTTGCAGCACCGTCTGGGAACATGACTTTGATTGATATGTGGGGTTTAACGTCCCAAAACCACCATTTGATTATGAGAGATGCGGGAACATGACTTTGTGCAACACCCAGAGCAACTGCGACGTGGCAGCACCATGTCGTCGACAGAGTGCTTTTTAGTGCATAGCGTCGCGATTTCATTGCAGCGTTAGAAACACTAGGGTCTTTAGAATAATAGGATAACGTATCTGTACTTTGTAGTAAAGAAATCCACCGCCTGATACTTCCGTAATTATTTTGAACCTCTGATATTTTAGCATTTGCCTGTTGATCGACAACGCTCATAGGTAGGAGCGCAGCCACTAGCTCTAGATCGCTGGGCGTTCAGCAAGTGCTTAAGATTTGGCCGGTTTGCTTAATCGTGGGACATACAGGCTGGTAGGCAAACAGACTGACACTAATGTGTTCAGATATCATGAAAAAGACTCCCGTTTTTTAAAACATGTATAAAAAATAGTCATCATACCAAAAGCAATGGTGACAATGTCTAATTATGATGGCAATTGCGCTTAAAATGGCGATGTGTCGGAGCACGTAATTTCACCAACAAGTCATATGTACTCAAAGGCGCACAGCTTCGCCGTACGGTGGTTCTCAAGGTATGAAAATTGCTGAATTTTTTTTTTGTAGATCTTCCTGTAGGAATGAAGTCTTAACTGAAGTATAGGCAGGGTATTAGCCCGAAGTGTTACACAGTAATAAAAATTGTTTCTTTTTTTTTCTTGTTGTCACCCACGTCATTGTTCCTTCAATAACGGGTGCGCTAACAGCAACCTCCTCTTTTTCGTTTCACTCGACTTCGATACTTAGATAAACCTTACCCATGATCGCTTGTCATATTTAGACAAGGACAGTGGTACGCATAGCTAATGCGGCACAGTTTTTTAGGGGCGAAGCTCCTTATGGCGTGGCTTGGGCGTCCCTCGTTGTAGAGCGTAAGCCCCGGTGGCACATACACGAAAGAGCTGTTCTTAGAATGACCACTGGATGGCAGTACATTATATGATGAATACATGATGAAAAGTTGTGAGATGGCGGTACTTGGAGAGTTCACTAGATAGACGGACTGATGGATGGACATGCAGATGGACGGACAGGCTTATGGACGCAAGGACGAACAGACAGACAGAGGTGCGGACGCATGGACGGATGGAGAGATAGAGGGATGCCTGCACGAATGATGAACAAACGGACGGCCGGAAGAACAGGCGCACGGACACACCAACGGTCTGTGCGTCCCTGCGTCCATCTATGCGGACATCTGCCCGTCCATGCGTGTGTCTGTTCATGCGTCCGTCCCTGCGGTCGTCCATGCATCCGCCCCTGCGTCCGTTCATGCGTCCATCCATGCATCTGTCTGTGTGTCCTTTTGCACATCTATTCAACACTCCAAGTACCACCATCTCGCATGTTTTCATTATATATTCCTCATATAGAAGTACCGCCATCCAGCAGACATTCCAAGGACCAAACGAGAGGTGGCACACGCACACTTCTTAACGACTAGCGCTTCGGGTCTACTTACCACCTTTAACCACCTCGAGGTCAGGGTATATAGTAGTTCACTGTATTCATGGCACTGCGGCCCAACGCTCACTAAACCTTTCTAAAACCAAGGAGGTTACGCCCAGCGAGTATAACGTAGCAACTTTTTTTTCTCAAATAGTGCTGAATGTACATGCCAGTGGCTGCTAATGGGGAATGAGTGACAGGAGCATTCAGCTTTTAGTTAACGCGCACGCCGAGAGCTTTTGTTGTTCACCAAAGCACTGGAAAAATCTCCCTCCGGCACCACCTTGCAGGTCCAAATGTAACACTTGTTACAAACTACGACTACGACTACGAGGGACGAATGGGTGCCACTTTAAGAAGCTTCGCCCCTAAAGAAACAGAAAGAAAGCGCACCACGTCATATTTACAAGCGATAGTTCCCGACAAACACGTCAGCCAATAGTCATTGCTCGCAATAGCTTTATGGGCTGTTGCTAACATACAACGCGGTAAAGACTTGGGTGCATTTGCTTTATTACACTTGCATCAGGGGACAGAAAGGCCAGCACGAGCAGCAAACAAGTTTAGTGGGACGATGAATGGCCTTCAAGCGATAGTTGCCAAAAAAAAAAACAAGTTGGCAGATCCCACGTATACAGTGGGAATCGATGATATGCGAAGCACGAATGAGAAATGTTGAGTTGGAGGTAAACAATGCCGTGCATGACTTCCGTGTCATGATTATCATGTTTAGATGTGTCGTTCATCTTCAATATCTATTTACGTCACGTGATACCAAATTTAGTATACGTGGAGCTAGCGAAACGGCCGTGAACATGCTATGAGCATGGAATGTTGCAATGTTCTTACATGACACGCGTGTCAGGACTATCATGTTTGCGCCAGTCATCTATTTCGGCATCCATTGACGTCACGTAACAGCAAATTTGGTATATGTGGAGCTAGCAAAACAGCAAAAGGTGCATCATGAAGGCCCCAAAATAGTTCAATGTAGCGTTCACGCGCACGCACGCTAGGCACATCGACGCTACGTTAGCAAAGCGCGAGAACCCTATAGACTGACGCCTGGCGCGACCAACGTCCGTCGACGTGGCCCGACGGTAACCGGCGCGAAATGCGACATGCTGCATTTCGCGCTGTTGCATTACCCAGACAACACGGCTTCTCCCTCGTTTCGTGACGGAGGGACGCCGGACGCGCTGAACCATGCATGCATCAAAGCAAGGCGGCGAGGCGCACGCCTGCGAGTATTTGGGAAGACTGGCGCCTGGCGTTGCACACGACGAAATGAACGCCGGCGAGCACGCGCACCCCGTCACCTCAAAATGTATTGGCGCCTTGACTGTGGCATGTAGTCATGTTCTCACATGACAAGCATCTCATGATTATCATGTTTGCACCAGTCACATACCTTCGTCAACCATTGGCGTCACGTAATACCAAACTTGGCATATGTAAAGCTAGCGAAACGGCCATGAGCTCATCATGAGCGTAGCATGTAGTCATCTCGTTACATGACACGCATCTCATGTTTATCATGTCTGCACAAGTATCATACCTTCGTCATCAATTCACGTCCCGTAATATCAAACTTGGTATAAGTGAAGCTACCGAAACGGCCGCTAGCGCATCAGGAGCGTGGCATGTATTCATGTTCTTACATGACACGCATGTCACGATTTTTATGTTAAGGTCTGCCGCTTATGTTCGCCATTGAATCATGCCATACCATACCAGTTTCGCAACATTCCATGTAAACGAAACCACCGCAAGAGCAGCAGGGACATGAAATGTAAATCTTGACATTCGTGACATACATGTCATACTTTTCATGTTATGACTAGTAAAATATGTTTTTCATACAGTCATGTTATGCCATACCAAATTTGGTACCGATACCATTATCGAAACGGCCAGGAGACCTGAAAGTATAGGTGGTTAGATAGATAGATAGATAGATAGATAGATAGATAGATAGATAGATAGATAGATAGATAGATAGATAGATAGATAGATAGATAGATAGATAGATAGATAGATAGATAGATAGATAGATAGATACACTCGAAGTCACCGAAGTTCGCTAAGAAATGCTTCGTGTTTAAAACACTTTAGCGAACAGTCAACAGGGCGAACTCTCTCGTAATCACATCATGGGCTGTTGCTAACATAATAAGCAGTAAACACTTGGGTGCATTTGCTTCATTACACTTGCATCAGTGGACAGAAAGGCTGGCACGCGCAGCAAACACGTTTAGTGGGACGATGTATGGCCTTCAAGCAATAGTTCCTGAAAAACACTTCAGCGAACAGTCAACAGCACGAACTGTCTCGCAATCACGTCTCAGGCTGCGTCCAACATGTTGAGCGGTAAACAGGTAAGTGCATTTTCTTCATCAAACTTGCGTCGGGGGACGGAAAAGCTGGCGCGAGAAGCAAATAAGTATAGTGGGACGCAGTATGGCTTTAGCTTTTAGCGTGCTCACAGTTTGACGACAGCCAATGTCTGGTTATGCATTCATGGGCTCGAGAGATTGCTTTTGTTAATTATTAATTTGTTCCTTGCCCTAGAGGAGCAGTATCCTTATATGTGGAGGCAACTTGTTTTTGCCAGTTCCTCACGACAGCTGCTTGACATCGAGCGGCCATGCTAGTGGGAAGAAAAGTGGAAGATGCGTTGGGCATAGGATCAATCGAACGTTCTGCATAGTCAACGTGTCCTGCCTTAATTCTAATGTTCTAGGTATGACTGTAGCCGATCACTTTGACGAAGCCACTACATCGCTCAAGAAAATGCTCGACGCACCGCCTTCCAGGACCAAGTATATAAGTATTTTTTTTCATTTGCCTAAAATAAACAATTAAAACAAACCACTTGTGCATTTTGAGCCTAAAACTCATTGGTATGTGAAATCGACCATTACTAGATCCAGTGTAACTGAATATTTCTTGAAATGCTAAAATAAGTTATCAGCTAAATAAGTTAAAGCTTCCAAAACTTCATTTTTTTCTCAGGGCCACTAGGAGGGCCTAAGAATAACATTATTGAGCAAAACTTTGAGGTTTACGAAGAAGGCATCCTAATGCGCGCCTGAAGGAATGGCAGGTAGTACTTCCGAAGCCAGTCTCAAGTGAAGTGTGTAAGAACTTTACTGGACATGGTATAACTTTATTGGAGTCCCAAGGTACTGATACTTCGGGAAGCCGCATGCCTCTATGAAAAAGCTGGTGGCTCTACCCGTGATGGGAACGGAAGTTCCGTGGCAACTTCACGGGCCCTCTGGATGGGATGGAGTTGTGTGTGAGGAAAATCCTCCAAGTGCCCCTTCGAGATGGATGAATAGGAATTAAGGACTGGACACAGCCAGAGCGTGTGATTCAAAGTACTTAGTCATGGCCGGTTAAGAGCAAGACTTCGAATGGTCGGACTTTATTATATTAAGCGATCGAGGAATCGCATACGAACATGTTTGCAAAAGTCGAAGCTTGCCACAGCCTGAGGCCTGTTAATTTTACAGCAGAAGGAGGGGGGATTTTTTTTTTGGCAGATGGCAGTGGGAAACAATTATGTGACGGGCATATAATAGATCATTATAGCTGACGTCGTTACGAGCCTAACTATCCATGTTGGCGCCGTACGTGAAATCGCGTCCGATGATACGAGCCCTGAAGCTCGCGAAACGACCGCGAGCGCATCATGAGCGCGGCATGTCGCCATGTTTTTATAGGACACGCATGTCATGATTATCATGTTTGCACTAGTCATACACCTTCGTCATTCGTTGGCGTCATGGAACACCTAATTTGATAGATTGATAGATTGATTGATTGATTGATTGATTGATTGATATGTGGGATTTCACGTCCCGAAACCACCATATGATTACGAGAGACGCCGTAGTGGAGGACTCCAGATATTTCGACCGCCTGGAGTTCTTTAACGTGCACCTAAATCTGAGCACAAGGGCCTACAACATTTCCACCTCCATCGGAAAGGCAGCATCAGCAGCTGGGATTCAATACCACGACCTGCCATAAACACCATCTTTGGTATATGTAAAACTTGCAAAATGAGCGCGAGCATACTATGAGCGTAGCGTGTTGTAATGTTTCACATGACACGCATGGTTGTTTTACATGACACACATAGTTACATGATTGTCATGTTTGGCAGGGTCAGTTGCCTTCGCCGCCCGTTCGCGTGACGTAATACCAAATTTGGTATATGCGAAGCTTGCAAAACAGCAGTGAGCGCATTATAAGCGTGGGATGTAGTCATGTTCTTACATGACGCGCTTCTCATAATTATAACGCTTGCGCCAGACATGTACCTTCATCGTCCATTCACGTTCACAGTACCGAATTCGGTATATGTGAATCTAGCGAAATGGCCGTGAGTGCACCATGAGCGTGACGTGTAGTCATGACTTACATAACATGTATGCCATGATTTCAACGTTATGACCTGTCACTTATGTTCGCCATGTAGTCATGTCTCACCATAACAGCTTTGCGATATGTCGTGTGAACAAAACCAGCACAAGAGCAGCAAGTTTAATAAAAGTAAATCATGACATTCATGACATACGTGTCACCATGTCACCAGATAGATAGATGTGACATACGTGTCACCAGATAGATAGATAGATAGATAGATAGATAGATAGATAGATAGATAGATAGATAGATAGATAGATAGATAGATAGATAGATAGATAGATCTGAGGGCATTGCCCTCTTTGAGACCCTATCTTAGATTAGTAACGTGGGATACAAGTCTTAGTTCATCACTTACCTCTGCAGTGAGCTTGTTTGGCCTTCGAGTTACAGTGCCAGTATCAATACTATGCATTTTTATCAGCACGTGTGCATACCCGAATGAAAACCTTTGCACGCATTTGAAGCGTCCACAGGTACTAATAATATATAGAGTTTTAAGCGTCAAAACCATGATACCATGACGAGGCACTTAGCGATACGCATGCCATCTATGCTCCGGAAGTTTGGGCCATCTGGTGTTTAACGAGCTTTGCAATCGCACAGTGCCCGGGCCTCTAGCACGTTTCACCTACACAAAAATGCGACCGAACTCATGACCTTCTGGCCAGTAGCCGAGAAAGCATGCATTGTTGGTGAATTCATATTTCTCAGGAGGACAACACAGTAAAATTCGTACACTATATCCTATAATAATAATAATAATAATAATAATAATAATAATAATAATAATAATAATAATAATAATAATAATAATAATAATAATAATAATAATAATAATAATAATAATAATAATAATAATAATAATAATAATAATAATAATAATAATAATAATAATAATAATAATAATAATATATTATTATTATTATTATTATTATTATTATTATTATTATTATTATTATTATTACCACCGGAGCAGTCCACACTGTAATACTGATCAAAGTTCTCAATAAAGTTGAATGAAGAGGATGTTTTGTCTCCACCCATCTGGTGGCGACAAAACATACCCGGAAAAGAAAAGGGGGATGTTTAATTATTCTTTAGGTCAGTTTAATTAAGACACGTGAACTCCCTTTAAATATTGGTATACTTTTTCTGAAGAGTCGATGGGAAAAAAGAGAGTTTACGCGTGTTTTTAAAGAGAGTCACACAAGCATTTTGTTAGCACTGGCTGACAAATGCAAGCGATACTTTTCTTCTTGGAGTGTTAAGACGTCACCTGAAAGCACCGACCACTATTGATTGCAAAATATATTTTTGCTTATTTTGTAATAATATTCACGTTTTTCACATTGCGACAAAACCTCTTGTGGATAGTGGATACATAATATAGCATTCAAATAAAAAGGTGCGGAAAGATACGTATCCCGGAAGACTTTGAAAAGTCGCAGCTTTGCCGCAAACATGATAGAAACGTGATAGCAACAAATTGCAGATGAATGCAGATGAACGTGCTGGCGAAAAATTGGAAAGTCATGCACAAAATGGCAAGCAGATTGAAACGTGCCCCGCGCTTCTTACGCAGAAATGGTGCCTGAAACGTACTCACGAGAACAGATGCACGCGAATAAGCGTCTCAGTTGTTACTTGACTGTGTCTCAAAAAGCGCACCCTTTTCGGAAACGGAGACCATGCAACAATCATTGTGACCTTTGTGCCACCGGTAACTACAATACAACAGAAGCGTTCCGGTGAAAGCCCAAGACCAGCCCAGACGTACGATTGTCCCCACCGTGAGATAAGCGTACGCAGGAGCATCCGCCCTTCCGTCTCTTTGCAGGTCAACGTACGCGTGGGAGATGAGAGCACGTGCCGCCGCATCATGACAATGTGGCGACGCGCGCTAAGTGCGCCATCTTGCAGGTAATGCTGAAAACACAATAGTCCCCCCCTCCCCAAGACGCCCGTCAACAGCGGTAAGTGCTAGATATAAATATCTTGCCGTTTGAACGTTCAAGGTGGTGCTCCTTCGTAGCTGAGTGGTTGACGCCTCGCATTTCAGATGTCTCACGTTTGATTACTTGCACCGGAGTCTTTTTCTGGAATACTTTTTTTTTCTTTGCGTTTTCATATATATAGACAAGTATACATACACGGTGAGTGACGCCGATGCCAGCGGCAAAAATTAGCCGAGAATGTTCATATAACTGCTATCGCAATAAAGTATACGTCACAGGCTTGAACAGAACGATGCCATTGAAGGACGAGACAAAGGATTCCTGTGGCCATAACGAGACGAATTTCTTCGTTAAGTCTTTGAGTTTGTCATCCGAGTTGAAGCGTTTCCCTTTGAGATATTTCTTTCTCGGGGGACTGAACACATGAGTATCGTCGGCGATGAATGGTGGCCCGTGCAAGATCTTCTGTTGTCTGAAAGTGGTTAACGTCTCATCGTTCTCAATCACCCACTTTTGCAATATGAACGCCATGCTACCCTCCCACGCACTGCTGTGGCAATCTTACAGCGCTCTTCGTAAGACCATCTGCTCACCCCTGAGTATGTGGGCAGTCCCGCATGTTCTCATCCTCTGCTGAAACTCCAATCACATTCTCAGATGTCTCACTACGTTCTCCAATAGTGTCGTATAGGATCTATGTTATTGGCCACGTTGCAACGTAATGTGCCTTTTTATTTGAACACCCCATGTATATTAAAACTGTATTTTGTGTGTTCAGATCTCCTTTTGTTGCATGACATAGCCATTTGTAATCTCAATATTCAAATTCTCACCTTTAGCGGGCGGTCAAATGAGCAACGCATTTATATTCGTAGCAAATTACCATTATATTTCGCAACGTCTAAGTTGTGTTCAGCGAATTGTGCAAATCAGGAAGTTTTAGCCGCATTATTTTTATCGCCAAATCTTGAGTTCGTACGAAGGACAAATGTTAAATGAAACCGTCAGCACGTTCAAAGAAGTGACCGCATCGAAGGTACTTTGCACATATACACCTTTTGATCTTGCAGAGCAAGATGAGAGCAAGCATTATTACTATTGACAGACTTTCATAACGGTACTGTGAAGAGGAACGATATATTAGAACGAGAAGCAGGAATATGTTCAAAGCAACCTATACGCTAACTCAAGACGCTATCAATTCAAGCTGAAGAGTGCTTTCGCTTGCGCAAAATGTAAATAGGTGAATTCGTTTGATGTCCTTATATGACCGGTATAAATACATAGACAGTAATAACTTGAGCAACTTGGTTTACACTCGAAGAAAAAAAAACTCGACCTAGATCTATACTAGACATATTCGCAGGCGGGCATTTGCTGTGTTTTGGTTGGCCACATGCTCATTTTTTCACGTCATTTCATCTTAACCCGGAAGCAGCTTATTAATGCCACGCCTTACACGCCTTACACGCCTTAAACGTTATTCTGAAGCCATAATTTCCGTACGTATTTTTTAGAGTTATCATGTACTGACATCGCTAGAACAGTTTCTGATAAATGAGTGCCATGCACGCTAGGATTTCGTTCTGTTTACTTTCAAGTGACCATTTTTTGTGAGGTCCTGTCAATAACAAGAACCCGAGCATCCCATGACGGGGCCTGAGAAGTGGCATTATAAAAAATTTAACTATAATATTTATTTCATTAACAAATATAAAGAACTGTGCAATAAACAGTAATGTCTTTTTACTGTTGCCCTAAAGTGTGCACAAGCTAGGAGGTTAGTGCGATGCCTGCTCTATGCGTTTGAATGCCAGATTTTCCAACGGAGCTTCGAAACTTCGCGAAGAGCAGCAAGCATGATGATGATGATGGTGAGACCTTAAACATGCCTCAGACCCACTCGGAGGAATCGGTGAACAATTGGTTACATGGTGTAGTGAGACGTTTTCAGTATTGACTATTTATGACTAAGAGAAAGATGACGTATGCAAAGCAAAAAAAAATGCTTAATTGTTTTGTTTTCCTTCGTACGAGACAGTATAGTCTTGACACTGTAGTCTTCATCTTCACATGTGAGCTGAGAGTGAGAAAAGTGTTTTATTTAAAAAAAAAAAATGGAGACGGGGGTCTTCGATTTTTGCAATTCGCGTTCGATACTTACCATTGTGTAGAGTAAAACTGAATCAACACGTTAACCCTAATGAAAGAAATAAACGTACATTGTTAACCGATTCTATTTAATATATATATAACCACTATGATTGCTATGTGAAGGAATTAACTGTGGCGCAAAGCAACCCATGGGGCAGGAGCTAATTTTGTTGGTGTGTGTCCTTGCACTACGACTTTTTTTTCTTCAGAAGTCATGAACCAACTGGCCCAAAAGAACGTTCTGCTATCAAGTCTGACTTTTCGCATGGCTCTGACAAAATAATTCCGCCCAATAAGCGGATAATGGTCACGATAAAGTAGAGTGTGTAAAACCAGGAGGCAATGAAAAAGTAAACAAAGCAATGAGAAATCACTTCATCTTGATCGGAATAAAGCTAGGAATCGGTAGGTTTGTTTCAAGGGAAAGAAAACATATAAAGCCTAATTAGCGCCACGGTATATCTGAGTTTCGGGTGAAGTTGTCCGTCAAACATAAAACAACTCCGCGAATGCTGAAAGCCAATGTTCCAGATCTTTAGACAAACAATAACGAAGATAAGTGAATAAAAGTACTTGTTCAGCAACGCTGTTCCAATCGAATTTCATTGTTACTTCTGATATGGTTGTTTTTGTGCTTTTCTTTTTGCTACCACTCCTGTAAAAGCACTGCAAATGGTCAACAGTATGTTAAAACTAAAAATAAAAAAGTACTTTTCACCATCACGTTAGAATAAATGTCTTCCTTCGTATCGAGAATCGACAAAAAAAGAACAAAGATCAATTGGTGCATTGTTCCAAATAACTGAAAAAGAAAAAAAAAATGTAGCGACGGGACTGCGTCATCAACGCCGAATCCTGCACAAATTAAAATGTTTGCTGCTTAAAAATATCTCGACGACGACGTTGACGAGATCGCTAGTGCCACATCAGCCCCATCATCATTATTGGGAAGCCACAGAAAAAGCTGCCCAACAGTGGTCCTTTGACGGCTATTTCCCAGTGCTATTTGATTTTGTTCGCGGTCTAGTTTTCTAACTGGCAGTTCGGGACACACGGTTACTCTACTGGAAGCGGACAGGAGAGGCTGTTTCAAACACTGCACCGAAATATGAAGGTAAGTTCACAACAGTGCTCCTGCGATGGGATTATTCTTTTTAACACTGCTAAGGTGTTTCGCATGCCTCGTGCTAGTGGCTGAGTGTTGCAACGCTAATGATTACGTGGCAGCGAGCAATTAGCATCGAACTGCATCTGATAAAGGGAGGTATGCAAGCACAACCAGCTTTAGTGACACACTCATTGCAGTCGCTAAAGTTATTCGCATGTATTGAAACACAGCTGCCGCGAACGAAACCGAAGACACCGCGCTGAGGCAGAAAGGAGCTTTGCCGCATATGGGCTGGCTCCTGAAATCCGAGCTTCGAGCTGTCCGCTGCTTTATTCATAACAAGAACCCGGTCCGCAGCACAAACTAAGTTAAGCGAGAACATCTTAGTCAGCAATCAGCGTCTATCGCGCGCGTATATATATATATAACGAGTTCATCGGCTTACGCGAACGTGTGCCCGTACATATCTCAAAACAAGGCACGTTTCCTTGTTGCGTAATTACTTGCAAATAAGACAGACTACTAGCCTGTCGTACAATTCAAATCACGTGGTGGCCTCTGAAGAAGCTCAGTGGTTGTCGTGAAATGAAAAAAAAAAAGAAGTTACATTTTTTGTGTGCTGCATAATATGCTTTTTTTTTCGAATAAACGCCGACTGAATTCTGCTCTTTGGCCCTGGTATTCTCTGGTGGCTGTCCTCACTATCGAGTAAATCTAGCAGGTTCAAGTTATTCGGTTTAAAAACCAGCGACCCCACTTGATGGGAGAGCACGAGCAGCATATAGCTGCGGCAGCTGCATTTCCGATAGAGGCGGAAATGTTATAGGCCCGTGTGCTCAGATTTGGGTGCACGGTAAAGAACCCTAGGTGGTCAAAATTTCCGGAGCCCTCCACTACGGCGTCTCTCATAACCACATCATGGTGGTTTTGGGACGTTAAACCCCAAATGTCAATCAAGAGCAGCATATTCTCTGCTCGCCTCACTCTCTAGATTCTTTGCCTGACTGCCCAGATTATTCAATTGTCTTGAAGAACAAAAGCATGGCGTGTTTCCTCTATAACTTCAACGTAGTGTGGCATTTGAATACGCAACAGTAGCGCCAGTGTCAGTTTTGTTTTGGCAATAGGCGCCCGCATCGCCTTCACTTGTCGCCGCTATCGTACGCGGGGGTGGTTTGCATATTCACGCTTTGATTGTGAAAGCTCCAGCACTTATTCCCTATAGCTGGATGTTGCTGTGAGAAAAAAAAAGTACCTTATTTCGGAATCTGGACACTCCAGATTATGCAAGCCGACAAGGAATCAGATTATGTTAATGTAAGCACTGCAATACCTGTGCATTATCCTGCGTAAACCACTTGAGTGACGAATTACCTGCTTTAACCCTGCATACTATAACACTGAGCATGTAGCTTGCCGGCAACACGTGATTTCTTGCCCAATAAAGCACATCGGAAGGAGTTTACCGGAAGCAATAGCTGTACTTTTTCAGCTGCAAACACACAATACGTCTGGTTTCGCGAATCTGAACGGTAGAGGTAAGCCAAGTTGAACGCTGGTGAAGAGTTAACGCAATGCTTCACCCAAAAAGACAACCAGCTCAAGCATAAACTACGAGATAACCTCCGGCAACGCGCCATTTATTGCCGGAGCAAATCTCGAAGGCCATGGCTGAATGGCCGTATTTGATGCCACCCTCGCCTGAGGCACTGGCTGCATCCATATCGGTGCCGCGTTCGCATTTAGAACACATACGGCACTGAGAATCGTCTCTGTGTTGTCCTGCTCCGCACTTCGCGTCGTCTTTTTTTAAAGGAAGGTGTGTAATAATATTCACTATCTGAACACCAGCGGCTTGACCTTTCACCGAGTGAGAAAAGCTGAGTTATCGCTCTAAAATATTGGTCTGGATACATTCAACGACTGGCAAATTTTGAATAATGCATTATTACAAGCGACAATTGGTGGCGAATTCATTGAATATTTTGGTTGTAAGTGCTCATTTGTGTTAATAAGGCGAAACATGGCATCTTGAATTAGCAAATTTTGACGTTAAGGGCGCGTTAAATAGGGCGGTAACAAGGAAGACACACACGAAAAAATTTGTGTGTGAGTTCATTGATATTATTTCGGTTGGTCTATACGCCTTTTACTTTAGAACAAATCTTGGCCACCAGTCATATGCCTTCTGTAGTGGCTTGTCAAACTTTAGTAATGCCTCACAATTTCACGGACATCCATTGCACTAGTTGTCCGTACGAATGAAGCCACAAGAGTGGCACCATACCCAAAGTTGCAGGTAAATCAGAAAAATGCATAATGTAGGGCGATTTCGGGAATATTCGTTTTTTACCTCTCAGACAACCATGTGGCTAAAACTACGTTAGTACGCCATAAATCACCTTAATTTACTCGAGTGCGGGATGTTGTACGAAGTGATTACATTCGTTCTTGCATGTTTTACTCAAGAAGTATTTGTGAATACCCCGCGATGTAGCAACGGTTATGAAATTAAGTAATTACCGTTGACGGTCATGACAGCACAATTCTGTAGAACGTGAAAGAAAGTAATTGTACTTTTTGACGTAGTCCGATAACGCATCCAAAGTATTCCCATTGGCTTAAGCAACAGAGAGTGCGTTGGGAAAAATTTTTTATACCTTTAAAATTGGCGTAGTAAAACTAGTTCAATTTGTCTAACTTAATAACAGCTGTTTCCCTTTGTTATTATTCATTTCAGTGGTGGTGGCTATGTTTCTGTACGCAACTCATTCATGTTATGGTGGAATGAAGGTGTTGTCGAAGAAGAGCAGGATATATTGCATTTTAGATGAATGGAATCTTCTGCATAATTAATATATCTTGATTTAATCTCGGTTATTTTCGCAGTATAGCAAATCCGCAAAACACTGTTTTGCAGCAGCAACTCCGCTGAGCAAGTTTCGCTCGCGGTGGTTCGTGGTAGGGTGCCTATTGGAGCAAATGGCATGCTGGCCGTCTGGTCGATAGGTTTTTTGTCTGTTTTATTGCGATAGCAATTATAAGGACACTCTCGGCTGGATTTCGCCACCGGTGTCGGCGTCATGCATCGTATATGTATACGTATCTATGTATATGAAAACGCAAGAAAGAAAGATCTGAATTAAAAGACTCCGACGTGCGGAGTCGAACGTGGGACTTCCGCATCGTGAATGCGAGACGTTACTCAGTAAGCCACCGACGCGAACCTCCCTGACTGTTCAAACAACACGCTATTTATATCTACCACTTGCCGTTGTTGGCGGGCATTTCGAGGAGGGGGGACTATTGTGCTTCCGCGTTATCAGCAAGATGGCACAATGAGCGCGCGGCGGCGGCTCTCATCTCTCACACGTACTTTGGCCCGCGACAAGGAGGGTGGTGGATTGATGATTTCTCGAGCACCCTCGAGAAATACAACAGAAACAGGAATGTTTCTGTTGTAGTTCAATTAGCAAATTCACAAAGGGCACACAAAGGTCACTGCAATCGTTCCACAGCCTCCGTTTGCGAAAGGGGCGCGCTTTTCGAACCCAGCGATGTAACAACTGAGACCCTTATTTGCGTTTAACTGTACCTGTGAGTACGTTTCGTGCGTAATTTGTGCGTGAGAAACGTGGGGGCACGTTTCGACCTGCTTGCCCATCCGCGCGCCACCTTCAAATTTGTTGCTGTCGCGTTCATTGCTTCGCCTTTGTGGCAAAGCTGTGACTTTTTTCTCCACCAGACTAACACGATGCAGCAGGACGTGACACTGAAGAAGGATAAAGACACCGGCGTGAACGTGGCAGTAAAAGTCGCGTCCAAGCAGAAAATCGCTGGTGTTCAGGGCGACGCCAACGCGGGTGCCGAGGACGATGACGAGGACGCGACCACCACGAAGTTCAAGGACAAGAAGAAAAAGAAGAAAAAGAAAATCAGGAGAAAAGCCGAGAGTTCTTCGAGCTCTGATGACAGTGACTCGGATGGAGACCGATCCAAGTCCAAGAAGAAAGCGACCGCGGGGGTCAGCACCCGGATCAACATATTCACAGGAGCTCAAGGACCTCAGGGCATCGGTATGCAGAGTGGCATGATGGGACCCAACATGCTGTCTAACATGGCAGCGCCCCTTCCCGAAATCCAGCAGCAGCTACCCTTGCTTCCAATGTTGCAGCAAGTGCCGGTGGCACCCAAGAAAGACAAGAGCAAGCGGTCGACAAAATCTGCGAGGTCCAAGAGTTCTCAGAGCAAGCAGAGTGCGCCAGGAATGCCAGCGGTGATACCACCTGCCATGGCGGGCCTCGTTTCCGGTCCTGACGGCCAAGACGTACTCGTCATTCCAATGCCTCCGGGCCTGAAATTGCCACCGTTCGGAGCAGGAGCAAATCCGTGAGTGCTTCATTTACTTTGGGTACCAGTTAACGGGTAGGAACAGAATAGTACTGACACGTCAATTTGTTTTTTTTTTTGCATCAAACTAAAGACCAAGCTGTCAAGGGCCTTAAAATGTGCTAGTAAGCATTAGTGCGCACTAAAAAAGCAATTAGAGTATGTCCGTTTAAAATCAATTTGGTTTTTCCGGTGTCCTTATTTATAAGCCATTGTATGAGTTTCATGACATGTGCTTGTGCAAGAAATCAGTGCGGTTACTCCGTCTGCGACATCGTTGTTGATACACAAGTTCAATTTTGAATGTGTCTCGTGACGCACATGCGGCGAGTTTGTTATGGTGGTTTACGCAGCCGCACTAGTGCATTAGGTCATCCCAATTCACATTGTAGCTGGACGTCACAATAATGTAGATGCCAGGGCATGCGCCATGAGAAAATCTGACCTGCATTTACTGTGCTTCAATCAGCGCAGAGCCAACTTTATGAAGCGGAGTAAAATCACATTAGAACGTTCACGTCAGTACCCGTTTAACCCGTTCAAAAGCAGTCATTCTAGAACGTGCAGATAACATATTCCATGAATTGCTGCAGAAATTATACAACTCGTTTAAAAAATGGTGACTCAAATTATACTTAGAAAAGTTCAGTAATGCTGATTACCCTTGCGTGATAACACTCCAAGTCGTAGCGAAGCACTATGTCTGTGTACTGCGCAGTTGAGCTACTGGTGCCGGCCGCCATTAGACATATCTTAGACGTCACTGGTGCGTCGTACCACGATTGCTCATTGTTCCTGAATGACCCATTTACAATTTTTTTTGTAAATATGAATAGACTTCCGGTGGTGCGACAGTCTATGGCGTATATATTTGTGTTGGAGAAGTTCTAAAAAGTTAGGGCGAAATGAAGGGAAACTTTCGTAACCAAGATATCTTTGTTTGTTCTGGTTGCTTGCATAAATGAAATGTAGAACCAGGAAATTTTGATACCTTTAAGCTATTCAACAATTATTACGTAATAATGTTCAATAATATCAGCCATATGGCACAGTGTAAGCAAAGACAAATCAAGCTCCATTCTTGAAAAGCACCAACGTGTGAGATATGTCTAATGGCGGCTGGCACCAGCAGCTCAACTATTTTGGTGCAAGCTGCCAATACATTGCCTGCACTGAGGTTATTGAAACGACCATCCTGACGCACCACATTGCATACGCAAGGTTTACGACGTCACTTGTTAATGTATGAAGCTGCAGAAATGACGTCAGGACAATCTATCTGTACCTGTGCGAGAAGTTGCGCGATAATTTGCAGCGAATGGAAATAGGAACAATTCACAACAAGCATTATTGAAATAGTGCTTTTCTGATTAACCTAATTGTGTTTATACAGTATAGCCCTAAGATCCCCTTTTAATGTCACAACTTCGGGATCTGTGCATCTTCAGAATTATACAATGATGACCTTGCAAGATTACTAACTTGAACAAGCTCAGGCGTTCTTTTAATCAATGATTTTCGCGGTTTTCAGTGTTGGCGTGTTTCAATATGTATGCTATCCCATTTATTATGCAGTTAGCAATACAAACACACATCCAGCCTCAATAAATAGTGACCATCCAGCATTGGCACGCTTTTGCAGTGTTCGTAAAACGACTCCGTGCATGTTGTCAAAAAGTAAAATAACTATTTAAAAATTGCTTCAAACCCCTCCTCTTATTAGTGCTTCTCTGAGATATCAATTTCTTGCGCAGACCATGAATTCACGAATTTTCGATTTTCAATAAAGACGAAAACTTTTGCGGTGAAAAAGAGGACATATGCTGTACACCTTTTTTATGTCAGGGGTCAATAAGAAAGCTGCGCACATCTATTCTTGAAGTTTCCCGCACCAAGCTGAATTCAAGGCTTTCAAACTTCCACAATGGAAGGCTCTGCGTGCTATGGTTACTTGTGCCCGAATATACAAGGGGTGTCAAAAGAGTTATGCCACTGTTCTAGGTGTTTCTATATTAGCGTGGGAACTTTTGTCCAAGACTGAACGTCTTTCCTCACGTGGCGCTTTTACCAGCGAGGTCTTGGAGAACTCACTGTAAAGCTGTAAGCTTGGTTCTTTTGTACTGTGCAACCGAAAGTCAAGTGTATCTGACGTCAGCGTGGCAGATCCCAGTAGTTGTAGAAACCATGGGAATCATTCTACTATTGAGTGCAGAAAAAAGGTTCGTATCAAGCTTTCTGTGCCGATATGTGTCGAAATATTTTTAGTCCTTGTCGCTTCACCACTCCAGATATGCTCAACTAACCCCCGTATTGAAGAACGTCGCCTCTCAGCACTCCACCTTGACTTTAAAGTGTTGGTGGCCGATCCACTTTTAGGGAGAAATGTTCGCTGCATACGAACGATAGCCGGCATCAATTTGTGTATTCACTGACGGCTGGAATTCAACTACAAGCTTTTTTTTTTGCAATGCAGGGGTAGCTCTGTAGGATGGAACACTGGGCGAGTTTGCAAAGCTTCATTGCGACCACAGCACGATTAAAATAGCGCCGTGTTGAATCCATTTCTTTGCCTGTCATGATTGCCAGTGGCACTGAAGCAACAATTACTTTTTCGAAGTGGGTTACCAGTAAACAGTTTACGAAAAACGGTACGTTGATAGTGCGACGGTAGCAGAAGAGGATAAATGATAAGTACTCTACTATAAAAAAATCACAGTTTCGTCGCAAGGGCAAATCAGTGAATCCAATTGCAACAAATTGAAATAATATATACGAAGTAAGAGTTGCAGCTACCTCTTTCCGATCTGATCTAACCTAATTAAAAAAAACGCGGGCTGAAGAGACTGCAGTTGCTCCAGGGACCGAAGCAGTTTTTGCGCTGTCAGTCGTCTGAACGTGGTGTGAGAGCACAGCATGTTTACGAGCCGTTTCCTAATAGACACATTTAGGTGGGCGTACGTAGCGAGACGACGTACGCAGCACTGCCGCGGGAGAGAACTGCGCATGTGCAGTACGTAACGCATCAATTCAAGAGATTCGCACGTACATTAAAAAAAAACGTGGCGTGCGTAAACGTGACGAGGCGAAGCGTACGTGGCATGACGCTCTCTCGATATCTCGATTGATGTAGGAACTGAAGAGCGAAACAGCAGCGACGGCGTCGAACGCAAAGAGCAACAAAGCCGGCCCAAACCGAGCATATTTTATTTTGAGGGTTGTTGTTGCGCTGCTACCGCACGAGGGCGCTAACAATCACCCAAAAGCTGTTTTATTTTTAAGAAAATACGTTTAGTTGAACCAAACGTATCGCGGTACAGTCAATACGGTGAACTAAAAGTGTCGTTGAGCGCTTCGCATTCAGCGTACGCAACGTATCGTGCCACGAACGTAGGCCCAACTAAAACTATCCAATCTCTGCCGAGATTTATGCACACGCCCCTGAACAGCCGCGTTCTTATGAGCAAAGTTCACAGTTACTGCTGGAGTGACGCAGTTCTCTTCCCCTTGGAGCCCTTTCCATGCTTCTTCGCGGGTAGTTCCACCTTTGCTTAACGAACCGTCGGTTTTCTGCCGCATACGCGGTGCGAATGTTATCGCATTTGCCCTTTGTGCGACTGAGACGTCCGGCTCCTTCGATCTCTGTTTCGGCTGTGCTTGTCCGCAGCACTAGCTCGCTTTTTGCGAAAGAGCACTCAATACGCGGACGAGTGTTATCTATTTAGACCTTATACAGAGCATCAACAGTGACAGGTAAAGCCTGCTGAGAGAATAAGTATAAATATTTTCGCAATAATACCTCATTTCTCTTAATGTCAGACAAAGAATTCAGCGTCGCAAATTCACGGTAGCGTATTTTGTACAAGCCATGACAACACCTGAACGTGATGCAATGCTATCGTGCGTGGAGCCTCAGTGCTCAAATGATACCAGATTGCCCCACGCAGGCTTTTCGGTTCTGGATTTCCTTTTGCCGACCCTCATCAGCTGGAGCAGCAGCATCCCAAAAAGAAGAAGAATAAGAGCAGTGAGGCTAGTGAGAGTGCTGCCGCCCGTAGTGTAGCTTCAAACACAACGCTTGGCCAGGAGCGTCCACGGCCCATGGTGGCCACGGGTTATCCAGCGCCCGATGCCATCGCTGGCGTAGGAACTGTCGTCGATGATGCGGCTGTCGAGGCTGTACTGCAACATACCCAGAAGGCTATGCCACCCGGAAAGCGCCACATGGACGCGCCGCAGGGCGGAGATTGGGAGCCCTCTCCGTCCGCCGTCACGACCAATGAACTGGACCAGCAATCGACCACTGCGCAGGTGGCCAGTGACGCATCACCTTCGTGAGTTACAGATTTATTCGATTTCAATATTTTTATCAATTTCCAGGTCTTACCTAGCTCGATGGTTAATGGTAGTATTCGTGCTTATTTCGTTATTAGGGCTAAATCTTAGATTATTCACCAAATTAGAAAAGCGACTGGCGTCCCGCGTCTGGGACCCACGTAGGCGGCATCAGTGCGAGTGACAATAAAAATTATCAACACGTAATGACGTAACCAAATGACCATATCTCGATGTCTCGGGTCACCAAAAGTTGTCACGTCATCAAAGCGTCACTATGGCGTCACCATGACGTCCCATAGCGCGACCTCAAATTCTGATTTCGTCACATGACATCAGTGCTTCTTCAAAGGTGCATTAATTGCGAAGGCGATGCGAAGCGAAATGAGGCGCGCAAAGTTTACAACGTTTCTGATGCAGCAGGCGTTTCAGTTGCAGAAACCTTTCGAAAAGGAGCGCGGTAGGTTCAATATATTGACTGAGAAGAAAAAGATTGTTTGCGCCTTTGAGTATACTGAAACGGATGAATAAGAGACCCCGTGAGTTTTATATCAGTCAACCAATAAATCAGTCAATAAATAAATAAATAAATAAATAAATAAATCCAATCTTTTTATTCCTATTAAATATGTAAACACAATGGAGGTAAAATATTTTGAAACGGCTGAAAGGGGACCTGGTGAAATACCTCCTCTCCTTCCTTGCGTTTCAAAGAAATCAGGTTTTACCCACGACAACTGCCACCACCACTAGTAATATGGAAACTGCGAGGCACCTCGCCCGTAGGTCTAGTGGCGAAGATACTCGGCTGATGAGCCGCAGGTCGAAGGGTCATATTCAAGCTGCTGCGGCTGCATTTTTAATGGAGGCGAAAAAGCTGTAGACCCATGTGCTCAGATTTGGGTGCATGGTAATGAACCCCAGGTGATCGAAATTTCCGCAGCCCTCGACTACGACGTCTCTCATATTCCTATGGTGGTTTCTGGACGTTAACCCAACTTACCATCAACAATGTCTCACCCTGATATGTGAGACATTGCCCGGATGTCTGATGATTTACTCGCACATCATGAGTTACTCGCACGTGAGTAACATGTTGCTGGCACGTCAGGAGCAACCGTGGGGTTTCGGGATCTATCCAGAGACCCAATGGTGCGCTGAAAGGTTCGATTAGTTGTGTATAAAAGCCGAGGCACTTCTATGGTCAGCAGATTACCGCCGGTCGGAAACTGTGGTCGCTGCTGTCAGTGTACGGCTCCTATTGCTGCTACTTTAACTTTTCATTCACTGTGCCCAAGTTTGCCCAATTAATCATATCGTCTTCAACAGCTCGGCAGCCACCTTCACCGCGAAGAACACGTCACAATCTTCTGTGGGGTATGACGTGCCAGATCCGCGATATGATCACGAGGGACGGCCTGGAGGAGGACTTGGCGAATTTTGAGCAACTCAGGTTCTTCATTCTTTTCAGACACAGGGTATACATAGTCGTGTACATCACTTGATTTTGCTAAATGTGTCGCCTGATTGACTATCAAAGAGCCGGGTACAGAGAAGGTAGGGTAAATTGAACATGCTACGTAATAAATGCGTCTGCATTCAACTTTACTTTGCATTGAGTAGTGCTGCCCATCACCAATTTGCTCGCTGAATGCACTACCATGCTCGACTAGTTGTGTAATTCGCCGTTTTATGTAAACCCAACAAAAGAAATTTTCTTCGCTCGAAACGAATGCGAAGGCACAAAGTATCTCTCGCCTGAAATTTGATACTGTTCACAAAAAGCCAAAAAGTAAATAATTTCAGAGTGAGTAAATACTGAATGCAATTAAAATAGGAATAATTACAACAGAAGACATGAATCCAGCAATCGCTACATTTTATTGTTGCAAGAGAATATTCATTACATTGAAATAACGTCTGTATTCGGTGCATTCAGATGACGGACCAAATCCTGATTTAAAGGTGCGGACGCTGGTCCCGTGATCTCACATCAACGATTATCCTCATCCGCAACTCATTCATAGGAATCGCGGATGAATGAGCTCAGTCTGTTCTTTGAATCGAAATTCTATCGGCAGAACACCCCAGTTCCGGATAGCTAGCAAGCTGGCAACCCGCACACTTTTCTTCCGCTGAAGCCGCACGCCTGTCCACCTAGTTAATATCAGCGCCGCTATAGCTCTTAGATCTGGTTATTTCTGGCTACCTATGCTCGCAAGATCTCCTTCAACATATCTATCACTTCTAATGTGAGCTGATTGGTGGGCTGGAGAATAAGTTCTCACTTTAATCAGGGCAGACGCCGGATTCTGTGACGGGAAAATGGTGCTGTCTTAGAACACAGCCAATGTTCCAACACTGATCATAATCAAGACGCAAACCAAGAGATGGAAACACAATGGCAAGCAAGTCAATCTGCACTGTCGGTACCTGTTATCTGCAAAAAAGAAAAAAAAGAGCAGCTAAAAATATAAATTTTCTAAAAAACTAACTAGAAAGAACTCTGGCGCTGCAATGTGCACGTTCAGCGACCTTGGGAATGATGGGTAGCACAAGGATTTGCCTCGTCTGCATGCTTGCTAACCTCAAATGCACTTCATGCTTTTTTTACCGTTGCGTTTTTGGTCTTGTTTCGAAGAAAATAACGGACCATTTAGAATTTCTTGACCAGACTTCAATTGGTGAGCCTATAAAAGAGCAAGATATATATAAAAGGTCAAGCCGAACATTTTCTGATTGTCATCTAGTTACTAAGCAACTCCAAGCCTCGTAAAGCCAAAACGGAGCCAAAAGAACGAAGATTATGCAAATCCGTGCATGACTCATTTTCTTGCTCCCTGAAGTACTGCGCATTACAGCTCCCTTAGACACTAACGAAAGAGATCGCTTGACGGATTGATTTGTTAAGTTTAACATCCCAAAACCACCATATGATTATGAGAGAGGCTGCAGTCAAGGGCGCCGGAAATTTTGACTACCTGGGGTTCTTTAACCTGCACGCAAATCTGAGTACACGGGTCTACAACGTTTTCGCCGCCATCAAAAATGCAGGCGCTGCAGCCGGGACTCGATCCCATGACCTGTGGGTCACCGATTACCTTAGCCACTAAACCACCGCATCGGGACGACAGAGTTCTCTCTTGTGTACTTATAGAAAACTGCATGGCTGATATCGACACATGTCCGTATCCTCCCTCCGTAAGCGGGGCGTCGAAAGCGACTGGAGCGATGTCAGTCTTTTTTTTCGTAGATCTCTGCAAAGCGCATTAATCTTTCACACAGCCATTGCGCCAAGAACAATGTTTTCACGGCTACCAATTACGTTCCTTGACAATGCCCGACGAAGCTTGGCGACGTTGGCGTTCTGTGGCTTCCATGTTACTTAATACCCTGAAACATGTGTGCTGGCAGTGGGCTTAGGTGAGCGGAAAGGCTGCGGTCGATAGTGATCCGGCTGTTCGGCCCTAGGACTCCGGTCTTAGTGTAGATGCGTCTGCAGGCGCCATCATTCGCGTATTAGTCGTCCACGACTAATGTGGATTCGGTCACTCGTCTCAACACACCATTAGTCCGCAGCGGTGGAGCATTCAGCAGCCGTGGCCGGGGCCACGGCTGCTAACCTGAAAGTCGCTAGTTTTATCCCGACTGTGATGGTTGCACTTCAGTGGATGTGAAGTGGTAGAGGCCCGAGTACTGTTCTGATTCAGTGTACGATAAAGAACACCAGGTTGTCTAAATTTCCGAAGCCGTCCACTACGGTGTCTTTTATCCTCATATCTGTGTTTCGAGACATTGACTGATTTGATTGATTTGTGGGGTTTAACGTCCCAAAACCACCATATGATTATGAGAGACGCCGTAGTGGAGGTGTGTTTCGAGACGTTAAACACCAGGTATTAATATTGAGTGAACCATTACAAACTATTTTTCATAGGTGGCATCAGTTAGTATGAGGCACCAATTACGAGCATGTTGGGTGTAGCGCAATCCATTCGGCTGATGTAGAGCGCGTAGCCAGTTCCCGACCCGTCAACTAGCGAAGGCGATCGGTTCCGCGAAGGCGAACGCGGAAGACCCCGATCATGGGAATGAAAGGAGCCTCCTTTGTTCGCATGGTTCCCAAGCGGAGCCGTCTAAGTAATCGCCGTTCGGGACTAGAAGGAGAAGGCTTACTCGGAAAAGTGTCTAGCAAGAGGCAGGTCAGGCGCCACCGTCTGAGTTTAGGCTATTGTTGGCATGCATGCTTGTCGTTGAGAATGACGCGGGGACTTGACCACTTGGCTGACCGAGACATAGTGGCGGCAGGGAAACGACCATAATCTCCCCCGCTGTTGTTAGGATGTCGGGGCGCCTCGCTGTCGCATGCACACCTGGTAAGTGCACGGAGCCCAACGGTGTACCCACCACTCTTAAGGAGGCTTCTGGGAAGCAACAATTAATGAGAGAACTGACGGGGCTCGAGCGTGAGAATGGCTGCCGACGGAAGTCGGCCGACGGAGGCAGCACGGCCTGGCATGGGAGAGAGTGTTACACGCGCTGAACCTATCTCTTTGCGTGTTTTATTTGGTTACGTGGTTTTTACTAATGTAGTGCCTGTTATGAAAGTGTTTCTGCGATTGGTTGTCATGATGCAAGTCCCAGCATGTGATTGGTTTGTGTAAAGACTGTTTGTTCAACCGAGGGTTGAAAAGAGGATGTTTCAATTTGAAATGAGAGCGGATGTTCGGGCTTGGACTCGGGCAGTAGCCTGAGGCTGCACTAAAGCGTCTCTTCACCGGACTACAGCTCTTCCTTCGCGCTGCCACCGTGCACTCGAGTCATCGAGGGGACCCATTCCGAACCTCAAACATCTTCCCTCCTTAGCTAGTGTTGAAGCTTGTCGAGGAGGAGGAAATTAACTGGCGCAATCGACAGGATGTGGAGAGCCCGCAGCGAGGAAGGCGCTGAAGTCCGGGAAGCTGAGAAGACGCTCACCGCTTCGGGACCTGCTGTTGCCCTGCAAGAAGCAGCATTGACATCTGGTACGAGCCTGCCGGTCAACATTGGAGCCTGGAGTTTGGCAGCGCAAGAGCACTGCGCGTCATTGAACGAGAGCAGAGCTAAAGGTCGTCGTTGAGCGACGGACTTGCCGGAGAGGCGCTGCAGGTTGCTGGTTCAGGAGCAGAGCAGCAGAGACAGTCAATGTGAGTCAGCGACAGAGGTGATCGGGCGGAGTCCTGCTGCATTGGAAGTGGTCATCGCACATAGCGTTGGTGACGAGACGGACGCAGTTTCAACTGTCAACTTAATCGGGCGACGCATCACTGCAAGGTGAGGCCTGCTTTGTGCACTCTCGGGGCCCCCCAAATTTGTTTTTACTGAATGCACTTGCGTTCAGGCACTCTCTGGGAAATGGCGGACTCAGATAAAGATGCGATAGAAGATGACAGAGTGAATAAATCGGATCGCACCCGTAGCTTGAGATTGAAGTTTTAAAGCTCAAGCTCGAGCTAGAAAATATGAGATCGTCGCGTGCCTTATCAGAGGAGCCGGAGAACCGGAACAAGCAAACCAGTATCAGAAGGTATGCGAAAGAGCTAAAGGAAGTCCTTGGGCGCATGCCCACTGATGAGCCTATGATTCCCGCCTGGTTCAAGAACGTGGACGCTCTTTTTGTGGTGCTGAGCATTCCTGAGCAAATTCAAGCAATTCTGTTGCCATTTTTAACTGACAAGATGCGGGCTGCATTTCCGATGGGGGCGGAAATGTTGTAGGCCCATATACTCAGATTTGGGTGCACGTGAAAGAACCCCAGGTGGTCAAAATTTCCGGAGCCCTCCACTACGGCGTCTCTCATAATCAAATAGTGGTTTTGGGACGTTAAACCCCACAAGTCAATCAATCAACTGACAAGATGCGTACGTTCGTGGCCAATCAGGCAGAAGCTCGGGTGATGCCGTACGTGGATTTGAAGTCTAGAATGCTGAACGAACTGAGGATGACTCCGAGCGAATACCGGCGAATGTTTGTGGAAATCAAAAGACAGGAAGGCGATTCGTAGAGCCAAGTGATGGCGCGCCTGGAGACCATGTTCACCTACTACGTTAGAAGTAGAGAAGTGGAGACATTTGAAGGTCTTCAAGAGTTGCTTATAGCTGACAGGCTAAAGCAGGTAATGCCAAGTGATCTTCGCTCACTGGTCATTCAGCAGGAAGTGAAGGGCTGGCTGAAGGCCAAGGATATTGCGGAGTTGGCCACCAATTTTGAAGAAAGCCTCGACAACAGCAGGCAGACTAGTTACCGCGGTGCAGGACCACGAAATTCAATATATGGGCCGCAAGGCAAACTATTTACTAGAGCGAATTTAAGCCGTAATTCGGGAGCGTGTTTTGGCTGCGGACAACGGGGCCACTTTCAGAGAGATTGCGAGCCCTCTCGTGAGACTGCTGCTATTACAGCAAAAGTTTCATGCGTAGCTTCCCAGAATAAGCGACCATTTGATAGCCGAGCCACACCATCGCGACACTCTGCGGTTATGAAAAACTCCTCCATGAGGGATCTGCAGATTCAGATCCTCGTGGGAAACAAGCCAACTTTCGCACGCGTTGACTCAGGTGCGGATGTGACAGTGGTGCGTGAGAATGAAGTGTCCGCTGATATTTTGGGTCAGAGTAGGGCCACAATAGAGCTAACCGGCGCTTTCGGGCAAGGTGTGACCGCGCGCCTAGTGTGGGTACCTCTCAGACTCCCAGTCTCACCAGGAAGTGTTGCTGAGCCGGTGAAATTGCGATGCGCGATTACCGATCAGTTGGCTTCGAGTGTATCCATTTTGCTTACACCGAAAGATTACGAATGTCTCCGTCACCAACGGCAAAAGCAACTGAATTGTCTAAAGGAGCGCGATGCGAGGGTGAACTGTGTAAAGCGGGAAATTAGACAGGAGCAGTATTCACCGAGGAGGGAGCCAGATCATGTGCCTCGAAATTTAAGCCTTAGCGCTAACGCCGTGCAGCGCACAGTGGAGAAACAGGACGGCCGAGCAAAGGAGGCGCAAACGATTAAGTCTGCTTCACTTGTAGAGCAGGGGGAATTGAAAAATGCCGCCATATCCACGAAGTGAATGATGATGAGTGGGCGAAGCTCCGGAGGTAAACCAGGTAAACCATGAATCCTCCGTACATTTTGCCCACTCGATTTTATTGCAACGCTCCCCCTAGCGTACGTCGCCGCACTATATCGAACGATGACACGCGCCATATGTGGCATCATTCCTATTTTATAACACCTCGCATCTTTCATAATCAACTACACGTACCGCCGTCTAGTTTATAACATCTTGCATCTTTTGGACGGACGGACGGACGGACGGACGGACGGACGGACGGACGGATGGATGGATGGATAGATGGACGGACGAATGGATGGACGGATGGATGGACGGACGGACGGACGGATGGACGGACGGACGGACGGACGGATGGACGGACGGACGGACGGATGGAAGGATGGACGGACGGATGGATGGATGGACGGACGGACGGACGGACGGACGGACGGACGGACGGACGGACGGACGGACGGATGGACGGATGGATGGATGGATGGATGGATGGATGGATGGATGGACGGACGGATGGACGGATGGACGGATGGATATGGCTGTCTCTTTAGATCGGGCGGTGGCTAGCGTAATACTTAGAACTGAACGAGAGGTGGCTACATACAGGGGACGCACAGCCCACGCCTTAAGGAGCTTCGCTCCTAAATGTCTCAAATATGCGGCAGAATGTGCTATTGTGGACATCGAGAGGCTTTGTCCATTCGATGAAAATCCTCTCTACGGAGAGCAGAAACAAGATGATCCACTGGCTGATGTGTGGCATCAGGTGAAAAAGGGGTCGCACGTCTAAAGAACTGATAGAAAGCAGTTAGACCGGAAGCAGCCACGCCATTCAGTGAAACCACAGTCGTGCCGAGACGTAGTGTTAAAACACAACGACTCTTCCGGTGGTAAGTCATCAGGGAAGATGAGGAAGCGCGTTAGCGCATACTTTGCCAAAAGGCGTCTGGCGTTGGGTTTTGGCAGTAGAACGAGGGGGTTCTATGTCTGGCGTATTCCCCGTTCAAAAGGAAAGGTTGTCAGGATGGGACCGTCACGTGTGCGACTCAAGATTGAAGTGGAGCCGTAAATTCTTGGAAGGATATAACTACCGGATTTTTTTCGAAGGTATTTTTGTTCTGCGTTGTCTTTTTTTAGTTTTGAAACAATTTTTTATGCAATCGCCGCGGAGAGAAGTTATTTAAGTAATTGGTTTTGCGCTTTCTTTTTTTTTGGTGTTTAGGTATGGCGTGTTATCGAAGAGTGGTGAAGACATGGTGAATTGCTTTTAGTGAAAAGTCTGTTTATTGGTAACGGCGGTTCGAGAGTGTTGAACACGCTGCCGTGCAACGTAGAGGCACGGGTAGCGTTTAATTGAGGTAGAGGGCTTGGCGTTGTTTTCTAAGTTGACGGCAACCAACCCCAGCAAAGCTTTTTGTTTCGCCACAGACGCATCGAAAAGGGCAATTAGAGGTTGCCTCTCCCAAACGATAGGGGAATGGCAACGATCAGTCGCATTCTTCAGTAATAGACTGAACCAATCGCAACAAGAGGCGTCCACAGTTAAATAAGAGGCGAATGGGAAACAAAAATTGTTGTTAATTAGGGCACAATGAGTGAGGCTGCTGATGCTCTTTCGAGTATCGGATCATCATTGAAATCGGTAATTGCAACTGTTTAGGGGCAATGGGATGTTTTGTCTATTTCATTTGGCTGAGTTTTTGTTGTTTTTATTGATATTGTCACGTAAGAGTGGGGGTAGCCCGAAGACAGGAGACCGGGAGGTTAGTAGAAATAGAAGGAGGTCCGTTTATTTGGCGGACTTGGGCCCACTAAAGGAAAACAGACACACCGGCTTAGCGGGAGGCGAACAGCGCGTTCGACGGCCGTCGGGTAACAGAAAATGTCCCACTGGAACGCAAGGCGCGTTCGACGGCCGTCGGGTAACAGAAATGTCCCACTGGAACGCAAGGCGCGTTCGACGGTCGTCGGGTAACAGAAATGTCCCACTGGAACGCAAGGCGCGTTCACCATCCGAGATACAGTCGCCGTAGCGTCTGGCGCTATCTCGTTATCAACGAATGGTCGACGTGCGGGCCATGATCTTCGCAGATGGGTCGCGGTGCATCCTGGACCACGATAAGGCCGCGTGCCGGCGGTATCGGCATGCGCAACACTATCCGCAATACGCCTCGCGGCATTGCTCCCCTCCTCAACGTAAGCATCAACCCGATGCTTTGTTTAAAATGAAACCAAAACAAAAGGACAGCCTGTGCGAAAGAAAATGGCAAATAAGCACGAATCACGCACACATAAACAAAACAAGAGATGCAAACATGGAGCCTCCTTTAGCGCGCATGATAGGGCTTCAAACGGGCGACGTGTACCACTTCTTGTCGTGCGCGGCGTCATTGGGGTGAGCTAGCCCCATCAGGGACTACTTCATAGTCCACTTCACCCACTTAATGGATGACTTTGTATGGGCCGGAATAACGGCGCATGAGTTTTTCGCTTAATCCTCGGCGGCGAACGGGCGTCCAAACCCAGACTTTGTCACCTGGCCTGTATGTTAAATCGCGTCTCCGCAGGTTGTAGCGTCTTGCGTCGTTTCGCTGTTGGTCTTTAATGCGCAGACGAGCAAGCTGCCGGGCTTCTTCTGCGCGCTGAAGGTAGGCGGTCACGTCTAGGTTGTTTTCATCGGTGACATTAGGCAGCATAGCGTCCAGGGTAGTAACGGCATCCCTCCTATGGACGAGAATAAATGGTGTCATTTTAGTGGGCTCCTGCACCGCGGTGTTGTAGGCGAAGACCACGTAAGGCAGAATTAAGTCCCAGGTCTTATGTTATGTGTCCACGTACATAGCGAGCATATCGGCAATGGTCTTGTTCAAGCGTTCCGTGAGACCATTTGTCTGCGGATGGTACGCAGTTGTTCTTCGGTGATCTGTATGACTGTAATGTAAGATTGCCTGAGTAAGATCAGCCGCAAACGCTGTTCCCCTGTCTGTTATTAGTACCTCAGGTGCGCCATGACGGAGGAGAATTGATTCGACAAAAAATTTGGCAACTTCTACAGCTGTGCCGTTCGGGAGGGCCTTAGCTTCAGCGTATCGGGTAAGGTAATCAGTGGCCACTATGATCCACTTGTTACCGGATGTTGACGTGGGGAAAGGTCGAAGCAGGTCCATACCAATCTGTTGGAATGGTCTCGATGGGGGTTCAATTGGCTTGACAAATCCAGCTGGTTTTGTTGGAGGTCTCTTCCGGCGCTGACATTCACGGCAACTCTTGACGTACCGCGCAACATCTGAGGAGAGGCGGGGCCAGTAGTATCGTTCTTGAATTCTGTGGAGTGTGCGTGTAAAACCGAGGTGGCCTGCAGTGGGTTCATCATGTAACTCTTGTGAAATTTCTTCTCTGAGGCTGCTTGGAACGACAAGAAGGTAAGCTGCCTTATTCGGTGCGAAGTTCTTTTTAACTACCACCCCGTTTTGCACACAGAAGGAGGATATCCCACGCTTGAACAGTGCAGGCGGTATGGAGGACTTTCCTTCGATGTAGTTGATCAACTGTTGTAGGATCGGGTCTGAGCGCTGCTGTAATGCAAAGGTGCTGCTGCTGATAGGCCCAAGCAAGGCATCGTCGTCTTCATGGCTTGGTGGTGCGGCGACAGGGGCTCTTGAGAGGCAGTCTGCGTCGGAGTGCTTACGACCAGATGTGTAGACTACCTTCACGTCAAACTCCTGAAGCCGTAGGCTCCATCGAGCAAGGCGGCCAGAAGGGTCTTTCAAACTGGCCAACCAGCACAACGCATGATGGTCCGTTACGACCTTGAAGGGTCTGCCATATAAGTATGGGCGGAATTTCGAGGTGGCCCATACTATCGCAAGACACTCCTTCTCAGACGTGGAATAGTTCACTTCCGCTTTCGACAGTGAGCGGCTTGCATACGCGATGACGCGCTTGCAGCCCTTGTGCTTCTGAACGAGAACGGCACCTAAGCCGATGCTGCTGGCGTCTGTATGTATCTCAGTTTCGGCATTTTCATCAAAGTGACCCAGCACAGGCGGCGGCTGTAAACGTTGTTGAAGTTCTTTGAATGCCTTACGTTGCTCAGCTTTCCATTCGAAAGGGGCGTCCGACTTGGTGAGCTGCGTCAAAGGGGCAGCAATGTGTGAGAAGTTCTTGACGAAGCGTCGGTAATAGGCGCACAGTCCTAAGAATCGGCGCACTGCTCTCTTATCTTGCGGTTGAGGAAACTGTGCGATAGCGGCTGTCTTCTCGGGATCTGGTCTTACGCCATTTTTGCTTATAACATGGCCAAGGAACTGTAGTTCTTCATAGGCAAAATGGCATTTTTCTTGCTTCAGTGTCAGCCCTGATGACTTAATTGCGTCCAGTACCGTCCGGAGCCTTTTCAGGTGGTCGCTAAAGTTGGAGGCGAAGACGACCACATCGTCCAGGTATACGAGACATATTTGCCACTTGAGACCTGCCAGCACTGTGTCCATTAGACGCTGGAAGGTTGCTGGAGCGGAACAAAGTCCTAATGGCATCACTTTGAACTCATACAATCCATCCGGCGTGATGAAGGCGGTCTTTTCTCGGTCTCTTTCATCAACCTGAATTTGCCAATACCCTGTCTTCAGATCAATGGACGAGAAGTACCTTGCATCACTAAGACGATCTAGGGTATCGTCGATCCTTGGTAAAGGGTACACGTCCTTCTTGGTTACACTATTCAACCGTCGGTAATCGACGCAAAACCGAAGACTTCCGTCTTTCTTTTTGACAAGGACGACTGGTGCTGCCCATGGGCTTTTCGATGGCTGAATTACATCGTCGTGTAACATTTCCTCAACTTGCTCTCGGATGGCCTGACGTTCACGTGCCGACACACGATAAGGGCTTTGATAGAGAGGGCGGATGTCTTCTTGTGTTATGATTCGATGCTTTGCCAGAGAAGTGTGTCGGACCTGTGAAGAAGTGGCGAAACAGTCGTCATAACGTCGAAGGAGGTTCTGGAGCAGTTGCTGCTTGCATTGAGGCAAGGAAGGGTTAATGTCGAATGACAGCTGCGAGTTGTGGGTCTGTGGGGTGATGGTCGCTGGATTCGAGAGGGCGAGGGTGTCACTGACTTCCGCCATTTCATCGAGAAAGGCAATGGTCGTGCCTTTGGCCAGGTGACGGTGTCCTTGGCTGAAATTTGTTAGCAGCACTGGGCCCTCTCCATTCCGGAAGTCCGCAATGCCTCTTGCGATTGCGATATCACGGCCAAGCAAAAGCTGTATGTTACCTTTGACGACGCCATGGGCATTTTCGGCTGCACCAGTGGTTACGGGGATTAGAGTCGTTGATCGGTGTGGTACGCTCACGTCATTCTCGAGCACACGGAGGGCTGCGCGATTATGTGGTGCCGAGTATGAATTTATGGCTTCATCCGAGGAAAGTTTGATGGATCTGGACGCCAGGTCAATAACCGCGTGATGTTGAGTCAAGAAGTCCATGCCGAGAATGACGTCACGGGAGCACTGTGGGAGCACCAAGAAAGTGGCAAGGTATGTGTGACCATCGAATGTCACCCTTGCAGTACATCGCCCCGATGGGGTGAGGAGGTGGCCTCCCGCTGTGCGGATCTGCGGGCCGTCCCAAGCCGTCTTAACCTTCTTCAGTTGTGCTGTCAATGGCCCGCTGATGACCGAGTAGTCAGCTCCTGTGTCAATCAAGGCAGTTACCGGGTGGCCGTCGATAGATACTTCAAAATCGGTGGCACGTGGGCTGGAGTTGCGCGTTGGTTTTGGGTTCGGGTCATGGCTTCGTCTTGTTGCTTCGTTTTGCTTCGTCTCGCGGCTTGGGTTGTTGTGCGTTGTCGTCGTCGTAGATGATGTGCTGTCGTCATATATGGTCGTCGGTGGAGGGTCTTCAGCTTTTCCTCTTGAAGCAACCTCACCTCCCAAGGTTGCTGGTTTTAGTTTCCCCTACGGGGGCTTGGGGACCTTTTTCGTTCGTTGTTGCTGCGGTTCGGTGACGTGAAGCGTGGGGATGGCGGTGATGGAGAACGGCTGGACAAGTACTCTGTATGGCGCAAGTAGTCTTCGATTGCCGGAGGTCGTTGTCCAGGGCGTGGCCGTGGTGCCTGAGATGAGAAGCCATGCAGTCCCATTCGCCTGTAGGGGCAGTGTCGAAGAATGTGGCCGGCCTCACCGCAGTGAAAGCATAGGGGACGGTCGTCGGGAGTTCTCCAGGTGTCGCATTTTCTTTGGCTCGGGCGTCTCTCGTATGTAGGGTGGGCGGATAAGGGCGGACGGCTACTTGGGGCTGCAGCGTACCGTCGAGGACTGGGCTCGTTTCGTCGGGGTGGCCTAGTGTTCACTGCAGCGGCGTAAGTCATTGCTTCAGCCTCTGTTCGAGTCGTCGCTGATGAAGAGCCAAGCGCCTGCTGGACTTCATCACGCACTATGTCCAAGAGAGATGCTCCTTGGGGGGGCTGGGGGGTAGGAGGTAGCAATCGGCGTAGTTCTTCCTTAACCACTTCTCGAATAGCTTCCCGCAGATCGTTGGTGGTTAGCCTGCACCTCCACCAGATGTCACGTAAGAGTGAGGGTAGCCCGAAGACAGGAGACCGGGAGGTTAGTAGAAATAGAAGGAGATCCGTTTATTTGGCGGACTTGCGCCCACTAAAGGAAAACAGACGCACCGGCTTAGCGGGAGGCGAACAGCGCGTTCGACGGCCGTCGGGTAACAGAAAATGTCCCACTGGAACGCAAGGCGCGTTCAACGGCCGTCGGGTAACAGAAATGTCCCACTGGAACGCAAGGCGCATTCGACGGCCGTCGGGTAACAGAAATGTCCCACTGGAACGCAAGGCGCGTTCACCATTCGAGATACAGTCGCCGTAGCGTCTGGCGCTATCTCGTTATCAACGAATGGTCGACGTGCGGGCCATGATCTTCGCAGATGGGTCGCGGTGCATCCTGGACCACGATAAGGCCGCGTGCCGGCGGTATCGGCATGCGCAACACTATCCGCAATACGCCTCGCGGCATTATGTAGCCACTGAATAGTTTCTGGGAATAGAATTACTGTACAGTAGTTAGCATCGCACGTTTAAGTGTTATGCGTGATGTTAGGTTGGTTGAAGAGACCAATAATTCCGGCGTGATGCGAAAGTGTTTTGTTTGTTGTACCAGGCGTTTTTTGTTGTGTTTTTGTTGTTGTTGAGATGCGAGCTTGCCTCTAAGTGGTAGAACTGCTTTTAGGTGTAGTTTATGTGTTGTGTAGGAATAATTTTGTAGATGAAATAAGATAGCGTTTGTGAAGTGAGTTTGCTATAAATTTTTTTCTTGGTGCGATCCATTCAGAATGAGGTATACCTATAGTGCTGGGTCCGTCGCTCTCTTTGAGTGTGTTATGCGGGGCCTGGAGGGCGCATGGAGTGGGTCTGCCGTTTTGGGACAATGACCGTGTGGTGTTGTGTATTTAAAAGAAAATATGCCGCCAGACTATCCACGGTGCGTGTGGCCTGTGCCAAGCTAATGCGAACTGACTAGTGCTGTGGACTTCATCCTAAGTGCATTATTCAGTGTTGTGCATTACGACAGTGCTTTCTGCCGGAGGACTATTTGAGGGCATTAGGTGTCTATTTCGCAAAAGGACGCGAAAGCTCTCCTGTTGAGATGGAAGTGATAATCGGCTCACGCATGTGCGTGCACCGAGAGTAAGTTTATTTTGAGCGATTTTTTGTTTGTTTTTGTATCGCGTTACTGGACATCGAGTATCCAGTAACACTCTTGAGGGGGGAGGAGTTAGTATGAGGCAACAATTACGAGCATGTTGGGTGTAGCGCAATAAATTCGGCTGATGTAGAGCGCGTAGCCAGTTCCCAAACCGTCAACTAGCGAAGCCGATCGGTTCCGCGAAGACGAACGCGGAAGACCCCGATCATGGGAAAGAAAGGAGCCTCATTTGTTCGCACGGTTCACAAGCGGAGCCGTCAAAGTAATCGCCGTTCGGGACTAGAAGGAGAAGGCTTACTCGGAAAAGTGTCCAGCAAGAGGCAGGTCAGGCGCCACCGTCTGAGTTTAGGCCATTGTTGGCATGCACGCGTGTCATTGAGAATGACGCGGGGACGCGACCACTTGGCTGACCGAGACATAGTGGCGGCAGGGAAACGACCATAATCTCCCCCGCTGTTGTTAGGATGTCGGGGCGCCTCGCTATCACATGCACACCTGGTAAGCGCACGGAGCCCAACGGTGTACCCACCGCTCTCAAGGAGGCTTCTAGGAAGCATCAATTAATGAGAGAACTGACGAGGCTCGAGAGTAAGAACAGCTGCCGACGGAAGTCGGCCGGCGGAGGCAGCACGGCCTGGCATGGGAGAGAGTGCCACATGCGCTGAGCCTATCTTTTTGCATGTTTTATTTCGTAACGTGGTTTTTACCAATGTAGTGCCTGTTATGAAAGTGTTTCTGCGATTGGTTGTCATGATGCAAGTCCCAGCATGTGATTGGTTTGTGTAAAGACTCTTTGTTCAACCGAGGGTTGAAAAGAGGATGTTTGAATTTGAAATGAGAGCGGATGTTCGGGCTTGGACTCGGGCAGTAGCCTGAGGCGGCAACAAAGCGTCTCTTCACCGGACTACGGCTCTTCCTTCGCGCTGCCATCGTGTACTCGAGTCATCGAGGGGACCCATTCCGAACCTGAAACATCTTCCCTCCTTAGCTAGTGTTGAAGCTAGTCGAGGAGGAGGATATTAAATGCATTTGAAATTGTTAAAGTGTTCCTCAATATAAGTACACCAGCCTCCAGTGTTTCGCTACAATATAGATGCGGCCACCACGTGAGGAATCGAACCCGCGACCTCAGCATCAGCAGCTGAGCGCCGTAATCGCTGTGACATCTTGACGGCTCGCCTTGTCATTGCTAAAAGAACGATCATCATCATCATTATCATCATCATCATCATCATCAGCCTAACTACGTCCACTGCAAAAAAACGATAAAGTGAAACAATTATTTTATTAGACTGGCAGGCCGTATTGAGAAACTTTATTGTATACTTGATTGTTATAGGTGAAATATTAGCAGACAAAAATCAAGCTAGAGGTATCATTTTAAGTTTCGCACCGAGATTTCCGAACACATACGTCAGCATGACGTCTCGGATTTCAAAGATGATTTTTTGTATTTCAAACAATTGAGCTGAGAAAGGTTACTTAAAATATAGCATTTCAGTTATTTGGCCACCCGAGGGGTCAATGAACTTCATTTTAACCGATCAGTACGTAGGTTTCAGTAAACAGCGTCAACATTTATGACACCACAGTGACTTTGTAAGGGAACAATCAGGTGGCGTCACTATTATTTCTTTGTTTTTGCGTGTTTTTTCGCGCCAAGCGTCCCTTTATACTTCGTCCTAGTTCACGCTTGCTTCCTTTCTTTCTTTTTTGACATGTAAGTCTTCTTGTCCTTTACCAAACGTACTCGTTTTTTTTTTTGCGGATAATGATGATAGGTGTTCATAATGGGCGCACTGGAAGAACGAAACAAAAACACTTCTCCTTTGCGCGAGCACGCCAAGAGCGCGCTCTCGCCAAGGAGAAATCTTCTTTTTGAGCTAAGAGACGATGACAGCACACGATAGCATACGACTGTTTGACCTCCTAAGGAGCTCCCGCATGCGGAACTTAGCAGCGAAGAGCGAAGACCTCTTTTGCCGCTTTTGTCGCAGAAGTACCAACCCCCGTAACTAGGGTGTGTGCCGTGTGGCGGGAACATGGAGGCCTCCTCATCTGGCGGAACCATCTGCCAGATGGTGTTATCAAGCAATGGTGTTATCATCGAACAAGAAAATTTTTGGAATAGCTCACCTTTTACGATCAAGTTGATACTTTGCGAAAAAAGTTAGGAATGACGTTGTAGGCGAGCGCAATAAATGGTCACAGTTCTGGCGCGAGCCCGAAGACATGAATGCGATAGCGGCCAATTCGATTGCTATACGAAATAAGGCCTTGAGATTAGCAGCCATACGGAATGTAGTGAACACGGTCAAGTGTGCGGTGAGCTGCAGCATTTCTCGCACACGCAACAGCACATTCTTCCTTTGTCTGGGCACGCATGCGAGCCTGCCTTGCTTCAGCGCGACTACCATTCTGTTGAAGCTGTTGCACATGCACGTGGTGGCATCACAAAGGCCAAACTACATACAGCGTTTTCGTTAGCGTTTGTCCGGTACTTCCTTCCTTGGCGTCCATCGACGTCGACGATGCCGATGAAGTTAGCGAAAAATCGCAGTTTCATAGCGCTTCAGTAAAACGTCCAGCTGAGATTATTCCAGACATTTCAGTGTGGACATCGACGCCAGAAGAATCTAGATGGCGGGCGAAGCTTGCTTTCTTGCTTGTTCCTAAATATATGACTTCCCGCGAACATGGATTCGTTGTGCCACTTTACGATGAAACTCGCTGTCTCATGTTTTGTGCTGCATAACAACAATCAAGACAAACGAGCTTTGTTCAAGAATGTTGCATTTAGGTTCATTGACAGTAGTATAGTAATAAATAGTATATATATATATATATATATATATATATATATATATATATATATATATATATTATATATATATAGTCGCGGTACAACGCGAATAAAACAGAAGTACACCTTGAGGCAACGAAAACAGCGTGTTTTTAACAGCTGAGCCATAAGATCGTCTTCTTCGGTCTCGAGTGAAGCTAGAGGCCCACTACCTCGTGTCCACTAAATCCCCCATCGTTGTTTTCGTCCACATGTAGACACGCGTCATTAGCCACCCTCTTTAAGAGCATCGCCCCGATGCAAAGTCTGCAATGAAGTTTAGTTTTTTTTTCTCAAGAAGAGTCTCACATCACTCGCTGAGTAAGGCTTCATGCGGACTACGTGAACGAGTTCAGGATGGTGCTGGTGACACCTTGTATTATGCTAACTGTCGGGAACAACTTCGTAAGTGACGTCACTCAGTCTTCGCAGCACTAGGTACGGTCTAAAGTATCTTCTTAAGAGCTTTTCTTAAAGTCCTCCTTTTCGTACCGGCGTCCAAACCCATACTTTGTCGCCAGTTTGGTAGACGACTGTTCTGCGGTGAGCATTGTAACGGCCTGCATCGTACTCTTGCGACTGGCTGATCCGTAAACGTGCAAGCTGCCTAGCTTCTTCCGCGCGTTCGGTAAACGTGTTGGCATCCGAGACGATGTCGTCGCCTTCGTGCAGTAACATTGCATCTAACATGGTTCGTACTTCTCGTCCATAAACGAGGCTGAACGGTGTCATGCGGGTCGTTTCTTGCTTGGCCGTGTTGTATGGAAACGTTATGTATGGCAAGATTTGATAATTTTTGTGTTCAACGTCTACGTACATTGAAAGCATGTCTTCAATGGTTTTCTTTAGACGCTCTGTCAGCCCGTTCGTTTGCGGGTGGTAGGCGGTGGTGTTACGATGCTTTGTTCCACTCAACATCAAGACATGGTCCAAAAGAGCTGCCGTAAATGCGGTACCTCTGTCTGTGATTACGACGGCTGGTGCACCATGCCTCAGTACAATATTCTCAATGAAAATTCTTGCCACCTCCGCTACTGTACCTCTCTGGATAGCCTTTGTCTCGGCATAACGGGTCAGATAATCCGTCGTGACGATAACCCATCGGTCGCCTGCAGTAGAAGTAGGGAGTGGGCCCAAAATGTCCATGCCAATCTGGTGGAATGGAGTCATTGAGACCTGTACGGGTTGCAGGAGGCCAGCTGGTTTAGTTGGTGGTGACTTGCGTTGCTGGAAGTCAAGACAGGTACGAACATGGTTCTTCACGGCTGTGGTTAGTCTTGGCCAGTAATACTTTTGCTGTACCCTAGCCAACGTTCTTGTGTAACCCAAGTGGCCAGAGGTAACCTCGTTGTGGCTCTTTCAGTACTTCGGTGCGCAGGGCTGCTGGGCTGACGAGTAGAGAGGCAGATCCCGTCGACGAAAAGTTTCTTTTGTAGAGTACTCCGCCCCGTAAACAAAACGATGACAACACTCTTGCGAAAACTCTTGGCGCCTTCCGAGAACTGCCATCCAAGTAGGTAATTAAGCCAAGCAACTCAGCGTCGTCGCGTTGTTGCTGCGCAATGATGGGCGTGTCGAGGACACTGAGAAATGATGTTTCCTCCTCCACGGGTAGGGTCGCCGACTCAATGGGTGAACGGGACAAACAATCGGCGTCCATATGCTGCTTCCTTGACTTATGTACTACTGCCATATCAAATTCCTGCAGCCTGAGACTCCTACGCGCCAATCGGCCGGTAGGGTTTCTAGGATTTGTTAACCAACACTGTGAGTGGTGATCGCTAATTACTTTGAAGGGGCGACCATATAAATACGGACGAAATTTTGTAACCGCCCATACCACGGCGAGACATTCCTTCTCAGTCGCGGAGTAATTAGCCTCAGCACGTGTTAACGTTCTGCTTGCGTAAGCGATTACCTTTTCTGTGCCTTCTTGCTGCTGCACAAGCACAGCTCCCAGGCCAACATTCCTAGCATCGGTGTGAAGCATCGTAGCGGCTCTCTCGTCGAAGTGGGCAAGGGCTGGAGGTGTTTGTAGTCGCTGGCGAAGATTGTTAAAAGCAGCATCCTCTTCGTTATTCCACTCAAAGGTGACGTCTTCTCTCGTGAGGCGAGTTAACGGTGATGCTATGCGTGCGAAGTCTGCGATAAATCGTCGATAATATGCACAGAGGCCGAGAAAGCGTCTGAAAGCATTTTAACGGTCAGCAAAGGGAACTGTTGTAGGGCTGCAATTTTTTCAGGATCGGGACGAACACCTGCATAACTGAAGACATGACCAAGAAATCGCAGCTCTTCGTAGCAAAAGTGGCACTTCTCAGGCTTCAACGTCAGGCCCGAGGACTGTATGGCTCGTAAGACCACCTCAAGTCTCTCAAGATGCTCGTGAAACGTTGCGGAGAACACTATGACGTCGTCCAGATATACTAAGCATGTTTTCCACTTTAACCCAGAAAGCACAGTATCCATGAGTCTTTGAAAGGTAGCAGGCACTGAGCACCAACCGAATGGCAAGACCTTAAATTCATACAACCCATCTGGTGTTACAAAAGCGGTCTTCTCGCGGTCTCTCGGATCCACCTCAATTTGCCAATATCCACTCCGCAAATCTATTGAAGAGAAGTATCGAGCGTGTCGAAGTCTGTCGAGAGAGTCGTCTATACGCGGTAGTGGATATACGTCTTTCTTGGTCACCTGATTTAGCTTGCTGTAATCCACACAGAAGCGCAGGCTGCCGTCCTTTTTCTTAACGAGGACTACAGGTGACACCAAGGGGCTCTGTGAATGCTTAATGACGTCATCTTCAAGCACGTCTACCTGCTGTTGTATCGATTCACGTTCTTTTGGAGCCACGCGATAAGGGTTTTGGTGAATAGGTCTCGCCATTTCGTCGCTAATTATTCGATGCCTGGTTAGAGGCGTGTGGTCAACTTTTGATGTTGTCGAAAAGCAGTCTTTAAATTTGGCCAGTAGCTCAAGGAGTCTGCGTCGGTCGTCTTTCGGCAAAGTAGTGCTAACGTCCAGAACAGGCGCTGAATCAAGATTTAGCGACACATCGACTACCACCAAGCAGCCTTCGGCAGTTACGACATCGTTGAAGTAAGCGACAGCCGTGCCTTTAGGAAGGTGCCGGCGCTCAGCACTGAAATTGGTCAGCAGCAACTCCGTGCGTCCAGCAGCAACTGTGACGATACCTCGTGCGACGGAAATACCGTGGGTGAAGAGCAGCGAGCTTATTTGGTCTGCAACTCCTTCGGCGTCAAACTGAGCATCAGTGGCCACCGAAACAAGCGTGCCTTACCTAGGAGGGAGAACCACGTCGTCATCAGTAATACGCAGTTGGTTTGGTCGCGCCTCTGGAGAATTGGGTAAGCCCGAACTGTTGCAAAACGTTATCAAGCTCTCTGGTAAGTTGATGACGCCGCCATATTCCCGTAAAAAATCCATGCCAAGAATTACATATCTGCAGCATGCGGCGATAACGACGAACGACGCAGTGAAAGGACAACCTCTGATGTCAACTCTTGCGGTACATCTTCCAGAGGGCATCAGTAACTGGCCCCCTGCTGTTCTTATGTGAGGGCCCGTCCACGGCATCTTCACTTTTCGGAGGCTGTCGGCGAGGTCCTGACTGATAATAGAGAAGTCGGCACCAGTGTCGACTAAAGCTGTCACTTTCTGACCATCAAGAAGAACATTAAGGTCGGCCGTCACAATTTCATCGTTTTTACGGCCAATCGGCTGTACGAAGTCATGCTGTGGGGGCTTCTTGTCGTCATATTTATGGACTGCAACCTTGCCCCCGGAGGTCGCCGCCCTAAGTTTCCCCGTCGCGGGCTAGGTGACCCTCTTGTATTAAGGTCCGCGCATGTGCGGCGGTGCGATAAAGGCGAACGCGCGGGAGACGGAGAGTGGGCTTGACGTCTCAGACTAGGAGGGTGAGTAGGCGTTGCCTCCTCTGCAGTGGTACAGCCATCCTCAAAGTGAGAACGGGCTCCATAGAAAGGGGTGTCGTCACGGCGTGGTGTGTCGGTGTGGTGTGTTGACGGTCGTCGTTGGCACGTCGACCATCAAACCAAGGTCTATGAGGACGGAATGAATCACCTCGATGCCAGCAATGACGGGAAATATGGCCTGCACCACCGCAGTGAAAGCACAGTGGACGTCTGTCCACAGTACGCCATGCATCGGTTTTCCGGGTCGGTGGGCGTCTGAGCATCTCCCCTGGCGTCGCTGCCCATGGGATGGCTGTGGACGGCTGGTTGTGTGACCGTAGCGTGGGTGGTTGATGCAGTGTCTGCTCTTGCGGCGGATACGAAGGGGCCATCGGCACCTGGTGGTACAGCGCCGGCATAGCGGGTGGTGGACGTCGGAGAGCGGCAGCGTAGCTCATAGGACGCTGCTGAGCATCAGGACTAGCCGTAGACAACACTTGGTGGATTTCGTCGCGTACGACTTCAGCGATCGACGCGATGGGATTTTCATTAACAGGAGTCCGTAGCCTCTGCAGTTCTTCGCGAACTATCTCCCTAATCAACTCTCGTAAGGAGGTCTGATTCTCAGACGTCATGGCGTTAGCGTTGATTGGGACATTGCAGGACATGCGGTCATATTGCCTGCAGCGTTGATGAAGGGCCCGCTCGATAGCCGTAGCTTCCTTAACGAAGTCAACCACGGTACTTGGAGGGTTGCGCAGGAGCCCGGCGAAAAGCTGTTTCTTGACACCGCGCATGAGGTAACTCAGCTTTTTATCTTCCGTCATGTGCGCGTTAGCTCGATGAAAGAGACGAGTTATGTCCTCGGCAAACATTGCAAAGGTTTCGTTTGGTTTTTGATCCCGTATCTCCAATAACTGCTGCGCGCGGTCCCTTCTATCGACATTTGCGAAGGTATCGACGAACTTCTGTCGAAAGTCAGGCCAAGCTGACAAATTGCCTTCTCTATTTTCATACCAAGTACGAGCACCATCGTCAAGGTAGAAATAGAGACGCGAGAAAGCTTTTCCTGTTCCTACCACTGATTGACCTTGGCAACACGCTCGTAGTTGTCAAGACAGTCGTGGACGTCTTCATAGGCACCGCCACTCAAGCGATCGTGAACGAGGGGTTGAAAGATGGTCACCTGGGATGGGAGCGTCGAAAAGCTGCCTTGGGGCACCTGTTGTGGGCTTGCGTTGGTCATCGGTTGAGGTATACGGTGCCTAGGAGGTTCCGGCGAGTCAGTGAGCTCTGGTGCGAGGCCTCGCAACCGTCGACTGGAGCGATGCACCGGAGTTGCTACCGGTGACAATGATTCTGGACTTGATGAACGGCTCCAAGCGGGCGTGTGGAGCATCAGACAGGGTTGCGGCCCAGCTCCTCCACCAGTGTCGCGGTACAACGCGAATAAAACACAGGTACACCTTGAGGCAACGAAAGCAGCGTATCTTTAACAGCTGAGCCACAAGATCGTCTTCTTCGGTCTCGAGTGAAGCTAGAGGCTCACTACCTCGTGTCCACTAAATCCCCCCCCATTGTTCTCGTGCACATGTGACACGCGTCAATATATATATATATATATATATATATATATATATATATTTATAGGTATAAAAGTTGATGCACTTTCACATAACAATTTGCTTATTCAGCCGACGTTTCGACGGAGACCCCATCTTTTTCAAGGCATATGCCTTGAAAATGACGGGGTTCCCGTTGAAATGGCGGCTGAATAAACAAGATATATATATATATATATATATATATATATATATATATATATATATATATATATATATATATATATATATATATATATATATATTGTGGGCATTTGTTACTTGCATCGTCCTCATCCCTGCATGATCACAATCACCATCATCCGCTTGTATATATATATATATATATATATATATATATATATAAGACGAAGACAGAATAAGAACACCTGGCCCAGGATCGGGTGTTGTCTCTTGTTCTCTGTCTCGCTCATTACAATGGCGCAGCCGACGAAGAAGAAGTCTTACATCCCGGCTTCGTCATCCAGGACAGCCGCAATAAGCGCCGCTTGAGGACGGCGTCAAGGCCTCCTCGGCAGCTGTTCACCTGCCGCCACTGCCACCACCATTCGGGGACGGCGTCAAGGCCTCCTCGGCGGCTGCAGTACACGTTACCGGTACCATTTCACAAGGGACGCCGTCCACTCGTCCTGGGCTATGGATTCTGCCATCAGCGCAAGCCGACAAGTGAACCCTCTGCGGGAAGCCACCGGTACGTGTCTTCGTGGTTCGTCGGCAGTGCGGGCTTCTCCAGCCAGGAACGCCGTTCACGCTTCTTTGGCGATGGAGTCAACAACCCAGCCGCCGCTTCAGCTGCCCATCGGATCATCAGTGGACGGTGTCAATGCCTCCTCTGAGGTACCAGGGCATCACCCAATGGACACTTTGCTACCACTTCGCGGCCGTAATACGCACGGGCTTCTGTCCTTTCGTAATGCTGTTCAAGCTTCCTACGGCCTGCATTCCCTGTCAGGGACTCTTCCAACACATGAGCCGCCAAGAAACGCTGTGCATGCTTTCTTGGACGTGCGTGTCACCACCGTGAGTACTACTAGAACCACGTACTTCACGGACGCGAACCAAAAAGGTTCAGAAGCCTCGTGCGATAGTGCCGTGGAGCTGCGGTGTACCATCGCGCTACTCCGCGTCGAGACTAACAAACTGACAGCATTGATGACCGAGCGAGCTCCTAGAATGTTGCCAGCATTGTGTGACATTAACGCAGTGTTGGTTTTAGCTGCCTCATACGACCTTGAGGCAAGCACACCGGAGCAACGCAGGTAGCTTCGGTCTTCTCTGATCCTGCTCTCACACCAGCTCGACTGCTTCGCATCGGTGATCTCTGCGTTGCCACCTGCCACCTCACAATCACCAGCTGTCTGCGAACTACCGAAATTCCACGGGGTCCAGAACGACGCCGACAGCTGGGTGGCAACCGTCAAGGCGATAGCAATGCGTGAGGCCTGGACGGAATCTCAGAAATGGACCGTAGCTGTAGACCGTCTTTGGGAAGGTGCAGCGGCATGGCACCGGTATGAAGGCTTCAAGCAGCAGTCCTGGGTGGAGTGGAGCTCCAAGCTCATAGCTGCTTTCGGCTGGACACTCTCCGATCTCCTTTCCACCACCCAGTCCAACCTGACCGGTACCGAAGATGGAGTTCAAGAAGGGTTCCATCTTGAGGCTCCAGCTGAGTACTTCAGTTCTCCACATGAGCTTCCAGACTCGTCGCTGATACCGGACCCAAATTCGTGTCAGCCATCCGTAACTGCTCACCACCACGCTTTGACCGACGGTAGTGATGTGCCGCAAGCAGGCTAAGTCAACATCAGCACTTCCGGCCTCACGGCGTACAGCCCTACTAGGGATCACGGGCAATGCAATATGACTTTGAGACCATCTGAATGCCGTGCGAATCACCAGGAGGCAGTGTGCGTTGAGGAGGAATCGGAGATGCATCGGCCAGTCGGTGACCAGTTCGCACAGAGCAGCGAGGTGAGGCCTTCATACGCCCCTGGTGTCTGCAGCATGATGTGCAGTTATGGTGGCGTTAAATTGTACGGACGCCGCGGTCAGAACAACTAAGGAGCATCCTGATTCCTTGTGGCCGCAGAACAAGAGGAGCCAAAGATGGCAGCGCAGAGGCTCCTGTGCCAAGGCATGATGGCCGAGAATCTCAGCCTGTCAAGGACGCTGACGGCAATGAAGACCAGTGCCCCAAACTGTACCAACAAAACTGCCTGCTAAGCGTGCTGTGACCGCTACGAGATAGCCATGGTTACCGACCCGCATATGGTTCGAGATAGCATATCGCTACGAGATAGCCATGGTTCGACAGCCCCGCAAGGCGAGTCATCGCGTCCACGAGAGGGACCCAACAGACGCAGCCAATACGATGAGAGCTTCACAGAATGTCCTGCCGCAGATGCCAAGACCGGCCGTGAAGTATGTTTTCTGCCACACATCACAGAAGTTGCGCACCCACTCTCGACACCAGCCAAGGCACCTAGCTCGTCTTTTGGGATACGTTTTCGGCAACCCTCGCGCGCTGTCAGGTGCATGTTTAGCTGCTTCCCACAGGGAGTCTCTGCATGGGCGAGACCAGCCGTGAGCAGGTTCCTGCTCACGGCTGGTTATTTTTTCACCCACTTTTTTATTTACATTTCATTGGTTCTAATAACTTCCCCCTGTACATTCCTTGGCATTACTGTATGCTAGATCTCATTATATATATATATATATATATCTATATATATATATATATATATATATATATATATATATATATATTTATATATATATATATATATATATATATATATGTGGAGGCTATAAGAAGTCGCACGCTGGCTCTGATAGTGTAAAAAGAAGCGCGCTTCCACAACGAACGTTTCAGCACACATTAGACCAAAGTTTCGGCCGTGGGACCGGCCTTCGTCTATGAATCCCGGATGAAGACGAATTTCCCAGACGAAGACGAGTTTTCAGACGAAGGCCGGTCCCACGGCCGAAACGTTGCAATAATGTGTGCTGAAACGTTCGTTGTGTGAGTTACGCTTCGCGATATATATATATATATTTATATATATATATATATATATATATATATATATATATATGCTCGTCGTTAGTAAGGTGAGTACCATGAGTGGCGTGACTAAGTTGATTAACGCAGTAGGCTGAAGACTGAGGAGTTGTTGGTTAGAATCACCAGTGAAAGCCCTAAGGCCACTAGTGAAGCTGCATTATTTCTGGGATATGTGCACAGACAAGTGTGGGCTTCAGCTCTCCAAGTTTTCAATTTCGCTTGCGTATATATATATATATATATATATATATATATATATATATATATATATATATATATATATATATATATATATATATATGTGTGTGTGTGTGTGTGTGTGTGTGTGTGTGTGTGTGTTGTTGTGACTCCGGGTCCTGCGGGTCTCAGTTTGGTAGCGGGCCCCCGTCCTAAGAGCCATCGTCGAACAAGTCAGTTGAGGCGTTCGTAAAAACGACAATTTATTTACATGCTTAGTAACTGGAAAATAGAAAAGAGGTGATCAAGTAGAAGTCAAGAACTGTACATAAGAACTGTTGAACTTTAGAACTTTAAATACACGAAAGTCTTCGGCTTATATAGCGCCTCGTTGCCAACCCTGGAATTGTCCGCGGCTTCCGCCAATAGCGCGCTCCATGGTCTAAGTGCTCCACCCACGAAGGCGGGAAAAGAGACCACACAATGCACGTGCAGAGGGCACAGTCTACACGATGCCCAAATATGGCCACCAACGCACTGCACCAATGTTTTCGCACACGTCACCAAGTTTCGCGCACGTCCGATGATATTGGCTTCCAAGATTCTTCTGGCAGCTGGGTTAGGTTCGAAAAACCGGCTGCCAGTACACGTGTCAAACACACGTCACCAAGTTTCGCGCACGGCCGATGACTTTAGCTTCCAAGATTCTTCTGGCAGCTGGGTGAGGTTCGAAAAACCAGCTGCCAGTACACGTCTCAAATTTGCCTGACTGTTTGGGTAGGACAATGTAGTGGTGGGCCAGCATATCGTCAAAATATGCCACCCATTCAGCCGATCCTATGAAGAAAGGGGGAAGGAGGAGTGGTCGACCAATCCCTCGTCGTCGAAGCGGCTCCCGCAAGTGCTGCAACAGCTAGTGCATTATCCTTTCCTTCAACCCCACATTCCATTCCTAGTTGTTTGCCAGAAGCTGTGGCATAGCTGCGCATATCCGGGACTCCGTTTCTCCTCGCAAGATGCAGCCACAACCAGTTTGGCTTTACCTTTCAGCCTGAACTGCAAATACCATACTGGTTCCGAGATTTCCAGATCCTCGGTGACCTCTAAAATGGCCCAGCTGCCTCCTTGCCTGCCTCGAAAGCGTTGCTCGCAGCAAACACAATGGCCTTTCTTGAGTCGAGCTCACAATGGCCTCTCTTGGCTCGTGCGTTTTCTTTGCGCGAACCAGTCCCGAACCCCTCGTTCAGGTTTTGCCGAGAGGAAATCAACCCGTCTTGACGGCACACCCTTGCTTGGAATGCGTCGGAATATTTTCGTCCCATTCAAAAAGGCCGAAAAACTTCAATAATGATGACGGTCGTAACAATATATAATGTGGGCATTTGTCATACGCTTCTTTTCATATATGCAGAACGAATGGACGAACAGATGCTTCGCCACACTATCCATCATTCACTCCGTGAATATGCTGCCATTTTTTTTCGGACTGGTTTTTGTGAACGCGACCGCACCAACGGTTGTTTTCTCGCGTTTGAAGAGGTATCTGAGTTTTTCACTTTAAAGGAAAACTAAAGAGAAAAAAAAATCGCAGCATATCCACAGTGTGAATGATGGAGAGCAGGGCGAAGCATCTGTCCGTCCATTCGTTCTTGTTTCCATTCGTCCGCTAAACCTTTCTAACGCCCGCTAAACTTTTCTAAAACCAAGGATCCTTGGTTATGCCCAGCGAGTAAAACATACCGACTCTTTCTTGTCAGATAGTGCTAAATGTACATGCCAATGGCTGCTAACAGGGAATGAGAGACAGGAGAATTTGGCATTTAGTTGACGCGCCCGCTGCGAATTTTTATTGTTCAACAACGCACAGGAGAAATCTCCCACCGACACCACCTTGCAGGTCAAAACGTAAGACTGGTTATACACTACGACTGCGACTACGAGGGACGAATGGGTGCTGCTTTAAGGAGGTTCGCCCCTAAAAAATCTTTCCGTATTCTAGAATCACTTCTCTAGGAGACAAATATCACCACTTTTTTCAGAAAAAACGCTCAGTTGCTTGAAAAAAAAATCTGCAAAACGAACCTACAGAAGCTAGGCGACGCCAACTTGAAATTTCCGCACCAATCGTTGTGACATAATCGATTTTTACAGCATCTCCTAGATTTTCCGCAGCTCTCACTAACTTAAAACTGAACATATTGTTTTTTGCAAGGGCCGTAGACCAAACATACTAAGCTTGTGGACATATCCTTAAGTCAATATCTCCAGAATACCAAAAAATACCCTTTAATGTTTGTGGCGCCACACCAGGTTCATAGCCAGCAAGTTTTTTTACGTGTGGGAGGCACTTATGAAAAAACTTGGAGAACACCCATTTTTTTCTGATTTATTATTTGTCGTCTGTAAAACGGCTTCCTGCTTTTGAACTTCGAAAAGGGGAAAGAGGCAACGCACCCCCTTGGCAACGGGCCTGCGTCGCGAGCTGAGATTTCTGCATGAAGTTTAAAAATGAAAGTCTCACCTCTATTTTATCTTCGAACTTAAGACTATAATAGTGAAGTTAACGACATCATGGTTCTAAGAGTACACCGTATCAATTACACTAATTTACTAGAACACTTTAGTGTTGCTTTAATATGCATGATGTCTTTCGTTATAGAGTGCACCGAATTTTCGCGTTACCAGCCTGAATGCACTCGTAAGTCAAGCTCCTCATAAGTTTCATCGCAAGAACTCAAGTGGCCAGTGAAGGGGCCTTTTTTGTCCGCCTTCCACTTTTTGGGAATTTTCTTTGTAAATTTTCACGTTATCGCCACCATTCTCATTACGGTTGTCTACATGGCTGAGATCACAGGTTGGTGAACCCATTCATGAATCGATTCACTAGGTCACACTCAGACAGAGATCGATCCGTGACCCTGAGTGAGTTCGAGTGAGTAGTATGTCAGTGAGATTTAGTTCGCTTGAGTGTGGTTGAAGAAAATTTTGGTGAGTCTGCGTCAGTGTGAACTCTAAACGCGAGATATATTTCTAGAGAGAGTCTGAGTGAATTCACTTCATTTTTTTTGCTGATCTATAATATGTGACTGTTACAGCAAGAAGAGCCTTTCCAGTGAGGACGACACCAACACAATGGCTCTGCTCATATTCGCCGCTGTCGTCGGCATTGTGGTCATCGTCATCATCGTCTTCATCGTCGCAACGGCTGGTGCACCATCGGGGACAAGTAAGTATGGCGTAGCTGCCTTGACAACTTCCAAATGTTCGAGAATTAAAATCTTTATTTCTCCTCATAGCAATTCCACACATTCGGTCAACAATTGTACCAAATACGATAGCCTAGAATAACGTTGAGCACAAACCAAAAACGCCTATGCGAGGGCATGTTTCCAAAACTGCTATATTTTAAATATCTATTTGAAACAAAAAACGATCTGCCTTTTTTCTCGTAAGCTCCCCAGTATATGAGCCATGCGCGTTTTCTAGCTTAACCTGCAAAAACAACTTGCATTATTTTTTGTAAGATCGGAAATACATAGCCACGGATGTGGCCTAGTGATGTTAATGGGTAACCACTTAATTAAGCAAGCACTCAGAAGCTGTGTTTGCCAAAATTATGGCTTAGAGGCCTTAACTATGCTTTCTCATGTTCCCAAATAAACTCATTAACAGAAAAAAAAACCACATGCCAGTTGTTAAGTTTGTTCGTTATAGTTGACAACTTCACAAGGCAAGCTTTATTGAAGACTTTTCATTTTACTCTTCTTCGAACAGAGCCATGACTGCAGGATAAAGCCGATTTGCCTTTGCCACCCAAGACAGTTACTTAAAATTTGGATTGCATTCTCACTGGTTTTCACTGTTAACTTTACAGATGAGTGATTATTTTCAGTGTGCACGTCTGAATTGCGGAGGGAATAAAACATTCTGGTTTTCTACCCTATATAGTTTCTGGTCCTGCACATTCTTGCTGAATGCTGTTCATTTCACTCTGCAATATGCGCATCAGCGAAATCGCACAGCATCTTGGTGGACGACGGACTTTGAATCCTATCAATATCTGCTTTCAAGTTAAAGCGATCAGTATATTTTCACGCTTCTGTCATTGTATGCAACATGCGCGCACATCGAACCACCGTTGCGCCTGAGCCCGAATTATGCTGCAAGAACAACCTGAGTGCATGATGTTAATGAAGACGTTATTTCTGCGGTTCATATTTAAAAGATTGCACCAGTTCTAGTTCGGCGAAGCTTCTACGCAATCTGCGTAAGAGGACCAGAGTATTAACTAAATCGACAAACAGCGCAACTGTTCTTGGTAATGATGCGGTTCCTTTCCACAGCTGGAGATTTCTCAACGCTCTTGGCGTGAAAAATTACGCGCAATGCAAATTTCATCTCTCTTTGCATAAGAAAATCTTGCGGAAACGTTTGGTAGTTCCATGCATTAGTTTGCTGAAGCTTATGCGAAAGAATATGAGAAGCGAGCTTGAATGGTTACTTTTCCTTTTTTTTCGCAGCGCAAACAAGTAAACTGATCAAACAATCCGAGTTTTCGCTGGCATTGGCACAATTTATACCATGGCGAGCATGTTGAATATTCAGTGCCTTCGAAATTCAACAAAATGAAAAATTTTCTGAAGGTGTTTGGCAGCAGAGTCTATCGTCTGCTCTCATATATGGGGCTGTTTAAAAAAAAAGTTAGAGACCTAAGCAAATCATTCACTTGAATGAACATTCACAGGATACAGTTCATTGTGTACAGCAGATATTATGTCAAAAGAGTTAAGTAAAATTTCTTTTGAAAAGAACTTTGTACTTTTCATGTCGAATGGCGCCCTTAAAAGCGCAGAAGGGGAAAAAGTTTCCCAGTAGGCCATCCTTTCTGTGAAGTGCCTATTTGTTAAACTCTCGTCCAGACTAGTGAAAGTTCCCTGCGTATGCTAAGTGCTGCTTCTCCATCACTGTCAAATGGAAGCATGTCATATAGATGGGAGAAATAAGTGCAATGGTTTCGTTGGGAAATGAAGTCTAAAAGGAGGATGACAAACGTACAAAGCCCACATTTTGCTAACAATTGAGCAGGAAGTACTACCTCCACGAGAAAACAACCTGCTCAGATGATAGATCATAGAACGCCTTATTCTAAGGTCGAAGGTTTGTTCCCTTCCCATGGCAAGCTATTTTTTCGTCCACTTTTATTTCTTCACATTCACATTACAAATACTTCTAATAACAACCCCTATATTATCCCTGGCATGATTTTCTGTTAGATCAGATTAATATTGTAAATGTGGTTAGTGATACGACAATGTTAGCAGGTTCCGAATAGCACATGAAAAAACGACGCATGCACATGGTAATGGTTGCACTGTGACGTGATTTGCCGTATACAATGCCTCCGAGGTGTTTCAATGTCATCTCGTCTCGGAGGTCATACCGAGGACCCGTGCGTTCTAAATGTAGTGTCCTCGTCATTGGTGACTTCTCGTGAGTGGTAACCACGATAATTTCTTGTGCTCCAGTTTTGAAAAGCAATATATCTTGTGATGTTCATGTGACTCTTCTGTTCAAACTTCTATTTTAACCCATATTGGCCGAAAGTTTGGAAAATTAACAAAACTAATTTATTTCCACAAAATGATTGCTTCTACGACCTCAGAAAAAAGAATAAGGCTTTTATTAAAAACGTCTCTCGAACAATGGTTTTGGAGCCGTCCTATATGTAGGGCACCAATGTTTGACACACCGCGAACAAAACATTTTAGCGCCTATTACTGTCATACGAAAGGTACTGCACACCCGGACACTGAAGAACAATGGAGAAAAATATCAGCAGCATCGAGAACAAGTTAACTGTATATTACTTATATATTTTTTCTTTCGCGGTATGGCGCTCAGCTACACGCACGCGAAATAGCCATTTTGTGACTGCAAACATGTGGCTATTGGTGGCTCAGCGATCACCTAGACTTCCATGTGACGAGAACAGGGTATCATAAACACACCTTTAGTGGCGCTGCCTTTTTCACACACACACAAAAAAAAAACATTCAAACTATAGTGAAAGGTTTCGGCGTCCTATATGTAGGACCCTGGACATATATGTGGTAAACATGTTCACAAATGCTACCCTTCTACATACGTGCGATTTAAATGTAGACTTTTTATTCCGTCTAGAGTTTTATGATGTTTCACTTTTAGAATGGTTCTGATGTGTGGATTCGCATCTTTTGCTGTAACATTAGAATTATTTTTTTGTTTTGTTTTTATTGCAGGTGTGGCAGTTACAACAGTACATGACAGCATTGACTCACGTAAATATGTGTAGCAAATTTTCGTCTTCCTTGTTATGTGAAAGCAGTGTCAACCCCGTTACACTACTTTCAATCACTTTAAACAATGCATGTGTTGCGCATCTTCATAGAAGTAAGGTAGAGAATTTAGCGGGTTGTAAAAAATGCATCTTCATAATATCATTTGAAGCATTACTGCACAAATCAGTATCGAACTAAATGGGTGCGAAGTTTCATCACCATAGCTACATAACCTTTAAAGCTGTGCTTACGAAATCGCTGCATAACAATCGGTATGCACAGAAGGTTTTTCCAAAGTTGAATAATATTTTAAAGACCGGCTTTTGAGCAAAAGCAAAAAAAGGTAGCAATAACTTGGAATGTAGCTCTGAGGATGACTAGCAAATCAAAACGTGCAGCGTGCTGCTCACGCACAAATGACACACGAAAACAACGCACACAGGACGAGAGCAAACTAACGGCGTTTACAGCTAGACGCTTAACGTGCTATTTAAAAACGAACGCATGAAACGTAATCACAGGTACTGATATGAGTGCGAACTAGCGAGTGTCCCAGTTGTTGTATACTTCACAGTACTTGAAGAGCGCGTTCTTTTCGTGGTCTTTTTCATAAGTTTTTTTACTGTTCACTTAACCACATGCCGTACATCACCCCACCATCAAGAATATCGCAACGCACTGGTCACCCGCTACAGGTTTCAAAACCGCGCACACGCACTACGAGCTTCTCTACTTCATTTTTTTTCACAGCGGCAGAGTGGAATGCCCTTCCGCACCATGTTGTATCTACAAATAACCGTCACATGTTCTATGCTGCTGTGTCTTCTGTTTTACCAAATTAGTTTCCGTTGGTTGTACTTAACGCGAGTCTTTATTTCTACAGCGTTCGTTGTTTGTTACTGTTGTATTTATTTATACAGTTTTATTTTTGTGCAAGATTTTCAATGAATATTACGTTATATTGCGACATCATGTTGTTGTTTTTTATTTAATACATACTGCAGTCCGTAGACCAAGCAGGAGGGGCACAACTGTTTCTTCTAATGTTACCAAATTAATTAGCGCGTGTTCTCGTTTTCACAGTGTATCAACATTTATTTCTTTTGCTTTCTCCTCTTTTTCCAAAGCTCTATTGGTTTTTATGTTTATTTGGATTTACCCATTACATGTTGTCCCCACCCTTTATGTAACACCCCTAGAAATGGGGCCTTTAAGGAAATAAACTGAACTGAACTGATCTGAATGGGGCCTGCCCGGCGAGCGAAGTTGACCTTTGTGGCCCAGGCAGCTAACGCACTCATTCCGGTGAAAGGCCAAGGCACAAGATTCTCCCCACCTAAGGATGAGCGGGAGCGCACAAGCACCTAACCCCCGCCCCCTCCCGCGCCTTCATGCGTGGGACCAAGTACGCGTGGGAGACAAGCGCGCGTTGGCGCATCGTGACGAGCTGGGTGCCGAGCGCGGGCGGCCTTTATTTTTAAAGACGATAATCTTTCTTGGGGACCTTCGACGCAAAAGCTTTGGTCTTCATGTCTGTCTATCTGTGCATTTGTCTGTTTATCCACCGTCACCGCGAACCGGGTACTCTAAACAGCACCAGCCGATACCCCGAACGGCCGACCCCATCCGCAGCGCCCACCAACGTTGCTCAAAAATCAGCGTTCATATGTGTGTGATTGTCAATTAAAAGCAGTTATTGCGCATATCTGAGGCACCATAACAACAAGTATATATTCTGCATGTTCGTCTTTTACTATGAAAGGCATAAATAGGTAATTTTAAGGGCCGTAGCGCTTATCACGCTGCGCTGACCATGCAACGCTTGCACGGAACGGGGAGTGTTTTCAACGCTTTGCTAAGACGAGAAGGTGGCGGCACCTACCCGTCGCCTTGCGTTCTACACTTTATCGCCTCTAATACGGGCGTGCACACCCGTCTCAGGGCCACGCGCTTTGTTTTCCAAAAAAAAAAAACTGCCATATGGGGCTTATGTCTCACGCGTGACGTGACTTGATGCGCTCGTTCGCCTCCGCTGCACGCTCGAGGCACTCTAACGTAGCGCCTCCGGAATACCATTCACCGATTGTCTTGCGCAGAACATCAAATATATGCTTTGTTAACTCTCTCCGCACGCAAGACTCTCGTCTTTAGACGACATTTGCAGATTAAATGCAGATACGGGGCGAATTTTTTCTTGAGTTTTCCTATATATAGATACGTATACTTATACAGTGCATGACGGTAATTGTGACAAAGGTAAAAACCAGCCAAGACTGCCCATATGATTCCTATCGCCATAAATGTATTCAAAACCACAGCACGAGATTTAGTGAACGCCCACAAAAAGGTAATGGTATTTGAATGAGCATTCACTAAAGGTCACTAATTAGCTATTTGAATAATTACCACTTTGCTGTCTTAGAGCTCATATTGCAAAAGTTGAATTTTAACCGCTGAATTGGACGGCGCGCCCACTTCAAGCAAATGTTTCAACTAATCATTTCCAAAATGTGGGATACAATACATAGGCGTTCCAGCTTTGTTTTTTGCGCTTCGGTGCACGTGATGAAGCGCCCCGCCGCGGTGGTCTAGTCGCTAAGGTACCCGGCCACTGACCAGCAGGTCACGGAATAGAATCCCGCTTGCGGTGGCTGCATTTCCAATAGAGGCGAAAAGGTTGTAGGCCCGTGTGCGCAGATTTTGGTGCACGTTAAAGAACCTCAGGTGGTCGAAATTTCCGCAGCCTTCCACTACGGCTTCTCTCATAATAATATAGTGGTTTTAGGACGTTAAACCTTACATATCAATCAATCATCACGTGATGAAGCAACACAAAGCCAAAATGTATCAGTAACAACTTGTCCTTTAAACTGGCACTCTTTGGCCATCAAATGGCCTTCGCGCCATACAACACCACACATCACCATCATCATCAGTAGCAACCAATACCACAGGATTTAGAGACATGCGTTAGCGGCGCCATCTCTCGGTTGCACCAACAGAATCCTGCTGATACTGAATTGGAATGCACCAAAACAATGATAATTGACGATAAAGACTAGTTAGAAAAACGACTACCCATTACATGCAGCAGAGACCCACTGAAACATTTTGATAGAACTGTGGTATGGCACACTTGTCAGTGGCTTTGAAAGATGACTGAACACTGCTCAATGAAAAAACACGGCACCTCATTGTAAAACTTTGAACATCCTGGGATGCCGCATGGTTGGTAGTACGTGTGACGCTGTAATCTTCCTGAAATGTTCCAGTTGCTCCATTTTGTGACTCCATATTTTCAAGACGATGTATATTATACGACACAATATATTTTCTGTCACCTGTTCAATCCGACTACATCACTGCTAATAACCTGTTTGCGTTTATTATTCACAGGATCCGACCAGCACTCTTTTCGAGGACGTCCTCGTTTGGCCCGCAGGCATCCAAGTCGTCACAAGAACTACATCAGGCAGCTACGCCGGTTCAAGCAACCAGCGGAGCCCTATTGGTAAGCCTAGTCCACTCTGCCTTCTATTTCGCTTAGTGAAATTTGTCTAAACTGCAGGGCAAGAAGTAAGCCCAAAGTTTCAGCTCATCGAAGTTTAAACCTCAAAAAAAAAAACAAGCCTGCTTACGAAATCAAAACATTAGTTGCGAAATTATTTGTATGAAAAAAAGTAAAAGAAGTATTAACCTCAAAAAGTGCTTGCGTAGTTATATTCTACTTTTTTTTGTAGGGACATCAAATGACAACTACAGAACCATGGATGCTCATTCTACAATCTTGTTTACCCGGTGTTGCTCCAAAAGTGTAGACATGTTGAATGAATGCAAACAAAAAGTTGCATGCAATAAAAGGTGTTTTCTTCTTGTACAGTGGGTTTTCTTATACAATAAAAGTGTGCGTAATCCAATACCAGCGGCTAAACTTGCCTGCGGAATGTTTCACAGCAAACTAAACGGCACTCCGGCGTTTCTGTTGAGCGTTTTTTTGTATGGTACATTGAAAGAGCCATCAAGGAGCAGCAATAATTATCAGCTTTTATCAGCAACGTCTGGAATATACAGGAACAAGCGTGCTAGGAGGCCTCTGAGTAGCGCTACAAATGTTGAATTTAGTAATTGACAACTAGTAATAACTGTTGGAATTTAACGTTTCTTAACCCTAATATGATTATGAGAGACGCCGTAGGGGAGTGCTTTGGAGGTTTCAGCTACCTGCAGCTTCTTAACGTGCACTTTATTCTGAGTACACGGGCGTCCAGAATGTTTGCCTCCATAGAAAATGCGGCCACCGTGGTCATGATTTCAGCACGCTACCGGCGAGTCAGCAGCCGAGTGCCTTAGCCACCAGAATGTAGAAGTTAACTAGTGTGGTGCAGTTTACTTATTTAAACAATGCACCCTAATTTACTTATGGATAATTTTATCCACAGTATTCATAAGCCTCACTGGCCATTTAGGTCAACAGAAATGTAAGAAGCTCAGTCGACGTCAGCGTTTAAGTGAGTTGGTAATATGCTGCTGAGGAAAGCTTTAACAGCTTGGAAAAGCACGAACGGTCAAAGGGAGGCGGTACGTACTACCTCTGATTAGGAACTAAGCTTGTATTTCGGAAATTACATATACATGTGTGTACAAAGTAAAAAGAAGATGCCATCGGCACTCAGAGTTCCCAGGTGGTCTCCCTCTTAAGTACCGACCGACTTCAATGCCGCTTAGCTTCGGAGATAAGACAAGAACTGGCGCATTCAGCATGGTATGGCCGGTGGCTATGTGTGTATAGCAATAAAAAAAGTTGCAACACTCTGAGGAAAAACAGAAAAGAAGTGGTAAGCATTGATAATAAAAGCAGCTCTTAACAAAGGTAAATATTGTCACATAAAAGAGGTATTACAGTTCTTTCTTTTGTATATGAATTATTTCAATGCATGCACATGCATCCTTCGCCCTAACAAGCCGCCCTAACGATCTCTAATCAGTTTAGTAAGAATTTTCTACTTCAGGATGCCACCATGGTTTGTGTTGTAAACAGAAACGAAACGACTACAGCGAGCTCGGACGTTAGACGTTGCCACTCTGCCCATTCCAGTGATGTTTACGCAAGCGTACATTGAGGCACCCCTAACTGTGGTTGCCGTATACATTGCGGCATGAAAGTGTATTGAAACACCCTCTCCACCAAAAGATTGTGGAACACGAGATTTTTGAGTAACCTGTATTTCCACTTTGTCTGAGAACATAGCATTGAAATAAATGTTTCAGCCTGGGACCTATAGAGCAACCCGTTTAATTTAAATGCGCTGTGCAGACGAGCCATCATCATTTTCAGTGGAACCAACGTTCCATAAACTTTTGTGGATGGGTGTACACCACGTTGTCGATATGCGAGTCAAACAAGTTCGTGTGTTTGATCTGGCAGACAGCGTCTTGCGCTAGCAAAAGCCATTAGCTTGTCACTTTCTTGAAGTTTAAACAAGAAATATTACAGCTAGATTTTTAGGTGCCACAACGTATGGATGCGGAAATACCACCGGAACGTGCTGAGGGGCAACACCGGACATTTTTGCGGGCGTTGTATGGGTTTTGATTGGATTCCTGCGAGGAACGAGCTGCACGGCGAAGCGGTTGCGATGCTAAAGCCTGACCCAAACGTCATCCCAGCCAGTGCGGTCACATTTAGGGTGGTGCAAAATGCTAGTGGCTTGTCTACAATTAGTTGCCAAAGTACGTTGCATAACACCAGATGGTCGGCTGAGATTGCTCGCGGGGGGGAAGCATGCAAATCTGTCGCATTTGTTTTCATGAGCAACGTGAGGTTGTTATAAAATTAGCGTACTGTGAGCACTTTTGGCACCTATCTATCTATCTATCTATCTATCTATCTATCTATCTATCTATCTATCTATCTATCTATCTATCTATCTATCTATCTATCTATCTATCTATCTATCTATCTAGCTATCTATCTATCTAGCCGTTTACGTCTGTGACCTATAGTGATCACCCTTAGAACTCCGCAGGAGCCAAAATTAGTATGAAAGGGTAAGGTGGTTTGATAAATAAGACGCGCTAATCAAGACACTATTAATGTCAATATCCTGTCACGTATGTCATCAAACACATTCCACCAGACAGTGGTACATATACACGAGGGCGGGATGTGCCACAGATAATTGACCCTTAGTATCTATCCAAAAACGACGACAACACACTTGGGTAATTTCAAAGCGTGAGCGTTCAGAAAAGGCTTACCTAAGCAGCGTTGACAAGACGAATGCAAAAAGTAAGCGCCAGGAATCCAGTAGAATCAAACAAGCATTCTACAGCGCAAACAAGAATTGCACCACAGAGCCACGCCAGGTCTCGGAACAACTTTTCATATAGACCTTAATGCTCATGAAACTTCGATGGTGGTTGCAGTGCTAGCTATCTAATTCAGAAAGATTACATATGTATTTCTATACTACAGCTGTCAGGTCTGGTTAACGCGAATTGCAGTAAGGTGCCATCTGCTGAAAATGATTAATGTAGTTGTGTCCAGGGCTACTATCCTCGCGAGCACCAGCGCTTCATATCAGCGTATCGCTTTTTCAGTTTTCTAATACCGGTGTCACAGGGGCACTTTTAAGCGAAATCGGGGTGGTGCGGATCGGTTTTCTTTTTCGCGATGAACTTTATGGCCGCTGCTACACGGCCCACGCTAATCGGGTACGAGCTTGGGTCAGATGAAATGCACCAGGTGGCACTTGCGTGCCGTAAAACATGTCATTGACAAAACTCCGCGTGCGATATTTCAATCGAACCACTTATCAGGAATATCTTATTCATGCGAGAACCGCTCGAACGTTAAAAACTTAACGTTCTACTAGAGAAGCGATTTCATGAATCCGTCATTCGGTAGCGTTTTCTTTGCACTTACTTGTATTGCTGTGCGAGAATTTTAATCATCACTTTTATTTCTGATGGAACCTGCTCGTAGCAGTCTAGTCACAGCGAAATGGCAATCGGGTTGTACACGGCAAGGTTTCACTTCTGGTGCCTCAATACTCCCAGGCGCTCCTGCCCGCGGTCAGTTACTGCGAAGGTCTCTTCATTGGACCACGAAGTGCACGTGCACTGCGATGTAGTCGTAAAGCTGGCGACACTCATAATCAATTTGCTACAAAGTACTCCAACTGCTCCGACGGTGCCAGAGTTGAACTTGTCGTCTTCTTATAGTCCCCTTCTCCCACAACTACATGTGGTTAATACGAATTCTCAAATATGCAATACTATTTCTATTTTTTTCATTGAAACAGTTTGAGGTTTCTTTTATAATAAACATCTCGCTTTTTAAATTTTTACCGAACTATGCTTGAATTTCTTTTGCTTTCAACAAGCTCCGCCAGGGGGTGCAAACGACACGAAATCACGATCTCTCAGCCAGATCGTGATGCGCGGATCGCGATAGGCTTGACCTCAATAGGCCTGATCGCGATTAAAAGTGACCGTGTAGCAGCACCTAATCCGAATCCTGGTCATCGCGATTAAAAATGCACGTGTGACACTAGTATAATACTCATGTCGCTTGGCATCGTTGCGCAGGTAGAAACAACTGGTTATCTAAACGTCTGCGACTGTTCAACATACGTCTGTGTGGGTAACACTTGTACATTTACATTTAGCGGAAGTTTATAACGTGTCACTCAATAAAAGTATAACAACACAGTCACCTTCCATCCACATAATTCGCATAACGTTGATTCCCAAGGTACGTCGGATATGCCGATTTGTGTGTGTGTGTGTGTGTGTGTGTGTGTGTGTGTGTGTGTGTGTGTGTGTGTGTGTGTGTGTTGTCTTGTCTTGTCTTGTCTTGCAATCTTTTTCGGCAACATTAGACATTTTGAGGACCTAGTTGTTGCACATTGTTTAAGATTACTTTACGCCTAAAATAAAAAAAACGAACGCACAAGATGGGTGCACAACTGAAAAACCCGACATGTATATGTAGACATGCGGCACCTTCACAGATCCATTTCATAAAAAAAGAAATGAAGATAACAGATTTTTTTAACTTGTACACGTGTAGAGGTAATAAACTTCAATCTAGTGGAGTGGGGACTATCACACCCCACCCCCCTCGTCCTTGCAGTAGCAAGCGGTCTTGTTCAGTGCTGCTTTTGCCCGAAATATTTGCCTCGCGAAGCAATGCCTCCCACCGACAAAGGCTCACCTTTCTTGCCTCGCTGATGAGTCCCTATAGTATGACAGTTATAATTAATTGCAGCTGACTGATAATGAATAAAATTCACAAAATGTTAGGGTTGTAGCGCCTCAATGCGCCGCTCGTCAAGGAAGAAGAAGTTGGCATTTGGGCCACGAGGCGGGTGCAGCGCGATAATAAAAGAAATTATTTCGAAAACTGAACGCTGTCAGGGCTGGATCTTTCCCGTGTTAGCTCCGACAGTTAATGGTGACCCGATAATGAACACACAGCCCCGATCATCCCGCATGGATCCCGCCGGCTCTGCCACCAATCCTACCGGTCCTGACGCCCAAGAAGACACCAGACCTAGCGGTGCTGCAGTCGCTGCGATTCAACATGTCAACCTGCCACCATTTTGGCCCAACAGCCCCAGCACATGGTTTGTGCAGGTCGAGGCGCACTTCCGTCTACGGCAAATCACGTGCCAACAGACCAGGCACTGGCATCTGGTATCCTGCTTACCTCCGGACGTAGCCGACGACTTAGCTGATATTTTAGCGCCGCCGCACCCGAGCCATCGCTACGACACGTTGAAGGCAGCTATCATTTCCCGCAAGTCTGAGTCCGAACACAGCAGACTCCAACAGCTCATCACAGCTACAGAGCTCGGTGACCGTTGCTCATCACAGCTCCTGCGACGCATGCGCCAGCTCCTTGGCGGCCCCTCCGCCCCTCAAGAGGAGAAGCTGTTACGTGAGTTGTTCCTCAAGTGCTTACCGCAGAGCATGGTCCCCGTCCTCGTAGCTGCAGGAGATGTCCCAGTAGACACACTCGCTGAAATCGCTGACCGAGTGGCGGACTACTCGCAGGCACATAGCCTCAACGCCATTACCACACCGCCACCGGCCACCGCTGCAGACCAGGCGCTCGCGAGCATCGAGAACCGCTTGGACACCCTTGTCAGGCGCCTCGATGACTTTGTACCTGCGCATCGTCCACCGTCATCTGGGTTACAGATACACATTCGCTCCTCGACGCCCCCACGTTCTCCGGAACTTCGGCCACCCGACGCGCCGCGGGAGGTTTCATCCTCAACCGTGTGCTGGTACCACCGCCGATTCGGTGCCTCTGCTCGCAAGTGCACTCGCCCGTGCTCCTGTTCGGGAAATGCGACGACCGGCCACTGACGCCGGCAAGAGGTACTGGTCGCAAGTCATGCCGCCTTTTCTATGTTTCTGGTAAGATCACTGGCGCTTGCTTCCTAGTCGACACAGAACCCAGGTTAGCGTCATCCCGGCCTCATGTGCAGATCGCCGTCGCAACGAACAGACCTGCCCACCCCAAGCGATCAACAATTCCGCCATTCGCACATACGGCCAACGCTCTCTTACACTTGACCTTGGACTACGCCGTACGTTCCGCTGGATTTCATCCTCGCTCACGTCTCGCAAACTGTTCTTGGAGCTGACTTCCTCAGTTTTTTCAACCTTGCTGTGGACATGCATGCTCATCGCCTCATTGATCTCAACACCCGCCTCTCCATCAACGGTGTACTCTGTACTTCCTCGCCAACGGGACTGCGAGCTCTCACACCTGCTTCGCCGTATGTAAAAATACTCGACGACTTTCCCAGCATCACGAAGCCGCACACAAGAGAGTCACCGGTGAAGCATTCCATCACTCACCACATTGTGACCACTGGACCTCCCGTTTTTACACGACCCCGTCGACTATCTGGAGAACGCCTCGCCATCACCCACCGTGAGTTTGAGCACATGCTTGAACTCGGCATTGTGCGGCCTTCCTCCAGCAACTGGGCGTCGTCACTCCACATGGTGCCGAAGAAAGATCCTGGCGACTGGAGACCATGTGGGGATTACCGCGCTCTCAATGCCCACACCTTACCAGATCGCTATCCACTTCCTCAGATACAGGATTTCACATCAAATTTGGCTGGGTGCACAATCTTCTCTAAGATTGACTTAGTGAAGGCTTACCATCAGATTCCTGTAGAACCCGCCGACATTCCGAAGACGGCCATCACCACCCCATTCGGTCTGTTTGAATATGTGAGGATACCTTTTGGATTGCGCAACTCTGCACAGACCTTTCAGCGCACTATCAACGAGGTCACGCGAGGTCTCGATTTCGTATTTGCTTACCTTGATGACCTCCTTGTTGCAAGCTCATCCGGCTATGAGCATGAAGCCCACCTGCGCACCCTGTTCCACCGCCTGGATGATTACGGCCTCGTAATTAATCCCAATAAGTGCCTCTTCAGCGTCGCTACAATAGAGTTCCTAGGCAACCTTGTCACTCCAAAGGGTATCCAACCACACGCCAGCAAAGTGAAGGCTATTCAAGACTTTCCACCCCCGACTTCACTGAAGAGACTCCGAGAATTTCTGGGCCTACTAAACTTCGATCGCCGCTTTCTTCCAAAGTGCGCCACATTCCTAAAGCCCTTGACCGACCTATTGGCTAAACAGAAAGACCCGGCTGCGCCACTGGAGTGGCCCAAGGACGCTGTATCTGCCTTCGGCACTGCCAAGAAGGCTCTGGCAGACGCTACCATGCTCATACATCCCGTCCCTGATGCCCCAATTCGTCTCATCACCGATGCATCAAGCGTGGCAGTTGGCGCCGTTCTCGAGCAGCACGTATCCGGTTGGCAGCCCCTTGGGTTTTTCTCGCAAAAACTGAAGCCACCAGAGACAAAATACAGTACATTTGCGCGAGAACTCCTCGCGGTATACCTCGCCATCAAACATTTTCGTCATTTATTGGAGAGCCGGGACTTTTACGTCGTTACAGACCACAAGCCCCTGACGTTTGCCTTCCATCGCAATCAGAGCAATTATACTGCACGGGAGATCCGTCAACTGTGCCTTATTTCCGAGTTCACTGTGGATCTCAGACCCGTACATGGGCCGGAAAATGCTGCTGCTGATGCACTATCCCGCATCAATGCCTTGTCAAGCCAGCCACCACTACCAATCAATCACTCAATCAGTTTATTATCATGTCATAAAGTGATGTTACAGGGAGAAAAATATACAGACGAGGGTCCCAAAGTACAAGACTGCAACGGGACCCTCGATGATGATTACAAATAATAAAAGCACAAGCAGCTCTTAGAATCATAGAAACAAGAATATATAAAGCAGAATGAAAACAAAAAGGCATGCAATCAAAAAACAAATACAGCATAAAGCAACACAAAGATAGATAAACTATTTAACAGGTACTCTTTTAATGAGTTTTTAAATGAAAATAAAGAAACAATGCAATTTAGCGAAGTGGGCAAATTATTCCATAAGGTAATGGTACAGAAGAGAGAAGAGAATTTACCATAGTTAGTACGAACCTTAGGAAGTAAAAAGTTATTATTAGCCCCAAACCTGGTTGTGTTAGTATTCACTAACATCTTAGGATCAATGAAATTAGCAGAAAGTTGATTTCTTATTTGTTTATGGAGAAACATAATTAGATTAAACCTGAATAGATAGCTAACAGTTAAGATTTTATTGCATTGAAGAAGGGGAGCGGCGCTACTGTCACGAGAACAGTTAAAAATAGCGCGAATAGCTCGATTTTGTAGATGTTGTACGGATGAAAGATGACACTGGTAAGTATTCGCACTGGAAAGATGACACTGGAAAGATGACACTGGTAAGTACTAGACATGGAAGAGCTAGCAGCTGCCCAAAGCAATGATCCTGAGCTGCATCGTCTTCGCTCTTCATCCACGTCTCTATCATCCACAGAGTGCCCGCTTCCATTTTCTACCTCTATAATAACGTGCGAAACGTCTACGGGTGTCCCTCGGCCCTTCGTGCCTTTAGCTTTTCGTCGTGCAATTTTTGATCAATTGCACAGCATGAGTCATCCTGGTATTCGTGCGACCCAGAAGCTAGTCACATCTCGTTTCCTTTGGCCAAGCATCAATGCTGATGTCCGACGCTGAGCGCGGACATGCCTTGAGTGCCAGCGCGTTAAAGTTCACCGTCACACTGTCACGGCAACATCCCCGTTTCGGCCTCTAGACGCGAGGTTTTCTCACGTCCATCTCGACATAGTCGGTCCTCTTCCGTCATCGCAAGGAGCCTGTTACCTGCTGACATGTGTGGATCGCTTCACCAGATGGCCGGAAGCGTTTCCCATTTCCGACATTACAGTACCAACAATTGCCAAGGCTTTCACAAACGGCTGGGTGTCCCGCTTTGGATGCCCTTCTGTCGTCACCACTGATCGTGGTGTTCAGTTTCAATCGGCCCTTTTCACCGCACTTGCCAATATCCTGGGCATTCGACACATCCACACAACTGCCTACCATCATTCCGCCAATGGCATGGTCGAACGGCTTCATCGACAACTGAAAGCTGCCCTCACTGCTCACCAGCCAAGGGAACGTTGGCTCGACCACCTCCCCTTCGTACTTCTGGGCATCCGATCAGCATTGAAAGTGGATCTCGGCTGCTTATCAGCCGAACTAGTCTATGGCGTTTCCCTGCGTCTTCCAAGAGAATTCTTCGAGTCATCATCGCCACCTTCTACTCACGATGCCTCCACGTACATTCGAGAGCTGCGCACCACGTTTCGGGACCTTGCTCCTGTGATTCCTGCCAACCGACACCCTTAGTCTGTCTTCGTCAGTCAGGATCTGCATGACTGCAGTCACGTCTTTCGGCGTGACCAAATGTCACACACAGGTCCCGTTATTTAGGGAGGCGATCGCCGGGCTAATTCCAAGAGCCGAAGTATATGCCCCCGAACCGCACCACGAAAGCATGGACAATCTAGAATTGGTCCTTATTGGCGCGCCAGCAGACGCCGGCTGTGGCCCAAAGAACAAGTCAGAGCCGAGAGTTGATAAACAAACAAAATTATATTCTCAATAATGGCAGATTGAAAACAACACACGAGTATGCACACTCCACAATAGTTGAGTACAATATGTCACCAATCAAACCAAACAAACAACGTACTACACAGTACAATCAGCTACACTCAAAACAACGGACACAGACAACAATACACACTACAATGCAGTCGCATGCATTTAACATCCAAGACACTTAAAGACTAAAGAGATAGAAAACCTATTCAGTCCAAAGTCCTTGGAACAAAAGTCTGAATGATACTCTTCCGAGAATCACTCACTCAAAGTCCAGCGTTGTTGTCGTTCCGCTGCCCCGAAGTTTCTCTTCCAGGAAACCTCGCGTCTTCAATAGGCCACTCTCCAAGCTTCAAACTTCTTCGCCCGAACACGTCGGCTTCCCACACGCAGCTGTCGCCACGCGTCTTCGCTCGATAGCGGTAAACACACTCTCTTGCCTGTAGCTCGAGCCTTCACCCCTCAGGTGGAAATCCTCTTCATCTCCTGCTTTGTCGCTACGGACAAAACCTTCGCCGACTACATGGCGGAATCCCTACGCACTCTGGCGCTACTTCCGTCTTCTCCTGATCTCTCGTCTCCGCTGCTCGGTTAAATACCTTCCGTGCGCGATTCCAGAAGGTTCTCGTCATTTCGTCGGCGCGATACGCAGCGAAGGCTCGGGAGAGGCGCGAGACTGTACGGGGGCCGTCCCTGACAGATGAGTCAACCCGGCATACACGCCCCGTTCCTTCTGGAAAAATCGAGTGCTTGCTCGGCCGCCGTTGTGGGGTGAGGAGGTTCGTCGACGAAGCCACGCTTCTGCGGGGAGAGCGCGCGCCCGGGGAGCCTTGGATGTTTGTTTTCTTTTTTTTTTGACCTCGCGGCGTTTCTCCCGCCCGTTATCGCAAGAATTTGGCGGCGCGCCCATTTTTGGCGCTCGTTCTGTGACACCAAATACGGCCACCACTAACACCAGCCTATGATGGCCCCTTCCGCGAACTCCATCGTACACCTAAGACGTTCACGCTGGACATCAATGGCCGTGAAGACGTCGTGGCTGCGGATCGACTGAAACCTGCGTATATCGCCGCTCTCGCGGCCGCGGGGTTTCAATCTAAAGTCTGGATGCCAACATCCAAGCATCTCCACTGGGCGACTCCTCTGGTGATTCTTACGGCTCTCGCTCTACGGGGGGGAGCCCTGTAGCGCCTCAATGCGCCGCTCGTCAAGGAAGAAGATGTTGGCATTTGGGCCGCGCTGCGGGTGCAGCGCGATAATAAAAAAAAATCAGTTCGAAAACTGAACGCTGTCAGGGCTGGATCTTTCCCGTGTTAGCTCCGACAGGGTTTTACCAGTATAAGCTGCCAACATATGAGAAACATGTAAGAAAATACATGAATAGGGAGAGTTACAGCTAAATATTTCAGCGGGGAAGATAAATAGTGAAATATTTTAAGAAGTAAGACTGCAGTAGTTAAAGCTGGGGATTAATACACATAGAACCTAAATCAGTTATTAATTGAACACTCTGCAGACGCAGTGACTCTTTCCTCCCAGAATAAAGATACACAAATTAATTACGTAACAAAAAGCTTAAAGAGAAAAATAACAAATTCCAAAGATAAGAAAACGAACACAATGTTTACCACCATACTTGAAAAGAGGATCCTCCCGAAGAAAAATTTCGCGCAATTCATTACGCCATGAATGCTTGAACTTCGTTCCTTCCAGAGTCTTAACTTAGTACAGAGATCACCGACAGCCACTAAATTATGGGAAGACGAAGGCACTGGGGATGACCAGCCATGCTAAGAGCTGCTCTCGTAAATTTATTCGATAGAATGCCATAGTAGAGTACCCTGTGCTCTAAATTGTTACCCCCTTTTTCTAACCTCCCCCCCCCCCCAATGCTTTTGTAGTATTGTCGCGGTTCAACGTAAGCAGTTCACCGAGACGTTGAGTCCGAGAACCGACGGCGTGTGTTTTGTGCAGGAGCCAAGAGCAAGAGAGCTAAACAAAAGCACGTCGTCTTCATCAGTGTCCCTTTTCACGAGGCTGTTGGCGCGCACATCGTCTTCATTCTCTGTTTCGGGCGCGGCAGTATAGCTCAACGCTTTAGGTTACATTCTCGCAAAAATTTCAGCGTCCGGATCACCGGTCAGGTGCCCAGCTAAATCAGGTCGTTCGTGCTTCTTGCTAAAAAAATGAGAAAGAAAAAACGGGAAGCACTCGGCTCATTCATTTGCGTAATAGCGCAACGCCCAGTTCTCAGAAAACTTAGCTGCGTGGTTCTTTTTTTTGAGCAGAGGCCACATTCCCACCTCAGCAAGCAGGCGACACTCAAGCAATCTCGTCCAGCGAGAGCCAGGACACGGGATAAGGTAAAAGCGATGGGTAGGGGGACAGTATGCATAGAGTCAAGACAGATGCCATTGGAACAAAAAGAAAACTATTTCCCTTATTTGATACTCGAACGATTGTTAAAAAAAAATTGCGTGCAAGATCACAACAGTAGGTTGACACCGTTCTCAAAAAGTACTGAAATCTGGTGGCCGATTTCGATATATTGTTTATGTTTCACTGTTGTGCTTCATCACATATAGCGAACATATGAGGTGACTCACGGAGACAATAGCGCTTCAGGCTAATCGTGCCTATGTAGCACATGAGCATAACTATTGCGAATTAAAGAAAACAAGTCATGGTTTCGTCAGAAGGGCGAAAGAATGAATGCGACAGCAACCTGTTCGAATGTTTTACGAAGCAAGGCTAGCATATTTAGGAGCAATAATAATTGTAGGGAACACACGCTTGCTAAGTAACCAAGTTTCCCGCTTCCCGACACCAACAGATGACCACAAGAAGGCTCGTGCGTAGTAATGACGTTTATACACGAAGTGAGGCTGGCAGTAAACTAACTTAGACCCGATCTCTCGTAACTCTACTAGATGCTGGTGCAAAAGAACACGGTCACTCCAGGTACTCACTTAGCACCGTTATTTCGTGTTAAGTGCGAGGCCCGTAGAAGCTACCGCCTGCTGTTGGGCACAAGGCACCTGCTGTTCGTTGCCGCATTAGCGCGGCAACCATAAGCGCCCCCCCCCCTGTTGTTCGCTGGCGAGATAAGCGCGCGCGTAGGCGAGCCCGGCTGGTAAGGCGATGTTGGCTTCGCAGAAAGAGGAGCTAGGCTAGGGCATGAGTCCCCGTATATATATATATATATATATATATATATATATATATATATATATATATATATATATATATATATATATATATATATATATATATATATATATATATATATATATATATATATATTTACGAATGACAATAATATGAATGATATATACATGAATGACAGCGATGGCGGCAACGACTAAATCCTGCCGAGACTGTTCATATATTTGCTATCGCAATAAACGAATTGTGGGAAGACAGTCATGTGCGGGCCGCTTACGACAGCTTCAGGAGCCACAAGCGGCCCGCAGACTGCGTGTTTGAGACCCTTGCTTTCAAATGAAGGCGACTTTACTCCTTGATTTATGAATCGATTAGTGGCGCTCACAGTACGGCGTTGGTGAGCTCTCAAGTTAAGTTTGCGTTTCCTCGCAGTTCTGATGCGGATCTCAGGGACCACGTAGAGAGAACTACGTTGTTATCCGGCCGACAAGTGCGGCAAACATCCAGAATAAATGCAAACAACACTTTTTTTAATAGAGCCACGGCACGATCACGCAACTCTTAACGGTTTTCATGGAAAAAATATAAGTACAGAATATATTATGCCTGTATATGTATGAAAATTGCACCTTTCATTTCAGTAATAAATGGGCCAAATATCTCGTCGGTTCTTTACACCGCTCACCGCTCTCAATCGCCACTTCACGATGCACGGCGCGAAGCAGCGCCATCGCCTTCTCTCAGCAGCTTTAAATCATTGAATTTCAATGCCGGGCCGAAGAAATCTTATATGCCTCTATTGCACGCGAAGCAAACGAGATAACAAAATTGTTTGGGGAAATGGAGAGGCTCGCACATGAAGCAGCTTGCCACGTCGCGGATCACGACTGCAGCGCAGATGTTGGTCGAACTCTCAGGTCGTTTGCGAGTTTTTTTTTTATTGGCATACTAAAATATAAAGAAAGTGTTCGAACTAAAGCACCAAAACTTCGCCAGCTTGTTTTCGAATGATCAAGGATCAAGTCACATAACGCGGATAGCAATCTAAAATTATGTGTCACGGAGTAAATTCATGATTCGATTCTCAACCTTAACGAAAACTATAAATTACGTAAGTACGTTTTCATTTCTGTAAAGGCTTTTGTGTACGTTCAGAAAAATACTAAGACAGAAAGTACTCGAGAACGAAGCAAGAGGGCCACTTGTGGCTAGTATCACTAAAAACAGAACAAGATTCCCCAGGCTTACCTGAAGGACCACCGTCAGTTTGTACACTTGGATTATGATGCAGCCAGTTGAGCCCAGAAATTGTCATTTTACGATACTTGCAATGGTGGTGCGTGTGCCCGGCTTTTCCGCAGTGGTAGAAGGGTGGATTTTTGTAAGTACTGCGACAAACATCAGTATTTCTCGGTGCGTAGCGCCGGTCGACATGCGGGCAGGGTAGCGATGATGTTGGCGGCTGGTGATGCAACAGTGGCCGTGCAGCGTTCTGAATCGGGCGTACCATGTTGACGGAGCGGCATGCGACCGCGGCGTAGCTCATCGTTTCCAGCTGAGATTGTGATGATTCAGTGACTGCCTGACTGGCTCACGGACAATTTCATTATTCGGATCCACTTGAGGCTGCCGAGAGTGCAATAGCTTGCGCAGCTCCTCCCACAAGATTTTCCTGGTAGTTTCCCATAGATCGTCGGTGCCTATGCTAGAAAATAAGCTGTTAGCATTTGCACTCTAGAGCCTAACAGATGATTTTAAGGTAATACGGAATGCCACCAGGTCATCTGGCAAGGTTTGCGAAAGGCAGTATTTAGGCATGCAATGAGCCGGCTACATACTACATAAAAGAAAGAGAGGTGTGTGTGGTAATACTCGGCGAACCAAAAGTAATTACTCGGCTGGGAGTGCTGGGGGAGAAGAAACGGTGCTAATCGTAGCTCGAACCACTAAAACATTACAAGATTTATTCTTGTTCACTTGTATGCTAATATCAGTCGCCTAATCACGCCACTGTAGCGAAACGTCGGGGTTGTTCAAGTTAGGCGCATCGGACGACCAGGGAGACGAACAAGTGTGGTTCAAACTCCGCGGAGGCAATCGATGAGAAGTCAACACGATGAATTCGGGGAGCACTCATTGGGGGTTTATTTAGCTAACACAACTTCAAGTTACAAAATGCACTGGGTTATAAAGACAAAACATAGAAAATGGTGGCATACCCCTCGGCCCGCATAGCTGGTCTCCGGTGGTGAGATCCGCCTTTGACCCCGACTCCGCACCCCTTTCAAGTTCAAACATCCCCTTTTTAACCCTTGGTCGAACAAAGAGTCTTCACAAAAACCAATCACATGTTGGGACTCGCAGCATCACAACCAATCACAGAAACATTTTCATAAAAGGCAATACATTTGTAAAAACCTCCTTACCAAAATGAAACACGCAAAGGGAAAGGTCCTCCGCACGTGACACTCTCTCCCATGCCAGGCCGAGCTGCCTCCTTCGGCCGACTATCGTCGGCGGCCGTTCCCACGCTCGGGCCCCGTAAGTTCTTTCATTAACTGTTGCTTTCTAGAAACGTCCTTAAGAGCGATGGGTACACCATTGCTTACCAGGTGTACATGCGACAGCGAGGCGCCCCGACATCCTAACAAGAGCGCGGGGGAATATGGTCGTTTACCGGCCGCCACTATGTCTCGGTCAGGCTAAGTGGTCGCGTCCCCATGTCATTCTCAATGACACGCGTGCCTGTTAACAATGGCTTAGACTCAGACGGTGGCGCCGGACCTGCCTCTTGTTAGACGCTTTTCCTAGTAAGCTTTCCCCTTCTAATCCCGAACGGGGGCGACCTTGACTGCTCCGTTCGTAAGCCGTAAATGCAGCGTGTAGGCGCCTGTCCCAGGCTGGAAAACACGATTTATCCCACAAGCCGAAGCTCTGTAAGGGCCAGAGAAACAAACCCAAAGGTAGAAGAGTACAAAGAAAGACTTAAAAAAGAAGCAGAGGAGTTGGTTTTGCACAAATTTCCTGAGAAGATACTGGAGCTGGAAACCTTGCTCTCGCGACACCTCCCCCCTACGAAAAAGAGTGCCCCACTCGTTTTATCTGCAAAACACGACAATAAATAGACTAATTATACAAAAAGGTTTTGCATTCAACAAGTGTTTGAGATGTTTTGAAAAATTACATAAAACAACAGATGAAAAACAAAACAAAATCATTGGACACAGAAATATATGGGTTCACTCATCGGTACTGCAATACAATTCAGTGTCCGTTTCGTAAGCACTGACATTCTGTTGTGCGTTGTTATTACTTGAAAATGTCTTCCAGTCCGAGTAAAGTTCAGTGTCCGTGTCGTAGCTTTCGCACTGCTGTACTGGAACACTGGTCTGTGTCCCGCGCACACAATGTTGCAAACGGAGTTCCTGACCCACTCGCGAACCGCACTCGCGCACATCACCATTGGAGCCGCACTCGCGCACATCACTTTGATGCAATCCGTGGTCATCTCTCCTTGCACTGCACTCGCGCACAACACTTCGATGCAATCCGTGGTCATCTCTCCTGGCACTTCCCTCGCGCACATCACCACCGAGATCGCGCACCTCATGATTATCATCAGACTCATCGTCCGCGTCGTCGGCATCGGAGCCCAATCGAACGTGGCAGGGCTTTAAACGCGCCACATTCACAACGTCACGTTTTTTCCCAGTTTGGTCTACCACCTCCCAGTTGTTCTCGGCTACCTGGCGCACAAGACGGAAAGGTCCGTGATATTTTGGAAGAAGCTTTGTCGTCTTCCCTTTCGCCCGGGAGGGAGTCCACAAGTACACCAAGTCGCCCTGATGATAAACAACACTTCGTCGCCTAGCATCATAGCTGCGCTTGTTCTTCTCCTGCTGACGCTTCTCCCGTTTATTTACTATTTTTCGAGCCTGCCGCAGCCTACGGGCCACTTTCATTGCATCCAGGGTGTAGTCGAATCCGCGTTGCGCGCCCGACCCTACATCCACCGGTAGTGTCGGTTCATGTCCGTGAAGAAGAAAGAAGGGAGTGAATCCAGTCGTCTCGTGGGTGGAAGAATTGTATGCAAATAGAACGTACGGCAGGAATTCATCCCAGTCGCGGTGGTATGAGGAAACGTACATGCTGAGCATGTCAGCCAATGTGCGGTTAAAACGCTCGCACAAGCCGTTGGCCTGTGGGTGGTATGCTGTTGTGGTGGCATGCTCGCTACCCACGAGCCGGAATATTTCTTCGGTCAAGTTGGCGACAAAGTGCTGCCCACGATCGTTTATTACTTTCTCCGGGGCACCATGACGTAGGACGATTTGTTCGACGAAAGCTCTGGCTGCTTCTGCGGCAGTGGCCGCTGGACACGCGACAGCCTCGACCCATTTCGTATGGTAGTCGGTAATCACGACGATGTACCGGTTACCTGCTTTGGATTTAGTGAAAGGCCCAATGAAGTCCATGCCCACCTGCTGAAAAGGTCGACCTGCAGGTGGGATCGGTTGGAGGAAACCGACCGGCCTCCCCGGTGGTTGCTTTCGTGTCTGGCAGTCGGGGCAGGAGAGAACGTACTTGCTTACGTACGAGAACATCTTCGGCCAGAAATATCGGCAACGAACTTTCTCCCATGTGCGCTTGACACCTAAGTGGCCTGCCGTGGTGGCGTCATGGCAGTACCTTAAAATCTCAGATCTCAAGCACTTGGGGACAACGAGCGCAGCACGATCCTCCTGAAACCCTTTCGCCCTTCGATACAGTACACCGTCGATCAACCGAAAGCTCCGTGCCGTTCTTTTAGTTTTCCTGACAACGGGCGCATCCGGGTGCTCGAGGTGCTGCATAATTTCTTTCATCCATGGGTCTGCCCTCTGCTTTTTTCCAACATCCACCTGATCCGGAACCAGCAACGGTAAGGGGTTTTCTTTGCTTGCAGGCGCGGGATCATGAGGAAGGCGGGAAAGCGTGTCGGCATTTCCATTCTTGAGGCCAGGGCGGTGTCGCAACGTTATGTCGAATTCCTGAAGCAACAGGGGCCATCGCATAAGACGACCGTTCGGATTCCTTACTCTCATTAGCCAAGCCAGGCTGGCTTGGTCAGTCATGACCGTGAACTTAGAACCAAAGACGTATGGCCGAAACTGTCCGCAGGCGTACACAACGGCGAGGCATTCTTTCTCAGTGGTACTGTAGTTCATCTCAGCCTTGTTAAGGTGGCGGCTGGCATAGGCGACGACTCTCTCTTGAGTTCCAATTTTCTGTACAAGCACGGCGCCAATGCCGTAATCACAGGCATCAGTGTGCACCTCTATTGGCTTTCCCGGCTCAAACTGACGCAGAATTGGGGCTGTGATCAGCTTCTCTTTGAGGGTTTGCATGGCCACTTCGCATGCCGCATCCCAGACGAAAGGAACATCCTTTTTGGTTAAGTTGGTCAGAGGTCGAGAAATGCGAGAGAAATCTTTGATGAATCGCCGATAGTAGTTACAGATTCCGAAAAAGCTCTGTACACCTATCTTGTTTCGTGGCTTTGGGAATTTTTCGATCGCTGCTACTTTGTCTGGGTCTGGCCGGATGCTTTCACCTGTGAGAATGTGTCCAAGATATTTGATCTCCTGGCGAGCGAAGCTGCATTTCTCGGACTTCAGTCGTAAGTTTGCCACGTCCAAAGCCGAAAACACACTTTTCAAATCTTGCAAATGAGTTGCCATAGTCTTCGAGAAAATAACGATGTCGTCCAAGTAGGCCAAACAAACTCTCCAGAGAAGACCACTGAGGACTTTGTTAATCATTCTCTGGAATGTGGCAGGGGCGTTGCACAGGCCGAAAGGGACAACATTGAATTCGTAAAGGCCGGGTCCACAGGCAAATGCGGTCTTTTGCTTATCTTCCTCCTTGATGCCCACTTGCCAGTAGCCTGATGTTAGATCAAGTGTGGTGAAGTATTTTGACCCCTGTAGCACGTCGAGAATGTCATCAATTCGTGGCAGTGGGTGCACATCTTTTTTAGTGACCTCATTGACTCTGCGGAAATCGACGCAGAAACGCCAAGTCCCATTTGGCTTCTTCACGAGGACGACAGGTGATGACCAAGGTCTGTGAGACTCTCTAATTATCCCATCGCGCAGCATTTCTTCTACTTGTTGCTCAATCTGTTGTCTTTCAAAAGGGGAATGACGATATGGGTGCTGATGAATTGGTCGAGAATCACCTGTGTCGATCACATGTTCAGCTACATGAGTCTGCCGGATGGGGTTGTCACTGCTCGTAAATAGATGGCGGTATTTCTCAATGAGCGACAGCAGTTCATCCCGCTCAGATGGCTGTAGGTGATCCCCAGTCTCTATGTCAAACTCTTGAGGCACTTGATCGTTCTCGGGGGCCGTGATTGCCAGCTGTGCGTCATGAATAGATGAAGCCCATCCAAGCTTTGTTCCGCTGAGCAGGTTTACTGGCGACATGGTAGGATTAGCTATGCGAATGAGGCCTCTCCCATGCACGATCCTCGTTATTGTGCGTGCAACCTGAAGTCCGTTTTTGAGCGTGCTGTTCGGTTCGACGAGGTGAATTCCGTCCCTTGCGACCTTTACTTCAATAGCGACTTCTGTGCGAGGTTCAATGCGAATTTGCTTGTGGCACCGCACTGCAAGTACATCATTATGTTCGGGGGCACTTGAGTCTATACGTAGCCGGAAAATTTCACCGTTTAGTTGCAGCTCTTTTTTGGAGAAGTCAATGAGAAGCCGGGCTGCTCGACAAAAAGGAAGACCACCGAGTAGCTCGTACGGGCAATCCTTGACCACTAAAAACGTCTCGTGAACTTTGGTGGTGCCAAATTCAAGTTTTATTTCAGCTTCGCCATTGGGGGTGAGCAAGCCTCCGCCAATTCCTCGGATGAATATGTCTTTTCTCGATTTGAATGAAGCACCTATTTTGTTAGCTAATTCTTCTAAGATGACATTTACGGCCGAGCCGGTGTCAATTACAAGTTTTGTTTCTGTACCGTTGGCTCGCGTGGGGACTGTGAGAAGCTGACCTTCCGTCAATGTGCCGATGGGGCGGCTGGGCTGGCCCCCTAGGCCCGGCCGTTCTCGTTTCCCGAAGGATTAGGCTGTACATTCTGATTGCCTTGGAGCTCCGCCTGATCGTTCTTGCCATCTCGGAATCGCTGCCAGCACTGTTGTGCTATGTGACCTATGCGGCGGCAAATCTGGCATCGGGGACGCCCGTCGTTGGCACGGGAAGTTCTCCGAGGCCACGGCATTGGGGGGCGACGCACCTCGTCTTCGGTGCTTTTTAGCCGGTCAGACAGCACGGCGATCGAGTCCGCAATCGCTTTTAGGTCTCTTTCGCTGTCAGCAGCCTCCCGTGGGCAACGCAATTCGGCCGCGGCGCAAGTGGCGACACACCTAGGAGGAGAGTACCCTGTCGCTGCGGCGGGTGCGAACCCTACGGTATGCGCGATGTTTTGCATCCACGACTGTAATCCGGTGGAATACTGGATGCCAATCGGTTGTGGCGCCGACGCACGCTCATCAAAGCTGCCAGATTTATGCGTTGCAAAATTTGGAGGAATGCAGTGCAGCTCTCCGGGTTTGCGATTATCATCTTCTCCAGAATATCCGGACGTAAACCGCGTATAAGGTGCCGCAACCGATCATCTTCCGTCATAGACAGGTTCACTCTTGCACACAGCTGTACGACGTCATAGTAGTACTGCTCGGGGGTTTCGGACGGCAATTGAGTGCGGTTTTGTAGCCTCAAATAGGCGATCTCGACTGAGTGGCGACTTGTAAAGGACGTTTTTAGTAGCGTCGCCCATTCTTCCCATGTATTAGGGGCACCGGTTAGAATTTGAGTATTGTGCCACTTTTTCGCATCTCCGTCTAAGGCCAGATATAGAAATTTCACCTTCGTGGCTTGGTCCCAATTATTGAGCGATGCTACATGTTCGTAGCAAAGTAGCCACTCGGAAATAGATTCCTCCGGCGCACCTCTAAAGACTGGTGGTCCGATGAATGGTTTAGCTTGGGGGGTAGACATAGCAGAGAAGAAGATATGGGGTTCTGTCATAATGGAGCAGTCAGAGGTAGGTTCCTTATATTTGTTGTTGACTCGGGGCATAATTTCAGAGCGGGACTATCGTTACCGAGCAACCTCCACCACTTTGTAGCGAAACGTCGGGGTTGTTCAAGTTAGGCGCATCGGACGACCAGGGAGACGAATAAGTGTGGTTGAAACTCCGCGGAGGCAATCGATGAGAAGTCAACACGATGAATTCGGGGAGCACTCATTGGGGGTTTATTTAGCTAACACAACTTCAAGTTACAAAATGCACTGGGTTACAAAGACAAAACATAGAAAATGGTGGCATACCCCTCGGCCCGCATAGCTGGTCTCCGGTGGTGAGATCCACCGTTGACCCCGACTACGCACCCCTTTCAAGTTCAAACATCCTCTTTTTAACCCTTGGTCGAACAAAGAGTCTTCACAAAAACCAATCACATGTTGGGACTCGCAGCATCACAACCAATCACAGAAACACTTTCATAAAAGGCACTACATTTGTAAAAACCTTCTTACCAAAATGAAACACGCAAAGGGAAAGGTCCTCCGCACGTGACACTCTCTCCCATGCCAGGCCGAGCTGCCTCCTTCGTTCGCGGTGACGGTGGATAAACAGACAAATGCACAGATAGACAGACATGAAGACCAAAACCACAGCACGAGATTTAGTGAACGCCCACAAAAAGGTAATGGTATTTGAATGAGCATTCACTAAAGGTCACTAATTAGCTATTTGAATAATTACCACTTTGCTGTCTTAGAGCTCATATTGCAAAAGTTGAATTTTAACCGCTGAATTGGACGGCGCGCCCACTTCAAGCAAATGTTTCAACTAATCATTTCCAAAATGTGGGATACAATACATAGGCGTTCCAGCTTTGTTTTTTGCGCTTCGGTGCACGTGATGAAGCGCCCCGCCGCGGTGGTCTAGTCGCTAAGGTACCCGGCCACTGACCAGCAGGTCACGGAATAGAATCCCGCTTGCGGTGGCTGCATTTCCAATAGAGGCGAAAAGGTTGTAGGCCCGTGTGCGCAGATTTTGGTGCACGTTAAAGAACCTCAGGTGGTCGAAATTTCCGCAGCCTTCCACTACGGCTTCTCTCATAATAATATAGTGGTTTTAGGACGTTAAACCTTACATATCAATCAATCATCACGTGATGAAGCAACACAAAGCCAAAATGTATCAGTAACAACTTGTCCTTTAAACTGGCACTCTTTGGCCATCAAATGGCCTTCGCGCCATACAACACCACACATCACCATCATCATCAGTAGCAACCAATACCACAGGATTTAGAGACATGCGTTAGCGGCGCCATCTCTCGGTTGCACCAACAGAATCCTGCTGATACTGAATTGGAATGCACCAAAACAATGATAATTGACGATAAAGACTAGTTAGAAAAACGACTACCCATTACATGCAGCAGAGACCCACTGAAACATTTTGATAGAACTGTGGTATGGCACACTTGTCAGTGGCTTTGAAAGATGACTGAACACTGCTCAATGAAAAAACACGGCACCTCATTGTAAAACTTTGAACATCCTGGGATGCCGCATGGTTGGTAGTACGTGTGACGCTGTAATCTTCCTGAAATGTTCCAGTTGCTCCATTTTGTGACTCCATATTTTCAAGACGATGTATATTATACGACACAATATATTTTCTGTCACCTGTTCAATCCGACTACATCACTGCTAATAACCTGTTTGCGTTTATTATTCACAGGATCCGACCAGCACTCTTTTCGAGGACGTCCTCGTTTGGCCCGCAGGCATCCAAGTCGTCACAAGAACTACATCAGGCAGCTACGCCGGTTCAAGCAACCAGCGGAGCCCTATTGGTAAGCCTAGTCCACTCTGCCTTCTATTTCGCTTAGTGAAATTTGTCTAAACTGCAGGGCAAGAAGTAAGCCCAAAGTTTCAGCTCATCGAAGTTTAAACCTCAAAAAAAAAAACAAGCCTGCTTACGAAATCAAAACATTAGTTGCGAAATTATTTGTATGAAAAAAAGTAAAAGAAGTATTAACCTCAAAAAGTGCTTGCGTAGTTATATTCTACTTTTTTTTGTAGGGACATCAAATGACAACTACAGAACCATGGATGCTCATTCTACAATCTTGTTTACCCGGTGTTGCTCCAAAAGTGTAGACATGTTGAATGAATGCAAACAAAAAGTTGCATGCAATAAAAGGTGTTTTCTTCTTGTACAGTGGGTTTTCTTATACAATAAAAGTGTGCGTAATCCAATACCAGCGGCTAAACTTGCCTGCGGAATGTTTCACAGCAAACTAAACGGCACTCCGGCGTTTCTGTTGAGCGTTTTTTTGTATGGTACATTGAAAGAGCCATCAAGGAGCAGCAATAATTATCAGCTTTTATCAGCAACGTCTGGAATATACAGGAACAAGCGTGCTAGGAGGCCTCTGAGTAGCGCTACAAATGTTGAATTTAGTAATTGACAACTAGTAATAACTGTTGGAATTTAACGTTTCTTAACCCTAATATGATTATGAGAGACGCCGTAGGGGAGTGCTTTGGAGGTTTCAGCTACCTGCAGCTTCTTAACGTGCACTTTATTCTGAGTACACGGGCGTCCAGAATGTTTGCCTCCATAGAAAATGCGGCCACCGTGGTCATGATTTCAGCACGCTACCGGCGAGTCAGCAGCCGAGTGCCTTAGCCACCAGAATGTAGAAGTTAACTAGTGTGGTGCAGTTTACTTATTTAAACAATGCACCCTAATTTACTTATGGATAATTTTATCCACAGTATTCATAAGCCTCACTGGCCATTTAGGTCAACAGAAATGTAAGAAGCTCAGTCGACGTCAGCGTTTAAGTGAGTTGGTAATATGCTGCTGAGGAAAGCTTTAACAGCTTGGAAAAGCACGAACGGTCAAAGGGAGGCGGTACGTACTACCTCTGATTAGGAACTAAGCTTGTATTTCGGAAATTACATATACATGTGTGTACAAAGTAAAAAGAAGATGCCATCGGCACTCAGAGTTCCCAGGTGGTCTCCCTCTTAAGTACCGACCGACTTCAATGCCGCTTAGCTTCGGAGATAAGACAAGAACTGGCGCATTCAGCATGGTATGGCCGGTGGCTATGTGTGTATAGCAATAAAAAAAGTTGCAACACTCTGAGGAAAAACAGAAAAGAAGTGGTAAGCATTGATAATAAAAGCAGCTCTTAACAAAGGTAAATATTGTCACATAAAAGAGGTATTACAGTTCTTTCTTTTGTATATGAATTATTTCAATGCATGCACATGCATCCTTCGCCCTAACAAGCCGCCCTAACGATCTCTAATCAGTTTAGTAAGAATTTTCTACTTCAGGATGCCACCATGGTTTGTGTTGTAAACAGAAACGAAACGACTACAGCGAGCTCGGACGTTAGACGTTGCCACTCTGCCCATTCCAGTGATGTTTACGCAAGCGTACATTGAGGCACCCCTAACTGTGGTTGCCGTATACATTGCGGCATGAAAGTGTATTGAAACACCCTCTCCACCAAAAGATTGTGGAACACGAGATTTTTGAGTAACCTGTATTTCCACTTTGTCTGAGAACATAGCATTGAAATAAATGTTTCAGCCTGGGACCTATAGAGCAACCCGTTTAATTTAAATGCGCTGTGCAGACGAGCCATCATCATTTTCAGTGGAACCAACGTTCCATAAACTTTTGTGGATGGGTGTACACCACGTTGTCGATATGCGAGTCAAACAAGTTCGTGTGTTTGATCTGGCAGACAGCGTCTTGCGCTAGCAAAAGCCATTAGCTTGTCACTTTCTTGAAGTTTAAACAAGAAATATTACAGCTAGATTTTTAGGTGCCACAACGTATGGATGCGGAAATACCACCGGAACGTGCTGAGGGGCAACACCGGACATTTTTGCGGGCGTTGTATGGGTTTTGATTGGATTCCTGCGAGGAACGAGCTGCACGGCGAAGCGGTTGCGATGCTAAAGCCTGACCCAAACGTCATCCCAGCCAGTGCGGTCACATTTAGGGTGGTGCAAAATGCTAGTGGCTTGTCTACAATTAGTTGCCAAAGTACGTTGCATAACACCAGATGGTCGGCTGAGATTGCTCGCGGGGGGGAAGCATGCAAATCTGTCGCATTTGTTTTCATGAGCAACGTGAGGTTGTTATAAAATTAGCGTACTGTGAGCACTTTTGGCACCTATCTATCTATCTATCTATCTATCTATCTATCTATCTATCTATCTATCTATCTATCTATCTATCTATCTATCTATCTATCTATCTATCTATCTATCTATCTAGCTATCTATCTATCTAGCCGTTTACGTCTGTGACCTATAGTGATCACCCTTAGAACTCCGCAGGAGCCAAAATTAGTATGAAAGGGTAAGGTGGTTTGATAAATAAGACGCGCTAATCAAGACACTATTAATGTCAATATCCTGTCACGTATGTCATCAAACACATTCCACCAGACAGTGGTACATATACACGAGGGCGGGATGTGCCACAGATAATTGACCCTTAGTATCTATCCAAAAACGACGACAACACACTTGGGTAATTTCAAAGCGTGAGCGTTCAGAAAAGGCTTACCTAAGCAGCGTTGACAAGACGAATGCAAAAAGTAAGCGCCAGGAATCCAGTAGAATCAAACAAGCATTCTACAGCGCAAACAAGAATTGCACCACAGAGCCACGCCAGGTCTCGGAACAACTTTTCATATAGACCTTAATGCTCATGAAACTTCGATGGTGGTTGCAGTGCTAGCTATCTAATTCAGAAAGATTACATATGTATTTCTATACTACAGCTGTCAGGTCTGGTTAACGCGAATTGCAGTAAGGTGCCATCTGCTGAAAATGATTAATGTAGTTGTGTCCAGGGCTACTATCCTCGCGAGCACCAGCGCTTCATATCAGCGTATCGCTTTTTCAGTTTTCTAATACCGGTGTCACAGGGGCACTTTTAAGCGAAATCGGGGTGGTGCGGATCGGTTTTCTTTTTCGCGATGAACTTTATGGCCGCTGCTACACGGCCCACGCTAATCGGGTACGAGCTTGGGTCAGATGAAATGCACCAGGTGGCACTTGCGTGCCGTAAAACATGTCATTGACAAAACTCCGCGTGCGATATTTCAATCGAACCACTTATCAGGAATATCTTATTCATGCGAGAACCGCTCGAACGTTAAAAACTTAACGTTCTACTAGAGAAGCGATTTCATGAATCCGTCATTCGGTAGCGTTTTCTTTGCACTTACTTGTATTGCTGTGCGAGAATTTTAATCATCACTTTTATTTCTGATGGAACCTGCTCGTAGCAGTCTAGTCACAGCGAAATGGCAATCGGGTTGTACACGGCAAGGTTTCACTTCTGGTGCCTCAATACTCCCAGGCGCTCCTGCCCGCGGTCAGTTACTGCGAAGGTCTCTTCATTGGACCACGAAGTGCACGTGCACTGCGATGTAGTCGTAAAGCTGGCGACACTCATAATCAATTTGCTACAAAGTACTCCAACTGCTCCGACGGTGCCAGAGTTGAACTTGTCGTCTTCTTATAGTCCCCTTCTCCCACAACTACATGTGGTTAATACGAATTCTCAAATATGCAATACTATTTCTATTTTTTTCATTGAAACAGTTTGAGGTTTCTTTTATAATAAACATCTCGCTTTTTAAATTTTTACCGAACTATGCTTGAATTTCTTTTGCTTTCAACAAGCTCCGCCAGGGGGTGCAAACGACACGAAATCACGATCTCTCAGCCAGATCGTGATGCGCGGATCGCGATAGGCTTGACCTCAATAGGCCTGATCGCGATTAAAAGTGACCGTGTAGCAGCACCTAATCCGAATCCTGGTCATCGCGATTAAAAATGCACGTGTGACACTAGTATAATACTCATGTCGCTTGGCATCGTTGCGCAGGTAGAAACAACTGGTTATCTAAACGTCTGCGACTGTTCAACATACGTCTGTGTGGGTAACACTTGTACATTTACATTTAGCGGAAGTTTATAACGTGTCACTCAATAAAAGTATAACAACACAGTCACCTTCCATCCACATAATTCGCATAACGTTGATTCCCAAGGTACGTCGGATATGCCGATTTGTGTGTGTGTGTGTGTGTGTGTGTGTGTGTGTGTGTGTGTGTGTGTGTGTGTGTGTGTGTGTTGTCTTGTCTTGTCTTGTCTTGCAATCTTTTTCGGCAACATTAGACATTTTGAGGACCTAGTTGTTGCACATTGTTTAAGATTACTTTACGCCTAAAATAAAAAAAACGAACGCACAAGATGGGTGCACAACTGAAAAACCCGACATGTATATGTAGACATGCGGCACCTTCACAGATCCATTTCATAAAAAAAGAAATGAAGATAACAGATTTTTTTAACTTGTACACGTGTAGAGGTAATAAACTTCAATCTAGTGGAGTGGGGACTATCACACCCCACCCCCCTCGTCCTTGCAGTAGCAAGCGGTCTTGTTCAGTGCTGCTTTTGCCCGAAATATTTGCCTCGCGAAGCAATGCCTCCCACCGACAAAGGCTCACCTTTCTTGCCTCGCTGATGAGTCCCTATAGTATGACAGTTATAATTAATTGCAGCTGACTGATAATGAATAAAATTCACAAAATGTTAGGGTTGTAGCGCCTCAATGCGCCGCTCGTCAAGGAAGAAGAAGTTGGCATTTGGGCCACGAGGCGGGTGCAGCGCGATAATAAAAGAAATTATTTCGAAAACTGAACGCTGTCAGGGCTGGATCTTTCCCGTGTTAGCTCCGACAGTTAATGGTGACCCGATAATGAACACACAGCCCCGATCATCCCGCATGGATCCCGCCGGCTCTGCCACCAATCCTACCGGTCCTGACGCCCAAGAAGACACCAGACCTAGCGGTGCTGCAGTCGCTGCGATTCAACATGTCAACCTGCCACCATTTTGGCCCAACAGCCCCAGCACATGGTTTGTGCAGGTCGAGGCGCACTTCCGTCTACGGCAAATCACGTGCCAACAGACCAGGCACTGGCATCTGGTATCCTGCTTACCTCCGGACGTAGCCGACGACTTAGCTGATATTTTAGCGCCGCCGCACCCGAGCCATCGCTACGACACGTTGAAGGCAGCTATCATTTCCCGCAAGTCTGAGTCCGAACACAGCAGACTCCAACAGCTCATCACAGCTACAGAGCTCGGTGACCGTTGCTCATCACAGCTCCTGCGACGCATGCGCCAGCTCCTTGGCGGCCCCTCCGCCCCTCAAGAGGAGAAGCTGTTACGTGAGTTGTTCCTCAAGTGCTTACCGCAGAGCATGGTCCCCGTCCTCGTAGCTGCAGGAGATGTCCCAGTAGACACACTCGCTGAAATCGCTGACCGAGTGGCGGACTACTCGCAGGCACATAGCCTCAACGCCATTACCACACCGCCACCGGCCACCGCTGCAGACCAGGCGCTCGCGAGCATCGAGAACCGCTTGGACACCCTTGTCAGGCGCCTCGATGACTTTGTACCTGCGCATCGTCCACCGTCATCTGGGTTACAGATACACATTCGCTCCTCGACGCCCCCACGTTCTCCGGAACTTCGGCCACCCGACGCGCCGCGGGAGGTTTCATCCTCAACCGTGTGCTGGTACCACCGCCGATTCGGTGCCTCTGCTCGCAAGTGCACTCGCCCGTGCTCCTGTTCGGGAAATGCGACGACCGGCCACTGACGCCGGCAAGAGGTACTGGTCGCAAGTCATGCCGCCTTTTCTATGTTTCTGGTAAGATCACTGGCGCTTGCTTCCTAGTCGACACAGAACCCAGGTTAGCGTCATCCCGGCCTCATGTGCAGATCGCCGTCGCAACGAACAGACCTGCCCACCCCAAGCGATCAACAATTCCGCCATTCGCACATACGGCCAACGCTCTCTTACACTTGACCTTGGACTACGCCGTACGTTCCGCTGGATTTCATCCTCGCTCACGTCTCGCAAACTGTTCTTGGAGCTGACTTCCTCAGTTTTTTCAACCTTGCTGTGGACATGCATGCTCATCGCCTCATTGATCTCAACACCCGCCTCTCCATCAACGGTGTACTCTGTACTTCCTCGCCAACGGGACTGCGAGCTCTCACACCTGCTTCGCCGTATGTAAAAATACTCGACGACTTTCCCAGCATCACGAAGCCGCACACAAGAGAGTCACCGGTGAAGCATTCCATCACTCACCACATTGTGACCACTGGACCTCCCGTTTTTACACGACCCCGTCGACTATCTGGAGAACGCCTCGCCATCACCCACCGTGAGTTTGAGCACATGCTTGAACTCGGCATTGTGCGGCCTTCCTCCAGCAACTGGGCGTCGTCACTCCACATGGTGCCGAAGAAAGATCCTGGCGACTGGAGACCATGTGGGGATTACCGCGCTCTCAATGCCCACACCTTACCAGATCGCTATCCACTTCCTCAGATACAGGATTTCACATCAAATTTGGCTGGGTGCACAATCTTCTCTAAGATTGACTTAGTGAAGGCTTACCATCAGATTCCTGTAGAACCCGCCGACATTCCGAAGACGGCCATCACCACCCCATTCGGTCTGTTTGAATATGTGAGGATACCTTTTGGATTGCGCAACTCTGCACAGACCTTTCAGCGCACTATCAACGAGGTCACGCGAGGTCTCGATTTCGTATTTGCTTACCTTGATGACCTCCTTGTTGCAAGCTCATCCGGCTATGAGCATGAAGCCCACCTGCGCACCCTGTTCCACCGCCTGGATGATTACGGCCTCGTAATTAATCCCAATAAGTGCCTCTTCAGCGTCGCTACAATAGAGTTCCTAGGCAACCTTGTCACTCCAAAGGGTATCCAACCACACGCCAGCAAAGTGAAGGCTATTCAAGACTTTCCACCCCCGACTTCACTGAAGAGACTCCGAGAATTTCTGGGCCTACTAAACTTCGATCGCCGCTTTCTTCCAAAGTGCGCCACATTCCTAAAGCCCTTGACCGACCTATTGGCTAAACAGAAAGACCCGGCTGCGCCACTGGAGTGGCCCAAGGACGCTGTATCTGCCTTCGGCACTGCCAAGAAGGCTCTGGCAGACGCTACCATGCTCATACATCCCGTCCCTGATGCCCCAATTCGTCTCATCACCGATGCATCAAGCGTGGCAGTTGGCGCCGTTCTCGAGCAGCACGTATCCGGTTGGCAGCCCCTTGGGTTTTTCTCGCAAAAACTGAAGCCACCAGAGACAAAATACAGTACATTTGCGCGAGAACTCCTCGCGGTATACCTCGCCATCAAACATTTTCGTCATTTATTGGAGAGCCGGGACTTTTACGTCGTTACAGACCACAAGCCCCTGACGTTTGCCTTCCATCGCAATCAGAGCAATTATACTGCACGGGAGATCCGTCAACTGTGCCTTATTTCCGAGTTCACTGTGGATCTCAGACCCGTACATGGGCCGGAAAATGCTGCTGCTGATGCACTATCCCGCATCAATGCCTTGTCAAGCCAGCCACCACTACCAATCAATCACTCAATCAGTTTATTATCATGTCATAAAGTGATGTTACAGGGAGAAAAATATACAGACGAGGGTCCCAAAGTACAAGACTGCAACGGGACCCTCGATGATGATTACAAATAATAAAAGCACAAGCAGCTCTTAGAATCATAGAAACAAGAATATATAAAGCAGAATGAAAACAAAAAGGCATGCAATCAAAAAACAAATACAGCATAAAGCAACACAAAGATAGATAAACTATTTAACAGGTACTCTTTTAATGAGTTTTTAAATGAAAATAAAGAAACAATGCAATTTAGCGAAGTGGGCAAATTATTCCATAAGGTAATGGTACAGAAGAGAGAAGAGAATTTACCATAGTTAGTACGAACCTTAGGAAGTAAAAAGTTATTATTAGCCCCAAACCTGGTTGTGTTAGTATTCACTAACATCTTAGGATCAATGAAATTAGCAGAAAGTTGATTTCTTATTTGTTTATGGAGAAACATAATTAGATTAAACCTGAATAGATAGCTAACAGTTAAGATTTTATTGCATTGAAGAAGGGGAGCGGCGCTACTGTCACGAGAACAGTTAAAAATAGCGCGAATAGCTCGATTTTGTAGATGTTGTACGGATGAAAGATGACACTGGTAAGTATTCGCACTGGAAAGATGACACTGGAAAGATGACACTGGTAAGTACTAGACATGGAAGAGCTAGCAGCTGCCCAAAGCAATGATCCTGAGCTGCATCGTCTTCGCTCTTCATCCACGTCTCTATCATCCACAGAGTGCCCGCTTCCATTTTCTACCTCTATAATAACGTGCGAAACGTCTACGGGTGTCCCTCGGCCCTTCGTGCCTTTAGCTTTTCGTCGTGCAATTTTTGATCAATTGCACAGCATGAGTCATCCTGGTATTCGTGCGACCCAGAAGCTAGTCACATCTCGTTTCCTTTGGCCAAGCATCAATGCTGATGTCCGACGCTGAGCGCGGACATGCCTTGAGTGCCAGCGCGTTAAAGTTCACCGTCACACTGTCACGGCAACATCCCCGTTTCGGCCTCTAGACGCGAGGTTTTCTCACGTCCATCTCGACATAGTCGGTCCTCTTCCGTCATCGCAAGGAGCCTGTTACCTGCTGACATGTGTGGATCGCTTCACCAGATGGCCGGAAGCGTTTCCCATTTCCGACATTACAGTACCAACAATTGCCAAGGCTTTCACAAACGGCTGGGTGTCCCGCTTTGGATGCCCTTCTGTCGTCACCACTGATCGTGGTGTTCAGTTTCAATCGGCCCTTTTCACCGCACTTGCCAATATCCTGGGCATTCGACACATCCACACAACTGCCTACCATCATTCCGCCAATGGCATGGTCGAACGGCTTCATCGACAACTGAAAGCTGCCCTCACTGCTCACCAGCCAAGGGAACGTTGGCTCGACCACCTCCCCTTCGTACTTCTGGGCATCCGATCAGCATTGAAAGTGGATCTCGGCTGCTTATCAGCCGAACTAGTCTATGGCGTTTCCCTGCGTCTTCCAAGAGAATTCTTCGAGTCATCATCGCCACCTTCTACTCACGATGCCTCCACGTACATTCGAGAGCTGCGCACCACGTTTCGGGACCTTGCTCCTGTGATTCCTGCCAACCGACACCCTTAGTCTGTCTTCGTCAGTCAGGATCTGCATGACTGCAGTCACGTCTTTCGGCGTGACCAAATGTCACACACAGGTCCCGTTATTTAGGGAGGCGATCGCCGGGCTAATTCCAAGAGCCGAAGTATATGCCCCCGAACCGCACCACGAAAGCATGGACAATCTAGAATTGGTCCTTATTGGCGCGCCAGCAGACGCCGGCTGTGGCCCAAAGAACAAGTCAGAGCCGAGAGTTGATAAACAAACAAAATTATATTCTCAATAATGGCAGATTGAAAACAACACACGAGTATGCACACTCCACAATAGTTGAGTACAATATGTCACCAATCAAACCAAACAAACAACGTACTACACAGTACAATCAGCTACACTCAAAACAACGGACACAGACAACAATACACACTACAATGCAGTCGCATGCATTTAACATCCAAGACACTTAAAGACTAAAGAGATAGAAAACCTATTCAGTCCAAAGTCCTTGGAACAAAAGTCTGAATGATACTCTTCCGAGAATCACTCACTCAAAGTCCAGCGTTGTTGTCGTTCCGCTGCCCCGAAGTTTCTCTTCCAGGAAACCTCGCGTCTTCAATAGGCCACTCTCCAAGCTTCAAACTTCTTCGCCCGAACACGTCGGCTTCCCACACGCAGCTGTCGCCACGCGTCTTCGCTCGATAGCGGTAAACACACTCTCTTGCCTGTAGCTCGAGCCTTCACCCCTCAGGTGGAAATCCTCTTCATCTCCTGCTTTGTCGCTACGGACAAAACCTTCGCCGACTACATGGCGGAATCCCTACGCACTCTGGCGCTACTTCCGTCTTCTCCTGATCTCTCGTCTCCGCTGCTCGGTTAAATACCTTCCGTGCGCGATTCCAGAAGGTTCTCGTCATTTCGTCGGCGCGATACGCAGCGAAGGCTCGGGAGAGGCGCGAGACTGTACGGGGGCCGTCCCTGACAGATGAGTCAACCCGGCATACACGCCCCGTTCCTTCTGGAAAAATCGAGTGCTTGCTCGGCCGCCGTTGTGGGGTGAGGAGGTTCGTCGACGAAGCCACGCTTCTGCGGGGAGAGCGCGCGCCCGGGGAGCCTTGGATGTTTGTTTTCTTTTTTTTTTGACCTCGCGGCGTTTCTCCCGCCCGTTATCGCAAGAATTTGGCGGCGCGCCCATTTTTGGCGCTCGTTCTGTGACACCAAATACGGCCACCACTAACACCAGCCTATGATGGCCCCTTCCGCGAACTCCATCGTACACCTAAGACGTTCACGCTGGACATCAATGGCCGTGAAGACGTCGTGGCTGCGGATCGACTGAAACCTGCGTATATCGCCGCTCTCGCGGCCGCGGGGTTTCAATCTAAAGTCTGGATGCCAACATCCAAGCATCTCCACTGGGCGACTCCTCTGGTGATTCTTACGGCTCTCGCTCTACGGGGGGGAGCCCTGTAGCGCCTCAATGCGCCGCTCGTCAAGGAAGAAGATGTTGGCATTTGGGCCGCGCTGCGGGTGCAGCGCGATAATAAAAAAAAATCAGTTCGAAAACTGAACGCTGTCAGGGCTGGATCTTTCCCGTGTTAGCTCCGACAGGGTTTTACCAGTATAAGCTGCCAACATATGAGAAACATGTAAGAAAATACATGAATAGGGAGAGTTACAGCTAAATATTTCAGCGGGGAAGATAAATAGTGAAATATTTTAAGAAGTAAGACTGCAGTAGTTAAAGCTGGGGATTAATACACATAGAACCTAAATCAGTTATTAATTGAACACTCTGCAGACGCAGTGACTCTTTCCTCCCAGAATAAAGATACACAAATTAATTACGTAACAAAAAGCTTAAAGAGAAAAATAACAAATTCCAAAGATAAGAAAACGAACACAATGTTTACCACCATACTTGAAAAGAGGATCCTCCCGAAGAAAAATTTCGCGCAATTCATTACGCCATGAATGCTTGAACTTCGTTCCTTCCAGAGTCTTAACTTAGTACAGAGATCACCGACAGCCACTAAATTATGGGAAGACGAAGGCACTGGGGATGACCAGCCATGCTAAGAGCTGCTCTCGTAAATTTATTCGATAGAATGCCATAGTAGAGTACCCTGTGCTCTAAATTGTTACCCCCTTTTTCTAACCTCCCCCCCCCCCCAATGCTTTTGTAGTATTGTCGCGGTTCAACGTAAGCAGTTCACCGAGACGTTGAGTCCGAGAACCGACGGCGTGTGTTTTGTGCAGGAGCCAAGAGCAAGAGAGCTAAACAAAAGCACGTCGTCTTCATCAGTGTCCCTTTTCACGAGGCTGTTGGCGCGCACATCGTCTTCATTCTCTGTTTCGGGCGCGGCAGTATAGCTCAACGCTTTAGGTTACATTCTCGCAAAAATTTCAGCGTCCGGATCACCGGTCAGGTGCCCAGCTAAATCAGGTCGTTCGTGCTTCTTGCTAAAAAAATGAGAAAGAAAAAACGGGAAGCACTCGGCTCATTCATTTGCGTAATAGCGCAACGCCCAGTTCTCAGAAAACTTAGCTGCGTGGTTCTTTTTTTTGAGCAGAGGCCACATTCCCACCTCAGCAAGCAGGCGACACTCAAGCAATCTCGTCCAGCGAGAGCCAGGACACGGGATAAGGTAAAAGCGATGGGTAGGGGGACAGTATGCATAGAGTCAAGACAGATGCCATTGGAACAAAAAGAAAACTATTTCCCTTATTTGATACTCGAACGATTGTTAAAAAAAAATTGCGTGCAAGATCACAACAGTAGGTTGACACCGTTCTCAAAAAGTACTGAAATCTGGTGGCCGATTTCGATATATTGTTTATGTTTCACTGTTGTGCTTCATCACATATAGCGAACATATGAGGTGACTCACGGAGACAATAGCGCTTCAGGCTAATCGTGCCTATGTAGCACATGAGCATAACTATTGCGAATTAAAGAAAACAAGTCATGGTTTCGTCAGAAGGGCGAAAGAATGAATGCGACAGCAACCTGTTCGAATGTTTTACGAAGCAAGGCTAGCATATTTAGGAGCAATAATAATTGTAGGGAACACACGCTTGCTAAGTAACCAAGTTTCCCGCTTCCCGACACCAACAGATGACCACAAGAAGGCTCGTGCGTAGTAATGACGTTTATACACGAAGTGAGGCTGGCAGTAAACTAACTTAGACCCGATCTCTCGTAACTCTACTAGATGCTGGTGCAAAAGAACACGGTCACTCCAGGTACTCACTTAGCACCGTTATTTCGTGTTAAGTGCGAGGCCCGTAGAAGCTACCGCCTGCTGTTGGGCACAAGGCACCTGCTGTTCGTTGCCGCATTAGCGCGGCAACCATAAGCGCCCCCCCCCCTGTTGTTCGCTGGCGAGATAAGCGCGCGCGTAGGCGAGCCCGGCTGGTAAGGCGATGTTGGCTTCGCAGAAAGAGGAGCTAGGCTAGGGCATGAGTCCCCGTATATATATATATATATATATATATATATATATATATATATATATATATATATATATATATATATATATATATATATATATATATATATATATATATATATACGAATGACAATAATATGAATGATATATACATGAATGACAGCGATGGCGGCAACGACTAAATCCTGCCGAGACTGTTCATATATTTGCTATCGCAATAAACGAATTGTGGGAAGACAGTCATGTGCGGGCCGCTTACGACAGCTTCAGGAGCCACAAGCGGCCCGCAGACTGCGTGTTTGAGACCCTTGCTTTCAAATGAAGGCGACTTTACTCCTTGATTTATGAATCGATTAGTGGCGCTCACAGTACGGCGTTGGTGAGCTCTCAAGTTAAGTTTGCGTTTCCTCGCAGTTCTGATGCGGATCTCAGGGACCACGTAGAGAGAACTACGTTGTTATCCGGCCGACAAGTGCGGCAAACATCCAGAATAAATGCAAACAACACTTTTTTTAATAGAGCCACGGCACGATCACGCAACTCTTAACGGTTTTCATGGAAAAAATATAAGTACAGAATATATTATGCCTGTATATGTATGAAAATTGCACCTTTCATTTCAGTAATAAATGGGCCAAATATCTCGTCGGTTCTTTACACCGCTCACCGCTCTCAATCGCCACTTCACGATGCACGGCGCGAAGCAGCGCCATCGCCTTCTCTCAGCAGCTTTAAATCATTGAATTTCAATGCCGGGCCGAAGAAATCTTATATGCCTCTATTGCACGCGAAGCAAACGAGATAACAAAATTGTTTGGGGAAATGGAGAGGCTCGCACATGAAGCAGCTTGCCACGTCGCGGATCACGACTGCAGCGCAGATGTTGGTCGAACTCTCAGGTCGTTTGCGAGTTTTTTTTTTATTGGCATACTAAAATATAAAGAAAGTGTTCGAACTAAAGCACCAAAACTTCGCCAGCTTGTTTTCGAATGATCAAGGATCAAGTCACATAACGCGGATAGCAATCTAAAGATAGCAATCTAAAATTATGTGTCACGGAGTAAATTCATGATTCGATTCTCAACCTTAACGAAAACTATAAATTACGTAAGTACGTTTTCATTTCTGTAAAGGCTTTTGTGTACGTTCAGAAAAATACTAAGACAGAAAGTACTCGAGAACGAAGCAAGAGGGCCACTTGTGGCTAGTATCACTAAAAACAGAACAAGATTCCCCAGGCTTACCTGAAGGACCACCGTCAGTTTGTACACTTGGATTATGATGCAGCCAGTTGAGCCCAGAAATTGTCATTTTACGATACTTGCAATGGTGGTGCGTGTGCCCGGCTTTTCCGCAGTGGTAGAAGGGTGGATTTTTGTAAGTACTGCGACAAACATCAGTATTTCTCGGTGCGTAGCGCCGGTCGACATGCGGGCAGGGTAGCGATGATGTTGGCGGCTGGTGATGCAACAGTGGCCGTGCAGCGTTCTGAATCGGGCGTACCATGTTGACGGAGCGGCATGCGACCGCGGCGTAGCTCATCGTTTCCAGCTGAGATTGTGATGATTCAGTGACTGCCTGACTGGCTCACGGACAATTTCATTATTCGGATCCACTTGAGGCTGCCGAGAGTGCAATAGCTTGCGCAGCTCCTCCCACAAGATTTTCCTGGTAGTTTCCCATAGATCGTCGGTGCCTATGCTAGAAAATAAGCTGTTAGCATTTGCACTCTAGAGCCTAACAGATGATTTTAAGGTAATACGGAATGCCACCAGGTCATCTGGCAAGGTTTGCGAAAGGCAGTATTTAGGCATGCAATGAGCCGGCTACATACTACATAAAAGAAAGAGAGGTGTGTGTGGTAATACTCGGCGAACCAAAAGTAATTACTCGGCTGGGAGTGCTGGGGGAGAAGAAACGGTGCTAATCGTAGCTCGAACCACTAAAACATTACAAGATTTATTCTTGTTCACTTGTATGCTAATATCAGTCGCCTAATCACGCCACTGTAGCGAAACGTCGGGGTTGTTCAAGTTAGGCGCATCGGACGACCAGGGAGACGAACAAGTGTGGTTCAAACTCCGCGGAGGCAATCGATGAGAAGTCAACACGATGAATTCGGGGAGCACTCATTGGGGGTTTATTTAGCTAACACAACTTCAAGTTACAAAATGCACTGGGTTATAAAGACAAAACATAGAAAATGGTGGCATACCCCTCGGCCCGCATAGCTGGTCTCCGGTGGTGAGATCCGCCTTTGACCCCGACTCCGCACCCCTTTCAAGTTCAAACATCCCCTTTTTAACCCTTGGTCGAACAAAGAGTCTTCACAAAAACCAATCACATGTTGGGACTCGCAGCATCACAACCAATCACAGAAACATTTTCATAAAAGGCAATACATTTGTAAAAACCTCCTTACCAAAATGAAACACGCAAAGGGAAAGGTCCTCCGCACGTGACACTCTCTCCCATGCCAGGCCGAGCTGCCTCCTTCGGCCGACTATCGTCGGCGGCCGTTCCCACGCTCGGGCCCCGTAAGTTCTTTCATTAACTGTTGCTTTCTAGAAACGTCCTTAAGAGCGATGGGTACACCATTGCTTACCAGGTGTACATGCGACAGCGAGGCGCCCCGACATCCTAACAAGAGCGCGGGGGAATATGGTCGTTTACCGGCCGCCACTATGTCTCGGTCAGGCTAAGTGGTCGCGTCCCCATGTCATTCTCAATGACACGCGTGCCTGTTAACAATGGCTTAGACTCAGACGGTGGCGCCGGACCTGCCTCTTGTTAGACGCTTTTCCTAGTAAGCTTTCCCCTTCTAATCCCGAACGGGGGCGACCTTGACTGCTCCGTTCGTAAGCCGTAAATGCAGCGTGTAGGCGCCTGTCCCAGGCTGGAAAACACGATTTATCCCACATTCCATTAAAGTCAAAAGCCGAAGCTCTGTAAGGGCCAGAGAAACAAACCCAAAGGTAGAAGAGTACAAAGAAAGACTTAAAAAAGAAGCAGAGGAGTTGGTTTTGCACAAATTTCCTGAGAAGATACTGGAGCTGGAAACCTTGCTCTCGCGACACCTCCCCCCTACGAAAAAGAGTGCCCCACTCGTTTTATCTGCAAAACACGACAATAAATAGACTAATTATACAAAAAGGTTTTGCATTCAACAAGTGTTTGAGATGTTTTGAAAAATTACATAAAACAACAGATGAAAAACAAAACAAAATCATTGGACACAGAAATATATGGGTTCACTCATCGGTACTGCAATACAATTCAGTGTCCGTTTCGTAAGCACTGACATTCTGTTGTGCGTTGTTATTACTTGAAAATGTCTTCCAGTCCGAGTAAAGTTCAGTGTCCGTGTCGTAGCTTTCGCACTGCTGTACTGGAACACTGGTCTGTGTCCCGCGCACACAATGTTGCAAACGGAGTTCCTGACCCACTCGCGAACCGCACTCGCGCACATCACCATTGGAGCCGCACTCGCGCACATCACTTTGATGCAATCCGTGGTCATCTCTCCTTGCACTGCACTCGCGCACAACACTTCGATGCAATCCGTGGTCATCTCTCCTGGCACTTCCCTCGCGCACATCACCACCGAGATCGCGCACCTCATGATTATCATCAGACTCATCGTCCGCGTCGTCGGCATCGGAGCCCAATCGAACGTGGCAGGGCTTTAAACGCGCCACATTCACAACGTCACGTTTTTTCCCAGTTTGGTCTACCACCTCCCAGTTGTTCTCGGCTACCTGGCGCACAAGACGGAAAGGTCCGTGATATTTTGGAAGAAGCTTTGTCGTCTTCCCTTTCGCCCGGGAGGGAGTCCACAAGTACACCAAGTCGCCCTGATGATAAACAACACTTCGTCGCCTAGCATCATAGCTGCGCTTGTTCTTCTCCTGCTGACGCTTCTCCCGTTTATTTACTATTTTTCGAGCCTGCCGCAGCCTACGGGCCACTTTCATTGCATCCAGGGTGTAGTCGAATCCGCGTTGCGCGCCCGACCCTACATCCACCGGTAGTGTCGGTTCATGTCCGTGAAGAAGAAAGAAGGGAGTGAATCCAGTCGTCTCGTGGGTGGAAGAATTGTATGCAAATAGAACGTACGGCAGGAATTCATCCCAGTCGCGGTGGTATGAGGAAACGTACATGCTGAGCATGTCAGCCAATGTGCGGTTAAAACGCTCGCACAAGCCGTTGGCCTGTGGGTGGTATGCTGTTGTGGTGGCATGCTCGCTACCCACGAGCCGGAATATTTCTTCGGTCAAGTTGGCGACAAAGTGCTGCCCACGATCGTTTATTACTTTCTCCGGGGCACCATGACGTAGGACGATTTGTTCGACGAAAGCTCTGGCTGCTTCTGCGGCAGTGGCCGCTGGACACGCGACAGCCTCGACCCATTTCGTATGGTAGTCGGTAATCACGACGATGTACCGGTTACCTGCTTTGGATTTAGTGAAAGGCCCAATGAAGTCCATGCCCACCTGCTGAAAAGGTCGACCTGCAGGTGGGATCGGTTGGAGGAAACCGACCGGCCTCCCCGGTGGTTGCTTTCGTGTCTGGCAGTCGGGGCAGGAGAGAACGTACTTGCTTACGTACGAGAACATCTTCGGCCAGAAATATCGGCAACGAACTTTCTCCCATGTGCGCTTGACACCTAAGTGGCCTGCCGTGGTGGCGTCATGGCAGTACCTTAAAATCTCAGATCTCAAGCACTTGGGGACAACGAGCGCAGCACGATCCTCCTGAAACCCTTTCGCCCTTCGATACAGTACACCGTCGATCAACCGAAAGCTCCGTGCCGTTCTTTTAGTTTTCCTGACAACGGGCGCATCCGGGTGCTCGAGGTGCTGCATAATTTCTTTCATCCATGGGTCTGCCCTCTGCTTTTTTCCAACATCCACCTGATCCGGAACCAGCAACGGTAAGGGGTTTTCTTTGCTTGCAGGCGCGGGATCATGAGGAAGGCGGGAAAGCGTGTCGGCATTTCCATTCTTGAGGCCAGGGCGGTGTCGCAACGTTATGTCGAATTCCTGAAGCAACAGGGGCCATCGCATAAGACGACCGTTCGGATTCCTTACTCTCATTAGCCAAGCCAGGCTGGCTTGGTCAGTCATGACCGTGAACTTAGAACCAAAGACGTATGGCCGAAACTGTCCGCAGGCGTACACAACGGCGAGGCATTCTTTCTCAGTGGTACTGTAGTTCATCTCAGCCTTGTTAAGGTGGCGGCTGGCATAGGCGACGACTCTCTCTTGAGTTCCAATTTTCTGTACAAGCACGGCGCCAATGCCGTAATCACAGGCATCAGTGTGCACCTCTATTGGCTTTCCCGGCTCAAACTGACGCAGAATTGGGGCTGTGATCAGCTTCTCTTTGAGGGTTTGCATGGCCACTTCGCATGCCGCATCCCAGACGAAAGGAACATCCTTTTTGGTTAAGTTGGTCAGAGGTCGAGAAATGCGAGAGAAATCTTTGATGAATCGCCGATAGTAGTTACAGATTCCGAAAAAGCTCTGTACACCTATCTTGTTTCGTGGCTTTGGGAATTTTTCGATCGCTGCTACTTTGTCTGGGTCTGGCCGGATGCTTTCACCTGTGAGAATGTGTCCAAGATATTTGATCTCCTGGCGAGCGAAGCTGCATTTCTCGGACTTCAGTCGTAAGTTTGCCACGTCCAAAGCCGAAAACACACTTTTCAAATCTTGCAAATGAGTTGCCATAGTCTTCGAGAAAATAACGATGTCGTCCAAGTAGGCCAAACAAACTCTCCAGAGAAGACCACTGAGGACTTTGTTAATCATTCTCTGGAATGTGGCAGGGGCGTTGCACAGGCCGAAAGGGACAACATTGAATTCGTAAAGGCCGGGTCCACAGGCAAATGCGGTCTTTTGCTTATCTTCCTCCTTGATGCCCACTTGCCAGTAGCCTGATGTTAGATCAAGTGTGGTGAAGTATTTTGACCCCTGTAGCACGTCGAGAATGTCATCAATTCGTGGCAGTGGGTGCACATCTTTTTTAGTGACCTCATTGACTCTGCGGAAATCGACGCAGAAACGCCAAGTCCCATTTGGCTTCTTCACGAGGACGACAGGTGATGACCAAGGTCTGTGAGACTCTCTAATTATCCCATCGCGCAGCATTTCTTCTACTTGTTGCTCAATCTGTTGTCTTTCAAAAGGGGAATGACGATATGGGTGCTGATGAATTGGTCGAGAATCACCTGTGTCGATCACATGTTCAGCTACATGAGTCTGCCGGATGGGGTTGTCACTGCTCGTAAATAGATGGCGGTATTTCTCAATGAGCGACAGCAGTTCATCCCGCTCAGATGGCTGTAGGTGATCCCCAGTCTCTATGTCAAACTCTTGAGGCACTTGATCGTTCTCGGGGGCCGTGATTGCCAGCTGTGCGTCATGAATAGATGAAGCCCATCCAAGCTTTGTTCCGCTGAGCAGGTTTACTGGCGACATGGTAGGATTAGCTATGCGAATGAGGCCTCTCCCATGCACGATCCTCGTTATTGTGCGTGCAACCTGAAGTCCGTTTTTGAGCGTGCTGTTCGGTTCGACGAGGTGAATTCCGTCCCTTGCGACCTTTACTTCAATAGCGACTTCTGTGCGAGGTTCAATGCGAATTTGCTTGTGGCACCGCACTGCAAGTACATCATTATGTTCGGGGGCACTTGAGTCTATACGTAGCCGGAAAATTTCACCGTTTAGTTGCAGCTCTTTTTTGGAGAAGTCAATGAGAAGCCGGGCTGCTCGACAAAAAGGAAGACCACCGAGTAGCTCGTACGGGCAATCCTTGACCACTAAAAACGTCTCGTGAACTTTGGTGGTGCCAAATTCAAGTTTTATTTCAGCTTCGCCATTGGGGGTGAGCAAGCCTCCGCCAATTCCTCGGATGAATATGTCTTTTCTCGATTTGAATGAAGCACCTATTTTGTTAGCTAATTCTTCTAAGATGACATTTACGGCCGAGCCGGTGTCAATTACAAGTTTTGTTTCTGTACCGTTGGCTCGCGTGGGGACTGTGAGAAGCTGACCTTCCGTCAATGTGCCGATGGGGCGGCTGGGCTGGCCCCCTAGGCCCGGCCGTTCTCGTTTCCCGAAGGATTAGGCTGTACATTCTGATTGCCTTGGAGCTCCGCCTGATCGTTCTTGCCATCTCGGAATCGCTGCCAGCACTGTTGTGCTATGTGACCTATGCGGCGGCAAATCTGGCATCGGGGACGCCCGTCGTTGGCACGGGAAGTTCTCCGAGGCCACGGCATTGGGGGGCGACGCACCTCGTCTTCGGTGCTTTTTAGCCGGTCAGACAGCACGGCGATCGAGTCCGCAATCGCTTTTAGGTCTCTTTCGCTGTCAGCAGCCTCCCGTGGGCAACGCAATTCGGCCGCGGCGCAAGTGGCGACACACCTAGGAGGAGAGTACCCTGTCGCTGCGGCGGGTGCGAACCCTACGGTATGCGCGATGTTTTGCATCCACGACTGTAATCCGGTGGAATACTGGATGCCAATCGGTTGTGGCGCCGACGCACGCTCATCAAAGCTGCCAGATTTATGCGTTGCAAAATTTGGAGGAATGCAGTGCAGCTCTCCGGGTTTGCGATTATCATCTTCTCCAGAATATCCGGACGTAAACCGCGTATAAGGTGCCGCAACCGATCATCTTCCGTCATAGACAGGTTCACTCTTGCACACAGCTGTACGACGTCATAGTAGTACTGCTCGGGGGTTTCGGACGGCAATTGAGTGCGGTTTTGTAGCCTCAAATAGGCGATCTCGACTGAGTGGCGACTTGTAAAGGACGTTTTTAGTAGCGTCGCCCATTCTTCCCATGTATTAGGGGCACCGGTTAGAATTTGAGTATTGTGCCACTTTTTCGCATCTCCGTCTAAGGCCAGATATAGAAATTTCACCTTCGTGGCTTGGTCCCAATTATTGAGCGATGCTACATGTTCGTAGCAAAGTAGCCACTCGGAAATAGATTCCTCCGGCGCACCTCTAAAGACTGGTGGTCCGATGAATGGTTTAGCTTGGGGGGTAGACATAGCAGAGAAGAAGATATGGGGTTCTGTCATAATGGAGCAGTCAGAGGTAGGTTCCTTATATTTGTTGTTGACTCGGGGCATAATTTCAGAGCGGGACTATCGTTACCGAGCAACCTCCACCACTTTGTAGCGAAACGTCGGGGTTGTTCAAGTTAGGCGCATCGGACGACCAGGGAGACGAATAAGTGTGGTTGAAACTCCGCGGAGGCAATCGATGAGAAGTCAACACGATGAATTCGGGGAGCACTCATTGGGGGTTTATTTAGCTAACACAACTTCAAGTTACAAAATGCACTGGGTTACAAAGACAAAACATAGAAAATGGTGGCATACCCCTCGGCCCGCATAGCTGGTCTCCGGTGGTGAGATCCACCGTTGACCCCGACTACGCACCCCTTTCAAGTTCAAACATCCTCTTTTTAACCCTTGGTCGAACAAAGAGTCTTCACAAAAACCAATCACATGTTGGGACTCGCAGCATCACAACCAATCACAGAAACACTTTCATAAAAGGCACTACATTTGTAAAAACCTTCTTACCAAAATGAAACACGCAAAGGGAAAGGTCCTCCGCACGTGACACTCTCTCCCATGCCAGGCCGAGCTGCCTCCTTCGGCCGACTATCGTCGGCGGCCGTTCCCACGCTCGGGCCCCGTAAGTTCTTTCATTAACTGTTGCTTTCTAGAAACGTCCTTAAGAGCGATGGGTACACCATTGCTTACCAGGTGTACATGCGACAGCGAGGCGCCCCGACATCCTAACAAGAGCGCGGGGGAATATGGTCGTTTACCGGCCGCCACTATGTCTCGGTCAGGCTAAGTGGTCGCGTCCCCATGTCATTCTCAATGACACGCGTGCCTGTTAACAATGGCTTAGACTCAGACGGTGGCGCCGGACCTGCTTCTTGTAAGACGCTTTTCCTAGTAAGCTTTCCCCTTCTAATCCCGAACGGGGGCGACCTTGACTGCTCCGTTCGTAAGCCGTAAATGCAGCGTGTAGGCGCCTGTCCCAGGCTGGAAAACACGATTTATCCCACATTCCATTAAATTCAAAAGCCGAAGCTCTGTAAGGGCCAGAGAAACAAACCCAAAGGTAGAAGAGTACAAAGAAAGACTTAAAAAAGAAGCAGAGGAGTTGGTTTTGCACAAATTTCCTGAGAAGATACTGGAGCTGGAAACCTTGCTCTCGCGACAACCACTATGAACCAGGAGAACTTATTAAAGTCACCACCGTCAGACATCCAGAAAGAGCTCTTTAGGTTGAGAAAGGTGATCGGTGTGGTTATATTGGTTCATACGCTCATGATTAGTTGCATAGGTAAGTTTGCCTTATGACTGCTGAATGTTTCTTTAAAATTTACTCGCAACCCTCATAATAACGCGATAGGCTAAAAAACAGGGAAAGGATTAAACATGTAGCGGAGGGCGTTTCAGCTCCACCCGCCCTAAACCCGGGTTGGGGAAGCGCGAGGCGTGCAGTGTTTTCATAAATGTTTTTTGTTGAGTATTTAGTGGGTGTGAAGCCTGAAACCACACATGTTTCATCGCGACGCACACATGAATGCTGCACCCGGAGGGCTTCCGGCCTTTGACTATTCTTGCAACTCGTTCTAGGTATCTCCCAAGTGGTGAAGCTTGGCTAGCGATTGGCATGAAGTTACGTTTATACGCATGCGTGTGGTTCCTCTTCAGGGGGGCAAAGGTTCGTCGCAGTGCCCCCCCCCCCTCCTTCTATTATGGCAATGTAGAAGGCAGACTTTGTGCCTCACCCTCCAGATTATGTCAATGCAGGCCCGTAGCCAGAGGGGAGGGGGGGGCGGGCCTACGCCTTTGAAATTCAGATGGAGGTGTGTGTTTTACCGAGGACATTAATAAAAACTAGGAGTCTTTCAAGGCCTTCAACAAGTGACCCCCTCCCGAAAAACAATCCCTGTCTAAGGGCCTCTGTCAAAGTGTGGTCACCCTTGCGTAAAGGGATATGAAAAAATAAAATTGTTAGCAAGATTGAAATTGTCACACATCACTGATGTTCAATTTGGCAGATTGAAGTACAAAAGTTTGGAGGAGATCTGAGCTTCTCTTTCAAGAGTAGAACGCAATGGCGTAATCACACCGCACTCATATAAATAGGTGTGTGCACGGGTAGGGGCAAAGAGGTGGCTGCCCCCGATAACCCTAAGATAGGGAAGGGGGGACAAGTCTGCCCCATACATTGACAGAAGCCCATAGACAGAGAGTGCCCAACACGGCAGAAGACACGGCAGAAACGCTGTCATTAAGGCTGTCTCTGTTAATTTGGCGCAACGCTATCTTCTCGATACTTTTTGATACTGACTGGTAGTTTGCCCAATCTACCAGTCAATTGGTTATTGATTACATTACCACGTTAAACGCTTCCTAGTAATCTGCTGAAAGTAAAAAATGCAGAAATTTCCTGCTATGAAGCTTTGCAATCCAAGGGCATGTTTGTGAAAGGAAACTTAGCCGGTGAACGCTCACTACTCAATAGAATTCTGGAACATATGAACATTGCACGAGATATATAACTACGTAAAAAACCCAAGTATAGTAAAATGCGTTCCTTGAAACTTTATGGCCATGATCCGGGCCAAAATTGTGGAACCCGGTACCTGACATAACAAGAGGAATAGCAGCACGCGCCATCGTTTGACTAGCAAACCATGCTGTCGCAACACGAACATGACACAACAGCGTCCACGTTTGGCGCAACCTCATAACAAAAGGTCAGAAACTCAAGCGAGCCATAGTTTTTGCGATGTTGTTGTTTCTGCGCAACGATCCTGGTAGGCAAGTCCTCGTTCGGATCAAATACCGCCCGTCAACGGACAGCTAGCCCTCTAGGGTTTCAGGTCGAGCACGTGAGCCTGTGAAGTATAGTACGCTAATCATATTACATAGAAAAACATCATGTAAGGGCTACGCAGGCAAAACTATTCTTTTATTCAGCGAAACTGTTTCTCACTGTTTGCTCTTCCCTGTAATCGAAGCACCGGGAACAAGAAGAGGCCTCGTTCTTGCGAAAGTTCGGGCTACATTCCAGCAGAAAGAAAACACAACTCTTTCATCGACCGGCACAAACAATTTTTGTGCTTGTTTTGTTTTGGTACAAAACCAGTCTGCAAGGTAAACCCCAAGCCATGGACTGTGCGGGGTAAAAGGAGCGAAGCTTACTCGCCTAGCGGAAAAGAGAAGAACGGCCGTATAGATTGCACGGTACTAGTTGTTGGGAGCGGAATAAGTGACTCTTGGTTTGTTCTACAGCCGGGGGCTCCAATAGCGGCCACAAAAACGAGATCTGACCATTTTTCCTTCTTTACGTAGAAAGGCCATTCACACATTTTGAGGTATGGCCTCGCTTTGGGCGGGACGACCCGAGATTTTGGGATTTCTGGCGCTGAGCCTTTGCTTTGTGATATCGAGGCATCGCGGAATGGCGATATCTCGGGGAGAGCAGTCTCCCTACAAGGGTATACACGGCGATTTGCATGAAAACGTGTTCCGCAAAAAGCTGGTCGTCTTCCTCGCCGACGGACTTCGATGGGATTACGTCGATCGCGCCCACTACCCTGGATTCCGCTCGCTACAGCAGCGAGGATTTCGTGCTGGACGCCTGCTGCCCGTTTTTCCGTCTGTGTCCTATCCCAACTGGTATTCACTCGCAACGGGTGAGTGCTTAGAAGCTTACGTCTTACGATTTTCATGCACGAATGTTTTCGTCTTATGTGCTCCCGTCTCGGAAGGAGGTCAGCAACATAGGAGCTTTGTTTCATAACCAGCAAAGTCCGGGAAAACGGCACTATATAGCCTAAATTTAACGGTAGACTGAATAATATCGAGGTTTCTTGCATTTGACAGATAAACCTTTTTTATAGCATTGGACAATCTGCTATTATTTTCAAACTTGTTCTGAATGAGGGAAATCCTTGACTGGATTGAATCGAAGGCGGACTGAACCACTTTCAATCACTGGGCGTGAAATACTTGAAGCCCTCGCTACAAAAAAGCAGTCATCGTAGCCATTGCTAGGGCTCCAACATTCCATAGAGGTGATGTTTTTTATCCTATATATAAAGGTGGGTACTGAGGAAAGAATGTCTGTGATGTTGTTTTGTAAACCGGGCAAATTATTTTGTACATTGTCGTTTCAATTTATTTTCAGCAGCCACAACAGGCTTTAAATAAAATATGTTGCAATAAAATTGGTGCAGATGCAGATATTACATAGTTGTTTGCGCTAAACGCATAATTTTCTGATATCGGCTATCCACAGGATACCCATTTTAATTAAGTTCAGTGCGTTTTTGAGGTATTTCATCGGCCCGAACACATGGAAAAATTATTGAAATGGCCTAGATCATGTCCCTAGCAGCCGGCAGCTGCACTTTTCTCAACTTCGCTTTAAATACATTAAAAAAAGAAAAGTGAAAACAAAACTTGTGAAGTGAGGTGTTTTTTTCAAGCAGCCTGAGAGGTATTCCAGTATCATAGACTCATTCTGACACGAGAGGCTGGCCAAATATAGCTCACTGTAGAATCAAAATGCCCTACAACATACTGCGACGTCAAGTACTTGATTGATTGATATGTGGGGTTTAACGTCCCAAAACCACTATATGATTATGAGAGACGCCGTAGTGGAGGGCTCCGGAAATTTAGACCACCTGGGATTCTTTAACGTGGTCAAGTACTTGACATACAAATGCATAAGCTAGTATCAGAAATGTACCCGATACGATGCTAATGCTTTCTATTTGCATATAAAGGTAGAAAAAGTCAGGTGGGGGGTGGGAGAAGACTTGAACAAGATATCAATCAACCCTTTCAATTTGAAAAATGACCCTTCCTATCTCTTTCGTATGGGTAATTTCTGCAAGTGATGTAGCGTGAAGAAAATCAGGGCGACCAGGTCTGGCTACTTTGCGACATTTTAGCTACATTTTTAAGCCCTGTTAGTCGTGTTAGTCGCGGCAGAAAAAGAAACTTCGGCTAGTTCTCGTTCCTTCAATTTTCACCAACACACACACACACACACACACACACACACACACACACACACACACACACACACACACACACACACATATATATATATATATATATATATATATATATATATATATATATATATATATATATATATATATATATATATATATATATATATATATATATGTCATTAGGTTGTATACGAGGGACTATTATTCAGCTGCCCGCTCTTGATAAGTTCACGTGCTACGTGACGCCACACATGCGCATAAAAGAGTGTTTCACACTCGTCGCTTAGCTTATAGATGGCGCTGACTGACACTCCTACTTCTAAATTCACATATAAACCTAAAAAAAAGTGGATGGAGGGAAGGCCGCTGTGATAGCTCAGTGGTTAGAGCATCGAACGCGTTATTCGAAGGTCATGGGTTCGTTTCCTGCTCACAGCTGGTTATTCTTTCACCACTTTTCGTCTTATTTACATTCCATTGGTTCCAATAACTTCCCCTGTACATTCCTTGGCATTACTGTCTGTTAGGTCTCATTTATATTAAACACGGAAAAACAAGCCCTTAGGTTTACACTCCTTTCCCTTTTATATATATATATATATATATATATATATATATTATATATATACATAAACTTCGAGTGTAGTACAGTGTAGGAAACAAAACTCTAATTTATTTGTTTAATCCTAACAGTTTCGGCTAGCGAACCAGCCTTCTTCGGAGGATTTAAGCGATATAATAAAAGTTCCACTAGTATTTCATTTCGCTTAGATTCTCTGAAGAAGGCTGGTCCACCAGCCGAAACTGTTAGGAATAAATAAATAAATTATTGTTTTGTTTCCTATACTGCACTATTCTCGAAGTTTATAATTTTTATCACGGTATATATATATAAATATATATATATATACATACATATATATATATTTATATATATATATATATATATATATATATATATATATATATATATATATATATATATATATATATATAGAGAGAGAGAGAGAGAGAGAGAGGAGAGAGAGAAATGAAATAGATTATCAAAGTTTCTTCTGGCTACCCTAATAAAAATTATAAACTTCGAGAATAGTGCAGTATAGGAAACAAAACAATAATTTATTTATTTATTCCTAACAGTTTCGGCTGGTGGACCAGCCTTCTTCAGAGGATCTAAGCAAAATGATACAAGTTTCCGTAGCAGAGGAGCACCCTCACAGTTTGGGAGCCCCCAGAACGAAAAGAAAAAGAACAAAAAGGGAAATAAAAAAGTCACAGCTTTGCCGCAAAGGCGAAGCAATGAACGCGATAGCAACAATTTGAAAAGTCACGTGCAGAATAGAAAGTAGATTGAAACGGGCGCCGCGTTTCTCGCGCACAGATTACGCACGAAACCTACTCACAGGCACGGGTGCACGCGAATAAGCGTCTCATTTGTTACTTCGCTGAGTCTGAAAAGCGCGCGCTCTTCGCGAACGGAGACTGCATAGATTGCAGGGACCTTTGCGCACCCGGTAACAACAGCAGAATCGTTCCACGTAAAGCCCGGGGCCAGCCAAAGCGTACGATCCTTCGCTCCTCGCCACCACGAGATAAGGGTGCGCGAACTTTTACTCGATCCATGTGTCGGATGCGAGTAAGCGGCAATATGTGTCACTTTTTCTCTTTTCCTTGGTCGCCTCCTCTGGCGGCGCGTCTTATCTAGCCCTAGTTACAATGCATGGATTACCCATCCGCTTCCGGCGGCTCTCCGTCGCTCCTTTCTTCTTCTTCTTTTCTGTCGCTTGCCTCGTTAGCCCGTTTGTTCCTTCTTTCTTTCTTTTTTCTTTTCGTTTTGGGGACACCAAACTGTGAGGGTGTCCCTTTTTTACGGGAACTTGTGTCACTTCGCTTAGATCCTCCCAAGAAGGCTGGTCCACCAGCCGAAACTGTTAGGAATAAATAAATGGATTATTCTTTTGTTTGCTCTACTGCAATATCTTCGAAGATCGTTATATACACACACACACACACACAGATATATATATATATATATATATATATATATATATATATATATATATATATATATATATATATATTGTGGGTGTGTTCTTCCCACACCCGCTGTCGATTGAGTGTGTCATGTGAAAACTTGGCGGTTATGGGGTTTTTCAAGCTTGGAAAAAAATTCTACTTTCATGACACAAAAACGCATTCGTACACTTGCTGGACCTTGTGAACATTGGCCACCAAATTGTCACAAGTTTGCTATATACAGACTATTTTTTTGTTGTTTTTTTTCTTTTTCTGCCACCTTTTGTTGTTTGGACCTCGCAACTCTGGTCAGATTTGAGAAAAACTATGGATATACCAATATTATGGATCACCAAAATCTGAACGCCAATTGTGGAATACATAGCCTTGGTTCCGCGGCTATCACACAGTGGCAGCAGTGCAGGCCTTACGACAAAAAGAAAGCGTGAGTTTTGTGATGTCAGTGTGGAAGATAGGATTGAAAGTACCGCCATGCAGTTGGTGACAGTATATTTCCACACAAAACACAGCTCTATGACGACGCAGACCAAGAGAAAAGAGGCCCAACCACAGCGCTGACTAACAACTGAATGTTTAATAAAAGCACGCTAAAGAAAAAGACTACACTACAACCCCGCAACCTGCCAACTCATTAGAGAAAAAAAAAACAAGCCAAGAATGGCAAGTCAGCTTACAACTACAACACACAAAAAAAAACTGAATGCACACCTCGTGTACTCTCCAAGACCAGGAATATTGAAAAACGGTACTATTTCAAAAGCGAACACGCTATATCATTTAGGGCATTACAAGGTACACTGATACACTGTTCCCTTCTTTTTCTGATGTCCGCTCGCGTAGCTGATGACCATATTTAAGAAAATGAAAAAAGTGGGACGAAGGAAGTCCTATGCAGTCCGGGACGATAGCAAAAGCTTCGCCGGCAGTGTGTTTGAGACCCCAACTTTATGCCAGCTGGAACAGCAGTCCATTTCGAGACACGTGCTGATAACGTCTTTTTTAAAGCATAAAGACCACAATGTAGCTTACAGTAAGCCTGGCTGTGTTCATTTTTCTTAAGCTTGCAAGAGGATTTGTCTAAAACTAGTCGAGAATTAGTCTAGAATGCACCACATGCTGCGCACGCGCTGGCGATACACGTGGCCAACTCGTGTGCCATAAATCAGGTGGTGGTCCTATGTTCCAGGAATGATCTACCGGCTGTAGCTGCGACTTTTTTGTACTGAGTGTTTTCGCCGCCGTGGCGAGAGATAGTGAATGGGGAGTGTTTTAAGCTGCCTTTACGTGTGACATTATGCTAATAAATGGTCCGCACTGTGTCCAGTGTTTGTTTGGTGCGCAGAACTAAGAGAAAGCAACAAGTATCCATATTCTTCCTCCAAAAATATATTTCATGAAATCACAACTCAAAATTTTAGAACTACCGTCATCATCGTCATGTTCTCCTGAGGCAGCACCCTGGTGAGGCTCGGCTCAAATGCTGACTGACGTATGCGAAGCATCATTAGCTTTATAGTGCACACACCAGGTTTATAGTGTACACACCTGGTTTATGGTGTACACACCTGTAGGGTACCGATAGTCCATTCAATAGACCGAGTACCGCTGACAAGCGAGGGATGAATTTCTACTGATCTTCGTGTAGAAATTCATCAACACCATAAAGATTCGCAGACTTTTCACGTATTGTAACCTTAGTGCCGAACGTGTAGCTTCAAAGTTCCTAGGGCTGGGAGGCAAAGCTTCGGCCATGGTGACTTGTCCTGAGCACTCAGTGAGGTCTTTCATAAATTCGCTCTTTGTTAGCTTCAGGCGCAAGTCGAGATGTTGTAGGCGCTTGAAAAATTCGCGTACGTTTCTCCAGTGGTCCTCGCCAGTGCTTTCTGTCACCATGATATCGTCAGAGTAGATAACTACGTTCCGAAGGTCGCTCGAAAAGGTGTTATTTCCCACTGCAACAACGCGGGCACTGAAACTACACCAAACGGAAGCTTTGTGAGTTGAAACAAGCATTTCAGTCTGTTGATAGTAACCAGTTCCTGCGGCTGCGCTTTTAGCTTTATCTTCTGGTAGGTGACTTTCAAATCCAATTTTGTGAACGTCTTTCCACCACACAGTTTCACTAACAGCTCTTGGATCGAATCGAGTAAAAGTGGCTGTGACAGGGTTATAAGTGACCCTAAAATCACCAGACACATCTAGTCTACAATCTTGCTTCGCCACTGATTGATATGCGGGGTTTAACGTCCCAAAACTACCATATGATTATGAGAGACACCGTAGTGGAGGGCTCCGGAAATTTCGACCACCTGGGGTTCTTTAACGTGCACCCAAATCTGAGCACACGGGCCTACAATATTTCCGCCCCCATCGGAAATGCAGCCGCCGCAGCCGGGATTTGATCCCGCGACCTGTGGGTCAGTAGCCGAGTACCTTAGCCACTAGACCACCGCGGCGGGGCTTGCTTCGCCACTGGAACTACTGGCACGGCCCACTCTGACGTTATCACAGGACGTTTGATGCCTTCGCGCTGTACCTGCTGCAACTTTTCGACATACCTGTCAACAAGTGCAAAGAACACTGGTCACGTCTTAAGAAATCTTGGACTGGCTCTTTCCGGCAGTGTTATATAGAGCGGCACTCCCTTCATTGTACCAAGGTCGTCGGAAAAGATGTCACTGAGTAGTCCAACCAGGCCTTGAACGGTGCTGATTGTTTACCCGTCTAACGCCTTCAAAATGGTACAGAACGCAGAAGTCTTTTTGATATGGTCGTCTGAAAAGACGTCACGTCACTAAGTAGTCCGACCAGTCCTTGAACGGTGCTGATTATTTTCACGTCTAACGGCTCCAAGATGGTACAGAACGCAAACGTCTTTTTGATATGGTCGTCTGAAAAAACGTCACTAAGTAGTCCGACCAGGCCTTGAACGGTGCTGATTGTTTTTACGTCTAACGGCTCCAAGATGGCACAGAATGCAAAAGTCTTTTTGATACCGATTCACCAGTGCCCATGTGTAGCTGAGTTGTCCACCCCGATAATTTGAGGATGAGGCGTACGATGAACACCGCCCTAAGTAAAAAATGGTCTCAGCTCTACTACAGAACTTCACATGGTCAATGCACGTACACTCCCTTCCCCTTTAGGTAGGAGAGAAAAAAACACATGAATAAAAAATACCAGGCGACTGACCCCCCAACAGCCGTACAATTTAATAGGTGCCGTAAATGCCTACAATGCTCTTTAATAATTAATAAAAAAAACAAGCTCGAGGCACGCGAAAACACTTATCTGCGCAGTCGATCCAGAGCCCTCGCAAAACACGTCCATCCAACGTCAAACCAACCGCCATCAGCATTTATCGCTATTTTATCAAAGGAGAGATATAAATGCCATCTTGTGGCGCTATGTAAAACTACTCAGGCTGATGGTAGCAACATAACAACCTTGTCTTTCCAAAACCTGCTCAATGCATGTGTACACGTTAGGAAGAAATAGCCGTTTGTGCGTGTCCATCCGCAACAGCCTGAAATTCACTAACCCACGTCAACTCTTGCAAAAGATGTATCTTGTATCTTAACATAAACGATACTTCGCACGCCGTACTGAATACTGAATAGCGATAACAGTACTGCGGAAGTTATTAAGGAACAGATACAAGATGCCAGAAAAGCATCCAGGTTCATATCTCGGATAAATGTTCACTGTTGTCCTTTATGAAAGCAAACACGTGAGCTCATGGCCTGAGCTCTGCAGCGGCTGCCTAAAGGGCCATCATCAACCGACAGCAAAAGAAAGGACGTTGACTTTTGGCATCATCTATTGCCAAACAAAACGGCGAGTTATGACCGCTAAACAAGCGCTGTAAGATACTCTAGGCAGCCATTGTAGAAAGCAGGTCACGTGATCTCGTGTTCTTTTTCATAAAGAACGACAGCGTACCTTTGTTACTGCCTCACTTTGCGCCCAATGACGATTCGTCTTTAGTATAGCCTAACTGTCACCTTCTATTTCGTCACAAGGTGACTTTTCCTTCCATCCCCAACTCCTAAACATTTTTTTCTCACTCTCCCTGCGAATGCAAAGAACTTAGCATTAATGACCAGATAAGCAGCATTAGTTAACTAGGTGCGTAACGTTTGGTTTCCGGTAAGTCTCGCGCACATCAGGTGTAGATGGGGCTGGTATTTTTGTTCAGGAAAGCCTACAGTCACCGACGCGCTCATTCAAGTTCTATCATTTTTTCCAGCTAATATATCTTGTTTTCATCGTTTGAACTTTCACGTGTGCTTGCATAATTGCGTAACTACATCCGTTTTTTTTTTCAGATTGGTGGGCAAAACACGAACACGCAGAACCCGGAATGAAAAAGAATAAATGGTCCCTGCAACATCTGAATTTTCGCAAAAAATACGTGCGCTTGGCACGTAAAAGGAATGAAAAACATACTTCTCTGTCGCTAGCGCCAAATCCAAAGCTCTTAAGACGTATTCTGCTTTTATTTTCAAACCTTCAGCGCATTTCTTCGTATGCGACGCGAATGCTTACGCTAGAACGGCCTGGAATGGTACATAAAATCGTGGTGCAACTTTTGTTGCCGGTGAATGGTTTCACAATGTGCTAAACTTACATTATTACGCTTCATATAACGCGTAAACATACAAAGTAAACAGAGCAGCTATTGTAATCACCAGCACTACCGGCTAAAGATGTTATTCCTCTACCCCTTGCTGTAAATAGCTAACCGTATGAAATGATTTTATCTGACCGCTCTGTCTTTTTCTCATATATTTCCAAATTCTTCTCTCTCTCTATCTATCTTTCTCTCAATATTTCTCTGTTTCAGGAACACTTGCAACATGATACAAACTTTCATTTGTGCCGAAAATGTTGTCGCATGCAATTCTTTTACATTCCCGGAGAGGTTGCAGATAATGATTTTTCTAACAAAATCGAATATCGAAAATCAGCAAGCACAAAAAAACAAAGACCACCGTCAGAACATATGTTGCCTGCTTATTTAGCCGGTGGAATTTTCCAATCACAGAACACCTCTCGCGCTCGATGTTCGCCTGTGTCATAGATAAGACATTATCACCGTCATGAACCAGCACACGCTCTCAACGTCTTCTTCCTCATCACCTCCCTCTTCCTCCCCGCAGCCAGAACTGGTCGTCAATTTGTTCTAACTGGTGAGCGATCGAATAGAGATAGAGAAACAAAGAAAGGGAAAGAGAGGAAAAGAAATTACTGGCGGAACAAAAGTTTTGTGAGGCGAGATTCGAACAGGCGTTCCCACAATCCGAAGGCGTGTGCCATGACTATTCTGCAATCCGTAGCCCTGTGTAGTATTTTACTGCAAGAATGTGAGAATGGGAAGTCATACTGAGAAGTGCAGACGTGTGGAGGGACAAAAGGGAGAGGGACGAACGAGTACAGAGACAGACAGACAAAGGAAGAAGGAGAAACACAAAAACGAGTAAGTGCAACCAAAAAAGAAGAAACAAAGAAAAAATTGAAGATGAAAAGCCACTATGACGAAGAAAGTAAAAAGAAAGTTATAAAAAGAAACATAAAGGAAGAAAGAGAAAGAAGTATCTACAGTGTGATAGAGATGAAAACACATGGAGAAACGAAAAAAAAAACTCACAGCACATCCACGTAGTGAATGATGATTGGGACAAAGCATCCGTCCGTGCTTTCGTACGTCTGTCTGTCTGTCTGTCTGTCTGTCTGTCTGCCTGTCTGTCTGTCTGTCTGTCTGTCTGTCTGTCTGTCTGTCTGTCTCTCTGTCTGTCTGTCTGTCTGTACGTCGGTTCGTCAACTGTACGAAATCAACAAACGCCATCTAGTGATAATATTTCTAAGGACATATACACACAACGTTATCTACTCAGAGATTCATAAACTATAGATAGCTACATACTACTACTACTGCTACTAAAACTACTTATTACTACTACTACTACTCCTACTATGAAGCTTCGCCCCTAGTAACAATAGAGATAATGCATAGTCATGTGCAGTATGACAAGAGATGTGAGAAAGAGGGGTACAACGGTAAGAACCGAGCCAAGCCAGCACCAGCTAAGTGCGTGCACCAGCTCTAATGCGGTGCAGCCACGCGGGGCTTAGTATGAGCTGAGTGCTACCTTTCTTTCTTTTAGGGGCGAACCTCCTTATGACGTGGCTTGTGCGTCCCTCGTAGTACGTAACCACCAGTGGCACAATCACGAAATATGTATAACATTTGACCTCCAAGGTGGTGCCGGTGAGAGATTTCTTCTGTGCGTTGTTTAACAATAAAAAATAGTGCTCAATGTACATGCCAATGGCTGCTGATGGGGAATGAGAGACAAGAGCATTCGGCTTTTAGTCAACGCGCACGCTGCGATCCCCATTAGCAGCCATTGGCATGTACATTGAGCACTATCGGACAAGAAAGAGTTGCTGCATTATACTCGCTGGATGTAACCTCCTTAGTTTTAGAAAGATTTAGCGAGCGTTGAGCCGCAGGGCCATGAATACAATGAACTAGTATATACCATGAATGAATTCGAGGTGGTTAAAGAGGGGAAGCAGATACCAAGCGCAAGCCGTAAGAAATTAAAAGCTGAATCCTCCTGTCTCTTATTTCACATCAGCAGCCACTGGCATGTACATTGAGCACTATCTGACAGGAAAAGGTTGCTACGTTATACTCGCTGGGCGTAACCTCCTTGGTTTCAGGAAGGTTTAGCGAGCATTGGGCCGCAGTGCCATGAATACAGTGAACTAGTATATACCATGAACTCAAGGTGGTTGAAGGTGGGAAGTAGACCCGAAGCGCAAGCCGTAAGAAAGTGTGCGTGTGCCACCTCTCGTTTAGTCCTTGGAATGTCCACTGAATGGCGGTGCTTCTATATGGGGAATATATGATAAAAAGATGCGAGATGGTGGGACTTGGAGTGTTGAATAGATGGACGAACGGACACACAGACAGATGCATGGATGGACGCATGAACGGACGCAGGGGCGGATGCATGAACGAACGCAGGAACGGGCGCATGAACAGACGCATGGACGGTCACACAGACGGACGCATGGACGGACGAATGCTTCGCCGCACTCTCCATCATTCACTCCGTAGATAAGCTGCCATTTTTTTTAAAGACGATAGTCTTTCTTGGGGACCATCGACGGAAAAATTTTGGTCTGTCTGTCTATGTGCCTGTGTGTCTGTGCATTTGTCTGTTTGTCTGCCTTTATCGATACCTCAAATGGCATCAAACGACCAGCCTCATCTACAGCGCCCACCAATATTGCTCCAGGTTGAGGGTTCATACTTGTGTGATCGTCAATGAAAAGCACAGTTATTGCGCACATCTGAGGCACCATAACAACACGTCGATGTTTTGTATGTGTGCCTTTATACTATAGGAGGTACACTCTAGTAATTCTAAGAACCGTAGTGTTAAGCACGCTGCGCTTACAGTGCAACGCGATGCTCAAAAAGGTAAGTGTTTCCGAAGCTTCGCTAAGACGCCATGGTGGCAGCTCCTGCCCTTCGCTTTGCGTTCTACACCTTGTCACCTCCGAGACAAGTGCGCATCTTTCTCCACGGGCGCGCACGCCTTCCTTCGTTTTTGAACTGCCAGATGGAGATCGTGTCTAACGTGCCTCGATGCGCTCGTTCGCCTTCGCTACACGCTCAAGGCACTAGCGCAGCGCCTCCAGAATACCATTCACCAATTTTCTTGCGCAGAACATCAAATAAACGTTTTCTTCACTCTCTTCAGACGCAAAGCTATAGTCTTTTGACGACATTTGCAGTGTAACATGCAGATTAAGGGCCAATTTTTTTTTCAGGCCTTTACACCGAAGAGCACGGCATCCTGGGTAACTACATGTATGACATGAAGACAAACTCCTACTTCGCGATGTCCTCGCCAGGGAGCTTCCACCCGCGCTGGTGGAGTCGAGCGGAACCCTTGTGGACGCGAGCATTACGCCGCAATCGCACCGTAGCCATGTACTGGTGGGATGGGTGTCAGGTGAGCATCAACGGTACCCGACCCCAACGCTGCATCCCGTACGGCGGCTATTCCACCCAGATCGACCACCTAATGAATGAGAAGATTGAAGAAGTGGTGGGTGCGTTCAAAAAGAACGCGCTCGATTTGGCGATGCTTTACTACGAAGGGCCCGACGCCGAAGGTATGTTCCTGTGAAAAATTAGTGTTTCTGTGTTTGCACAAATAATACTTATGGGCGTGGAATAGATAGATAGATAGATAGATAGATAGATAGATAGATAGATAGATAGATAGATAGATAGATAGATAGATAGATAGATAGATAGATAGATAGATAGATAGATAGATAGATAGATAGATCGATAGATAGATAGATAGATAGATAGATAGATAGAAATATTTCAAATTGCCTTTGTTTTTTAGGAATGGTCTTACATTTAGTAAACAGGTGAATGTGCTGCTACTATAAAAAAATTTCGACTGAATAATATCACGTGGCTGTGCTCTAAATGTGTTTGGTCCTTCTCACAGGACACAGAAATGGGCCCGAAAGCGAAGGGACTTACGATGCAGTCAAGAAAGTCGATCGGTACTTGTGGAACCTGCAACTGAGTCTGCAAAGAGAGGACCTGTTAGAAGAGGTAACGCAAAGAATTTTGGCGGCTTCTGTGCGCCATTAGTGCAGCCTTTTTATGAGCGAAACCTTCATCCTGCCAATGAGCTTCTTTTGAATGTCACTTACAAAAACGAGTGCGACTGACGTAGAAATTGTCGGCAATGCGCACTTTATGCAGCGGACGTCTTCCTTTTACGCAGACAGAGTCAATTAGCTAGTTAAGAGCGTGAGGACAAATTGTGTTTTTGCGTTTACCGTGGTCCATATTCGGGACTTGCCGCTTTTTTCGCTGCACCATGAACGTTTCTGCACTGTAGGTACACTCGTGGAACGTGTACGAACTCCGATTGTTTCCGCTAGTAATATTATCAAGTTGACAACCCGCCAATGACATAAATAAATATACAAAGCAACTATCCAAAGCGCGAACTTCAGGCTAATAAATGTCACTTTTCTATACACAAAACAATTATCCCTGATTGCACTGTTCGTATCCCTGATGTTCGTATCCCAAGTATATTGATGTTCCCTGATGTTTCCTGATATTGATGTATCCCTGATGTTCGTATCCACTGTTCGTATTCCATGTATCCCTGATTGCATTATTCCTGTTGCACTGATTGCCCTGTGCCGGAGGACGGTGTAGTTGAAGTGTACCTGTGCATAAGTGGTTTTTGCTGTTTTTCCAAGTTCTGTCAATGTTCTGTTTTTTTCATTTTGTATTTTTTTCGTTTCTCGCCTCCGTGTTTTTCTTTCTCTCTTTTCTCCACTCATATTTCTCTATTTATTTATTTCTCTCTTATTAAATTTTTCGATCTCTCTCCATTTGACTCTGTAATTTTCGCGTTCTTTGTCTTTCTGCATTTCTATTCCTATTTCTGTTTCTCACTTCTCTTCTACATAAAACTTTACCTCCACTTTTCATTTCTCTCCTCTTCATTGCGACATCACTTCTCTTCAGATCGAGAGTATGCGGTTACAAACTCGGCGTTCTGAAGAATATTTTTTGCCGAGAATTCGTAGGTCTCTCCCTCTGTTTTTTTTATTAGAGATTTCTTCTTCGCTTTTCTTTTCTATATTTCTCCATCTTTGTACTCATTCTCTCACCTGCAGGTGTCATTACAGGCGACTCCGAAAGAGTCCGTGCAAATTATCTGGGAGTGAGTTTGATGAGAACGAAGATAAAAAAAGATGATGCAGATAGCACGTGCTCATTTATGATAATAAACATTTCTGTTTCTGACAAAAAAAAATTATGGCGAGCTTAATCAAAAACTTCGCGTTTAAACTATTTACTGGTCGGGGCCTGAAAGCAAGCTTCAAATGAACACTTTCAGAGTCAGCGTTGAAATCTTATGAAATATCATGCAGAAAATTATTCAGAGTTTCGAAGTATACATGAATGTTGCTTTCCCTTTATTGTTCATGTTTTTTTTACATCTCCTTGCTCAAAAAGTCAGCTTTGAAGAATGGATTCTTACTTAAAGAACAACGCAGTATAGTTCTCTGGCGCAGAACAGGACGCGATTTTACCCTGCTTATCCGCCTCTGGCTTCGAGTGGCCCTCTAAAATAATGCATTTCCATTCACAATTGGGATGGCCCATCGTGGCCCATCGTGAACAACCCATCGTGTCAAGTCTGCGGGTACAGCGATATCATCGCCCACATTCTGTGCGAGAGCACCCGTTTTGGCGCCGAAACAGCAGTCTTTTCAGCCGCCCTCAATCAGTTGGACAGTCAGCTTCCGACAGAAAGCGAAGTTCTAGGGCACAGGCCTTGCCCGACAACGCGAGCCGCTACGCGGGCGTTGTTGCGGTGTGAAGGCCGGACCACACGTACGCGCCGAGCTTGTCATGGCTTCTGACGCGGCTCCACACCCTCTTCCTACGGAGAGAGAGGGCGTGCAGCTTCGCTAGGCGAGTGCCCTCTCTCCTCGCAGGGAGAAGGCATGGTGCCATGTAGGAAAACAGTGCGCTGCCAAGCTGCGACATGTACGTGTGGTCAGGCCTTTGGAGAAACAACACTGCACAACGCGTTCTGAGAATTCAGTAGCTACGTTCATGTGTTGCTTTCAGACAGTGCCATGAACATGAGAATAATTGTTGTTACAGACCCCTTTCTTTTATTCATTATGTTGTACCCCATTTGCTATTACCAGGTACTCTGTTCCCTACCATTCCCAACAGAAAATGTTTTCTAGTTAACATACCGGCCTTCATCTTTCCCTCCCTCTGCAATTCAGTTCATGAAGAGCGAACATGATAAAAAAAACGTATGAAAAGAAGCCTCGTAACTATGCCTAGGCTTTTTCGTAACCTTCAACAGTTAGGAAATTTATTTCGTTCTTTTGCAAAACCGTCTAGCGTACCAGATTACACTCCCAGAAACCTTTATTACTTTTTTGTCATGGCCGCCTCGTTATTAACTGAGTCATTACTAAACATCCTTGCTACAAGGCAGCAGTTTTATTTCTCAGACCTTGTGTCATCCATTTTGTTGGTTTTTACGTTTCTTTTAACACTCAGGTAAATATCATCGTCGTGTCAGACCACGGAATGACACGCACTAGTCCGGAGTCCACGCGTCACATTGACATGGATGCATTAGTGAACGAAAGAGACGTCCACATAATGCTCGACAAAGGACCCTTTGCCATGTTACACCCTAAGCCTGGCAGAGATCATGAGGTGAGTTGTACCTTCAAGATACTGAATCTGACAATTTATGCATCAAAACCTTTCACACTGTGACGCAAACAGCGAATACGATTTTTCACTGCTGCAGAATGTGAAAAAATTAATAAATGGCCTGGAACTAGTTAGTTTTACAATAATTAAATTCGCAGTCTTTTTCCTGTGTCTCAATGCCTAGCTTCCTCATGCAACCATGATGACTGTGACTGTACGGGAATTCTATGTACGATGGACAACGCTCGTCTGCTTATACGCCGACACCTCCTAAAGCAGCACCCAGACCAGAGTGTGGCGATTGGATCGTTCCCTCCCGTGTTCGTGGCCGTGGCTTGCCTCGTAATTTCCGAGCGCTGTTGTACAAACTAAGAGTGGGCTCTGTGCTGGTACGTAAACGATTACACCGTCAAGGGCATGTGGACAGCCCGTTCTGCGCAGCTTGTGGCTCCTGCGAAAGACTTGAGCATCTCGTAGTGCACTGTCCTACATTTGTTACGCAGTGGTCATTCTTGATTAAGGAATATAAATTTCTGGATCTCAAGTGTGTGACTCTCTACGACTCTCTCTTTCGGAGCGGTAGTGCTTGCCGACGCGACCAGGCCCACCGTGCTCTCCTTACATTTATGAACCAAACGGACCTGGCCACCCGTTTATAGAAGGTCTCCTTTTTTCTTCTTCATTATTATTTTTATTTGTGTTTTTTCTCATACTCGTTAGTCTTCGTCATTTTTTCCCTTCCTCATCTTCTTTCCTCTTTCTCTTCTCTAATCTTTGTTTCCTCTGTTTCTTCCCTCCTCCCGAAAGAGTGAGCATGCGTTGTGCACCTCAAGGTGGCAGTTGCCAGCTTGCTCTCTCCCTCTTTCCTCTGGGTCCTTCTGTATCTATGTATGTAAATCAAATAATATTAATATTAACAATGCTCTGTTTGATGAATCTATTTTCGCAAGGTGTTCCCCGATTTTACTACGAAAGTATCTAGGAGGCTTTGGTAAGTAAACAAGATGAGATTATTTGCTGTCGCTAAAGAAAAAGTGAAGGAGAATCAGGGCTACCACGTCTTCGAAATTTAAGGATGATGAGCTTACAACAACGCTTGCTAAGGAGGCGTTCTATTCGAATAATATCAGCACGCTCAAATATTCCCTTAAAACACATTATAAATCACGCAATTTGATGTCTCCATCGTACGAAATTGCGTTCGCGTCACATATGGTCACATAAAACTATATTGAAGTCGTGTTGACCACCTGCAACTATATGGCACTCTCTTTTTGTTTTGGTGACTTTTTCAGGTGCTAAAAAACCTGCTTATTAAGAAACCGAAAGGGCTGAGCGTTTACACAAAGGAAACTCTTCCGGACGATTGGCATTTCAAGAATAATGAGCTTGTGGCTCCCATAGTATTGGTTGCTCAGGAAGGACACTACATCATGCCAGTAAGACTACGGTTTATCTGAATGACTAATTGGATAAAGTGCTTTGATTTCTGTGCATTAGTTTACACAGAAGATTCCCCTACAAAAGGAAAGATGGGAGTTTAAAATTTACAGAGAATTCTCTTCACAGCCAATGTAAGCGCCAGTGAGCACATAAGTATGCAGGAGAGGGGACCGTTCTCTGGTGATTTTCGAATGAAATTTCTTGAAATAGTTACAGGAATAATAAAGTTTTGTGAACGCGCGTTATCTCCCACGTGTATTTCAGCATATTGCTTGTGTTGTTATACCAAACGATGTTATTCTTTCAATCTATGAAAAAGGCATACAAATACTTATGAAGTATTATCACTGAGTCGCAGGAAATCCCTGTCTCAGTATAAGACTCCGCCGCCTTAAATAATATTGCTCTTATGACGCGCAAGACCATTCCAGCGACGTGTATTATTCTATTTTCTTAGCTGGAGAAAGACCATGTAAATGGAGAATAACGCCTAAATATTTGTGTCTGCAAATTTCGCAAGTATGAAACAGCCCCTCTCATTCACCTACTGTTATGAATAAACTATTTCCAGCTTTGTGAGAGACTTCAAGTACACCGAACTATTGTTTGCGTTCAAACATAAAATTGCGCAAACGTGTTTATTCCCTCTTAAAAATTTTTTTTCATGTAAAGGTCCACCAAAATTTCAGTGACGCATTCCGTTTACGAAATTGACGTCGAAAATATACGCAATTAGATCGCAAATACAAAAAAAGTTATGTCACCAGGAGCGGAAACCGTGACCACTTAGTCTACGACAGCAGAAGCCGAGCACGCTATATACGAAGCCACCGTTATGCTATATTCTCGCCAATATATCAGATAGAACAGTATGTACTAAAACAACTCTAAAATATAAAAACAAAAAATAAGCACCAGCCGCTTAAAGCTATCTTGTGAGGTCCGCTTCAAAAGATGAATAAGTTTTCCATACTAGAGAACTTAGCATACCATTTAAGAATAGAATCTGTGCATAAATAACATATTCGTTTTGTTTTCGTTAGCGTTCAGTAAGAGTCAGTAAGTCTGGAAATGGATATGTTCGAGAGAATGGTGCAGAAAAACGGAACTATGTTGCGCGAATTAATCTGAGGTTTTCGTTCATACGCCCTGGTTGAGCCCTTGCAAATTTTAAAATAAAGCTGCTGTCCAAATAGCTTTTTACAAAAGGTCGGAAGAGGCGAGGTGTAACGAAAAGTGACTCGTCAATAATTTCAATGTTTGTAGTTCGCTAGAAATAACAAATATTCCATTACAATAGCAGAATTATATGTCCGTTAGACAGCGCAAGTTGTTTAGTTGAATAAAAATTATTGGCCCAAAGGTAAATAATAAATATTGAAATTCACATATGAACATATACGAATGAACATCTGTAACACAGCTAGCTACCATCAGACGTCGTGATAACTTTATGAACAAAATTAAAATATTATCAGAAGTGTGTGCCAGTTGGGCTACGATTTATTCCGGTAACAATTATCACTGGGTTACTTAATCATTTCACATGTTTTTAAGAGCAATTAGCTTCAGTTCAACACTTTTCTACAATATGTGCGTACATTTGTTCATAATCACAAAAAAAAACGCTTTTTTCTAAGCATAGAAGCAACATTTCCGTTAGATCCACCAGATGGCTGGACATGCATGAACCACACATTGTGCTTTGATCCGATAAACTCAACAACAGAGGGCAAGTTATAAAATAAGTTGTTATCAGGCAAGGCCACAACATCAAAGGTTGGCTTAACCTGCACGTTTCGCAAGTAATGTTTGCATGTAGTTAGCTCTATGGATAGGGCACCTGTAGTGTTGAAATGCCACTTCCGGGCTTTTTTTTTTGTCTTGCGCTACCGGCATGCCTTATTTTATAATACATACCTGAAAGTTAGAGGCGGTGTTTATAGAAATGCACAACAGCCTTTCAATATGAAACTCGTCTTCATAATAACAAATATTTGTCAACATTAAAGCACCGTGTATTTCAGCCCCCTGCCCCCTTTTCTGCTACTTCTGTTGAACGATGCGTTAAAATGTCAGCCCAATATTTCAACGTCAAATTTAGTGCACCACGAATTGCGTTCTTTGTCAATACATGACATGAACGCAGGAAAATCTTCCGTGTTTACACGTGATTCCTTACAAAAGAAGTCAACAGCAGGAAAACGCAATTAAAACTGTTCATGCGCGAATTATCAGTGAAGAGAATTTCACAGTTGCATGACTTATTCAAAACTGAATTTGTGTTGCTCTTTACAGTTCAAAAATCCGAAGAAGACTCTACCTGGAAACAATGGTCCTTCACCTGGAGTGCATGGGTATGACCCTATAATGCCCGATATGTGGGGAATATTTTACGCCCAAGGACCAGGTAAATATAGCGAAAGATTTGACTATTGCCACTTATAGAAAAGGGGCTCTGCGACACTTTTTGAGCATAGTCATAAAATGCAGCTGGTCGGTAGTAGAGGATCGCAAGAATACGTGAATGAAAAATATAGCGCAGCGTGGGGCCTGGAGTTCACAAGAAATCATCAAGTTCAGCTAAAAATTGCTTTCTTTTTTCTCGCCAAATCACGGAAGACGCTCAAAAATCCCTCGTAAAAAGCCCATCTATTAGCCATGGGCTGATTTGAACATGTCTCACTCGGTCGTTACAGAGATCGCCACGGGAGGCCGCGACTTGTTGACGCGTACGCGCGCGATCACACTGAATAAGACGCGCATTCGAAAAAAAAAAGAAAAATGTGCTCAACGTCACCAGGCGCGCGTAACGTCTTTTCTTTGCCCCTGCCATCCCTCCCTTTTTAGCTTCCAGCGATTTCTTCGGGACGAGAGAAGAGAAAATGCAATTGCAGCATGCGACAAATCTTCGTAACTTCACGCGGCCAGGATGGATTCTTAAAACTTTTGCGGCGTTGAATTCGTGAGGCAATATTCTCTTCCAGTGAATTCATTTCACACTTACTTGAAATTGTGTTTCAGGGCCCTTTCATTAAATTGCGTGTTTAGCGGTGGTTCTCAATGTCACCACAGAACGAAAATCGCAGTTACGAATAATGGGTGAGGCCCTGTTATTTCATGAAACCGTTCCTTCATTCTTCTGATAATTTCATCAGAAGATCCGTCTCATTCTGTAAATACGCACATATGACAACTATCACAAATATTGGTTCAGTATCAACCACCATATTGTCTCAGACAGATTGTCACGGGTTTATCCAGGCTGCAGCGGACATATTTCGATGGAGACGAAATGCTAGATATTTGCGTGCTGTGTGATGTGAGTGCACCTTAAAAAACACCAGATGGTGAGACTTCCTTGTGCTGTCACCTACGGCCTCTGCCAAAACTCTATCGTGGTTCGGGAAGTAAAACCTCAATTGTTACTAGTTTCGGACAGTTGCTATGCCAACATAAAGGGAACGTGGGCTGGTGCCTAAGCAGCAATTTTTTAGCTTCCGAATTTGTAAACCACTACGCAATTTCTAAATACTCAAACGTTGAAGAAGCCTCTTGGAAAACGTGCGCTGTTTACCAGCCAGCTTCTTGTTTATTGCTTGCCTTCTTGCACACTCATAGGGTAATTCTTAGGCAACAATGCCGACGCTTTGATACAGTTTGCAGCTTCACTGGTTTCTTATTCATTACCCCATTACAAGTGATGGTAACCCCTGCAATTCTGTGCCGTGTTTGGGAAGCATTTGTAAATCTACAAGCATTCGCATGGCTTGCCACTCTTGTTATTCATCTGTCCTGAAGGGAATCCCTCTGCTGATACACGTTAAGAGAAGCCAAAGTTGAAACTTCGTCAGCATCTGTATTTTCTTTTTTAAATTCCTTACTCTATGTCATGGCCTTGATACCCACAGCAAGTAAAGAAGCCCCGAAGGCACTTCATTTAACTTAATTCAAAAGTAAGAGGTTTTATGGAAAATATCTAAGTCTACACATCTTTGAGTCAGAGATCATGACATGGATGTTGCCGTAATTTTGCGTCTAACTGTACAGCACCACACGAGATGTCACGTTCCTGCTGCATGTAGCCTTTCCCAGCAGTTTATTAGTATTTGTTTTCTTGACTTCTTTCTTGATGTGTTCTCTCTTTTTTTTCCAGCCATTCAAGGAGGTAATGGAGGGCCCAGCCTGGTTCGAATGGTGGACGTCTACAACTTGATGTGCTACATGTTGGGGATGGATCCAGCTCCCAACAGTGGCTCATGGAATCTGTTGAAGGGATTCGTGAACCCCAGATACGACCCCAACATGTACAACCGCCTTTACTAAAGCGTTACAGAGTTGCCAAATACACATATTCCTAGGACCATGTCTTACCCAATATTACAGAATAAGACAAGGGAGCCGGAAGGATGCAAAGCTTTTGGACAAGCGCGCTAAAACCTTCCCATGTAATTTTGCTGCAGCGGCTGAGACGGCTAAGTGTCAACAGCTACTCATGGCTGTTTATATTGAAAATATAAGATAGTGTGTCATGAAGGTAGAAACTTTACCTACAGCGTTTACCTCCATATACCACTGCAAAAACGTGAACAATTTCGGAGCAGCCATTGCGGCCAATAAAAGCTTAGATACACTCTTGCGTGTCATTATTTAGCAGTATTGACGAATGTGTTTTTTAGCGTCTTTGACGCCGTGGTAACGTGTCAATCTCACGCACACACTGCGATGAGTTACATTCATTATTGGCGCCCAGCTAGAGCATTCGTCGTTATTTACTGTTCCATTTTCTTAATAGCCGTTGTTTCCTTTTCAGAACGACATTGGATCGCCTTTAGGCGAGATACTTGCTTTGCCGTTACAAGCTTGGCAAATGTTAAAATAGGGCATGTTTTAGTGCAACTGTAATCAACGCTACCAGATTACCTGTCTGCATATATATGCAGAGGAGTACCAAACATACTTCTTGTAGGGGCCGTGTCTCATCCATCATAAAAATATATCATGTATACACAATGCTAGAAATTTGATAAATATGGTGGAATAGACGATATACAAAGGATTTTGATCCCTAGGTAAACAAAAAATTTCTCGCATCTTCAGTCACTTTTAGATCCAATATAGGTAAGAACTGTTCTTTTATATTACTGTTGTTAATTCCGAATATAAAATTTCACATTGTAAAAAGACTTTAATAGCACTCATCATACAAAAATCCTCATAACTGGTGAATGACGCAGTCGTGTCGATCTCGCTTTCACCATTGCCGCTTTCGTGGCTCTCTCAGGTTGCGAATACGTTCAAATTATAGGTTTGAATCCTTTGAATTAGCAGTAGCCTCAAAAGCTTATTTCATTGAGATGCTATTATACCAAATATGCAGATTATAAGGTCAAATCAACTAAACTATGTCATGTTCGTTTTTATTCTGTGTGAGATAAGATACTTGTTGCAGTTAATTCATTAATTTATTCATTTTCTGTTCAAGTAAGCTAAGCAATTAAACTGGGAGCGACATAAAATCAAGAAATTAAATAAAATGTAAAAACAGCAACAACCACATACACGTTTTTTCCCGAAAGTTCCAAGAATTTGTATTTATAAGCATTTATAAATAATTTATTGGATATTAGTTTGCAGTCTCTTGAGAAATTTTCAAATATTCTTCTCCTGAGTTACTGCAGCTTTGCCAACGTTTCACACAGTCACTAAAGGTGCCCTGGAACCTCTTTGAGTGAGGTCGTAGAAGATGAATTCACCGTTCATAGCATCCAATGTTCAGTTTCTTTCAGGGTTCTTGTGATTAATGCAGACAAAAAATTATGTGGTGCCTCATCGAGGCTGTACAGTGGCTGGATGAGTGCTGGGAGATCTACGTTGACCTACAACTTGGAGACGATGAGCGCGGTGTGATTTTCTTTCATCTTACTCGTCAGGACTTCTGGTACCGTTTTAGTGCGAACTTCCTACTTCAAAAAACCAAAAATGGTTGTTCTTTGTTTTGCGTACTCCTCTGCGATCGCTTGAACACTTATTCGCGCATCCTTATATAATGTATATAATGACTGACGCACGTTCGGCAGCTAATGGTCCGTTTGTAATTTAGAAGGATATCCAGAGTGGTCGATGTCGTTGACAGACTAGAGATCTTCCCGGAAGTGTTGCTACATCAAAGCACGGCTTTGCTTGACCACGCCTGGTCGTCAGGTTTTTGACGCGTTTCGAGCGTCTCCATCCTGTTTTTATTCCAATTTCACGCAAGACTAGATTTTCTGACACTGCTTGACACTGCTTGACTCCCCTCAACAGCTTCCCGCTGGCAACTGAAACGAAACTCATTTTGACGCATATATCAAACTTTAACTTATTATACACCTAACGCGACATGTCGCCAGGTGGCGTTGCCGGCCAATAAATATAAAAAAATATCCCCGAACTGCAGAGACAGATCCTGTGTGAGCACGCAGCTTACTAGAATCACAGAGAGAAAAGCTGGTACACTAATAAAAAAACGAAAAATAAAAACATTACCTTTAGGTGTCTATAAAATACCTCTTTATATCGAGGAACAGAGTAAACTAAACAGAAACAACATCAACAACAAAGCCGTCCCGCTTTTTAGGCTTAAGACAAAACAAATATTTAGCGTCCACCACACGCTTCCACCACACGCGGAAAAAAAGAGAATTTGAAACAATCCAAACGAGACCTGAAGGGTACAAGGTTCAAAGCGTCTGTACTACGTGTTGTACGCGCTGGTATATCAGCGAAAGATAAGGGCGCCTGAACGCGGGTCATTTTGTGTACAATCTTGTGCAACAAGATAATACTCTCACGTGTGCGGCGGTGTTCCAGTGAATGAAGTGACAACAAATGAGCATGTGAAGACGGGGAGAAGTCCCGATCATAACGGTTAAAAACGAACCGTATAGCCTTATTCAGCACAGATTCTAACCTGTTTTTATCTTGCTCAAGATGAGGCGACCAAACCACAGAGGCGTACTCGAGCATCGGTCTCACTAGTGTCTTGTAGGCAGTTAACTTACAATTTTTTGTCGAGTTTTTCAATCTTCGCTTTAAGTAACCAAGTTTCCTTAGAGCTTGACAAGTTATCTGATCAACATGTTTGCCCCATTTAAGGTCATGTGTAAAGGTGATGCCTAGGTATTTGAATTCACTCACATGTGCTAGGGTGGACCCATTGTAGTTATAACTGAAACTGAGAGGCTGTTTTTTATGTACTCAATAAACCATTCTTAATGGTGAAGTCAAGTACGTGTCCCCCTAAGTAAGATCTTTCATAAATACCTGTGGATATACGTTTCGGCCTTGAAAAAGACAAGTCCACTTGTCGAAACGTCGGATTCAGCACCCACCTCGAGTGAGCTGTCGAATTCAGACCCACAGTCCGCTTTTAGATAACGCGCGCGCTGCAAATTTTTATTTTTCAACAACTCACAGGAGAAACCTCCTACTTTGGAAGGCGACATCCAGTGCCTAGATATATGGAGTGGCCAGTGAACGGTTCTGCAGCGTGAGGAGTCAGTTTTCTTAATCAAGAAACACGCTGGTAGGTGCTGCTTGCGTTGGCGTTTCGGGGCAAGAGAGGGGGACAATGTAGGAGAGGAGAGCTTGATGGAGGGAAGGCAAATGCGCAGTGGAGTGCGGACGCCACCGGATGAAGCTCTCTTATAAGACGCCTCGCATCTAGAAATTGAATTGATACAACCAAGGAGCAATGTAGCATCTTTTCTTATTGCGAGCAAGGTTAAAACTGGATGACAATAGCGCGCCTGGTTGTTAGAATTTTGTTCAATTCCGCCCGTATGTATATCGAACATTACCGACCAAGCTGCACCTAAATAATAGTGACCTAGACAAGCTTGCAGGCTGGTGCGTTTACTGTTTTGCTTCCGGCGAAACCATCTCCTTCACCATCTCTCGCGGAAAGAAGAGGGATGGACTGCGGCCCGAGTGAATAGCCTGAATTCGACTCACCAAGCGGCGACCGCAGCCTGCTGGCAAAGAAAAGATAATAAAATGCAAGAATGAAGGCAGCTCCACAGTAGTGGTGCCAAGCGTAAAGCAAGTTCTGAATTGGGCAGCTTTCTTTGTGTCTTTTCGGTTTCCTCCCCTTGGTTTTCTCTCTATTCTAGTTTTTCTGCAGTTTTATCGCTTTAACTTTTTTCAAGTTTTATTCATATTTTCTCTTTCTTTCTGTGCCTTTCTATATTTTGCTTGCTGCCTTTTTATGTCCCATATTTACGCACAGTCTGCCGTACGTTATGTCAAGCGATGACAGCATACGACGGAATACAGCAGCATACGACAACTTCGTTTCCCAAAGTCCTGCGCACTTAGTATCGTCATCAATGTGCTCGACGAAGAAGAGGGAGAATACGACGCAAGCCAGCGCCAAGTACCCAACACATGAGTATGCTATACATGGGTCTGCCTACGTTACCTCAAGCGACGACAGCGTACGACATTCTGGGCCCTTACAGCGCTTCACACTTGATAGTCCTGCTTCTCAAAAGAACGATCTAATTATGAACCACAAGGTCTAAATCCTTGATCACATTCGTAAATGTACGTTCAGTTTCAAAAAGCACCAACTCGGGTCAAGATGATTGTGGTTGTAAAACACAAACAGGCTGATGACGACGAAAAGTGAACGCTGTCTTGACAACGTATGCGCGCACCACATAACCACGTAGCACACAGTTGTTTCCCGAAGCACACAGTTCCTTCAGGTCATAAGCTTGTACGTATAGACTATAGGTAAATATCCGTCAAACGGTGTTCTCGTGCTCGTTACAGGAATGGCTCTGAAAGTGCCACAAAAGTATGGTGCACCCGAGCTAAAGGTTTTGGAGTAAGCGTTCTGTGATCGCCTATTGTTTGCCTTTCAACAATGGTCAATCGCAAAGCCCAACTAACAAAACTGCAGAATCAAGAAAGCTTTCCGATGTATATTTGAATTGGGAACGATTTAAGGGGGCGACTCGCCTTGAACAGCGTAACTCACTCCGGAAGCTTCTTCATGAATGCGACGTGGCTAATATGAAGGCGCAAACAGCGTCAGGATTGCTCAGATTCTTTGAGTCGTTTGCAGTCTTAACACTTTAGAAGACACAGCGACAAGATGACGCACAAAGCACTTGTGTACGGTTCTATACATCTTGATGTCACGCCTCAAAAAATCAAGGAGAAAGTGAGAATGCCCCTCGGCCACCAATGGTTGCAAAGTTAGTTCTTAAGTGTAGCTCTTACGTATAGGTTCTAGTATATTCCCACCTAATACGCCATTCAACGTAAACTACCGAATCGAATATGCTAGCCCTTTATTTTTGTAGTCATAAAGAGCAAAGGTTCAGCAGCTCTAAAGCTACAGCTTCATTCAATTTTGCGTATAACTTCTATTCTCTTACGATTCAGTCTTGGAATCTTCTTTTAGAGCATGTTTATGTTCACTAGTGGTTTACCTAAAATACCTTTCTATGGTACATTTTGCACTCATAGTTTACTTGCGAAGGTGACTAGAAAATGATGTGCATGAAAAATAAAAGTAGGGATTCATAATTCACTCAGTGCTTCAAAGTCCTGCACAATGTGCACTGTAAGCAGTGCATTTGCGGCATCTCAGGAGGGACAAATGGCATTTCGCAAAGCATGACCAGTGTGCAGTGGCTTTTGTAAAAAACGGAGCTCCTTAGTATTTCACGTCGGCTCATTGGGAAGGCTTTAAATTTCTCAGTTGATTTTAAAGAGAGTGTGCAGCATTCAACGATCAAGCACCTCAAATATGATGCTTCAAAAATAAATCTAAAGGGGGAAACTTGCAAGAAATGTAACAGCCAGCCTAAATCAATGCCAGGGAACTCGGAATACCCCGCCGCTTCAATTTACGCTTCTGCAAATGAGTTCTGAGTCTTAATATATATGCTGCTAACAAAAACAGAGTACTTCTCATTCTAAACCTCTGACACTCATCTGCTCCTATTCAGTCGCGAACGAGGGCCCCTTAGGTAGTTGATTTTAGTCCACTTTGGAAGGTGTAACCAACGCTACAAGAAAAAAAAATTATGGCCGATTATTTCACGAAACACTCGGAACACTCGTGCCATACTCGGTCTCGATTTAGAAAAGGCCATCGATACAATAACTCACTCGTCAATCTTGAAAGCGATCACAGCCCTCGGCCTAGGTCATCAATTTTACTACTTTATCCGTTCTTTTCTCACTCGACGCAGAGCCGTCGAGTGAGAAAAATAGGAGACCTAGTGTCGGAAGAAGTGGAGCTCGGACGGGCTAAATCACACTATCTATGCGGATTATGTAACCATATGGTGCTCCACAGGGTCAGATGGCTGCATTGAGTCCGCCCTGCAAGAAGCTATCGACACCGCCGAGTCTTACCTCGACCACACCGGTCTCAGGTGCTCACCCGCGAAGTTGGAGCTGTTGATATATTTGTCCAAACGCCGGGGTGTCAAGCCCAAAGAGTGGAAACCTCCAACGGAACGCAATATCACCCTCCACACCAGAGATGGTCGTATTGTACCCAGGGTAGACACCATCAAGGTCTTCGGCATAATCAACGAGTCCCGCGGAACCAACACCCAAACAGTACACAAGCTCAGGACTAAGACTGAGAATGCCATACGACTCGTACGTAGAGTAGCCAACAGGCACCATGGCCTCAAAGAAGACAACCTGCTGCGTCTCGTACACACGTTTGTTTTGTGCCATTTTACCTACGTTGCCACTATACACAAATGGCTACGTGCTGAGCACGATCAACTCAATGCGCTTATTCGCAAGGTGGTCAAACGAGCCCTTGGCCTCCCTATCACCACTCCAACGTACAAACACCCCGAGCTTGGCATACATAACACGCTAGAAGTGATCGCCGAAGCTCAGGAACGCGTGAAATTGACCCGACTCACCACCACCAAGGTGGGCCGCCATATTCTGCGCGAGCTCGGCTTCTTCTCCTCGAGGGCCAGGGACCCCCCAGAGTTGACTCTAATTCCCCGTGAAATCCGCGACCTTATTACGATCGCTCCCATTACACGAAATGTGCACCCCGAATACAACAAAGGCAGGTGCCTTGCACGGGTGACCGCCATTCTCAAGCGCATAGACAAGGAACCGGACAACGTCTCGTTTGTGGACGCCGCTGCCTATCACAACAACCGAGCCTTCGCCGCTGTCGCGGTATCATCCGCACAGCAGACTCTTAACTCTATCACAATCCTCACCAAAAACCCCGAAGTAGCGGAGGAAGTAGCAACAGCTATAGCTGTGCTCGACAGCAAACGGGAATTCATCTACAGCGACTACAGGCCGGCCATCAAAGCTTTCGAACGCGGAATCATCTCCGACCAGGCACTACGTATCCTGCGCAAAGCAGACCTGAGTGCCCTAAAGCACCACACTGTCATCTGGTTCCCCACCCATCTCGGCCAGGTGCAGGGTGCCCTATCCGACCTCAACGAGATCGCCCATGGTGCAGCGCGTGCACTTACCGACCACACTGCCACAGGGCAACCCCATCTTGCCGGGTTAGACACCAATAGGGATGCACCAATTACGTACAATGAAATAAAAAAGCACTTTTACCTGGAGCGCCGCATTTTTCCACCCCCATATCCGAAACTCAATAGACCGCAGGCGCTAACCCTACGCCTATTACAGGCACACACGTACCCAAACCTTGCCAAGCTTCACGTTTATTATCCTGATGCTTACCCAATCGACACATGCCCTTCGTGTGGACACACGGCGACAAGCGAACACATGTTCTGGAAGTGCAGAAACATTCCTCCCGACACTACCTCAAACAAATGGTCCCTCAGGAACTCACTTTTCGCCGACCAGCTATGGTCCGTCCAGCAGGCCCACGAAGCGGCCGCCAGGTACTCCCGGTCGGTCCCTACGTGGGAGACGCCCGCTACGCGCTAAGCGTGTCCTGCAGGACTGAAATAAAGTTTTTTCATTCCATTTTTCATTTCACGAGAGCAATGTTATTTAGTGTGCGTCGGCCTAATTTACCACTGTGCAACTGGCGCATATGCCCTGTAATTATAATTATTATGCGATATTGATGTAAACTCTACCACAGGTCCGCGAATATTATAACGTCGCTCTCATTTGTCTAGTACCTTATTCTTGATCTTTCTTTTCATTTCGCGTAAACCGCAATGCACTTTACTGCACCAACAGTGCAATGCGCGAAGTTGCACCGTCTACGCGAATACATGTCCAAGAAGCACAACACGTTAACAACCGCTAAATCACTGTGACTAGTTATGCGCACTAGATATATTAGGGTGTTCTGCCATGGATGTCTGCACATTAAAATTAATTATAAAGGCTTTTTACCGTTCTTTCACATCACCGCTTCATTCGTTCTGATAGAAGTTTTCTGCGTAAGCTTTTCTATTAAAAAGCACTGACAGAAAAAAATATCCGAGGAATCGGAACTTGGAGCACTGATGCCGATTTTCCCGATTTTGTTTTCCCGTGTGGTGTTCGCCTCAAAAGATTTCACTGCCTGGCCGTGTGCTGATGAGACCTCAAGGAACGCGGTACGCATCTGGGCTGTTCGCTTCCGGCATTTCGTTTTGCCGTCTAGGGACTTTCGTTCAACCGTCGTATTACGGAAACCTGAGCGGGAACGCTTCACGTAAAATTTCTGGCACTACACTCCCTGAAGTGCGCCTCATTCTGAAGAGGAGGGATATTGCGTGCAGCTTGGCGAGAAACTTGCGGAGGACCGCTGTCGCGGAGAGTCATCTGTTATATAAAAACGCACGCTGCCATTTGACGTCGTTATCTCTCACTCACAGGCGGCCACTTCTACGCATCTGATGGTATCCGTGGGTCCATATAAGCGGTGAGTTTTCATTTTCGCGTGCCGAGTATGAGGTGCGGTGCTCTTCCCCATATCTTTTTCTCTTTTCGCGTGACCGCACACGCAAAAAACACACACATATACACTAACACACACATACGCACAGAAACACACACACAAACACACACACAAACACACACAAACGTTCACACACGCACAAACACACACACACGCGCACGCCCACAAGCACACACACAAACACACACACATGCATGCACGCGCACGCACACAAACACACACACATACTCACGCACAAATACGTACACAAACACACACACACACACGCACGCACAGATACACACACACACACACACTAACACACACACACACACACACACACATACACTGCCAAGGTTCGGTTTATAGTTCTGTTTGCCGTTGCAAAAGTACGTTATCAGATTCGGAGATCAGCGCTGCCAAACTGCTGCAGAATTTGGCGGATAAACTTGCCCCTATGTCGTCGGGAGGGCTATGTGTCATCGGCGGTGCATTTCGCCACAGCACGTGGGACGTCGACCATTTTAACTAACGGAATGAACATACAACGTATGTTGCAGAGATCAGTTAGTGTGCGAAACTGTGCTATGAAAGGGTCAGAATAGATCGTGTCTCGGAATCGGTGAATCAACGAGCAACAACGCGTTTGAGTACACGCTCAAAGGGAATGGAATTTGCGCGTCGCGTTCAATACAATGAACTCGTGTGGCCGAAGCACAGACTGATACGGCAGGCAGGCTGCTTTATCGCCACAGCTGGAGGGAAGCGTGAGTCTCGCATCCATCATTACTACTTTAGTCTTGAGTAGTGCATGAGTCCGAACGATACGTATTGTGCTTTCACAACGAGCGGAAGTGCCTTAGTGTGCCTTTATTCATCGCGCGTGGTCGACGTGGCCCGATCAGCTGTGTTGTGTATAGAGACTTCCAACTGCTCAGACACGATCGGACACGATCAAAACACCACCTGATGCGACTTTTATACTATCCCCCCCCCGCACACACACGCTGTGTGTGTGTGTGTGCGTGGGAAGAATTCAATAAAACGTTAGTCTCTTAGGTACCAATACGTCGATATACTCAGGGAAATGTCAAGTGAGAGATTACCGATTTCTTTCCCCGTTTGGACAACGACGTTGATCAACCTGAGAAAGCTTGGCTCAAAGCAAAAGATGTTGTGCAGCTGCTACCTCACTGGCTGCTCCACATAAATTTTGTTACATACCCCGCTTTACCTTTTAAAGTTCTGGGTAGAAAACTGATGATACCTTCTGGTTAGTTTCTGCGTATTTTGTATACTTCTTCTCGCTTGCTTTTTCCCATGTGCATAAGTGATACGCTTTTCTTGTGTGTCATTCTGTAAACGTCCTTTCGAGCATTGCTCGTTCCCACCAGAGAACAAAAAATTGGATCATCTTCCCTGTGAAAATCCACACCAGCCCAGTGTATTTAAAGTGAATATTAGGAATTTTACACAAAAAAGCTTTCGACGAATGTTTCTGGAGCATATATGCGGTACAAAAACTCTCGACGACGTCCTCTACCCGAACAGGAAGGAGATTGCACAACGCGACTCTTTTTGCTGCCTCAGTCACCTATCATCATACCTCTCTTTTTCTTCTATTCCTTTTCTCTTTACCCTAGTGAAGAGTAGCAGACTTGAAATCCGATTTCCCAGCCGATTGGTTGGTTGGTTGGACCAAGAGAGATGGCTCAACCTACCACAGAGGATCGGCCATGTATCGCGCAGCGGTGGGATTTTTGGGTGAAAAGGGGGGGGGGGGGAGTGATGCCTAAAAAGATTTTTCTTTAAGTAAACTAGAAGATTAGTTGTGATAACAGTATTCATTATCAATTGCTATAGAATAAATCCTTTTAAAATGAAATAAAAATATAAAAATTACAAAAGAGACATGAAATGACTAATGACCACCATAAGTAATGAGTGTGTACTTGTGAGATTAGCACGGTAGTCGTCTTGATTCTTTTATTTAGTTATATAGCACTCATATATATCAATATATGTTCCTGCTGTAATGAACCAGTGCCGATGCCCTTCGGGAGAGTAATTTTTCGACAGCTCGAGCACATGTTTTCGGAAAGCTGGTGTTAGAAAAAGTTTGCTTTAAATTTCGATCTCTGCGGCATTCTGTGAAAAAGTACTCTATAGCTTCTGCTTGTGTACGTTAGTAACATTGGGGGGAAGAAACAAAGTAAGGTATGTATGAATAAAAATGTTAAGGTGGAATCCTGCATCGCAATTTAGTAAATGTCCCTTCACATTTTCTTGTTGCACATCATGAACTGTACCGCTGAAACTTAGGAGGAGGAACAGGAAGGAAAGCGAAGGCAGGGATGTTAACCAGTCTGGAGCGACTGGTATGCTACCCTACACTGAGGATAGGTATCAGGGAGTTTGAAAGATGAAAAAAAGTGAGAGAAAGAAGGTGCCGAAAACCTGCGCCGTATAGAAGAGAAGAGTGGCTGTGTTCCTGCCAAATACGGAAGTTTCCGAATAGCGCGATCGTATATAAGCAGTAGGGTTTTAAAATACTCAGCGCGGGGCCCTGAATTGAAACTACCGCCAGTTTCTCCACTGCTTCATATAGTGCTTCCAGGCGACTTCTCCTTCATTCTCGTTATTAAACATCTCCTTTGTCCGGCCATTATGAATGCGGCAATTCTGAAAGTAAACCTTTTAATTTGAATCGACCCTGTTGATGCTGTGCTGTGCCCTGCACCGCATATATGTAACACGCAAGAAATTTTTATTTCGCCAGACATGGTGTGTTTTCTGGTCAGTGCGGGAAGAAAGAAGAAGAAGACGAAGCGCATTCCCACGAAGGTGAGTAGCCAATTTTTCAATTAGAATATGGGAATTCAAACTTAGTTTCTTTCGCGAATTCATTGCTGTAATCACCACTTTGAGACATTTAGGCGCCCCATATTCCACGGCGGCTTGTGTTAAAGAATGTTCCATATGCATTTTTCTTCTGGCACGTCCAACAACTCACCCTAAAAACAGCCTTTGAACATCCAAACATTCCTGCTTCTATGTATGACTAACTAGGCTCCCATTTACGGTGTGTAAACTGCTACTGAAATTGCTGATGTTGAGGCGATCACTAAATGGTCCCATCCTTTTACCGTGACTTCATTGACGGCTGTTTTTGTTGCAATTCGTTTTTGAACTCATGCGCATAGTTAACTAAGAGCCGCATAACTTCATTTTAACCGTTCTCTCAACATCTGGCTTACACAAATCAGTCAGCATAAGTGAGATTGAACTATCGTGCATCAAATTACGCTGGCACTGAAAAAGATACCACAAGTGTTTACCTACACTGCTTTGGTGTGGGCATTTCAGCTCCGTTTTTCCCGTAGGAAAAATAAGTGATGAAGCATTACACCGCCATCTTTGTCGTTTTAGAAACAAACACTTTCAACACCTGCTGCGCGAACTTTGTATTTTACTATATTGTTTATTATTCATTTGGAGCTTGAACCATCGGAAACAGACACAGAGGTATCACGCCGCTGGTGAAGACTTCATTAATAAGTCAAAATGACAAGAAAGTTGATATTTCTTAGTATGGAAAAAACTTTCTGAGCGCATCTGAGCACATACTGGCTGTAATTATTTCATTTATTTTTCATTTCAACTGTCTCAAACGCGCCAATGTTACCTGATATGTTTTTCAAGATGAGTAGGTGAAAGGTAATACGTTCTTTCATGTTTATGCCCCTCAATATTTACTAATTGGCACAGCGGACAGGAACAGTGGGTATGTGCCATGTAAATAAATTAAAAGACAACAGATATCCGATACCTCTATTTTTAAGTAAAAGTGTTTCATGCTAGGGTCCACCACAGCGCCACTGACCTACTTACGTCACATATACGACGCTGAAAGATGTACACTAACATAAACAAAAAAATGTGGTTGATCCCATGTTTTTTAGGAATCCATATAACCCAAAACAGAAACGTGTTTTACAGAGTAAGCTTTTATTGAGCGTTTATTGCACATTTTTTTGCCACAACGGTGATGTAATGAATACAACAACAACAAATTGCAAGATCACGTGAAGAACGGCAAGCAGCTTCAAACTTGCGACGCGCACCTCGAAGAGCAAGCACGCACGAAAGGAGCATACACAGGACGAGTGCGCACTGACAAAACTCTCACAGCTCGGCACTCAAGGCACGCATTTCAAGCAGAGAGACGCACAAAATGAATGAACGCGTACACGCTGGACAAAGGCGCACAACTGTCAGAATCTTTCTTGTGCAGTGTGCTCCTTTCGTAAACGCCACTGCGGCATTGAGTGGAGCGACCTCCGTGCTCTACTGAACCACGAGTCTGATATGCACGCATGCAGGAGAGACCATGCATGCTCCGTGGAGGTGGTGCTCTCCGAAACATGAGAGGGAGCGGGACGAACGCACGCCCTCTGCGTCATCTTGCTACTTATGACGAAAACGCGCTGCTGTGTCGAAACTTTGAAAACTGCCAAATGGTAATGGCATAAATAATTGGTTTGCCGTCAGTGCTCCTGACAATGTACGCTTCGGTGCCTAATAGTTAGCGCCAGGCGCTGCACATATATATATAGAAAAGTGACTGGTTCGACTCCCCACGACAGTACCTTTCTTATTGGTTTTTCATTGCGAATGCATTTCGAAGCCGGACTATGTCAGGCATCCGGCGTCGTCCGCGGCGGCGTCTGCGCACCGGCGGGTGTTTTCTCTTCACTCTCACAACCTTCTTCTATAGCAATAGCTGCGGGCGCGTGCGCTTATCCTCGCCCTAAGCAACCGGAGCACGTGTTCCGAGAGAATGAAGGAGAGGGTAAGTAACGTGCTTCGCTGCTCCTTCTGTGACTGTTCGATCTGTTTCCTCCCTGCACCCCACTCTCCAGTCTGCTTAACACTCTCGACCATTCGCTGGAGGGGCGCCTCTCAAGAAGATTCGGAAATGTGTGCTCGAGACGCTGCGATCAAACGTTAACGCCAAGTCGAGAACGCTGGCGCCCCACTCTCCTTTCCACTCGCTCCTCACTCCCGACCATTCGCTGGCTGGGCGGCTCTCATTGCGATGGCAGAAGTCGGTGAAGTCGATTGTCTGACGGCAGTGGTAGCCCCTCTTAGCGCAAGAAATGGATTCGCATTTCCTCACGATTCCCTTCAGGGAGGTGAGGGCATTTTTTTTTCCATTGCAGTCTCCTAGCATATAATTTACAACGTCATATCCATGACGGAAATTACGTCAGCGAAGCTGGGGTGAACCCTGGCGTAAAATACTAAAAGCAAGGAAAATATTTGTCAGTTGTAATTGAACGTAAAACGTTTCGATTCGAAGTTGCAGGCGTGTAACGAGTCGACCAGCAACCATTCTTCATACTTCTAACGATAAGCTATTTATGTGCACCATTTACTGCCGGTGGTACTCGTAGCTCGGCGACTTCAGTGTGTTTACATTATGACCAGCGAGAAGTAAGATAGGTACCAAGATACGTTTTAAAGGTCATAACTCCTATTTGAACGCCATAGTGTTTTACCAATTTTCATCACAGAGATATCGGCCATGGTTTTTTTTTCGATGTATACCATGACAGTTCTGAAATACTTGACTCCCTTTAATCAGCCGAAACCAGCATGAACTTGCGCTGCTATGCCAACCTTGACACAGAAACATCTTATGCTTTTGAAACTGTCGGTGTACTGCACCTGCAAAGTAGGGGTTATATGATTTAAAGCTTATACTAATAATTTGGTTTGAACCACTTTTGTGAGCTTGTTACAACTGCCAGAAAAGAATTTTTAGGTGTTTACAAACGCCAAAGATATATTGCAATCCGCTGCTTAGTTTGAAGAGTATTTTTAGAATAATATATATATATATATATATATATATATATATATATATATATATATATATATATATATATATATATATATATATATATATATATATATATATATATATATATATATATATATAATCATTTTGGAAAGTCCAGAGTCCACTTACCGCTTCAAGGCACTGAGCCTCCACCACAGTAGTGTAGCAGTCATCGGGCTTGACTGACGACTATGAAGTCGCCGGATGAAATTCGGGAGGAGGAGCCTGAATTTCGATGGACGCGATATGCTAGAGGCCTGCATGGTTAGATTTAGATGCGTCCAGGTGTGCCCCGCCGTGGTGGTCTAGTGGCTAAGGTACTCGGCTGCTGACCCGCAGGTCGCGGGTTCGAATCCCGGCTGCGGCGGCTGCATTTCCGATGGAGGCGGAAATGTTGTAGGCCCGTGTGCTCAGATTTGGGTGCACGTTAAAGAACCCCAGGTGGTCAAAATTTCCGGAGCCCTCCACTACGGCGTCTCTCATAATCATATGGTGGTTTTGGGACGTTAAACCCCACATATCAATCAATCTATCAACCAGGTGTTTGAAATTTCCGAAGTGCTCTACTATAACGCCTCTCATAATTAAACTACCACGTGGTCGAGATATTAACGAAGGCAGCTGACTGCATGTTTGAGATGAAACTGCTGATTTGGCCGAACTTCTGGCCAGGAAAGTGAAGGCCACATTAAGCAATACATGGACACTAACAGCAGCGAACAGAGCGTCGGCCCTCGATCAACTGACAATCGATGACGCGCGTCGGCATTTCTAACTGTCCCCTCGAATATTCCGGCGCTATCGTTACGGGTCACGAAAGTTCCAGAAGAACCTGTAATTTTACCGAGGTGGTGGCAATCGTATCGGAAGGTTCTACAATTATCTCGAAGGTTCTAGAGTCGATCGGCGGTGGTGCGCAAGGCAGCACTTACACGTGTGATGGTGCGACAAAGCAACTTTAGAAAGGAGCCTGGCAATAACTTAGTTTTGAGGCGTAAATTTTCAACAGTTATTATTAGAGAACACTGAACAAAAAAAAACGGAAGAAGCAACAAACACAGCCCTAACTGGTCAAGTGGTGAAAGCGGCTGTCTGGTTCTTCAATTCATCGTTAGACCAACTCGAAATCTGAATAGAATTGATCCGTTACACTGAGCGTTAATTCGGTGCACTATCTTTTATTTATGCGATTCGAAGTGTTCACGCTCAAATGTGCGTCAACCTCTCTCCCTTAACTCGTAATTTAGCCGCAATGTTAAAAACAACTTTTCAATGTTGCGCTAAACTTGAATCAACATTGGGCACTACCCGAGGTGGAACTGCACAAAAAACACAAGTGAGGGCGCATCATAAAGGAAATTTATTTACGTTATTGAACAGGCTATGCCCATCTCCTTTATAAACTTCGACGATAAGGACCTGCTGGCTTTGAAGGTGCGTCCTCCGCATCACTTTTCCCGAGCTGGCGACGCGGGTCGCCAGCTCGGAAACCAGCTTGTGCGCGACAAAGGAAAAGAAAACATTTAAAACAAATATGCAAAGCGAGAGCAAAATTTTGCTCCACATGATCCATGCAAAAAGAGAATACGGAAAACGGGGAACTGAAGACCAGAAGAAAAACGTGAAATCGGCTGTGCAAATATGGCTTCGTGGTGTTAAGGTGAAAAAAGGCTTGCAGGAGCACCGCTGAATGTAGATTCGAATAGTGCGCACTAGATTTGTTTGCAATATTCTCGTTGGTCTACTTCAATATATGGGATTACCTCTTATCATTGCGCTTCGTTTCTCCTATATATCACAGATTGGGGCAGAGGCATTGTGGCTTACGTGATCATGGCGTGAGGTTTCAGCAAGCTGCTTTCTAAAGCCACGTGCATTGTGGAAAACTACCTAGGTGACTCGCCCCCGTATGCTCAAACGCTCCTTCACTCAAGAGCTCTCCTCGACTTGAAAAAGTCGATGGGAGCGCCGTCTCTTGGCAGACCAAGTCACTGCATATCGGCAATATTCCGCAGCGATTCTTTAGAAGCGCAGCCTCAGTTTCAGTCTAGCAGTGGCGCAGTGCTCAACTCAGTCAAGTGAAGGATGGAATTCGAGTCGATGAGTGTTTCTGAAAACGGGGGTTAATTACGCCTTGACGACTGCTTGCGTCACGGAGATGAGGCTTTATCAAAAGCCATTTTGATTTCACTCTACCAGGAAACGATCGATGGCGTAAGCCTGCGAATATTTTTCTATTTTCAGTATACGCCAGCCTGGCTTTTATTGGGTGTTTAAAGCTGTGCTGTTGAACGCCAAAAACTACGCTCATTCGTGTCCTGTTTCTGCATTTTGTTAGTTTAGGCTGCCAATATTTCAGTAAGAATATATACCTATATACTAGCTCCCATTTCAACGAATCTGTAACCTCATGCCAAATATTGTGTACCATGCTCGCTTGAACAGATTGATTGATTGATATGTGGGTTTAACGTCCCAAAACACCAAATGATTATGAGAGACGCCGTAGTGGAAGGCTCCGGAAATTTAGACCACCTGGGCTTCTTTAACCTGCACACAAATCTGAGCACATGGGCCCAGAAAATTTATCGAATGAACAGAGGAGCAAAAATATCCACTTCAACTCCGCCATCTTTTCTTCGTCGGCCATCGGGAAATGCATATTTTGCAAGAAAAAATTACGCCTGCACGCTTCGACATTTGCGTTATCTGCAGCAACACGGTACTCGCTCCTTTTAAGGCTCATCTGCTACTGCGGTCAGTCGTAATAAACCTGAAGCATCCATGGATTTCTATAGAAACTTGAAAATTTCAATCTAGTTGCTAGGATACTGATCCGTCGGTGATTATCCATTGACCAGGAAGTCCAGTACTGCTTAGCGAGCGCACTCCAGAGGGTCTCTTTTAGGAGCGAAGTCCGGCGTAACCGGTAGTATATGGCAGAGAGAGAGAGACAGACAGACAGACAGACAGACAGACAGACAGACAGACAGACAGACAGACAGACAGACAGACAGACAGACAGACAGACATATGGATGGAAGGACACACGAATGGACGTATGGACGCTTTACCCTACTCATCGTCATTCACTCCATGGATGAGCTGTGATTTTTTTATTATCATTTAGCGAATTCCTTAAGTACATAAAACATAAATCCAGGTAAAGACAAGATCGAAAGATTCTTTCAAGCTTTAGTAACAAGAAATAATAAAAAAATTAGGAAAACTTGAAGATGACTTCAAGTGTGTAGCCAGAACTTTTTTCGGGGGGGGTGTGGGTGGGGGGTTAAACCATACTTCGTCTCCTCGCGCGTGCGTTTTTATGCGTGCTTCTACATAATATATATATATATATATATATATATATATAAATATATATATATATATATATATATATATATATATATATATATGGTGTGCCACAAAATGTGCCCAATATTTTTTTTCCAAATCACCAAAAGGCGCTATATGTGCTTCCCGTTTTCACAGATGCTTTTTCCTGTAGCGGCAGGCCTCTTAAGAGCATGTAATCCACCATTTTAAACAGTAAGAAAAACTTCAATGATTAAACTTTTACCTAATGAAGTATATAGGCAGTAAAGTCAAATGAGAGAATTTATGTCCTTCCAGTGAAAAACCCATTGCAGCTTTGATTTTTTTGAAAGATGGCCTTAGTGATAGCAGTGAAATAATCAAATTCTGCTAAATTCTGAGGTGAAACAAAAACCAAAACGCGAAAGAGCGCAACCGCCTTATTCTTCGGAAACGTCCGAAATGAGGGAGCTTCGTTATATCAACCGTCAGCCGATTAGTTTTGCTGTGTGAGTGTGTGGGCTGTGCTTGAAGATACAGCACGCACGACACACATTCAATTACGAAAGAGGAAGATCTGCGCCGCTGCAACCGCTGTTTCGAAAAGTGATGCCATTGTACTCGTTTGCTTGGTGCGCTCCTCGGTCATTTGGTTTGATTTTTGCCGCTGGATTTCGGAGATTTTCATTATTTTGCAGTTATTACTCGAGTACGCTTTTCCAAAATCTCGAAGTTGCGACGCGTTCTTCGCATGGAGGATTTAAGTTCTCCCACATGACTGAACTTCTTAACCCCACTAATTAAAAGCTAAATAATTTAACTTTTGTCTTTGCTCTTAGAAACGACGTCATATATATATATATATATATATATATATATATATATATATATATATATATATATATATATATATATATATATATATATATATATATATATATATATATATATATATATATATATATATATATACAAGCAGAACTAAAAATTTTCGGACAGTTAGAACTCTTCCCCTCTTTCGCAACGCCTATGGCTAAGAGCAACACTTCAAAACCAAATTTACATTCTTCAAGTCGATCTCCTCCTCGCAATCTTAGTACAAACGCCTTTCTATTTTTGGCAATTTTTTGTCACAAGCCTTCTAGAACTTCCTAGAATTGATTTCAGATACGAGAAGAGGTTACTACGGTTTCGCTGTTTGACATGGTTGGCATAGCAAATGGGTAAATGTTGCAAGTTATTTTTCTGTGAATAGTCTCTTCATGGTAACTATTTTTTTTTTCGTTTCTAGGAAAACGTATAAAAAGAAAACTTCGACAAATATGGAAAGGTCAGCAACAAGCACCCGATCGGAAGCGGACCAAAATGACCTCTACCCACGACAAGCAAGCACCGTTCACGTCTCGACGAAGGTGCCGTTTACCAAGGGGCCTCGCACTCCCGAAGTGGTCTGCGGCAGCTCTCCGCAAAGCGTGTGCTCGGCGCGTTCTTCCAAGGAGTCAATGTTCTCAACCACGTTCACCCATCCAGAAGGTAATCGTCAAAACACAGCGAGGAATAACCGCGACTGCTTAAAGTTGAAACGCCATTTTACCCAGCATCATACATCATGTGCACGCGCTGAAATTTGTGCAAGAGGCTCCCTCAGCGAAATGCGTAAGGCAGCGCGTCTCGCGGTCGCATTAACCGTGGCCTCCGTTATTGACTCCACTTGCGTGTTACGGAAACTAATTGCGGAGATCATAAATTGAAAGCAAACGCACGATAAGCGATCCAGAACACATTATTGCCGCACGTTTAAATAACAGGGTTTGTTTATTACTCGAGCATACTGTACTTTCACTTAATAGTTTGTCTAAAAATTTAATCGTATTACGGCTGGTAAAGCCATTCAACTAATTTTCGGCGTGAATGAACTGGCTGCGAGGTGTTTCGATGGCTTCCGTGGCTTTGCACGTGATGTATAAAACAAAGTTTAGAGTTGACGAAAAAATTGGGGGATCGTTAGGCTTCGCCTTCAAGAGTTGAACATGATAGCAATATCCTGTCCTTAAATATACTTCAACTAATTGGTACATTACTCGTGAAGAATAAGTTGGAGATTACTACGCCTGTCGCGCGCCGGGCAGCGGCCGAGCGAAGACCATGCTGAACGTGTATTTTGGCTAGAAATGAGCTACGGCAGTCCCCAAGACCTGCCGACTTACTACGATGTGTCGTACTATCGCTTGGGTATGGAAGTCGACCAGCCGCGTAGTTGGGCCCGGGTGGTACTCCGGGACGCGCGGCTGATCGCCTTAAGGTGGCATAGAGGTCCAACTCGGCCTCCAAGAAAAGCGACACTTGAGTCTAACCGCTAGAGCGGCGTCTCAGACTGGCCGGAGGACTGGCCACTTACCAGCGAGGATCGATGGGTCCACCGGCTCGCGAAGGTTAAAACGGTTGTGTAGAAATGGCTTGAAAATGGCTTGTGTCAGTAAAGCATTCGCATATGGCTACTTTCTGTGTATTGCGTAGCATGCCTTTGCCTACAATCAATACCACGCGTGAAATGTTTTCTACTTTGCTATGAAGTCGCTACGTGGACTCCAGAAAATACGCGCCGGAATGTGGGTGCTTTTTGCTAAAGGTGGCTGTCTTTCAATCACGAGCCAGTTATGATAATCACAGGTTCTGACACCGGACACCTATGTACGCTTGTACCATGGAATATCACTGCGATACATGCATATTGATGCAGGTATACAGTACGCATGTGTTTGTGTTGCGTGAAAGTCATTTTGATTGCATTTCTAAACCGAGAAAATTATTTTTGCTTTTCGTCCAAGCACACGCCTGGTTTTGTGGGAGATTACATGCTTATCGTTCAAACGTACCGGGTCAACCGCTTCCTAGATTTTTCTTGATTTTTCGGTCTTGGACGAGTTACTGTTTTTTCGCTCACAACCAACGACGCCGACTCCCATAGTTGTGTGAAACGAACGTTTTAATGAGACAGCGTTAAATAATTGTGTTTTTCAGAGAAACAAGTATGCAAGTGCAAAGGACTGATGCGAATATAACCTAGGTGACATTTTTTGGTGTTAGGCATTGTGAGCCTAAGAAAGAGAAAATAGAAAACCGCCCATCGGTAGCACCAAGCCGGAAAGATCTCGCTCTTGCTTAACTGTTCATTTTCCCTTTTTTGACCCTTCCGCCACCTTGCGGCATTGCACAGAACTCCTTTGTATTGGGAGCCCACATGAGCAGCCGGTCATGTAGGCTCTCTAATAGACATATAAAGCTATATACACACACATCATATATATATATATATATATATATATATATATATATATATATATATATATATATATATATATATAGTGAGGGAAGTCTAGCTGTACTATTCGAGGAGCTAGAAGGTGTTAAATGGGATATAATATGGCTCAGTGAGGTTAGGAGGACAGATGAGGCCTATACGATACTACAGAACGGGCACGTCCTTTGCTATCGGGGCTTGGCAGACAGAAGAGAACTGGGAATGGGGTTCCTAATTCACAGCAACATAGCTGGCAAAATAGAGAAATACTATAGCATTAATGAAAGGGTGGTAGGTATCGTAATTAAACTGAATAAAAAATACAAGATGAAGGTAGTACAGGCTTACGCGCCTACATCTAGCCATGAGGACGCTTCAGTTGAAAGATTCTATGAAGACGTGGAATCGGCAATGAGTAAGGTAAAAAAAAAAACAGTATACTATAGTGATGGGCAACTTTAATGCAAAGGTAGGAAAGAAGCAGGTTGGAGACCAGGCAGTAGGAGAATATGGGTTACGGCACCAGAAACGCCAGAGGAGAGCTACTAGTAGAATTCGCAGAACGAAATAATTTACGGATTTTGAATACCTTCTACCGAAAACGAGGAAACCGCAACTGGACATGGAGGAGCCCTAATGGCGAAAATAAGAACGAAACAGACTTTATAATGACTGCACACCCGGGCATCGTGCAGGATGTGGAAGTGGTTGGCAAGGTATGATGCAGTGATCATAGACTGGTACGGTCTCGAATTCACCTAGACTTGAAGAAGGAACGACAGAAACTGATACGCAAGAAGCCAATCGATGAGCTAGCACTGAGAGGGAAAGTACAGGAATTTAGAGTGTCGCTGCAGAACAGGTACTCGGCTCTTAGTGAGGAAACCAACCTTAGCGTAGATACAATGAATGATAATCTGACGAGTATCATTATGGAGTGTGCAGTGAAAGTTGGAGGCAGGGTAGTTAGACAGGACACTGGCAAACTTTCCCAGGAGACGAAGAACCTAATTAAGAAGCATAAAATCATGAAAGTGTCAAGTAAAACAGACAAAATAAAACTGGCAGAGCTTTCGAAGTTGATTAATAAACGTAAGGTATGCGATGTAAGAAGGTATAGCATGGAGAGAATTGAACACGCTCTGAAAAACGGAGGAAGCGTCAAAGCAGTGAAGAAAAAACTTGGGATAGGCGAAAGACGGATGTATGCACTAAGGGACAAAGAAGGCAAAATAACTACCAATATGGATAGGATAGTTAAAATAGCGGAGGAGTTTTACAGAGATCTGTACAGTAGCCGAGACAACCACGACCTTAATACTATAAGAACTAGCAGTAACCCAGATGACATCCCACCAGTAATGATAGAAGAAGTCAGAAAAGCTTTGGAGAGCATGCAAAGAGGCAAAGCTGCTGGTGAGGATCAGGTAACATCAGATCTGCTGAAAGGTGGAGGACAGATTGTGTTAAAAAAACTGTCCACCCTGTTTACGAGGTGTCTCTTGACGGGAAGAGTACCAGAGTCTTGGAAGAACGCTAACATCATCTTAATACATAAGAAGGGAGATGACAAGGACTTGAAGAATTAAAGGCCGATCAGCTTGCTCACTGTAGTATACAAGCTATTTACAAAGGTAATTGCTAACAGAGTAAAGAAAACACTAGAATTCAATCAACCAAAGGAACAAACAGGATTTCGAACAGGCTACTCAACAATTGACCACATTCGTACTAGCAATCTGGTAATAGAGAAATGCTCAGAGTATAACGAACCACTATATATAGCCTTCATAGATTACGAGAAGGCGTTTGATTCAGTAGAAATACCAGCCGTCATGCAGACACTGCGGAATCAGGGCGTAGATGAAGTATATATAAACATTCTGGAAGAAATCTACAGGGGATTAACTGCTACCATTGTGCTTCATAAAGAAAGCAACAGAACACCAATCAAGAAGGGTGTAAGGCAGGGGGACACAATCTCCTCAATGCTATTTACCGCGTGCTTACAGGAGGTTCCCAGAAGCCTAGAATGGGAACGGTTAGGGATAAGAGTTAATAGAGAATACCTTAGTCCCCTGCGCTTCGCCGATGACATTGCATTGCTGAGTAACTCAGGACACGAATTGCAACTCACGATTACGGAGTTAGACAAGGAGGGCAGAAAGGTGGCTCTTATAATTAATCTTCAGAAAACGAAAGTAATGTACAACAACCTCGGAAAGAAGCAGCGCTTCGAGATTGGTAATAGTGCACTTGATATTGTAAAAGACTATGTCTACTTAGGGCAGGTAATAACCGCAAAGCCGAACCACGAGATTGAAGTAACTCGAAGAATAAGAATGGGGTGCAGCACATTCGGCAAGCACTCTCAAATATGAAAGGTAGATTGCCACTACCCCTCAAGAGAAAGGTATATAACAGCTGTACCTTGCCGGTACTTAGCTACGGAGCAGAAACCTGGAGACTTACAAAGAGGGTTCAGCTTAAATTGAGGACGACGCAGCGAGCAATGGAAAGAAAAATGGTAGGTGTAACCTCAAGAGACAAGAAGAGAGCAGAGGGGATTAGGGGACAAACAGGGGTTAAGGATATCATAGTTGAAATAAAGAAGAGGAAATGGACATTGACCGGGCATGTAGCGCGTAGATAGGATAACCGCTGGTCATTAAGGGTAACTAACTGTTTTCCCAGAGAATGGAAGTGGGTTAGGGGGAGACAGAAGGTTAGGTGGGCAGATGAGATTAAGAAGTTTGCGGGTTTAAATTGGCAGCAGCAAGCACAGGACCGGGTTAACTGGCGGAACATGGGAGAGGCCTTTGTCCTGCAGTGGACGTAGTCAGGCTGATGATATATATATATATATATATATATATATATATATATATATATATATATATATATATATATATATATATATATGAAATGATCGACGACGGCGTTATCCAGCCTTCGAACAGTCCCTGGTCCTCACCGGTCGTTCTGGTTAAGAAGAAGGACGGTACGCTTCGCTTCTGTGTAGATTACAGAAAGCTCAACAACGTCACAAAAAAAGATGTTTATCCGCTGCCGCGTATTGATGACTCGCTTGACCGACTACGACGAGCGAAGTATTTTTCTTCCCTGGATTTAAAGAGTGGCTACTGGCAAATTGAGGTTGATGAGCGCGACCGCGAAAAAACCGCCTTTGTCACGCCGGATGGCCTCTACGAATTTCGGGTGCTACCGTTCGGACTCTGCTCTGCGCCAGCTACCTTCCAACGCATGATGGACACTGTGTTGACTGACTTAAAATGGCAAAGCTGCCTTGTGTACTTGGATGATGTGGTCGTGTTTTCAACCAGCTTCTCCGAACATCTGAAGCGACTACGACAAGTACTTGAGGCGATTCGGACGGCTAACCTTACGTTAAAGCCGCAAAAATGCCATTTCGGTTACGAAGAACTAAAGTTCCTTGGACATGTCGTAAGCGCAGAAGGCGTCCGTCCTGACCCTGAGAAAACCGCCGCTGTCGCAGCCTTCCCGACTCCTGCCGATAAGAAAAGTGTGCGGCGGTTTCTTGGTCTATGCGCGTACTACCGGCGCTTTATAGGCAATTTTTCGAAAATTGCCGAACCATTAACTAGACTCACTAGAGACGATACGCCGTTCGTTTGGAGTGCTGAACAAGAATCAGCATTCACAGAGCTTCGGCTTCGCCTGGCATCACCACCTGTTCTTGGACATTTCGACGAGGAAGCCGAAACAGAAATTCATACCGACGCCAGTAACGTCGGTCTGGGCGCGGTACTCGTCCAACGGCAGGAGGGAATTGAAAAGGTTATCGCCTACGCAAGCCGAACCCTAACACGCCCGGAGTCAAACTACAGTACCACGGAGAAGGAGTGCCTTGCTGTCGTGTGGGCAATTGCTAAGTTTCGACCTTACCTTTACGGCCGTCCATTCAGAGTAGTGACGGATCATCACTCGCTGTGCTGGCTTGCGAACCTCAGAGACCCCTCCGGACGACTGGCAAGGTGGAGCCTACGTCTGCAGGAGTACGACGTCACTATCGTGTACAAGTCCGGTCGTGCACACGAAGATGCGGACACGTTGTCACGCGCGCCAGTTGAGCCTGCCGCTCAGAGCTTCGAAGAGGACTGCCCTTTCCTTGGCTCCGTAAGCGTAACAGACTTGGCTTTACGGCAGCGAGCAGATGCTCAATTGCGACCTATCATTGAACATCTAGAGGGCCGCAACGTATCACTGCCCCAGCATATAACTCGCGGATTGTCATCCTTCTGCTTACGACAGGGCGTGTTGTACAAGAAGAACGCAGCCGCCAGCAACAAAACTTACCTGTTGGTCGTCCCCGCAGAGCTGCGTGAGGAAATTCTATTTGCCTGCCACAACGAGCCTCCATCGGGCCATCTGGGCATCACCCGAACCATCGCTAGGGTACGAAAGTCTTACTACTGGCCGAAACTTGCCGCTTGCGTTAAACAGTACGTTCAAGCCTGCCGCGAATGCCAGCGCCGAAAATCCCCATCTGTTAAGCCTGCGGGATTACTTCACCCTATCGAGCCACCCAGAACACCCTTCGATCAAGTCGGCATGGACCTCCTGGGTCCGTTTCCCTTGTCATCTTCCGGCAACAAGTGGATAATCGTCGCTACAGATTATCTAACCCGCTATGCTGAAACTAAGGCGCTTCCTAAAAGCACGGCTTGTGAAGTTGCTCAGTTTTTCATCGAGAGAATTGTATTACGCCACGGTGCTCCATCCTGTGTCATCACAGACCGAGGAACAGCGTTTACAGCAAGGCTCCTTGAACAAGTTTTTCAGTTAAGTTACTCCACGCATCGCAAGACAACAGCGTATCACCCTCAGACAAATGGACTGACCGAGCGGCTTAACAAAACGATGACTGATATGCTGTCTATGTACATAGACGTACAGCACAAGACGTGGGATGAAATACTGCCTTACGTAACATTCGCGTATAATACCGCTACGCAAGAGACCACACGATTCACTCCGTTTCGTCTTCTATACGGTCGGGACGTTCAGACGATGTTGGACGCAATGCTCCCATGCGACATTGACAACATCGAGAATCTCGACGAAGATGCTGAGTGTTTCGTGCAACGAGCCGAGGAAGCACGTCAACTAGCCCGCGTAAACATCAAGAAACAACAAGGCGTCGATGCACAGCGCTACAACCGCTGCCACAGACAAGTCGATTATAAACCAGGTGACCAGGTGTTGGTTTGGACCCCTGTGCGCTGCAGAGGTCTCTCTGAGAAGCTTCTCAGTCGGTATTTTGGCCCGTACAAAGTGCTACGACAAGTGAGCGACGTCAATTACGAAGTCCTTCCGGACGGAAGCCAACCACCCCGACGCCGACAGCTACGACCCGAGATTGTGCACGTGGTGCGGTTAAAACCGTACCACACACTGTGACAATGTTTTTTTTTTACGATACACGCTTCGTTTAGCATCGAGGCGATGCTCTTCAGGGAGGAGGGGCAGTGCCGCGCGCTTGATCTGCCAGCGCAAAAGAGGCAGACGAAGTGGCAGTTCCCCTCGTGCCATTGTTCTGTTTTTGGCTGCGCTGAGCCGACCGCTCTTCGGACTTTTGTGAGGACGCCTTAAAAACGTCTCCTGTCTCTTTAACGTGACAATATATATATATATATATATATATATATCGTTAAGAATGCAAATATTTGTTGCGCGGAATGCAGGAGTAAGGTTTGTTGTAACTCATAGCTGTATGTGTCCGTCTTTTTTTTTCTTGTGTTGCATCTTTCGCGCTACTTTGTTGTCGCAGGTGCACTAACACACCCAATCATTCACTCGTTCACTTTTGCGTCAACACCTATGGCGAATTCACCAGCAATAAACACAAGACACGCTGCTGCTGTAGCGGTGGCAGGCCACCCACATCCACACTTCGAGGCTTCGTCAGTTCACCGATAGATGCCGACTGTGTACGACATTGTGGCTAATGATTGCTATTTCGCAGCCACACAAACGTAATTCTTTTTTCTAAGATCTCCATGATATCGCCCCATTACGTTTATTCGAGTTGTTCGTGTGCACTACTTTCTTTTGAAGCTGAAAATTTGATTGGTTCGATTCGTTTTTCTTTCCGATTGTTGCGCTGATGACTGATCTCGTGTCCCCATTGTCTCTTTCCGCCTCAACTGTCACTCATCAGGAGACTAAACATTCGTCCGTCTTCTCGTGCCGGCATCGCTCCCCACTTTGATGACGAAAGCACGAACTGACTGGTTTTTAATCACTTGCTGGACCGCGAGTGTATTGTTCGTTCATCTGCACTTATAAAGTGTATGTTATTTTTTTACCTCAAAATACCAAGTTGCATCGCGTGACTGGTTTATCGCTGATCGTTTTTTAACGCCTCATTATGTACCACGCTTGCTGCAGTTCACGAAACATTGAACGATTGCTCTTTTTATTTCTAAGTGTTTCATTACACTATTCCCACATTCAGAATTTGAACAGCTGGACTATACATATCTTTGACTAATTCCCGTAATTTCATGCTCCATTCTCTATTACCATAGCTGAATATAAATTGGCAGCAGCAAGCACAGGACCGGGTTAACTGGCGGAACATGGGAGAGGCCTTTGTCCTGCAGTAGACGTAGTCAGGCTGATGATATATATATATATATATATATATATATCGTTAAGAATGCAAATATTTCTTGCGCGGAATGCAGGAGTAAGGTTTGTTGTAACTCATAGCTCAGGCGTAACTCAGGCGTAGATGTGCGCATGACTGAGCAGTGACGTAGCTGAGAGGGAAGTGCACACAAGAAAAATCATGCACAAAAATATTTGAAGTGAAGTTCGACTCTCCCCCCCCCCCTTCCACCTCCACCAAAAAGAAAAAAAAAGTTACTGCCTACGTTACTCCGCCTGCTTAAGTATGCAAGTGTGCAAGTCACCCGAATCTTTTTCTAGTACGGCTGTGTATCGTTGTGCATGCGTTGGCAATATTACTGAATAACGTATCGTATATACTGTCTATATCATCCAGTGACTCCCGATTATTGCAATTATTATCCACACCGATAAGGAAACGGATGGTTGTGCTGAATTACCTTCATTTGTTTCTACCGAAAACTTCTCCAAACGCAGTCGCGGGAGATATGAACGGCCACTTATTCCTCAACTTCCACAAATATCTAGTAAAATCTAGTAAAATCTAGCGTAAGATCCGGAGTTCCACAAGGAAGCGTTCTGGCTCCAATTTTATTTTTTATATACATTAATGATCTGCCTTGGAATATTCCTGTCAGCGTCAGACTTTTCGCTGATGACTGCGTTTTATACAAAGTAATTGACTCTTATAGTGACCATCTTGCATTAAACAACTCTTTATCTTTAGTATTCAAATGGTGTAAAGAATGGCAAATGACACTGAACGTTAAAAAATCAGCTGTCCTATCAATAACGAGAAAAAAACACACTTCTGATTTTAACTACACTATAGGCAGCGCCACACTCAACGCAGTGAAAGAGTATGAACACCTTGGCTTAACACTAACCCATGACTTTAGATGGGAACGCCAACTCGCAGCGTCACCTCGTCTGCACTGAAATTTTTTTTTAAATAGACGTCTGAGACTGCCCCCCCCCCCTACCACAAAGCTATTAGCATACCAAACTTTTGTCAGATCAACTTTGGAGTACGCTAACGTTGTTTGGTTTCCTTCCACTAAAGAACCCATTTACAAACTCGAAGCAGTCCAAAGGAAGGCACTAAGATGCATTTATAATAAATATAAGCTAAAAGATTCACCCACAGAATTACTAAAACAGGCCGGTATCCTCACCTTACAAAACCGAGCCAAGCTTGCGCGATTAAAAATGATGTACCAGCTAATTCACAAAGACATAAAGATTGACAGTTCCAAATACTTATCTTTAACCCAAACACGACAAACGCGCCACAAATACGCATTATCACTACATGAGCATGTCATCTATACGGAAAGTCATAAATATTCATTTTTTCCTTTAATGACACGTGAATGGAACAGGCTAGATCCTAGCGTAACAACAAGCGCGACGTTATCTTTCTTTTTAACATTGCTAGAAGATCAGCTACATGCTGCTCAGTTATGAGCCTCCTGTATCATCCTTACTTCTGTATAACTTTTTTTTTACATTAGTGCGTTTTTTGCTCCTGTTTTCTCTTTGTATGCCTCTTTGTTCACTTTTTTGCTGGTACACTGTACGCATAATTTCGTTTATCCTACATACTGTTACTTCGTTTATTTTCACAATTTTTACATAAATGTATTTTTTACTTCAGTTTTGCCATTATACACCTCTTTGATCACCCCTTTTTTTACGTATTAGGATGTACTATTATTATGATGTACTACTACGTCTTCTTGTCTGCCTTTGTTAACCGCCAGTATTTTTTATGTATAATTGAATATTTGATATTTGTATTGTCATATTGTAACAATCCAATATGACCTTCCTGTAAAGATCCCTCATGGGATCGACAGTATGAATAAATAAATAAAATAAATAAATAAATATAGGGGAAGTGGATTTGTCATGGCTGTAGCTCTAACTCCGGCAATGGTGCTCATCTTGTATCGTTTTTTTCAGAACTGCTTTCGCTCAAATTAGTTATATAACTTCTCACTGCCCATTCAGGAGAGTTTCTTGTTAGGCAAGCTGGTACATACTCATTATGCTGCAAAAGCCACAAAACGTTGAAATCAGAAAAAGCAGTGCAGCAGAAACAGAGACCGAGAGCAGAGACGTGGCTCTTCTCACTGTCTCTGCCACGTCTCTGCTCTTTGTCTGTGTTTCTGCTGCAAGATTTTTTCTGATTTCGATACTTTTGTGGCTTCTGTTGTTTACTCATTTCCCATATAGTATTTGCGTCAGAATTTCTTAGTTTTTCACCACGTCGCTTTCGAAGAAATGGAACTGCTGTGCCAATTGGGTCTATACTTCTCGCCCTGTTTTTCCCAAGCCTTCTTCGAAAGAGCAATATGAGGAGTGCTGGTGACACACGTTTACGCAGAGTTTGATCGCGTTACGATTCGTGATGCGCAAATACACGTGGCTCGATTAGGTACACAAAACGTGAGTGTTCTGCCCGCTTATGTGGTGTTTACCACGTATTTCCACCGGTACTGTATAAACGGCTGGCCTGAAAGACAGCAGAGAATATATATATATATATATATATATATATATATATATATCATGCGAGTGTCTTCTGTGGACCCAGTGATAAATAAAAAATTGGTTGACTGGACGAACATAGGAAAACTTTCAATAATTCCTACATTGAGGCCGGGGTCTGGCCTTCATCAGGGAAATGTGTGGTATTCTCTGACGAAGGTCGCACCCCAGTCGAAACATGAAAGAAATAAAAGTTTCCGTGCGTTTGTCCGCTCAATCCAACACACACGCACACACACACACACACACACACACACACACACACACACACACACACACATATATATATATATATATATATATATATATATATATATATATATATATATATATATATTACTAATGCACCATCACTGGCAGAATTCACTTCAAAAATTGAGACTATACTTTGAGACAAAGGCTTTCTTCAACTAGGACCTCCATTATTGTTTTTCAGTAGTATTTATTTGGATGTATAAGTGTACACAATGCCTTCTCTGTATAAAACTGTATTGATTCTTTTTATGCAGCAAAGATTCAGTTCGCTGCTTCCGAAGTGTGAATATTTGGAGTGCATAAATACCTATGTCTAATGTTTCTACGTAACTAGGATTATTATTACCAATTTTAAAATAACTACAGTTCTGTATGCCGCCTGTAAGAAAGTACTTAGCATTCATTGTATTCTGTAGCTCATGCCCTCCTGCTTTGGTCTCGTGAGAGACTGGCAGTATTGTAAATAAATAAATAAATAAATATATATATATATATATATATATATATATAAGTCAAGTAGATCCTCCAAGAGAACGGTAACAACGGAAGTGTTTAATTCGACAGTTTCGGCCAGAGTCTGGCCTTCATCAGGAGTCATGGTACATTCTGTTTGCGCTCACATTTATAGTATTTTGGGTAAAAAATGAGAGGGAAGGAACGAAAAAAAAAAAAAAAAACAGAAAGAAAGAAAGAGTTTGAAAAACGAGAGAGGAAAGGATATCCAGAAAGTTCCAGGTTCCACTGTGCTTCGCGAGTGGCGTCGTCAGTGTGTATTTTCTTAGTATTGCGTTCAGTGCAGTTTGGTGGCGGTCCCTTTATTGTAGACGGGGCCTGGCTAAGGTAAGGGCTTGCGTGTCGCGAAAAATGCTTTTTTTATTATTATTTTTTATTTTTTATTTTTTAAAGACCGTCACTAATTCGGCGTCGGGGACAGCGTTCCGAGGCTCCAGGAAGTCGGCGCGGGAGAAAATGTTTCTTAAGGCGCTGTCTGTCGTTTTGAATGCTATTTTGCTCTGCGAATCCGCGTTTGGGGGTTTTAATTGTGTATGGGGTGGCCCTTCTATATGTCGGGCTTTGTTGTCGAAATGCGGGAAGGGTTTCCAAACTGCGAGAAAGGACGTTTGAAGTGATTGCTATTTTGTACTGGGAAACCGCGTTCGGGGCGTTTAGTTGTGTATGTGGATGTCGGGCTTTGTTGCCAAAATCGGGGAAGGGTTGCCAAAAGGCGAGAAGGGGCGTTTGAAGTGATTGCATTTTGTTCTGGGAATCCACGTTCGGGGCTTTTAGTTGTGCATGCGGTGACCCTTCGACAAGTCGGGCTTACAACTATTGTTCGGTTATTCAGAGAAATAGAAATAGACGACAGTGGTTCACTGAAACACGCAAAGATATTTGTAGTTGTCCAGTCCTCGTCGCCGCCACAGTGCCGCGAAATCTTGAACTGTTATGATTACAATTATAAACTTACATATACACACATACACCCCCATACATATGCGCATATGCATAAGTACATATACACATATAAATGCATATGTATATATTATAGTGCTTTGATTGCTGCAAGTGTACCCGGACTTTCATTTATGCCTTTTTCGAGGGTGTTAAATCGGTGTATGAGGTATGATTCACGTTGTTCACGTTCCCGGTTTGATTTAAATCCTGTTTCTAAAAGTGTGACTGACAATTTGTCGAAGGAGTGGCCGGGAAGGTTAAGGTGTTTTGATAGAGGTAGATTCGGCGCTGATTTCGCGTGGGCTCTGTGATTATTGAAACGAATCCTAAAGGGTGTTTCCGTTTGTCCGATGTATTGCATGCCGCACACGTTGCATTCAAGTAGATATACCACATTAGGGGAATCGCATGTTAGATTTCCTCGTATGTTAATTGAAAAGTTGGATTGTGTGCTGCTTGCCTTGCTTGTATCTCGCATCGCTTTGCATACAAAACATCGAGGCTTCAGACAAGGTCGGCATGAACTGTCGGAAGTTGAAGTATTGATTTGGGAGTTTACAAGTGTGTCTTTGAGGTTGCGTGTTCGTCGGTAAACGACGCCAGGAGCCGATGGGAATGCACGTTTTAGACGTTCACTTTGTTCCAGTATGTTGTAATGTCGTTTAAGGATTTTGTTAACGTTGGGGAAATTCGTGCTGTATGTTAAACATAGGTGTGTCTGTTGCAGGTTGTGTTGTGGTGGCCGCTTCATCAGAAGGTCATCACGCTGAAGTTTTCTAGCTTTTTGAATAGCGTCATCAATTACATGTGGAGGATATTTCTGTTTTTCGAGCACGAGTTTAAGCTTTTGTGAGCTCGCGTGGAAGTCAGTGTCTTTTGAGCAAATTCGCTTAAAACGGTGGGCCTGGCCGTATGGAATGCTGTTTTTACAATGGCGTGGATGATCACTTTGGTAATGGAGGTACTGTTGTCGATCTGTTGGTTTGCGGTAGAGGGTTGTGGAAAGTTTATCATCTTCTATTATTATGGTAACGTCAAGGAAATTTACGGTTACTTGTGAGTAGGTGTGTGTGAAGTGTATGTTTGGATGCACAGTATTGTAAGTATCGATAAAGTTTAGCAGTTCATCCTCGCTGTGAGTCCAAATAAGAAAAATATCGTCAATGTACCGCCTGTATAGGAGTGGTTTCAAGGGAGTTTGGGACAAAAATTCGGTTTCTAGTTCTCCCATAAAAATGTTAGCATAGTTTGGTGCGAGTTTGGTACCCATGGCGGTGCCGCTGATTTGTCGAAAGTACTCTTGGTTGAACTCGAATGAGTTCAGTTCTAATACAAGTCTTGTGAGGCTTGCGATGGCAGAGAAATCTGGGGTGTCAGGTTGTCTATGGTTTGTGTATGTGTTTTTTAATGCCGCTATGCCATCATCGTGGGGAATATTTGTATAAAGTGAAGACACATCAAGGGTAACTAAGTATGAGTGTTTCGGAATGCGCAGGTCTGCAATATCTCGAAGAAAATGTGAGGTGTCTTTTACGTACGACCCGAGAGTGCACGGAATGTGGCCTATTAATTTGTCTACGTACCCTGATATGGGCTCGGTTACTGTGCCTATACCTGAAATGATTGGTCGGCCTGGATTACCGGGTTTATGAATTTTTGGGAGTATGTAGGTCGTACGGGTCGTACGTAAAAGACACCTCACATTTTCTTCGAGATATTGCAGACCTGCGCATTCCGAAACACTCATACTTAGTTACCCTTGATGTGTCTTCACTTTATACAAATATTCCCCACGATGATGGCATAGCGGCATTAAAAAACACATACACAAACCATAGACAACCTGACACCCCAGATTTCTCTGCCATCGCAAGCCTCACAAGACTTGTATTAGAACTGAACTCATTCGAGTTCAACCAAGAGTACTTTCGACAAATCAGCGGCACCGCCATGGGTACCAAACTCGCACCAAACTATGCTAACATTTTTATGGGAGAACTAGAAACCGAATTTTTGTCCCAAACTCCCTTGAAACCACTCCTATACAGGCGGTACATTGACGATATTTTTCTTATTTGGACTCACAGCGAGGATGAACTGCTAAACTTTATCGATACTTACAATACTGTGCATCCAAACATACACTTCACACACACCTACTCACAAGTAACCGTAAATTTCCTTGACGTTACCATAATAATAGAAGATGATAAACTTTCCACAACCCTCTACCGCAAACCAACAGATCGACAACAGTACCTCCATTACCAAAGTGATCATCCACGCCATTGTAAAAACAGCATTCCATACGGCCAGGCCCACCGTTTTAAGCGAATTTGCTCAAAAGACACTGACTTCCACGCGAGCTCACAAAAGCTTAAACTCGTGCTCGAAAAACAGAAATATCCTCCACATGTAATTGATGACGCTATTCAAAAAGCTAGAAAACTTCAGCGTGATGACCTTCTGATGAAGCGGCCACCACAACACAACCTGCAACAGACACACCTATGTTTAACATACAGCACGAATTTCCCCAACGTTAACAAAATCCTTAAACGACATTACAACATACTGGAACAAAGTGAACGTCTAAAACGTGCATTCCCATCGGCTCCTGGCGTCGTTTACCGACGAACACGCAACCTCAAAGACACACTTGTAAACTCCCAAATCAATACTTCAACTTCCGACAGTTCATGCCGACCTTGTCTGAAGCCTCGATGTTTTGTATGCAAAGCGATGCGAGATACAAGCAAGGCAAGCAGCACACAATCCAACTTTTCAATTAACATACGAGGAAATCTAACATGCGATTCCCCTAATGTGGTATATCTACTTGAATGCAACGTGTGCGGCATGCAATACATCGGACAAACGGAAACACCCTTTAGGATTCGTTTCAATAATCACAGAGCCCACGCGAAATCAGCGCCGAATCTACCTCTATCAAAACACCTTAACCTTCCCGGCCACTCCTTCGACAAATTGTCAGTCACACTTTTAGAAACAGGATTTAAATCAAACCGGGAACGTGAACAACGTGAATCATACCTCATACACCGATTTAACACCCTCGAAAAAGGCATAAATGAAAGTCCGGGTACACTTGCAGCAATCAAAGCACTATAATATATACATATGCATTTATATGTGTATATGTACTTATGCATATGCGCATATGTATGGGGGTGTATGTGTGTATATGTAAGTTTATAATTGTAATCATAACAGTTCAAGATTTCGCGGCACTGTGGCGGCGACGAGGACTGGACAACTACAAATATCTTTGCGTGTTTCAGTGAACCACTGTCGTCTATTTCTATTTCTCTGAATAACCGAACAATAGTTGTAAGCCCGACTTGTCGAAGGGTCACCGCATGCACAACTAAAAGCCCCGAACGTGGATTCCCAGAACAAAATGCAATCACTTCAAACGCCCCTTCTCGCCTTTTGGCAACCCTTCCCCGATTTTGGCAACAAAGCCCGACATCCACATACACAACTAAACGCCCCGAACGCGGTTTCCCAGTACAAAATAGCAATCACTTCAAACGTCCTTTCTCGCAGTTTGGAAACCCTTCCCGCATTTCGACAACAAAGCCCGACATATAGAAGGGCCACCCCATACACAATTAAAACCCCCAAACGCGGATTCGCAGAGCAAAATAGCATTCAAAACGACAGACAGCGCCTTAAGAAACATTTTCTCCCGCGCCGACTTCCTGGAGCCTCGGAACGCTGTCCCCGACGCCGAATTAGTGACGGTCTTTAAAAAATAAAAAATAAAAAATAATAATAAAAAAAGCATTTTTCGCGACACGCAAGCCCTTACCTTAGCCAGGCCCCGTCTACAATAAAGGGACCGCCACCAAACTGCACTGAACGCAATACTAAGAAAATACACACTGACGACGCCACTCGCGAAGCACAGTGGAACCTGGAACTTTCTGGATATCCTTTCCTCTCTCGTTTTTCAAACTCTTTCTTTCTTTCTGTTTTTTTTTTTTTTTCGTTCCTTCCCTCTCATTTTTTACCCAAAATACTATAAATGTGAGCGCAAACAGAATGTACCATGACTCCTGATGAAGGCCAGACTCTGGCCGAAACTGTCGAATTAAACACTTCCGTTGTTACCGTTCTCTTGGAGGATCTACTTGACTTATTGCAACGCTACGGCCATTTTCGCCACCATGCCTGCCTATATATATATATATATATATATAAGGGAAAGAAAAGTATACCTAAGGGCTCCTTTTTCTGTGTTTTGACACAAAAATAATGAGATCTAACAAGCAGTAATGCCAAGGAATGTATAGGGGAAGTTATTGGAACCAATGGAATGTACATAAGAAGAAAGAAAAGTGGGTGAAAAAATAACCAGCCATGAGCAGGAACCGAACCTACAACCTTCGAATAACGCGTTCGATGCTCTAACCACTGAGCCATCACAGCGGCCTTCTCTCCATCCACTTTTTTGGGTTTATATGTTAATTTAGAAGTAGAAGTGTCAGTCAGCGCCATCTATAAGCCAAGCGACGAGTGTGAAACATTCTTTTATGCGCATATGTGGCGTCACGTAGCACGTGAACTTATTACGAGCGGGCAGCTGATCACTAGTCCCTCGTATACAACCTAATGACACCAAGTCTGCCAGTACGAGACCCTCGTTAATGAATAAAGGAAAGAAGTGCATACCTAAGGGCTCGTTTTTTTTTGTGCTTTGACACAATAATAATGAGATCTAACAGACAGTAATGCCAAGGAAAGTATAGGGGAAGTTATTAGTACCAATGGAATGTAAATAAGAAGAAAGAAGGTGGATGAAAAAACAACCAGCCGTGAGCAGAAATCGAACCTACGACCTTCAAATAACGCGTTCGATGCTCTAACCACTGGGCTATCACAGCGGCCTTCCCTCCATCCACTTTTTTGGGTTTATATGTGAATTTAGAAGTGAATATATATGTGAATTTAGGTCACACTGACGTCAGTGTGGCCAGCCTTGACCGGCGACAACTTGTCTCCAAGGCCAAGAGAGCAGTCGAATCCAGAGGGTTCCTGGAATAGGGAACCCACCCACCTTATGGTGACGCCGGGCCTCACTCGGAACACTGTTTCTAAATAAACGTTTATTCTCTCTCTCTTAACAAAATGCTGCAGGCTACTATGGAGAACAAACGAGACGGTTGGCTGATGTTATTCTAAGCGCAGTGGGGAGGTCGTTTAATGGGACGAATCTTAGTGACGCAGATGTAGCCCCCTAATTGAACCCTGCCCTATTTTCTTTTTCTCTTCGCTTTCATTTCCGCATATAAAGTCTAGAGTATCGGTGAAAGTACGCGCTACGTTTCGGTGCTGCTTTGTTGTGGTCTCGAGACATCCGCAACACGGGGAGGCGTCTTGAAATGTGTGGCCTTGATGTTCTATAGTGTTCTACAAAACGGCTCTAAGAGCCAGATCGAAGCTGTCAGTGAAAATAATCTGTAGACAGGATTTGTGTGCTCCAGCACACTAGCAGTATTCACGGGTAGTATTCCTGAGTGATTCGCCAATGTTGTGCTGCTTAGAGCTTTACTTCCACTACCGTGCACATAGATGGAACTTAATTACCAGTGTGCCCCCTATATCTAACTTTTAACACTGAAAGCTTTAGCGCCTAACAATATATAGTAGATTGAATTGTAATCTGAGCAATGCTCTTGGTTAGTACATGTGGCCCTCCAAAGCATGCTCCCACTAAGCCTAGGCAATAGCATATTTCGTCAAGCGCACTTGTTTCCGTTTGTTCAGCCCCTGTATCGGTGACCAAAACTCAAGGCGCTGACGCACGGCGCAGGGTATGCCGCAATGCTTGGGAACCTACGAGACTGTTTTAGAAGGACGTGATAAAATTTCGCGCACGACGACGGGTAGTGAAATCGATACACGCAAGTGCGCGAGAACCAAAATAAATTATGCATAGTGTATACGCGCGACGACCATTGACCCTGTTTGCCGCCTCGTTTTATCTTGTGTCACTTACTTGTGCACTCAGTGTTCCTTGGTTATATGGGCATGAGTCTGCAAAATAAAGGGTTTCGTCCTTAGCAGTTTCACTGACGCCTTTGTTACTGTCGTGAGCACATGTAATAGGGCCATGATATATATATATATATATATATATATATATATATATATATATATATATATATATATATATATATATATATATATATATATATATATATATATATATATATATATATATATATATATATATTCTACATCCGCCTGACTATGTCCACTGCAGGACAAAGGCCTCTCCCATGTATCGCCACTCATCTTGGTCATGTGCTTGCTGCTACCACTCTATACCCACAAACTTCTTAATCTCATCTGCCCACTTCACTCTCTGCCTCTCCTAACCCGCCTGCCTTCTCTAGGAGTCCAGCAAGTTACCTCATAAAACCAGCGGTTATCCTGTCTACGCGCTACATGCCAGGTCTATGTCCATTTCCTATTCTTGATTTCAACTGTGATATCCAACTTCGGTTTCTTCCCTAATCCACTCTGCTCTCTTCTTGTCTCTTAACGTTACACCTACCATTTTCATTTTCCTTTCAATCGCTCGCTTCATCGTCCCTAATTTAAGCTGAACCATCTTTGTAAGTCCCCATGTTACTGCTCCATAGCGGTCGCTTCGAACTGCCTCGATCTAATAGATCAGTATGTTTAAGAACAATGTGTCGAGGATAGCTGCTTTCATCGGGACAGCTATGTTGACATTCAATGTGTATTTTCGCTGCTTTAATGAACAGCCGGTATGGTGCGTTCTCATTAGAAGGGAACATGTTGTGTCTTCTATGCGGATTTCGTCGCACACAGAAAATGCTCACTTCACTTCGAAATGAATCTGGCAGTGCCATTAGAAAAGCATCCTTGTACGGGATGCGAGGTTACACAGCCTAAGTTTAGGGCTCAGTGGCACATGACATGTGGCAAGGGGCTATGTATATTTCAGGGTGTGAGTCCAAGGGTGTAGAAGGGGTTATTGATTTTTCTTGAAAGTATAGAAAATTTTTAGCAACATTTACGATAATGTTTCAGAAGCAACCGGGCATTGATAATTGATTGATTGATATGTAGGGTTTAACGTCCCAAAACCACCATATGATTATGAGAGACGCCGTAGTGGAGAACTCCAGAAATTTCGACCACCTGGGGTTCTTTAACGTGCACCCAAATCTGCAAAAACCGGGCAGTTCGAATGAATTCGAATCTAAACTGAATTCATCAAAGTTACTTGTGCGTTTTCTAAACAAATTTTCGAAACTCTCTTGCATTTTTATATTCTTTTTGTGTTTGTGCACCATGACAATAGCTCCAGTTTCATTTCCTTTAACGTTGTACTCGCACAGGATCTCCCCAGTCGGACGTCCTCTCCCTCGCTTCCACACCCGTGCATCAGCCGGTGTCACCACGTGCCGAGTACATCGTGGGTCACGTGACGGCGACTAAAGCCACCACCAGGAAGCAAGCACCAAGGGCTCACCACACAGATGCTTTATGCACATGTGCCGGTGATGATCCGTTTGCTGGAGCAGAAAACTTGCCTCCCGATAGTCAACCGATGTTTCAGGTATAAATGTAGCGCAGGCTATTATGGTAAAGAACAAGCGCTCTGCTTATGCACTTTAGCCGAAGTTTTGACTCGACCGCGTTAAAGAGCTCATATCGCTGACGTCCCGACGTTGCTGGTTGTGAGCGAAAAATCATCATCTTATGAGCGATCGAAAAACTGAGAAAGATGCAGATAAATAATAACAAAATTCTGTGTCAGAGTGGGAATCAAACCCAGGTAGTTTGTGTGGCAACCGGGTGATCTACCACACAGCCACGCCCCGCCACGGTGGTATAGTGGCTAAGATACTCGGCTGCTCACCCCACATCGCGGGGTCGCTTCCAGGATGCGGCGGCTGCACTTTTGATGGAGGCGAAAATGCTGTAGGCCCGTGCGCTAAGATTTGGGTGCACAATGGAGAACCTCAGGTAGTCGAAATTTCCGGAGCCATCCACTAGGGCGTCTCTCATAATGACATGGCGGTTTTAGGATGTTCAAAACCCACGTATCAATACCACACAGCCACGTCTTTGCTGTGAATACAATGAAAATATCTTTCTTTGCTCCGAAATGCAGGGAAAGTAACTTCCATGCTTTACAAACACAAGCGTCCTGTATACATGCTCTAGTGTACAACATGAACTATTGCAGTAATAATGCATGTTACAAGCGCCCATTGCCATCTGGTGCCAGAACATGTGATTATCATAATGACTCTGCGCTTTGAAGCTGGTGACCAACTACAAGAAGCACACACGCTACTACACCTATTCCCTTGAGGCCACGTAGTAGGTGCATAGCAAGTTCGAAAAGGTTTCAATGCACTAAGTGTTTGAAGTGCACTCTATGAAGAGGATATGGCTATCGCCTTCAACTCCTATAGGCAAAGCTGTAGGATTTTTCGATTTTCGTAAGTCGATCCTGTCACCGCATAACATTAAAGGCGACGAAACCACCACTCGGAAATGCAGGATAGACTTTGTACTTGACACTGGTTGCACATTAATTTTCATCATCCTGCTTCCACCACTAATTATGAAGTCAAGTGTTTTTAACGGCTCCTACAAACGTTTAAGCCAGGATATTTTTTCTTAAGAATTGTTTCGATGTGCGTTAAGCGTTGACGTCAACACTCGAATTTATTGCGGAGGCTTTTTAGAACAATGCGCCCTGGAATGCTGTTGGTTTTAGCCCCCTACGTGTATGCTAAGTTCAATAGAAACAAATATAGTGAGTTATGTAGCGCGTTTGTATGGAGGCCAGCAAAGTTTAAACACTTTTTCTTGCTGCAACACATTGCTCTAAGCAGAAGCAAAGAAGAGGAACTTGAAGGGCTTGTTTTTTTTTTTCTAGACCCATTACCAGTGAGTACTTTTCTCAATAATTGTCTTTTAGTTTTCATTATTATTGCCCTACGGTAATGATATATGAGTTTCACGAACGTAAGAACTTGTTGTAACCAAAGAGTGCCCCATGCTTCGCGAAGTTAGCAGTCTTCAACACCAGTAGTAAAGGCATTAGTACTAGTCGAGATGTAGTAGACGTGTTTCAGTCTGAAAATATGAAACCTTTACGCAGGCTCTAACTACTCGAAGGCACTTTTTTATTTCCCCTGTAGTGAATTATTAAGCCACGTGGGTGGACGTTTTAGGGAAACACAAATATTGTGATTGTAAACTCGTTATGCATACACAATAACTACGGCCAATCGGTTTCCTAAGTTGGTGCTAAACGCAGCTTTACATACAGCCAGCCAGCCCAGTGAAACTCAAGCAGCGCGCAATTTTCGAGCATGCAGTGTGATTCCGCGAAAACATTTTACCGTTAGCGTTCCGACGATCCGTTTTATTTGAAGCGACGTATGTGATATGAAACGAACTAGTCGCAAAGTAATAAACAATACCTCTTCCCTTCTTCAAACTCAATAGCCATTGTGCTAAGATGTGGGGGGAAAAGGAACAAAAAGTGACGTCATTGCACACGTTCGCCTTGAGAGCTATCTCTTTTTTTTTCTGGGGACGTGTTGGCCCACTGTAGGTGAGACCATAAGGGTGCTAGTATCGCTACTTTGTAATTCAACAGACTACAAAAAGTGATGCTGCTCCTTGGTAACTAGGCAACTCAAGAACCACTGAGAGAAGAGTGATGCATTCCTGACTTTCTTTGGAAAGCAATGGTATAGCCCCTGCAGCGTGCAGTACTAAAGTATTTGGCTCACATGTTCTTAATCTTGATCTGTGGGGTTTAACGTCCCAAAACCACCATATGATTATGAGAGACGCCGTAGTGAAGGGCTCCGGAAATTTCGACCACCTGGGTTTCTTTAACGTGCACCCAAATCTGAGTACACGGGTCTACACCATTTCCGCCTTCATCGGAAATGCAGCCTCCACAGCCGGGATTTGATCCCGCGACCTGCGGGTCAGCAGCCGAGTACCTTAGCCACTATACCACCGTGGCGGGGCAAGCTCACATGTTCAGAAGAGCCTCTACTGATTGGCAGTGTTTTCATGTATTTTCGAAATATATTGCAGGGTGGTACTGGTGGGCTGTTAGGTTGTACAAAGTGCCTTGAGAAGGCCAGTGCAATATTCAAGGACTCGTGGACAGACATGGATACACCAAAACGTATCTTGTTTCCTTAAATTTTGCACAGCTGTTCTTACCATTTTGTTTCAGGGATTATCAAAGAGCGCTGTTCTTAATGAGGCACGCACCTGTGTTGTCGTCGTTATATCGTCCAGTCTCGGTTGGGTACGCCCGGGCGTCAGATAGAGCTTCCAAAAAGTTTGTTCACTTACAAGGCACCAATCGGCTGCCAGTGCCTTTTTTTCTCTTTCGCCCCTTTTCTGTCCATTCTTCTTTCTTATTTGCGCCACCCCTCCGGCCTCAGATCAACTCAACGCTTTATATTTCTGGGTTGATAGTCCTATTTATATTTATACGATGAATAAGCAAGGAGGACATATTATACACGGAAAATATGGAGATCAAGACATCGGCACTGAGGGCACTTTTATACTTGAGAAGTTAGGTGAAAATGAAAACGCCAGAGCTGCCGGAAAGTCATCACCACACACGTCTAAAATGTTCAGACTCGTTCTGTTCCTAGGGGATACGGCCACCTCTGCTGTCGCTACTTTTATGAATAATTCAGTTTGCCTGCTTTCTGAGCACTAAATTTTGTACCGAATTCTAGTTACTCATGCATAGTTCTGAAAAGAAACAGCACGCACCTTTTCAAAACGTTCTTTCGGGAGATGCGCTAGCAGAAACGACACGAGCGATTGCACCGGCTGCAGCGGTGGTGGATTCAACCAGCTGTACACAAAAGCAAGACACGTTGGGGCAAGATGACTTGCTGCTGCTTCACCGTCTGATACCAGAATTGTCAGCAATCGTTATTCATAGCAGACTCTCAATGAACGTCCTCTTATAGGCCATCAGATTTCATCGTGCTGCACAGGTAGTTTTCGATTTGAGCCGATGCGAGCCACCACCGACGCCTTCGTCGACATGTTGAATCTGCGGCTGGCTCTTTAGATCACGTGGTTTGAGCTACTGCAGCCAAAGCCATGAAGCGGATAGAGCATGCGTTTTCGTGTGGCGGCAAATCGGTCTCGGACCGATTTTTTTCATTCCGGCCGCATGGAGTGGTTTTCCGGCCGCTTAGGGGGTGAAGCTAGTGAATTTCGATTTCATTCCTATGAAGGCCAAGTGGGAACGTGCCTTCAGTATCCAGCAGATTTCATCTGATTTCTTTTGTGATGTCCTTATGACAGAATCATTGCAGAGTGTAATGATATGAAACCCCGAATGTACACGAACAATAAAAAACAACCACAAAAACACCTAAGCTAAACTGAATAGTTATTGATAGTGGAAGAGGTCTGAAAACGTTCATGAACGGTAATATTGACTTAGAGCAGGAAGTAAGTTGCAATTTAGTAGGTTGCAACAGAAAGTGAAAGTCCTACAAAAGGGAACGGTACCCGTATGTCGGTGCGGATTGCGTGACGATGCGTACAAAGGAAAGAGATGAGGTCATCATGTAATCAACGAAAATCACCATCTAAGCACTCCGTACAGATTGTAAAACCGGCGAAGCTTGAACATGCGGCCGCAGGTGGCTGCGCAAGCTGCAGCTGAAGCTAAAGATTCGCTAACACCTTTTGAAAAGGTGTCTCACCGCTTAATGCTTCTTAAACTCCCAACTCTTAATATTGACCCTAGCATCTTGAAGTGGAGAAAATGTTTTCTAACTGACCGTACTCAATTTGTAACCGCTAATGCTGCCGTATCCTCCCACTGTGACGTTAAGTCTGGCGTTCCTCAAAGCTATGTTTTGGTTCCCTTGCTATTTCTAATATATAATAATGACTTACCTACCGTTAATAATATTTCCAATAAACTTTTCACTGACGATTGTGTCGCATACCGTGAAATAACTAGTCTGCATGATAACCTCGTTCTTCGTTCTGATCTAGATAACATATCAAAGTGGTGCTCACCATGGCTAATATAATTAAATCCCACAAAATGCAAAATTATGACTGTTTCACATCGTTCTGATGCATTCATTCCTCTCAGCTATCCTATCAATAACATCAACCTTGAATACGTAACCTCGTATAAGTATCCCGGAATTCCCATAATGAATAACCTTTCGTGACATACACACAATCAATAGATCACTAACAATGCCAATAAATCACTCGGGTACATAGGCAGAAACTTTTCTAATGGCCCATGCCATTTAAAATTGATACTTCACAACACACTCATTTGATCTAAACTTGAGTATGCGTCTTCTGTTTTGGACCCCGGTTTAAAAACACTAAAACCATTGTTGAGTTCGTTCAAAATCAATCAGCACGTTTCAATATGTCAAACTATTCCAGCACAGCTAGCGTTTGTTTAATGAAATCGGATCTCGGTCTACTTAAGTTGCAGCTGAGAAGAAAAATTTCTCGTATATGTCTTTTTCAAAAATTATTCACTTTAACAATTCAATCAAACAGGAGTTCATATCACAATCGTCATACATATTGCCACGTCTTGATTATGAGCATAAAGGTTTCTTTCCTCCCTGTCGCACTAATGTTTTTTCCGACTCCTTTCTGCCAAAAACCAGTGCCGAGTTGAACCGCTTTCCCTCCTTCATCTCCTGCATTGAAGACTCATCATCATTCAAAACTGCACTGACAGATTATGTTATGTGCTTTAGACAACTTTTTGTTGTTAAACATGTATTCTCACTGACTTGTATTTTTACGTTCCATATATACTGCATTTTTGTTGTATTACCCAACTCCTGTGTAACGCCTTTATGGGCCCTGAGGGTAATAGAAATAAATAAATGAAATAATATAAATAAAGTACTGCTTGAGAAAATCCTGCCGAAGGCACGCTTCGGCCCCGGCAATCAGTTCCCGACATTATCACGTTGACGCTTTTCTGCCCGCAGCCCTGCTTCCTCGGCCTTTCGTTGTCACTTGCATTCGGTTAGGAAGGCGGCCGGATTGTCGTTGCGCCGTTGTGGCTAGCGCTTCGCAACCCGGGCCTGTTCTTGTACACGGACTTCTGCCTCGGCCCGGCGAACATGAATACTCTTACGGATGTGTTCTTGACGCTGCTCTTCGAAGGTTCTTTGCTGTTCGGAGTTCGTGCGATCCACGCCCTCGCACGATCCATGCCCGCGCACATCAGCTGCATTCTAGATCGTACGTTCGTACTATCCACGCTGCATTTGCTGTGCGCGGGCTCAGCGGCATGAATGGCCGTGAAGGGTGAACGGCGTGACTGGCGGTCCATTTTATGGCGCGGGCGCTTCGGTGCGACGTAGAGAACAACGAAACTGACGGCATGTCTATTGGAGGCCATTTATCGTTGGGAACAGTGTATCATTTTACCTAGCCATACAAAACTTTCGCTAGAATAGCGCAATATGGGGTGCAACAGACGCAAGTAGGAAATTATATGGCGTGTTAGTAATAAGGGTAGTTCAATGGTCGCATTCATACTAGTACCACTTGTAGCTCTGCTGCCAGTGATTGTTTTTACTGCGTAAACTTGATGAGTGCAGGTTCCTGGAGCCGCAGGAGGAGGTGGTGGAAACACACTCGTCTCCATTCCGATTCCTGTGTCTGTGCCGATGCCCATGGGCCAGGCAGGTGGAGGCAGTCAAGGCGGACCAATCGTCATCACCTCGCCTCCACCGCCAGCGCCTCCCAATCCACCACTTCCACCTTACCCTCCTACTCCAAGACCCGGAATAGCGCAAGTAAGTCGGTTTGACACGCTGGTTGCGCGCCACACTAGTTGAACTAGAAAGCATTGAAAAGAAAAAAAATATATGGCAAAGTTTCTTTAAGGTTGGTTTAAAGCCAGTTTAAAGCCAATGAATACAAATACACTCCATGCCCTCCCTTAAGAAAGAAAGATACAGTGGTGCAGATGAAACAGATCCATACAGAGTAGTCCTGCTGAGTAGTTTACATTCTAACTGCAAGTATTAAAGGGGTCGTGCAACACTCTTGGAACATGTATCGTTCTTCGGTTCTTTTGCTGCTGTGGAATGCGCTGATATTGTTGTGCAAATGGAAAGGCCGAAATCGACATTGTTATAATTTTACTTCACAGGACAAACTAGTTTGACTTCAGGCTACGACGACACACAACGGCTATTTTTGTTATGGGAAGTGGCGTCGTGTCATGTGACGTGGTGAAAGAGGTCATTCACTTTTGATTGGCTTGACGCGACAAATAGCGTGCAATATTTACTGTTGATTTCATTTTCTTGAGCCCATAGCGAGCCATAAAGGAGGAATAAAATTGCGTAGTCATCAAAAGTACGTAAAGGTCTCCAATAAAAAAAATAATTTCTCGTCGTTCAGCGTAACCGTGTAACGTCGCTGTGACTTTGACGATAGTTGTAGCACGAGAACGAAACGACGACACAGAGACAAGAAGGACTCGAAAGACACGAGCGCTAACTTCCAACTGAGTTTATTGCGCAGAGCGCGAAAATATATAGAGGAGGCAGTACCCTTGTGACAAAAACCATATGGCACAAAGAGCAGAACATGAGTAAAAGAAAAACAAAAACAAAAGCACAGAAAACGGCAAAGAAAAATCTATAAGGAAATGAAACAGAAAAGTAAAGATAATAAAACTACTTGCGCGCACCGAAACCTTCGAGGAACCTTAGTTCCTTCTCGGACAGAGCCACGGAGGGCTTGCTAATGCAATGCACCTGTTCATGTGCCATCTGCGCGGCCTCGACAATCACTGGGGTGCGCTCATCGTTGTGCTCCACAGCGTCGCTGTGTCCTTGAAAAGGGGCACACAATTGCACTCAGTGCAGTGCTGAGCAAGAAAACCATCTTTCCCGTTTATAACAATGTTAGCGTGTTCTCTCAGCCGATCATTCAGACACTTTCCGGTCGTTCCGACATAACAAGCACCCCATGAAAGGGGGGTCCTATAGACAACTTCCCGGGAGCATGCCGCATACCTGTTTCTATGTTGAACTCTGCATTCCGTTGATGACTGCGTTTTCAGGGGGTTTGTAGATTTGGTGAGGCTTAATAATTTAAACGGTGCCGAGAGCAGGACACGAACTGCAACACGTTTTCCGATTTTCTTAAGCCTGTGTGATATCTGGTGTTTGTATGGAATCACGACTATCCTTTCACGTTCTGTATCTATGTTGCTCGGATTCTGTCGCTGCCTCTGCTCTGCCTTATTATTCCGCAGGATAGTCTCAGCAACGAAAGCGATAAACTCCTCGGGGAAGTCCGAAGCCTTAAGCCAGGAAGCTTGAGCTTTAAAACTTGCTTTGACTTTTATGTCACAAAATACTACAAACAAAATAATGCAATACAAACAATAATAGGCTGGCCAGGACCAAAAAACGTGTCTAGATTATCGCACTTTTGCAATCTTGGCTGAGGAGTGGTAGGTCGAAATATTGAGCTTTTAATGTATTCACGCTTACCTTCAAAAAGTTGCGCCAGGTGTCGCGTTAGTTAACAGCTCGCTTTCACAGGATGTAGCGTCCATGCTGATGGTGCTGCTGATGAACCACGTGCGCGAGCGAATCGACGGGACGTCGCCGGACGTCAGAAATCAGCAACGGCTTCGAGACGAAGAAGTTGCAGCCGCCGCGGCAAACGCAGCAGTCGAAGCTTTGAACAAGGCCCAGCTACCTAAAGAGCCCATGGTTCCTGCTTGGATGTTCCGGGAGCTGCTACCCGTTGGCGGAAGGAGGTCGAGTGTTGATCTGGACAAGCAGAAGAAAAAGAAGAAATCGAAGAAGAGGAAAGATGGTCTGAGCTTTCCTGATACATATATCACTAACGCATAGCAAAGAAAAAAGTGTTAGCGGTGATAACCAGACGCCATGCACACCGCCATCACAAGCACGACCCGCCTAGCCAACCATGTAACAAGGTACCCTGATAGTATGCAAAAACAATGATTGCTGTCTCCAAGTGAATATCCTATAAATCATAGATAAGCGATGTGCGACACAAACTATTGGCAAATACAAATGTTACGAAACGAAACAGAGTGAGATAGATAGATAGATAGATAGATAGATAGATAGATAGATAGACAGATAGATAGATAGATAGATAGATAGATAAATAGATAGATAGATAGATAGATAGATAGATAGATAGATAGATAGATAGATAGATAGATAGATAGATAGATAGATAGATAGATAGCCAAAATGCCTTTTCTGGCCATTCATTCCAGATGCACCTCTAGAGGCCCCAGAAACACCACCACCACTGGTTCTGCCATTCTCAGTGCCCGATGCAGATACCCAGGTTCCGCCTAGTGTGCAGGTCGAAAAGATCCCTGCTGAGTCTCCGGAGGAGTCTTCTATTCTCAAGCCTGAGGAGTCACCGGAAGAGTGAGTGCTTTCTCTCTCTCTCTCCCTCTCTCTCCCTCCCTCTCTCTCTCTCTCTCTCTCTCTCTCTCTATATATATATATATATATATATATATATATATATATATATATATATATATATATATATATATATATATATATATATATATATATATATATATATATATATATATATATATATATATATATATATATATATTGCTTCATAATAGGTTGGTAGGCTAATCATTAAACTTCGTGAAATTAATCAAAGTTGGTGATCTGGCTAAACTAATGCTTAGGCGATCGAAAACAGACAATACGTTCTAAGGTCAGTTCGTAGAGTTCACTGTATTTTCAGGTGTTCCACAGGAATCAGTTTATGTGTGCTCTGGTAGTTTTTATATACATCGACGATATCTTCATAATAATGTAATACCTCATGAGAATGAAACTTTTTGCAGGTGACTGCCCAATTCAACGCAACGGTAAAAAGCGTGCACAATCAAGACAGAATAGATAGATATGTGGGGTTTAACGTCCCAAAACCACCATATGATTACGAGAGACGCCGTAGTGAAGGGCTCCGGGAATTTCGACCACCAGGGGTTCTTTAACGTGCACCCAAATCTGAGCACACGGGCCTACAACATTTCTGCCTCCATCAGAAATGTAGCTGCCGCAGCTGGGATTCGATCCCGAAGCCTGCGGGCCTGCAGCCAAGTACGTTAGCTACTAAACCACCGCGGCGGATAATTAGGACAAAATCAGTAGTTGCTTGAGAAAATTGACCCAATGGCTTGAGTTACAGGGTGTCAAAGTGAACTATAATAAATTCAACTACACACATATGACTGAAGAAACAGTCATGCCGTGGTGGTCTAGTTGCTAAGGTACTCGACTGCTGACCCGCAGGACGCAGGATTGATTCCCGGCTGTGGCGGCTGCATTTTCGATGGAGGCAAAAATGCTATGGGCCCGGGTATTCAGATTTGGGTGCACGGAACCCCAGGTGATTTAAATTTCCGGAACCTTCCACTGCAGCGTCTATCATGTTGGTTTCGGGGCGTTAAATCACACTTATCAATTATCATCATCGACTGAAGAAACAAACGTTGTGCATTTTCACTCTTGCGTAATTTGTTAGAACAACATCAGCGATGTAAGTCTTTAGGAGTCTCTCTGGCGCAAAATTCGGCGTGGCATCCGAACATACAGTATTTCCGCTGAAACTCGGACCAGATATTTCTTTTTTCGGGACAAACATTTCATCAAACAATGTGATACAATATGTTCGCTGAAAATCTGACCAGATATTTCTTTTCTTGGGGTAAACATTTCATCCAAGTATGCGAGACACAAACATGGTGAATTACTAAAATTATATTAGTCCAATAATAAAATACTTCGGTGTTGTGGAGCTTTCCTCACTGCAACCTGAAGACAATATTAGCAGAAAGTTCAACGTCATTCCACTAGCTTCGTACGCACAAATTACCGCTGGTGGGCGAATTAACTGATTGAAAGTGTGATATGTGTGTGTGTGTGTGTGTTTCAGGATACTGCACAGACAACGAAAAAAAATAATAAAACGAGCACATAAAACAGCTAGGTAAACGAAAAGACGTGTTTTATTAACAATTGTGTTTTGCAACCATACTTAGCTCTAGTGCTGTGTCTGGTTGCCCTTTTGTGATAATCAGCTGCGAATTAATTTTGGAATGTGTTGCCAAGTTTTGTGGCAAATGCAGGTGATGTTTGCTAGTTCGAAAGATTGTCGCATATGCATTGAAATTATCACGTCTTCACTTTACTATAGCTGGAGGTTTGCTTTGTTAGTATTTATTTGTACCCTCAATGTAACGAGCATCAACAGCAGCTTGACAGTAATATTGAAATATAGACTAAATAAATAAATGAATAAATAAATAAATAAATAATAAATAAATAAATAAATTTGCGCAGACCCCACGTAACTTAGGAATCGACGTTACGTGAAGCATGCAGAGGGAAGATAAGCGTGTCGACACCTTTTTGTTGAGCGACAAGTGATGAAATGGCGCTGAATATATTTACATATGTCGCATGCACACATGTATGTTGAAGAGCTGCAGATGTTTATATAACCAGTTGTTCGCACTTGTGCAACGATCCCATTAGGATCATGCCTATTAGCAACACCAGAAGCTAATATGAAGCGCTGATGATCACGAGGATGCTGGCCCTGGACACTGCTACATAAATGAACTTCAGCGCATGTCACCTAACCACAATCGACGTTAACGCGACGTGACGGCTCTATTAAAGGAGTACCTACGTAGTGTTTATAAAATTCAATAGGCAGCACTGCGATCACTATTGACGTTTCACGAAGATAAGCGTCAATTTGAAAAGTCGCTGCAAAACCTGGCATAGCTCTGTGGTAGAATGCTTAATTTTCACGCAGAATGATTTGGTTCGATTCTAGCTGGGACCCTGACATTTATTCTTTGCAGTCGTTGGGTCGAGGCTACCGATATCAGGTATTTCGTAACACTCGCGCGTCGAAATCGCCCATGTGCGTTCTCGTCGTTCCTCGGTAGATACTGTCAATCACCTGTGGTGCATACTCGCATACCAGCGGCACATACTCGTTCGTAGGTACATGTCTCTGTCTGGCGGCAAGTGTTTGGTGACGCGTTCAACGAGAATGTGACATTATTCGTGTTTTAACTAGTGCGTCATATTCGTCTAACCATCTTACTCTCCCATGCTAATTTTAGTCCACGTCAAGTCAAAGGGATGACCATGAGAGCACCCAAACGTAAGCGGGTAGATATATATACGGATACATATATACGCTAAAAGACGCCGAAGTTCACAAATAATTGCTTTGCATTTAATAACAATTACTGTACTAGCACAACCAATTAACCTGTAACTTCAACCGCAGGGAAGAAGAGACCAAGACCGGAACGTTCCGTGTTGCCGTGCCGTTTTGCGATTTGATTGGCTGCTACTTGATGGTGATCATCTTACTAGGCTCAATTATGGCGATCAACGTGGCGTTCATGATTGCCCCCGAGGAAGTGACAAATTTTTTCTGTAAGTAAATGTGAACTGTCACTTAGCGTAATCAATATCGAAATCAACACCATTTTTTTCCGTGAAGCATATCCTGTATAGCCTTTTTTTTTTTGTTGCTGTTGTTCCGTATTCTTTTGGCGAGCGGTCAGTAACAAAGATTTAGAGTGAAAGCGACGTAAACAATGTCATATATCACGCAAAATGCAAAAAGTAATAGAGGAAAGGCTACTGCGGCTAGTTTTATACGTGTGCCTATGTATGGCAGTGTGCGTTCAATGCAGGTGGCCATGCTTGGAAAGTGGTTTATTTTTTAGAGTTCTCCCTTTCAGCGTACTCATTATCAGGTGGCGTATTTTGAACGCTAATCCCGCATAATTTCTCATGTGACTTCATTCTGAGCAACGATACCGATACAAATACATGTTAGACCAGGGTTTGTAAACAATTATGGGGTTACTATACTGGGGATCAGTATTTCTTAGAAAATACAACGATCGTTGCAAACTGTCCAGTAAATGGTGACCTAATCAAAGATTTACTTCAAAGATTAGAAGATTAGATTAGAATCAAAGATTAGAAGCTTTAGAACGTCAGTAGAAGTTGTCAACTTTAGAACCTTTGTCTTCAACTGATCTTACGTATCAATAGTAATTAACAGGCTATTCATATCACAATAATTGTTCTTACGAGATGCGGTTATCAAAGTTAGGGACAACCCCGCCACGGTGGTCTTGTCGTTTCAGAGACTCGGCTGCTGATCCGCAGGTCGCGTCATCAAATCCAGCTCTTCTGCAGCAGCACTGTTGATGGAGGTGAAAGTGCTGTAGGCTCAAATTTGGGTGGACGTTAAAGAATCCCAGGTGGTCGCAATTTCCGGACGCCAGAACTACAGTGTCTCTCATAATCGTATCTTGCTTTTGGGAGATTAGACCCCACATTCTTCTTCTTCTTCTTCTTCTTCTTCTTCTTCTTCTTCTTATTATTATTATTATTATTATTATTATTATTATTATTATTAAAATCAGTTGATTGATATGATTGATCGATTGATTTTTGGGATTTACCTTCCCTAAAACACGATATGATTATGAGAGACGCTGTAGTGGAGGGCTCCGGAAATTTCGATCACCTGGGGTTCTTTAACGTGCACACAAATCTGAGTACACGGGCCAACAACATTTCCGCCTCCATCGGAAATGCAGCTGCTGCAGCCGGGATTTGATCACGTGACCTGCGGGTCAGCAGCCGAGTACCTTAGCCACTAGACCACCGCGGCGGGGCTATTAAAATCGGTGATAAAATATATAAAGAAGAAAGAGTTCAACTTAAAGCTGGCACCAGAACTAAGGACCATTTTACGCAGCTTGTTTGTTTAATTAAAACAAGACGGCGCCACCACTGCATCGTTACCGCTCCCTAACACGACCCTATTGACACCATGGCCTTTGGCGTCATAGATTTTACTAGAAGTACTTAGAGGGGATTCTGGAACTGCGGCTGTTTAGCCACGGTGAGAATAATGGTTAGTACACAAGGTTGCCGAGTCTTCGTGCTTGCGGCTTGAAACGCACTTGTGGCTTTGTTCACTGTTGTATTTTGGTTTTGTTTCGAATAAAAGTCATAGCTTCACCGCTAAGACGAAGAAATGAACGTGATAGTTATAAATCGGAAGGACACGCGCAGAATGACAAGCACATTGAAGAGTGCCCCGCGCACAGATGACGCACGAAACCTACTTACAAGTACAGATGATCGCAAATAAGCGTTTTAGCTGTTACTTGGCTGTGCCCTGAAAGCGCGCTCTTTTGGCAAATGGAGACTGTCCAACAATTGCAGTGATTATTGTGCGCCCGGTAACTACAACAGAATCGTTCCGGTGAAATCCCAAGTCCAGCCCAGACGTACGATCCTCCCCACCGCGAGATAAAGGTGGTAGAGCGAGCGTCCACACCCTCCTCTCCGCGAGGCAAAATACGCGTGGGATATGAGAGCGCGTTCCACCGCGTCGTGACGATGTGCCGACGCGCGTTCATTGCGCTATTGTGCTGGTAATGCTGAAAACATGATATTTCCCCTAAGATACCCGTCAACAGCGGTAAGTGGTAGATATAAATAGCTTCCCGTTTGAACGTCGAAGGATGCGCCTTTCCGTGGCTCAGTGGCTAACGGCTATTTGGGCTAGTTGGTTAAATTTCGTTGTAATAAGGATTAATGGCTCGCACTCACGTTTCAGAAGTCCCAAGGTCGATTCCTTGCGCCGGAGTCTTTTCCTGGGTTATTTTTCTTGTTGCGTTTTCATATATATATATATATATATATATATATATATATATATATATATGATCTAACAGACAGTAATGCCAAGAAATGTACAGGGGAAGTTATTAGAACCAATGGAATTTAAATAAGAAGAAAGAAAAGTGGATGAAAAAATAACCAGCCGTGAGCAGGAATCGAACCTACGACCTTCGAATAACGCGTTCGATGCTCTAGCCACTGAGCTACCACAGCGGCCTCAGTGGTAGTTCAGTGGTAGAGCATCGAACGCGTTATTCAAAGGTCGTAGGTTCGATTCCTGCTCACGGCTGGTTTTTTTTTTCATCCACTTTTCTTTCTTCTTATTTACATTTCATTGGTTCTAATAACTTCCCCTGTACATTCTTTGGCATTACTCTCTGTTAGATCACATTAATATTGTGTTAAAACACGGAAAAACGAGCCCTTAGGTATACACTTCTTTCACTTATATATATATATATATATATATATATATATATATATATATATATATATATATATATATATATATATATATATATATATATATATATATATATATATATAGAACTTGAAGGGAAGGCACGACAGGTCCGGGTATTTTCTATATTGAGTTAACTTGCAGATAGCACATAAGAAAAGGATCGTATTTACTAACGTTTCGGCCGTGGCACGGCCTTCGTCAGAGTAAGTAGGTATGATACAATGCAGCCGCTTTTATAGGCTCACGTGATGAACTCTCGGTATAGCAGCTAGGACAATCAAAGCAAAAAAAATGGTAATCTGTGAGAACCTTGTGTTGATATGACTGACATGTGACGGGTGCATGAATATACAAGTCTCAAATTTCCTTGCGCACATATATATATATATATATATATATATATATATATATATATATATATATATATATATATATATATATATATATATATATATATATATATATATACATACATACGTTTACTAATAGGAAGAGTAACGGCGACGCTGACGCTGGTGGCAAAATTCAGCCGACAGTGTTCACATGATTGCTGTCGCAATAACAAGAACGTTTCGTTGTGAACTTCGTTATCTGATTTGAAGCCTAAAAAGCTTGGGTGGTGAAGTGCATGGGCTGAAGATTTGCTGTACTTTACCTTGCGACAAAGTGGATTCAGGCTACATGGAGCCAAACGGATCATAAATAACGAAGTTGAGACAAATTTGTGTACTACCTATTATTCTCATGCTGTCTGAAGCACCGTACGTTGCAGCTTCTCTATACAATCTTCTCTATACAGTCAGAACTTCATTTAGTGTACTTATAGGAAACTGTGCAGTTGAAACTTCTTCGAGTATTGTAACTAGTACTCGAAGATTTATTTTATGAGCAAGCCAGTCATTTGTTTCGTTGTTATCAAATCTAGCATGCGGGGAAAACCGATGCACTGAATGCGTATTTATTATTTTTTGTATATAGGCTTATCATTGTCATTCTTGGAATGGCCCCAGTCTGAAGCACATGGTGAGCATATTGAGAGCCAGTGATCTCCGGAGACGAGCTTCCTTTTATTTCTCCGCATCTTACTAGTGTAGCTGCACCCCCCTTCCGGCTGTATTGACTGATGGTTTTTTTTTATCAATGCCGCCACGGTTTTAGCTCCGCTTGCGGTTCAGTGGTGCAGTAGTTGCCGTGAAGCGGGCAGGAGCCAGCGTGCAAGTGTCTGGGCTCTCGCTTGCCGTTTACCTGGGCGATATTTTGCACGTATAATGACGCAGATGAGATGATGTCATGACTTGGGCCCTAATGTTAGATATGCAGTATGTTTGCTCTTTAGAGTGTTGAGGTCATGGCAAAAAAAAAAGAAGCAGTAAGTTGGATGACAATGAATATATTGTGAAAAATTGCGCCATATCAGGTCCACGACCTAGCTTAGCGTGATGCTATGCAAAACTGATACATTTTCATAACATGTTGTTCATTGCTATTGCATTTTTCTCTGTATATAACTTTTGTTGGTTTATCGCTCAATTTCCTCCTATTTCTCACGTTGGTACATAAATATTATCAAAAATTCTTTGCGTATTCCCTCATGTATAATGAATGCTCCAATGGGGTCCTTGGAGTCAGTAAATGATGGTCATGCCAATTATAATAATAAATGGAGACAACAAAACTGAAAAGTCAAAATCAGTAATGACCACGGAACCCGTGACTACAAATTCCATAAAATACAGATTCAGTTCTCACAACGCATGACGCACAGCACACTTGTAATACACATATGCGCACACAGTATTATACGAAGAACTGTTGGCGTTTTGTATTCAAGTATTTTTACTAGTGTGTGTGTATGTGTTTGTACGTTTAAAGCTTCTAGACATCTAAACCAGATTTTGTTTACTTCCATGTTTTCACGTTAAATAATTTGCTGCGTGGATCCACAAGTAAGTCCGGGTGGATTTCTCTGTAAAAGAGCTTCTTGTTTGCCGATAAATTCCAGCGTTAGGACAACATTTTCAGTGGAGGTGAAAATTTCAGGGAATTCGTATACTTACATTTAGGTGCACATAGAGAAACCTCAGGCGAAGGAAATTTTGGAAGCTCTTTATTGCGACGTCCTTCAGAATATATGGTAGTTATGAGACCTTGAATACTAAAATTACATACTCAGTGGTTACCATGCTTTATACGCTTGCGAGCGCCATGTCTAGCATGAAACAGAATGTAGCGTATGGTTACAGTTAGGACCAACAACAAGTTTTTATAAAGTACAATTTAGGAGTAAAAACGTTTTGACGTCAGACATCAGTAGATGGCTCATATACACATTTCGGGGTCACCACGTATTTCGCGTTAAAACGACGGACAGCGCGATAAGTGCATCCCTGTCTGAAGCGACCGTATTCGCTTTGACTAGCGTCCTGTACAGTTGCGCTTGATTGCATCCAAAAATAGTTAGCTGCTGTGGCCTTTCATGGTATAAAATTTCCACAGCCGTCATTGTTTCGCCATATCGACAAAACCAAACTTTAATAATGTCCCGTCTGCTGCATTTCACGAAGAAATATTTACGCTATATCACTGATGACGTGTCCGTTATGATTTTGGATAAATATTTCGACATTTTTGATGACCCGTTGGTCATTTTGTAGCGTAAACGACACTGTTCAATCATGAGTATTTTCGCGTGACTTGCCGGGCGCGGAACTGCGCATGTCCTAAAAGCAGTGACGTCAAACTGCGCCGGAGAAGGTCTGAAAGCTCCTCCTGGAGTAACGTGTCACTAGTGGGCGGGTGTTTGACTCCCGTGAGCTCGCTCGCTGTAGTCTGTCCCTCTGTTCGCCTGCCTGCCTGCCTGCCCGCCCGCCCGCCCACTTGCCCGTCCGTCCGTCCGTCCGTCCGTCCGTCCGTCCGTCCGTAGCTCGCGCCGCGTATATCCTGGCATAGCCGAACTAAACCACTGCAAATCTTTCAAGTATTTCTTTTTTCGGTGGCCGTCGCAGGTGAGTTGGGTGTTGGAGAAAACGCATCCAAGCAAGCCCGCCTTTATGCGGCGGAGGCGAACAACGACACCGGATCACAGGCCTCAGACGAGAGTTCAGGCATGCTTCGAGTAAGTGCGAGAAGCGACAAGAGCATCTTCGACATCGAAGAGCCCGAGCTCGGTGACGACGAGCCCATACCACGCCGCATAGGGATTGACCCAGTCGAGCAGTCGTCACTTACACACTCCGCCAGCGAAGTGACGCTGCCAGAATTCGTCAAAGCTGGCTTCACGGCGAGGGAGCGTTGCTCAACGGGTAAGGATTGAACCCAAAGAAACAGCATGTCAATAGTACTAGCAGAAAGAAAAAAAACGATACAAGGGGTAATTGATTGTGTGCGGCGGTAGCTCCCACGCTACGTCAAGGACGTACAACACGACGGCTTACGTGATGTCAAGGAGTATAATCACGCGGTGACTAAACTGCTTCCGTGTGACAATAACAACGATGGATGGTTATTGGGCAGCTTATGCACTAATAGCGAAGTAATTAGCATGTGATATACAGATAACACTAACGTAACATCATAAATTTCGCGTACCACTATTTTGGTGCCGTAACATTGTCACTTCATCGACATTAGGGCATGCTGTATGAAGATGGTTACAGTTAGGGCTCCATGTTCTCGGATAATTTTTTTAAAAATTAATAATCACTCAAGGTTGATGTTTTTCACAATTTAAATTGATCTGAGCAACTACAAGTTTAAAAGGGCATCTTCAACGTTCAAAGGGTCTTTACGAAACTGAGAATCCTCATTCAACAGCAGCGCGCCTCCACCAGCGACCGCAATTCATGCATAATAGGTGAGGTTTTACGTCCGAAAGCCACGATATGATTGAGTGACACCGTATATAGTATATGGCTCCGCAGAGTTTGTCAATCTGCTGTTTTGTTTAACCTGCACTGATATCACACTGTACACGGGCCTTTATCATTGGTCTATATCGAAATGCGACCACCGCGGCCTGAATCAAATCCGCAAACTTTGGGTGAGCAACCAAGCATTGTAGCCAGTACATCAACAAGGTGAACAAACAGCTTCGTAAAGCAGGCCTTAGTCTGTCACAACAAGAGTTAACGTTGTAGTAATACGAAGAAATGTTGGTGTTTTGCATTCAAGTATTTCTACTAGTGCGTATATAGTGTTTGAACGTTTAAAGCTTCGAGACATCTAAACGACTTTTTGTTTGCTTCCTTGTTTTCGCGTGAAATGAGATCTGACACAAAATTTTATGTATATTTTTTTCGGGAAATCTCTTTTGAGCGAGTGCATGACGTTTTTTTCTCTGGAGACATTTTTAGCGTGGTCAGTCTCAGTTGCGATTTGCAAGAGCACTGAGCTTGGCAGGAGCAGCTTTGGGTAGCCAAAAATTGGCCCCATATCTGCATATTATACTGCAAATGTCGTCGAAAGACGATAAATTTGCGTCTGGAGTGAGTCAACAAAACGTCTATTTGATGTTCTGCGCAAGAAAATTGCTGAATGGTATTCTGGAGGCGCTGAGTCAGAGTGCCTGGAGCGTGCAGCGGAGGCGAACGAGCACATCAAGTCACGTCACACGTGGACATGAGCGCTATCTGGCAGTTATCTTGGAAAACGAAGCGCGCGTGGCGTGCACGCCCGTCTCGAAGGTAATAAGGTGTAGAACGCAAGGCGATGGGTAGGTGCCGCCACCAGGCCGTCTTAGCAAAGCGTTGGAAACACTCGCCTTTTCATGCAAGCGTTGCATCGTCAGCGCAGCGTGATAAGCGCTACGGTCCTTTTGTATGCTTTTGTCAGTAGAAAGGCACACATAGTGACTATTGACTTGTTGTTACAGTGCCTCAGATACGCGCAATAATTGTTTTTTAATTGAAAATCGCACAGGTATGAACGCTGAAACTTCAGCCATACTGGCGGGCGCTGCGGATGGGGTCGGGGGTTTGGGTTATCGTTAGGTGCCGTTTAGACTTTAGGGTATTGTTAAGGGTGGACAAATAGACAAATGGGCAGACAGACCAAAATTTTTCCGTCGAAAGTCCCTAAAAATTACTATCGTCATTAATAAACACAAGTGGCTATGTGATGACGCAAATCTGTGACGCGGCCGCCGCACGAAAAAACATGCGTTTGTGGGTGCCGCGCTGGCAGTCAGCGCAGCCAGTACACGCGGAGCTGCAGGCCGGGAGGAGAAAATCGCAGGTAGCGCAGGCGCAAGGCGCGTGCCAGCAACCAGCTAACGCAATCTGGGCCCGTAGCTATCTGTACATAGTCTCTCCATTGATGTAGGCATCGCGATGGGCTCCGCATTTCGCTATCAGACGGTGTGCACCTTAAAGTTCAATAAAAGCATGTTGTAGGCTTTATTTTCGCTTGATATTTCGAAGAAGTTGCGTATGTCTTCACGCGAATTTGTCTCGCTCATTATCTCACCTCCTTAATTTTGTGCCAGTGCTCGTTTAAGGTTAGACTTCATGAAAAATTTTGAAGCACTGAAAGTGTTATACTAACAGTTCCATTATTTATCATCAATAGGACGAGAGAGCATGCCAAATCATCTCTGAGAAATTTCACTAGGTGACAAAAGGGTTCGGAAAGCAGTAAAACCTGAAACGCTGCTCGAGTAGCACCTATCCTAAACAAGACATATTGGCGAGCTCACAGCAGAGCACACCAGCATCTTCATTGATCTGATGAATAAGTGCATAAAAAGCAAAAGAAATGACGTTATGAAGAACAATGCAACGCATTTTTATTGGGGATAAAAAAACTACCGCAATGACTCGTAATACAATAATAAACAGTGAAGGTTTGTGTATAAGGAATTAGTGAAAAATAAACCTCATTAAACGCCGAATTTTCTCTAAAAATATTACTGCGAGAACACAGCATGCTCGTTTCAGCGTAGGAATAAAGCAAGCTACGCCCCCTAGAGCTCTGGCGGACCTGCCACTCACTCGTTCAAGAGAGATGTGCTGGTGGCTTTCATTCTATCTGTAAGTACGTATCTCTTAGTGTAATTATATGCATATTATAAAATAAAAGATTGTCATTATCACTGAGAAGACTACGCTCGGCTAAGCAGTTATGTGAAATCCTTTGCTGGTATTTGAGTGGAAGTTCCTGGTTTCGGCTAAAACCAGTGACACGATCGTGTGTCCAAACGAGCGTCCCCTACCTGACAACCACAAAAGTTGCTTGACGTCCTGGAAATGAGCAAGTATGGTTGGATGCGGCAGTGATGTGAATTCTTTCTGGGTCAGAGGAAAGAACTGTGGGTGGAGCTTACGAGGGGCTTTTGTAAAGTTCGTAATACTAATGTGATCGAGGCGTATACAAAAGGCGTATACATCATCATCATTATCATCATCATCTGCCAGACTACGTCCAGTGCAGGACAAAGACCTTTCCCATGTTCTGCCATCAACTTGGTTCTGTGCTTGCTGCTGCCAATTCGTGCCCGCAAACTTTTTATTCTCATCTGCCCACCTAATTTTCTGTCTCCCCCTAATCTGTTTGCCTTCTCTAAGAATCTAGTTATTACTCTTAATGACCAGCTGTTATCCTGTCTACGTGCTACATGCCCAGCCCATGTTCATTTTCTCGTCTTGATTTCAACTATAATATCCTTAACCTCGGTTTGTTCTCTAATCCACTCTGCTTTCTTCTTGTACACCTACCATTTTCCTTTCCATTGGTCGCTGCGTCGTCTTCAATTTAAGACGAACTCTCTTTGTAAGTCTCCAGGTTTCTGCTCCGTAGCTAAGTACCGGCAAGATGCAGCTGTTATATACCTTCCTCTTGAGGGATAGGGGCAATCTACCTGTCATGATTTGAGAGTGCTTGCCAACTGTGCTCCACCCAATTCTTATTCTTCTAGTTACTTCAATCTCGTGGTTCGGCTGCGCGGTTATTACCTGCCCTAAGTAGACATGGTCTTTTACAACTTCAATTGCACTATTACCTATCTCGAAGCGCTGCTTTCTTTCGAGGTTGTTGTACATTACTTTCGTTTTCTGCAGATTAATTTTAAAGACCCACCTTTCTGCTCTCCTTGTCTCACTCCGTAATCATGAGTTGCAACTCGTCCCCTGAGTTACTCAGCAATGCAATGTCATCGGCGAAGCGCAGGTTACTAAGGTACTCTCCATTAACTCTTATGCCTAACTGCTCCCATTGTACGACTCTGAAAACCTTCTGTAAGCACGCGGTAAACAGCATTGGGCAGATTTTATTCCCCTGCCTTACACCCGTCTTGATTGGTATTCTGTTGCTTTCTTTATGAAGCACTATGGTATCAGGTGATCCCCTGTAGATTTATTCAAGGATGTTTATATATGCTTCGTCGACGCCTATCGTATACCAAAGGCCTATACGATAGGCATCAAACTAAGTTCGCATTTCTCGGGTATTTGCGTTATATAACGCTTCTGTTCTTTTAAAATACCCTACATCACCTCTATTGCGCCCAAACAAAGATTTCTGCACCTATCTAGAAAGTCTGGCTCACTCAGCCAAGTTGATAGCATGGATGAAGAAAAAAGGAATGAGGTACCGTTACGTAACATGATGAAAGCCCACCGTATCGGCCCAACGCGTGATCAAAAAGTCAGAGCGTGCGGAAGGTTTTATTACTCTCGCTGGCGTTTCGTTTTTCAACATCCTTTACAAGCCGGCCGCTTTTCGCTGAACAATCACGTTTTGATTAAAAGCTACCGGGCACCATACCATAAAGTTTCGGCAAATCTCATTTCTTCCATGACCTTGACGCAAAAGGCCCCCGTGTTGGGCCGTCGTTGCTGGCTTCAATGCGGTTTGGCTTTCCATGGCAGACTGTGTGACGTGATGCTCCGTCATTCGTTTTTCTCTTTTAATGGGTGACGTAATGCTCCTTCATTTGTTTTACTCTTCTCAATTGGTGACGTATTGCTCCGTCATTTGTTTTTCTTTCCTCAATGGGAGCAGTCTCTTTGGAATACGAATATTTTGCCTCAGCCGCTTTATTCTTAATGTCACCGACTAAGGGACTTCTTCTTCTTCATTCTCATGAACAGTACACTTCGTTCGAACGTCTTTGATACGAACAAAAAGGTCACCACTCAAGTCGACCTCTTTATGAAGTTTCAATAGTTACACACGAAGAGGTTTACTTCAACGGTCGGCGCCAGCGCATGCATTCCTGGCAGAGGGCTGTAACTTTGATAGGAGATTACGCACATATATGATAAACTTCCACTGAAATGTCATTTATTTATCGTTCTTCGTGCTGAGAATATGAACGCTCTTGGTGTTTTTATTTCTATGTTACAACCGAACTCCCCAGTGAATGCACTATGATATCAATTTGAAACTGTTTAGTGACTATTATTATGCATTTTCCCCTCACATTTATCAGGTTCTGTACCCTGTCGTATCGCCACCGATGGGTGGCTGGTGCTTTGTCAAGCTGTCATTGGACAGCTTTTTCCCGGCCACCTTTTTTCACCGTAAATGTTTTTGTTTTTGGTGAAAATAAAGTTCTTTGATTGATTGATTGATTGAATGATTGATTGATTGATTGATTGATTGACTGACTGACTGAATACGATCGGTTTAAGTTGGTGGTTGTAGCGGGGATAGCGACTGTATTACCTATAGCTGATCGATTGATATGTGGAGTTTAACGTTACAAAACCACTATATCAATATGAGAGACGCCATAGTGGAGGGCTCCGGAAACTTCAACCACCTGGGGTTCTTTAACGTGCACCCAAATCTGAGGACACGTGCCTACAACAATTCCGCCTCCATCGGAAATGCAGCCGCCGCAGCCGGGATTTGATCCCGCGACCTGAGGGTAAGCAGCTGACTACCTTAGCCACTAGACCACCTAGGCGGGGCAATGTTACCTATAGCTACAGATAGCAATGCAATACCGGGATATAAAAAATGTGGGGAAGAAATGTACACGCCTTATAGTAATTACAAGTTGAACTGCGTGGTTTTAGATTTTGTTTTCTTTAACTAGGAAGTTTCTCGCAGTTCATTTCTTTTTTTGAGGAGATTTGGCAATTATGGGTGTTTATTTCTTCTTGCAAATGACCGATTCTCCGAAATTGGTTGTTTAATATTGCATTCTAAGTTTAAAAACTGTGGTAATATCAAGTCTAGTCATTTCTTTTGTACTGTTGCTGATAATATTTTTCTGTATCGTTTCATTTGTGTTCACTTCCTACTTATTTACTTTATTAATGAAGTTGTTTATATACGCTGCTGTAAACTTGCCACAGTGTAGTTTTTTAGATGGGAGAGAGGTGCGCAGAAGCTAGTCCAGCAGCTTCTCAGATGGTTCTCCCAGCTTCTCCAATATTCTTGGCGACACATGAAGCATTTATTTATGTTATTGCTCTAAACACTCCGCAGTGTTATATGAAACGATATCTGAACACGACTACATGCAAACATACTAAGTGTATTTGAGATGCTTGGAACGTTTGCACGCAGAAACATATACATGCAAACACACATACTTGAAGACATAACACCTACGTTTGTTCATGTTAAAACCTTATATATTGTTGTAGTAAACACAAGCATAGATTCTTTCTATTGATGATTCTCAACTTTGTAAATGGTGTTTGAATAGTGAGCATGCCCTTCTGAAATCATAATTTATGAAATAAATCTCAACTGTTATAAATTTTACCGTGGAATGTTTATAATTTTTTAGATTTATCCGAAAACACGGTGCCATGGATCATCATCAGCCTGACTACGTCCACTGCAGGACAAAGGCCTCTCCCATGTTCCGCCAGTTAACCAGGTCCTGTGCTTGCTGCTGCCAATTTATACCCGCAAACTTCTTAATCTCATCTGCCCACCTAATCTTCTGTCTCCCCCTAACCCGCTTCTCTTCTCTGGGAATCCAGTCAGTTACCCTTAATGACCAGCGGTTATCCTGTCTACGCGCTACATGCCCTGCCCATGTCCATTTCTTCTTCTTTATTTCAGCTATGATATCCTTAACCCCCGTTTGTTCCCTAATCCATTCTGCTCTCTTCTTGTCTCTTAAGGTTACACCTACCATTTTTCTTTCCATTGCTCGCTGCGTCGTTCTAAATTTAAGCTGAACCCTCTTTGTAAGTCTCCAGGTTTCTACTCCGTAGCTAAGTACCGGCAAGATACAGCTGTTATATACCTTCCTCTTAAGGAATAATGGCAATCTACCTGTCATAATTTGAGAGTGCTTGCCGAATGTGCTCCGCCCCATTCTTATTCTTCTAGTTTCTTCAATCTCGTGGTTCGGCTCTGCGGTTCGGCTATAGTCAAAAGAATCACAGCATATTCAGGAGTGAATGATGCTGAGGGGGGCGAAGCGTCTGTCTGTCTGTCTGCCTGCCTGCCTGCCTGCCTGCCTGCCTGCCTGCCTGCCTGTCTGTCTGTCTGTCTGTCTGTATGTCTGTCTGTCTGTCTGTCTGTCTGTCTGTCTGTCTGTCTGTCTGTCCGCCCATGTTGGGTCAGTCATCGAACTAGAAGGGTGTTACAAAGCAGTAACGAAGTCCTTGGGCCGTATGGCCCCAAGCGTGCCTTCCCGTCATCTCGGACATTCTGTGTGGGGGCGGGTTGTCACCTGCACCGGCTCTGTTAGGCCCCAAGCGTGCCTTCCCGTCATCTCGGACATTCTGTGTGGGGGCGGGTTGTCGCCTGCACCGGCTCTGTTTGTCTCGGCTGTGCGCTTTACCTGCGGGGCAGTGGCTACGGGCGGGCCCCTCTGGAATGTGCGGAAGGCCGGTTGTGTGCTACAGGAGGGACTGCCGTGACTTTCTCCTGCGTGGTCGCTTCCGAGTCCCCGCGCGTGTGCCACGTGCATCTGCCACGTGTGTGAAGGGACACTTGTGTTGTGCTCTCCATGAGTAATTGGTTCCCCGAAGAGACATTCCGCCTATATCTACGGAACTGCACGGCGAGGCAGGAGAGCAGCCCGCCAGAAGAAAACAGGAGAGTGTCGCGAGAAGAGTCGTCGTTCGGACGTTACTGTCCATCATGTTGCAAATAAACGTCTTGTTAACTTTTCCTTTACGCCTGTCCCTCTGCCTCAGCTCTCGAGAGTTCTGAACGTCCACGTGGCCTGCGGAATGACGACCACCACCCAGCTCCATGCTACCTACTGGGTCCGCTGCGGCCACCGACGCGGCTCGTAACAACTGATGGCAGCGGTGGGATTTCGAGGCGCCCTTTGTAACGTCATCGGAGGCGCGCTTCGCAACACTGGATGGCAGCGACGGGATTCTGCTCACGCCAAGTCACAACAAGCTCGGGCCAGCATCGGAATCGTCTCCGCTGTGATCATGGCTGCAGAGTGCGGTGAGTGCTTGACTTTTCTTCATTGAGATTTTACCAGGCTTTATCTAGAGTTTTGTAGGAAAGGTGGTAAATTTGGATAACTACTCTACGTTGACCTGTGCATGGGAACGTAGCGTCCTAGTAGTAGTGAAGTTAGCAGCACTTGTACCAACCATGAATCTGAAGGCACGGAAAAAACCGCTTTTGCTAGAGTTAGCTAAAAGTTTGGGTTTGGATGTTCGTGAACAAATGAGAAAGCCAGAGATTATCGGGGCTATTGAGGACCTTAACGCAGACGACGACGAGCTCTCAGAGTGTCTAGAACTGATAGATGAACATGAAAGGCGTAAAGCTGAAGAGAAAGAGAGAAATGAGAGGCTCATACGCGAAGCAGCAGAAAGGGATCTTGAGATGAAGCGCCTTGAAATCGAGCTGCTCAAGGCTCGAGGTAGTAGTGAAGGTAGCGAAGCGTCTAGCGGAGTAGAACGGAAGTCGTTCAGGATGAAAGACCTAATGCAACCTTACCGCTCCGGAGAGGACATGGGTCTGTTCTTGGTAAATTTCGAGCGCACATGCGAGAAGGCGCGTGTTACCAAAACAATGTGGCCGCAGTGCTTGCTTACCCTACTACCCTGGAGGCTGCCGAGGTAATTGCCCGCTTGACAAAAGAGAAAGCAGATGATTACGACCAAGTTAAGTCGAGCCTGCTAAAGAAATATAGATTGTCAGCAGAAGCATTCAGGCAGAAGTTCCGGAACGCCGTAACGCAGAAAGACGAGTCGTATGCTGATTTCGCATACAAGTTAATGTGTAATATGAGGGAGTGGCTCAAAGAGGCTAAGGCGTTCGAGCATAAAGAGAAAATCGTGGAGTGTTTCGGACTCGAGCAGTTTTACCGTCGTTTGCCCCAAGACGTTAGGCTCTGGGTGCAAGACAGGGAGGAGGTAACCACTGTGTCGAGGGCCGCGGAGCTAGCGGAGGATTTTGTTTCGCGCCGCGCGCTTGATAGAAGAGAAATTCCCCAGTGGGAGGGCCAAATCAAAAAGGCAACTGGGTGGAGGGGACATTCAGTCCAAGAAAATCGAGAGCGCAACACTGGTCCCGAAAAGCAAAGGGAGGTAAGTAATGAGACCACGGTTGAGGAAAAGCACCGAAACAGTGCGTTTGAAAAGAGGCGACCACTTGTGTGCTATAAATGCCACAAGCCAGGTCACATTGCGGCCGTCTGCAAGAGTCCAAAAGTTGTTTCCTTCTCAGTCGACAGCGAGGGTGAAAACATGCGACTGCTGGAGCCATATATCAGAGAGCTGATAGTAAATGGAAAAGAGTGTCGCGTGCTGCGGGATTCGGCAGCGACGATGGACGTGGTCCATCCCTCGTATGTTGAAGCTGAACATTTCACAGGAGAGTGCGCTTGGATTAAACAAGCAGCGGAGCTATCAAGCGTATGCCTTCCGATTGCTAAGGTATGCATCGAGGGCCCCTTTGGCGCATTGCACACAGAGGCTGCAGTATCTGCTTATTTGCCAAAGCAGTATGCATACTTGTTTTCAAACAGATCCGATTGGTTACTAGGACAGAAGAACCTAGCGTACGGGAATGGGGTTGTGTGCGCGCTCACTCGCTCAAAGGCGCGAGAACTCGCAACTAGAGCCGCACCGCTCGATGTTCCCTCGAGAATCACCGAGAAAGCCGGAGATGGAGAGCCCACGAACACGGTAGACACGATCACGACAAGCACTGATCAAGTGAGTGATGAAGGCGCGGATGAAAACGAGGAAGACCCTCTTGAATCTAGAAGTGTGTGTGAGGAAATGATTACTCCTGCATCTAGTAGCCTGCAGACTTTGCTGAGAGTGGGTCGATCGTCCCTTATAGAGCAGCAAAGAGCAGACCCCACTCTTCAAAATATAAGGAGTCAGACTAATGAGGGTATTTCAAAGAAAAACGTGATGTATCAGAACAGGGCCGGGATACTTTATCGTAAGTATCTAGATCGCAGACGGGTGCAGTTTGATCAGTTAGTGGTACCAGAACGTTACCGCCGTGATCTTTTACACTTAGCTCACGGTAGCTCATGGTCGGGTCACTTGGGGGTCAAAAAAACGAAGGATCGCCTGCTGCAGGAATACTATTGGCCGGGTTGTTTCCGGGAAATAGAGAATTTTGTCAGAACCTGCGACACCTGTCAGCGTGTAGGAAAACCAGGGGATAAGGTTCGTGCCCCAATGAAGCTCGTGCCAGTGATCACTGAGCCCTTTCGACGACTCGTGATCGACACAGTAGGGCCTCTTCCAACAACAACATCCCGTTACCGTCATGTCTTAACAGTAATTTGTCCCGCGACCAAGTTTCCTGAGGCAGTGCCTTTAAAGGAACTGAGCTCGGTAGAAGTGGTAAACGCGCTGTTGTCTATTTTCGCACGCGTTGGTTTTCCCGCTGAAATACAGTCCGATCAAGGGACCGTTTTTACGAGTGCACTGACTACAACTTTCTTAGAGAAATGTGGAATCCGATTAATCCACAGCTCGGTGTATCACCCCCACTCAAACCCAGTAGAAAAGTTACACTCGGTAATGAAACGCGTCCATCGAGCACTCTGTTTCGAGCGCAAAGTCGACTGGGATGTGTGCTTGCCAGCAACCATGTTTGCGCTCAGGACTGCACCTCATGAAGCCACTGGATTTACCCCGGCAGAATTGGTCTACGGTCGCTCTCTGCGATCCCCACTCCGTATTCTTCGGGAGTCATGGGAGGGGTGAGCGAAGGATCCTACGGTGGTTGAATATGTGCTAACTCTGCTAGAAAGGTTGCATAGAGTACCGGAGCTGGCAGGGGACGAGATGAGCAAGGCACAGGCTCGGGCCAAACGCTACTACGACAGGTCGGCAAGATCACGCCGGTTTGAAGCTGGAGATCAAGTCATGCGGCTGAAATATTCACCAATGAATAAACTAGATGTTCAATGGGAAGGTCCGGTGGAAGTCGTTCAAAGGCTGTCCGACACAAACTATCTGGTAAGGATGCCAGGTAGACGTAAGACGCAGCAGATCTACCACAGCAATCTGCTCAAACCGTATCGAGAGAGAGAGGCTGTCGTAAACATGGCGGTAAACGTGCCCGAAGAGCCACCACTAGATTTCCCCTTTTCGGGAGCGGAAATAAAGGAGGATAACGCTGGTCAAACGCTCAAGGCCATAGTTGAGGTAGCTAAGCTCACAGCTAACGAGAAGCGTGACCTAGAAAGCCTCCTGATAGAATATGAGGACATGTTCTCGGAGAAACCGGGCCGAACAAATTTGGTAGTGCATGACATAGAGCTTACGGCCACTCAGCCCGTGCGGTCAAAGGCGTATCGAGTGTCGCCGCGTCAGCGTGCCATTATTGAGACCGAGATTAAAAGAATGCTCGAGCTCGATGTGATTGAAGCTTGTGAAAGCGATTATACCTCTCCGCTTATATTAGTGGAGGTTCCTGGGAAAGATCCGCGACCATGCGTTGATTACCGGAGGTTAAATCACATAACAAAGAATCAGACTTACCCCATATCAAATATAGAGGAAAGAATTGAGGCAGTAAGCAGTGCTAAGTACATCTCTACCTTCGACCTCGTTCGGGGTTATTGGCAGGTGCCTTTGACCGAAAGGGCCAGCAGATATGCGGCGTTTATTTCTCCCATAGGAACATACCGCCATAAGGTGTTGAGCTTCGGCTTAAAGAATGCCCCCTACTGTTTCTCGGCTCTCATGGGCAAGGTATTGCGGGGTTTAGAGGGGTTTGCCCTGCCTTATCTGGACGATGTAGCACTATTTTCAGGGTCATGGTCCGAACATCTCACCCACTTGCGAGCAGTGCTTCAACGTTTCCGCGAAGCAGGTCTGACCGTGAAGGCTCGGAAGTGCCAACTTGGCCGAGCAGAGGTTACTTACCTGGGTCACATAGTAGGGCAAGGCCACCGTAGACCTTCCGATGTCAAAGTTGCGGCAGTTAATAATTTTCCGCAGCCCCGGACAAAGACAGATGTGCGGTCGTTCCTAGGATTGGCAGGGTACTACCAGCATTACATTCCCCGTTATTCAGAGCTGGCCAGCCCGCTTACTGACGCTCTTAGAAAAACCGAACCTCAAATTCTGGAGTGGGATGATAAGAAAACGAGGGCATTCTTAGCGCTGAAAAATGCGCTCATGAGCCAACCTGTACTTCAAGCCCCCGACTACGCTAGACCCTTCGTGGTTCAGTGCGATGCAAGTGACCGCGGCATGAGCGTAGTATTGTGTCAGAGAAACGACGCAGGAGAGGAACTTCCCGTGCTATATCAACACCTCCTAAAATTCTTCAGGCCTGCGCCTCACGTGACATGACGTCAGCTACGTCATCACTCGCCGTCCGACCGGTCCTGCGGGAGCGCGCCGCTTCTGGCACTCCTCTCGCAGTGAACGAGTTGTATCTCAGCAATATTGTTTTCTCTCGCGTCTCAATGTCTTCAAAGGGTATTGTTAATTATAAGAAACTTGTCAAACGTGCAAACTTCCTGTAGTAAGAGTTAGTTTATTCAACATGTACACACGAAACAAGGGCACGAAGCAATGATCAAAAACACAAATAAATGAACATACTAATGAAAATTACAAATGATACATGAGCACTTTATTTTGGAGCAACAGTTTTCAATTTCCGTGCTTTTGCGACAGCTTTGGCATCGGCTTTAGCAACAGCGGCTGCGTCATTCCTCTCTTTGCAATAATTATTTAGCAGAACATTTGTCGCACATTTTATCAACATATTTATCACCAAATCTGGTTCGTGCCCATTCGCACAAGTCACCAGTTCCTCAAATCCTGGCAAGCTCTCCTTCACAAGCTGTTGAACAATGCATCTGTGATTTCGTGCCTGCAGAAAGCACCCGGCATTTTTTTCATTCTGCAGCAACTTTGCAACAACAACTTCAGTGTGCATCACTACTGTCACAACACACGCGTTCGGAAATTTCAAGCCACCTCGATTGAGACTTGCTATTAAAGAATTAGCATCACCATCGCACTCAGCATCGCAACTGTCAGCAACAAGGTTCTCTTGACAGTAGTTGCACTTCAATGTTTTTACCACAGAGTTAGTGCAAAAGCCTCCAACATAAGCAAAAACAGCGACGCGTGTGCTTAAGCTGTCAAGGTCTTCAGGTTTGACAGTAACTATGAAGTCCTGTTGATTTGTGGCTGTTGCCGATGGAATAGCCTCATCAATAAAATCGTCACTGCTCATTATAGGAAGAGTATTTTGTAGGCGAATCCTGCCTTCACTCTCGTACAGCTGCCTAATGCTGATGTGGTAATGACCACCAGCCATTTGCCTGTACTGGCCAAATCGGTTTTCGAGGCCGTCTGTCTGCAGCTTGCCGAGCAGGACATATTTATAACGAAGCTCGACAAGGCAGTACTTGGTGAATTCAAGTATTGCATAGGCGGAATGCCTTAGAGCCGATTGAGTTTCTCGCGTGAGAACGCCGTTGTCGTGTTTGTAGGATTCCCACACATCCAACCAAGTGACAAACGCATCGAGAAATTCCAGCTTAGGGTCACCATTCAGGCACGAAACTGGCTCTTCATAAACATCTCTGTGGTGATGGCCTTTGTGAGGTGTTTTACCGTTTACAATCTTCCACCAGCGGAGAACTATCCTGATGAAATTGGCAGTTTCTTTGGCATGCCATAACGCATGAAAGTTCCAGTGGTGATCCCGTGCCTCAGCTACAAAAGCATTGAATATTTGTAGTACTAGCTTAACATTTTGCCTTTCGAAGTTGCTAGGATTTAGCGCCTTTGACGAAAGGCGATAGCTGTACTTCAAAAGCTGAGAAGCCTCTAGCTTGTGCAGCTCCCGAAGATCTTTGAATGATGCCCGCTGTATGCAGTCGGGATGGACACTGTTGTTTGAGAGATCAAACATAGGAAAATATAGGTTTGTCTCAAGATTCTTTTGATTTATCCAGTTGTTTCGAATGCATTTCAACAAGTGCACAGAATCCACAACATAAAACATATAGGTCTTGTTGCGTCTTTTGGATTTGGGTAAACGATGCTCGGCTTTGGCGGATCTGAAAACATACTAAGTGCTTTGCGATTGATTGCGTTGTTGTCTGAAACTACTGCAAGAACTTTAAAACCAATTTCCTCAAGGCCAATGATTACATTTTTCAGGACAGCATGAAGAGAGTGAGCATTCATTGTTCGTGCAGGCAGAATGTGCACCACCTCGCGAAAAGAACTCAGCATGCTTTGCACCATAAACACATGAGCAGAAGTAGCCGCCTCTTCACTGTTTCCTGCTGCCCCTGAAATTTTTCCACCTTTAAAATCGAAGAAAGGCTGGATGTGAATTTTGTCAACCATGAGAACCACGGCACTTTCATGCGGCTGCAATTGTTTAAATCTGTGTTTTATGTACCTGAGAAAATTTTCACTGGCTGACTCAGTGTCAGGTGACAAGTGAAACGAGGAGCAGACATTTCGACAAGTACTGGGATGTGGCATGGCAAAAAAACCTGAACCCCTGAGAAATTTGTAGGCGTGTGGAGATATGGTATGCAATATGCAAGCAACCACCATACTTTCGGAGGAATACTCCAATCGTTGTTTTCCAAGCAACGCCACCTGTTCTCGCAAGAAGCGACTGATACGTTTCTTGCTGTCAATGGCATCTCGTTCAAGTTGCTCAAGAAGGCTAACGACTACGTCACAAAGACCTTCTGAGGAGCATTTTTCATCGAGGATGCTTTGAAGCCTACTCAGGATGGCAGACAGGACATTCACATTCCCAATGCTTCCTGGCACGACATAATCACCTATACGGCTTAATTTGGTACCATGAAAACATACACTGATACTCAGGTCGCTGAAAACAGTAACAGACGACCGCAACATCGGCATGCTCTCATCAACAATATTTAAAAACAGGGCACAGTTTGTGCGGTGAATTACAATCCACTCATTTGGCACAGGTGCACTTTTCAAACATTCCATAAGCTCAAAAAGCGAGGAAAAACAGCATTTCGTTTCTTCATCACGATAAGAAGCCTCCGATTCTGCGATGGCACGAGCGAGGTCAGCCGCTTCTCGGCGCATTTTTTTCGTTTCCGGGCATTCTCTCGGAGAAGGGTCATCCTTCGACAAGTACGAAGGACATCCTGGGAACAGTGTGGGCACTGATCCTGAACGCAGGCGTGGTACTTTCAGTGAGACCTCTAGCACTCTTCCTGTCATAGGATCCGTGTAGGACGACTTGTTCTGAAGGCATGACTCGGTGAAATGCAATGCGCATACCTGCATACCAATGGCAGTCGCAGAGTGTCAGCGAACCTCGGAATGCGTCTAAACATTGCACAAGCACTTCGCGAACAGTTACAATGAGTATAATTTCACCATCAGTGTGATGCAATGGTGACATCCAGTTTGCTCTTACCTTGTTGTTTTCCGTAGGGAAGAAATCCTTTCTTGGGATAGCACTGAGCCACTTCTTCCTTAGCACTTCATCCTTGGGGAATGAAAATACTTGAACTTTCTTCCCGGTCTTGTAATTACTTGAACATGCCGGCACACAACACTTATTGGGCATGTCAGAAGCTTCGTGCAATAAAATTCCGGCAGTAAAATTCACTGCACACAACGCAAAGAAAATGGCTCGGCGGACTCGCGAAAAAAAACACGTGCAGCACGGCCGTTACCACTGCAGCAAGTGGAAATTCGGGAATGCGCAACGGAACCGGTCAGGAGGTATTGGACTCGTAGGACGGCTGGTGGTGACGTCACGGCGGAGGGCGCAGGCCTGAAGAATTTTTAGGAGGTGTTGGCTATATGCAAGCCGCAAACTAACTGTAAGGGAGGAAGCCTATAGCGCTTCAGAGAAAGAATGCGCCTGTGTTGTATGGGCGGTTCAGAAGCTCGCATGCTATCTCGCGGGATCAGAGTTTATTATCGAGACGGACCACCGTCCCCTCACGTGGTTGCAAACGATGTCGCCTAAGAACGGCCGGCTACATCGCTGGAGCTTGCTACTGCAACAATACTCTTTCGAAATTCGTTACAAGAGAGGCAAATTGAATGGCAACGCTGACGGCTTAAGTCGTTGTTTCTAGGGATCTTGATGGCGTCAGGTAATCTGGCTTGGGTATTTAGGTTCCATTTTTTTGTGCGTGTGACAGGTTTACAATTGTTTTTTTTTGTATTTGTGCTTTATCACGACACGTGTTTGTGAATTTGAGCAGCCGACTTCAGGTTGGGTTGTTAGAATTGCTGCTGCTTTTGTAATGAAGAACAGGTCGTTTTGGATGAATTAAAAGCCTGGTGGGTCTCAGGAAGAGAGTATGGGCGCTTGCCTGCTTAGCAGTTGTGTTTCTCGCGTGGTGGACACATGTGCTGTCTTTCGAGAAGGAATGTTGGCCAGCAGAGCGGGAGCCTTTCTCCAATTTTGGACGACGCTACCAGAGGCTGCAGATCACCAGGGTGCCAGAGGATTGCAGCAGAGCCGCATCGAGGTGTCCACGGCTTCAGCACACCAGCATTGTCTTCATCGACCTCTCCCCACAAAGGTGGATGACCTTCGTACGTCGAGGTCTCGGCCGGCCGCCGGGGAAGCTGTTACAAAGCAGTAACGAAGTCCTTGGGCCGTATGGCCCCAAGCGTGCCTTCCCGTCATCTCGGACATTCTGTGTGGGGGCGGGTTGTCACCTGCACCGGCTCTGTTTGGCCCCAAGCGTGCCTTCCCGTCATCTCGGACATTCTGTGTGGGGGCGGGTTGTCACCTGCACCGGCTCTGTTTGTCTCGGCTGTGCGCTTTGCCTGCGGGGCAGTGGCTACGGGCGGGCCGCTCTGGAATGTGCGGAAGGCCGGTTGTGTGCTACAGGAGGGACTGCCGTGAATTTCTCCTGCGTGGTCGCTTCCGAGTCCCCGCGCGTGTGCCACGTGCATCTGCCACGTGTGTGAAGGGACACTTGTGTTGTGCTCTCCATGAGTAATTGGTTCCCCGAAGAGACATTCCGCCTATATCTACGGAACTGCACGGCGAGGCAGGAGAGCAGCCCGCCAGAAGAAAACAGGCGAGTGTCGCGAGAAGAGTCGTCGTTCGGACGTTACTGTCCATCATGTTGCAAATAAACGTCTTGTTAAGTTTTCCTTTACGCCTGTCCCTCTGCCTCAGCTCTCGAGAGTTCTGAACGTCCACGTGGCCTGCGGATTGACGACCACCACCCAGCTCCATGCTACCTACTGGGTCCGCTGCAGCCACCGACGCGGCTCGTAACAAGGGTCACACGAACCACGGCAAGCTAGGAGGGAGAGGCCCTGAAAAATTCATGCATCTTAATGAAATTAATCATAGCGAGTTTGTGAACTGACTAGTATAAAGGACTATTTGTGCTTATGGGTGTTTTTAATGCTTCGTCCCAATAAGACTTTTGTGTGTGTGTGTGTGTGTGTGTGTGTGTGTCACATATGTTTAGAATATACTCTTCGTTACCCAAGTGTTGCTTCATATAATTTAAATTGAGTGGATAAACACCCTATTTGTTAAAAAGCTGACATATAGACAACATACAAGCCTCGCGCCTAAGATGATCCGCCATCAGAGCCACGGTGCTCCTCTCTTTTCGCTTGTCAAAGGTAGTCACGGTAGTTGGTTGCCGCTCCAACCGTAGATTTTCTCGGCTAATGTAAACACTACGCAGATGAAACGTTAAAGGTTTTGTTTTGTTTCTACTTAAAACATTGCGTTTGGCTGAGTGGAGAGTCAAAGTCTTCGTCCAGGTTCACCACAACGTTGATGTCGCCTACCTAAAACCAGCAACATAAACATGTGTCTGTGTTAAAAAGTCAATCTATGATGGGTTTTAGAAGTGCGAGATTTAAGATTTCAAAGGTTAAATAACGTGGTCACACGGGACAATGATTAAAAATACGTACACTGGTCTGAAAAGCACACTAGTTCTAGATGGTTGGGAAAGTGCCGCCTTTTCCATAACACGTGGGGTCCGTCAGGGATGTCCATTGTCTCCTGTGCTATTTGTTCTCAGCCTTGAGCCATACTTGCGTGCTCTTGACGCGGATTCACGTGTCCGGGGTCTTGCGCTTCCTGGTAGTGGTGTCGTGAAAGTCACAGCTTTCGCTGATGATATAACCTTGTACCTTTCAGATGAAGATAGCCTTTCACGCAGCCTGCATGTATTTTCCCAGTATGGCGACATTTCAGGTGCAGCGTTGAACATCTCCAAATCCCGGTATTTCTTCATTGGTTCTCCAAACTCCAGGTTTAGCACCGGTGTTCCCATTCAGCCGGCTGCGTCCCTTCCTATTTTAGGTATTTTATACAACCACTACGGCATTTGCGAATCTGTTTGGTTAAACGCTCTCGAGGAAGTAAGATTGAAAATTCAGGATGCACGGGATTTTGACTTCCCGCTTCTTGAGCGGAGGTACCTTGCGCAGACTGTATTTTGCGGTCGCATTTGGTACCTTTCTCACGTCGTGCAACCATCTTTACGTATCGTGCGATCACTGCAGTCTGCTTTGTGTTCCTTTTTTTGGTCAGGCGGCACTGAGTTGGTCTCTCGCGCGGCACTGGGACAGCAGCATGCTCAAGGAGGCTTTGCTTTCCCTTCAGTGTCCATACGCTGTCGGCTGCTGGCACTGCATTTCCTTTTGCGCCTAGTGCAAGGGAAAGAATCTCCCTCACGAACGCTTGCATATTACTTTCTGGGTACTCACCTTCGCCATTTGATGCCTAATGTGCAACTTAACAGGGGGCCACAGTCAATAACACTTCCTGCGTTTTATGCTACAACTGTTGCATTTTTTCGCCATGTCAAGTCGAGCTGTCCTGGCATAGATGTTTTGAACAACCACATAGTTGAGACAACAGCTGCTTTGTTGCTTTCGTTGGTCCCGCCAGCCCGCCGTGCGCGCTCTAGACAGGTGTCTTGGAGCTCCTTAACAGCTTCTTTTCTGCCTGGACACCTTCGGGACTTCATGTGGCGCCTGGGATGGGGTGTACTTCCCACTCTCGACCGCCTCGAAAGGTGGAGAATAGTCCAGTCAGCAACATGTCCAAACTGCTCCCTTCGGGAAACAAATCAGCATTTTCTGAGGCATTGTATCATTGCTCGCGTTTTTTGGAGAGCCGTACATGCCGGATTTCAGTGCCTCAGAGTAAATCGCTTCGTTTCTTCTGGGCGTTGTTCGCGAGGCCGCTTCGCTTGTCTTCTCATTGTTGCCGGCGCTTTCTGCCTCTGGCGCAACCGCTGCGAGGCAGTTGCAGCGGGCCGCCGCCGCCGCGCGCTCTACCCGATCCTAGAACGATTGTACTCGGAGCTGCTGTCTGTTTTGTCGGAGGAGCTCTTCTTCCTCGGTGAAGAGGAATTTCTTCAGCACTGGTCTTGCCCTTTCGTGTCGGTCTATGACGGACGAGTGAAACTTGTCTTTCGGCCGGCCTGGTATTAGTAGGCTGATCTGTCGATGCGCCGGCAGAAATGGCATGCCAACATGTAAATTAGCAAAATGTGCATATTTGTGTTTTATTTGTCTCTTGTTTACCTTGAAGTATTTTGTGGTTGTGTTTGTGTGAACCATCGAATGTACATGTTCTTTCAACGTCATCTCATATTCATGTTCATGTAAATGACGTCTGTCTTGTCATCATCGTTAGAGTATGTCTAAGACGGAAATGTTCTGTTGAGTGTTATTGACGTTTGTGGCAATAAATTTTTTCTAAACACGGGACAGCTTTAAGCTCTCCCATAGTAGAGTACCCTGTACTCTAAATCGTTACCCATTTTTTCTACCCCCCCCCCCGTAGAGTACAAAGTACTCTAAATTGTTAAGCAGTTTAACTGAATACACGTTTGTTTCGTGCGTGGGAGCGAAACGCGCTGTTTGTAATCGCTCGCCCAAAAGTCATTTAGTCGATGCGGCTCAAGGGATGGCTTTCAGCTCTTTCATAGTGGAGTACCAAGCATTGTAAATCGTTATTAGCTTTTTAAATGCGAAGCATTTCTTAGCGAACTTCAGCGACGTTGAGCGAATCTATCTATCTATCTATCTATCTATCTATCTATCTATCTATCTATCTATCTATCTATCTATCTATCTATCTAGGCGCCTACGACTTTTATCTCTCATGGCCATTTCGATAATGGTATCGATACCAAAAAGCCATAACATGATTGTATGAAGAACATATTTGACTAGTCATAACAAAAAAAACTGGCAGATCCCACGTGCATTGAGAATCGACGATATGCGAAGCACGAATAAGAAAGGTTGATATGTCACTTTAAGATCAGCGCAACATTAAGAGGTAGAAGTAAATGTTGCCGTACATGATTTCCGTGTCATTATCATCATCTTCGGATGTCTCGTTTACCTTTGTCATCTATTCACGTCACGTGATACCAAATTTACTATATGTAAAGCTAGTTAAACTGCCGAGAGCGCGCTATCAGCGTGGTATGTTGTCATAATCTCACATGACATGCGTGTCACGATTATCATGTTTGCACCAGTCATATATTTCGGCATTCATTGACGTCACGTAAAACGAAATTTGGTATATGGAGAGCTAGAAAAACGCCACGAGTGTATCGTGAAGGGCACAATATACTCCAATGTAGCGTTGACGCATGCGCACACTGGGCACAGTGACGAAGTTATAAAAACGCGAGAACTCTATAGTCTGATGCCAGGCATGACCGACGCCACCAGCGTCCGTCGGCGCGGCCTTACGGCAACCGGCGGGAAATTCGCGCCGATGTGTTACCCCAACAACACTGCGTCTGCCTCTTTTCATGACGGAGAGACGCCGGACGCGCTCAAACGCGCATGCATCAAAGCAACGCAGCGCAGCACACGTCTGCTAGTATATGGCAAAATCGGCGTCTGGCGTCGCGACGCCGGTGTGAGGCGGCGAAATGAACGCCGGTGACCGCACGCATCGCCTCACGTCGAAATGTATTGGCGTCTCGAAAGTGGCATGTAGTCAAGTTCTAGTCAAGGCTAGTCACCCCACAAATCAATCAATCAATCAATCAATGATTTTTTATGTTAGTGTCTGCCGCCTGTGTTGGCCATGCAATCATGTAATGCCATACAAGTTTCGCATTATGCCATGTGAACGAAAACACCGCAAAAGCTGCAGGACCATGAAATGTAACTTATGACATTAATGACAAACATATCTTGATTTTCATGTCAGGACTAGCCAAATGTGTTCTTCATACAGTCATCTTATGCCATACCAAGTTTGATATTGATACCATTATCGAAATGTCCAGGAGTCGTAGGCGGCTAGATAGATAGATAGATAGATAGATAGATAGATAGATAGATAGATAGATAGATAGATAGATAGATAAATAGATAGATGGATAGATCGATAGATAGATAGATAAATAGATAGATAGATAGATATATAGATAGATAGATAGATAGATAGATAGATAGATAGATAGATAGACACGTATCTCATGAATGTCGTGATTTACATTTCATAGCCCTGCAGCTTTTGCGGTGATTTTGTTCACATGGCATGTTGCAAAACCGGCATGGTATGACATGATTGCATGGCAAACACAAGCGACAGACCCTAGCATGAAAATCATGACACGCGTGTCATGTAACAACATGACTACTTGCCGCGCTCGCGGCCGTTTTGGTACCGTCACATATAGCCAATTCGGTATTACAATGCGTGATTGGATGATGGAGATATGTGACTGGTGCAAACATGATAATCATGATCGAGATGCGTGACATGTAACAACGTGACTACATGCCACGCTCATCATGCACTGGTGGCTGTTTCGCTAGCTTGGCTTATACCAAATTTCGTATCACGGGACGTGAATGGTGACGAAGGTATGATACTGGAGCAAACATGATAAACATGAGATGCGTGTCACGTAACAACAATATTACCTGTTTCCTCCTGATACGCTCATGGCCATTTCGCTAGCTTGACATGTACCAAACCTGGTATTACGCGACGCGAACGGAAGTCATAGGTAAATGACACATCCAAACATGATAATCACGACATGCGTGACATGCAACAACATGACTACATGCCATACTGATGATGCGCTCGGGGTCGTTTCGCTAGCTTGATTGATTTATTGATATGTAGGGTTTAACGTCCCAAAACCACTATATGATTATGAGAGACGCCGTAGTGGAGGGCTCCGGAAATTTAGACCACCTGGGGTTCTTTAACGTGCACCCAAATCTGAGCACACGGGCCTACAACATTTCCGGTTTCGCTAGCTTCGCATATGCCAAAACTGGGTGCACGGTAAAAAACTCCAGGTGGTCGAAATTTCCGGAGCCCTCCACTACGGCGTCTCTCATAACCATTTGGTGGTTTGGGGACGTTAAACCCTACATATAGATCAATCAAAAGCACATATGCCAAAATAGGTATTACGTGGCGCCAATGGATGACGAAGGTGTGTGACTGATTGATTGATATGTGAGGTTTAACGTCCCAAAACCACCATATGATTATGAGAGACGCCGTAGCGGAGGGCTCCGGAAATTTCGACCACCTGGGGTTCGTTAACGTGCACCCAAATCTGAGCACACGGGCCTACAACATTTCCGCCTTTATCGGAAATGCAGCCGCCGCAGCCGGGATTCGAACCCGCGACCTGCGGGTTAGCAGCCGAGTACCTTAGCCACTAGACCACCGCGGCGGGGCAAGGTATGTGACTGGTGCAAACATAATAATCATGCGATGCGTGTCATGTGAGAACATGACTACATGCCACAGTCAAGGCACCACATTTCGACGTGACGCGGTGCGCGTGCACGCCGGCGTTCATTTCGTCGCGTCACCCCAGCGTTGCCACGCCAGGCACCGGTCTTGCTTTATACGCGCAGGCGCGCGCCGCGCTGCGTTGCTTTGACGCATTTGCGTCTCGCACGTCCCTCCGTCACGAAAAGAGGAAGACGCAGTGTTGTCTGGGTAACGTATCGGCGCGAAATGCAGCTTGTCACATTTCACGCTGGTTGCCGTCGGGCCGAGATGACGGACGCTGGTCGCACCTGGCGTCAGACTAAAGAGTGCTCACGTTTTGCTAACGTAGTGTCACTGCGCCCATTGTGCGCGTGCGTCAACGCTACATGAGAGTACATTGGGCCCTTCATGTTGCACTCGCGGCCGTTTTCTTTGCTGGCTCCACATATACCAAATTTGGTGTTACGTGACGTCAATGGGTGACAAAATATATGAGTACTGCAAACATGATAATCCTGACACGTGTGTCATGTAAGAACATGACAACATACCACACTGATAGCGTGCTCATGGCCGTTTCGCTAGCTTCACGTATACTAAATTTGCTATCACTTGACGTGAATAGATGACAAAGGTAAACGACACATACACACATAATATTCATGACACGGAAGTCATCTGCAGCATCATTTACATCCACCTCGTAACGTTGTGCTGATTTCAAAGTTACATATCAACATTTCTCAATTGTGCTTCACATATCATCGATTCCCACTGTACGTAGGATCTGCCAATTTTTGAAACACACAAGTATAGAAGAAAATGCGATACACATTGATGAACTAAATAGCAACAAATTCTATAGAGGAATATCGGACAGACGTCTTTCAACTTGCCTATACTCTAAATTGCCGAATCGACTCGTTACGGGCTCACTGATTTTACATGAACAATGCTTTTGTTTCTGTGAATTAAGGCCATTTGGATAGACTCATCAGATAGAGAGGATAGAAATTTCCGATGCCTTCCACTATGGCGTGGTCTTGGCTCATAAAACACGAGTAGTTACCTATTACACATCGAATAAGCAATTGTTAGATCGCTTCTTTTATGCCATGCGCATATTTCCATCGTTTGCATCAAAGTAGCGTACTGCAGAACCTAAAATAAATGCAGAGCTTGAAAAAGGTGGGAAAAGATGATAGGAACGCGGTACGGGCACTCGTTGCCAAATTGATTATTACTGAGTATTGTGCAAAATGCGCGTTCAGGACGTCACAAGTACACTTTTGCACCCATAAAAAGACTAATTCAGCCAAGTATCTCGTAAAGATCACAACAGAGGAGCTCTAACCGACTCACCAGCTAGCTCACACAGTAAAAAATTTTACACCCAAAAGGGTGTAAAAAGGGTGCTTTTACGAGAAAGCACCTTTTGCAACACCCTTTAACACCCATAAATGGTCGATTGAAAAAAAAGCACCCATTTGTTTGGGTGCTTGCCTCGATAGCACCCTAAAATAGGCTCTAAGGGTGCTTTTGTGCCTGAGAAGGGTGTAGGTGACGATTCATTAGATGGAATATGCAGCATAAGAACAACACATAATTATAATATTTGGGATTTTACGTCTCAAAAACCTCGATATGATTATGAGGGACGTCGTAGTGGAAAGCTCTAGAGATTTTGACCATTTGGTGTTTTCAATGGGCGCTGATGTCGCACAGTGCACAGGCTTTTACCTTTTCACCTCCATCTGAATTCAACTGCCACGGCCGGCATCGAACCCGCGACCTTCGGATTGGCGGCCGAGCAGCGTAGCTACTGCACGAATATGTGGACCTTGCGTTAAATGACTGCCTAATTGACTTAGAATGTGTGAAGGTGCTCTTCAAATACAACAGAATGTCAGCAGAAGCAAATCGCGTTTCATCTACAATGGTAATTAACTGCAATCCATGTTACGAAAGCTTTCCTTAGCGTTGGTTATAAGCTACATGTTTGCTATGGATTATATACACACACATAATGTTCGCGCGAGTATGGGTGTGTGTGCGTGAGCCTGCGCATGTGCTCGTGTGTAAGCGCGGTTGTGTGTACACCCTAGCTTGTGTGCGTGCGCGTGTATGTGCGAGTCCGTGCTTGTGTTAAGCGTGCCTGTGCACATGTGTACGCCCATGCATGCATGCGTTTACGGTCGCGTGTGTGTGTTGCCGTATGTGTGTATACGTGTATGTGTGTGTGCCTGTGAATAAGTATGCGTGTGTATCAGCCCGTGCACCCTCAAATTTCCTGTGTGTGTGGGGGGGGGGGCACTGCTTCTTATTGTTTAAGGTCCCACGCCTGTTCAGACTGGGAGTCTATATGGGAGGTGGCTTAAGAAATGGCGGTGTTCATCGCACTGTACACGGACTATTCAGTACATGGAAAACAGCTGCACATTTTCGTACCTCATAATTGCTTACGAACTTGCTGTGGTAGCTGATTAGGTCCGCTGAGGTGCTTCTACGCTCGAAAACGTGGGTTATTACCAATTCACACGGGAAGCTGTCACTGCATGCACTTATGCACAACCATCGTTTATATTAACAATGTTTAACAAGAACGTGCCCTGCCTTTGCTACAGGTGCTTAGCTAGCTCATTGGGCAACCATATGGAATTATGTGCTGATCATGTGGTCAGCAAAAAGTTTGTTATAACAACCTCGGCACGTTTCGTGGTGCGCGACAAGCCTTCTAAACATCCGCGACTGTGGATTAATTTGTTCCAGCTTCGACTACGCATTCAGTGTTTGCGGCACCATACGTGGAATCGCCAGACACAGACAATGCGAAAAGAAATTCCTCTGGAAAAAGGTATAGCGATGCTCTCCCGCTAATGCAACCGAGGACGAAATAATTATTGTTTCTGGCCATTCTAAGGTGCACTTTGTTTTCCGCAAGTTTCGCTTCACTATTTTTCGCCCAATGCAATCGCATTCCGTCAAAATACTCAAAGAACCCGAGGCTGGTAAATAACCTGCGTCGCTGTGCGACTGGCAGGAAGGAGAGTTGCCGTTTACAAGGAGTCATTCCGCGTCGTCGAACGGCCGTCCGCCGTAGGCGCCATAGCGTTTGCCTTTCGGCGCCGTATTGGCGGGTTTCTATCTCCCCCCCCGCTCACCCCGGCCAGCGTTGCTCCCACAACGGCGGTGTAGATAAGCGAATAGTTGCGTCACCGAGCACCTGCGTCGACAGCTGCGGCGCCGCCGCCAGTGCCTCCTCCTTCTCTCTCTCAACGTCGCTCTCTCTGTCTCATCGTCTTTCAAATGCGTTGCGTTGGTCTGGGGTCTTGGTCGCTGTGTGTGTTCTAGCGAACAGGCGCATATTCAATGGTGGTCATGCATGACACCGTGTTCAAAGTGACGCTCGGATTAAGGAATATTTGTGGAGTGGCGGACACGGACAACGTGTGCCTGTTAACGGTGAGTGTATTGTTTTCGTAGGTAGTAATCATGCAGCGCTAGCTGGGCGCCTGCAGCAGCTCTGCCGAAGTAGGCTGCCAGCCATTTACAACAGCATGCGTTCGCGGGCCTGTTGCAGATGCCCGATTAAACGTGGGACTTAACGAGTTTACACAGCTATGCGCGATGTTGCGTAAGTGCCTGCATCACTCATACAGTGAGTGATGTGATCACTTAACAAGGGCGGGATGAGTTGCTGATCGCACATTGTCTCTACACTGCACAAAGTGTTTTAAGATGTGCTTTGGGCTACATCGTAATAACATTTATATTAATACTCAAATGTGCAACGTGCTTCTGTAGGTGTAAGCGTAAAAAAAGAAAGAAAAAGGAAAAATTATGTACAGAGGTGCACTGTACGAAATGGCTTTTTTTTCTGCTTAAAGACGGTATAGTTGGAGGTGCTGATATGCCGCGATGCTCCCAGCACGTGCGCCTCGGTCTTTTAAGCTATTTAGGACAAGTGTCACCAGCAACAGGGAAAGATCCAGCGGACTTCCAAAGGCGCGTTGTTGTGGCCATCGCCGTGCGTTGTTTTGCCTCGTTTCTGTTTGCTGTTTTCGTGCTTTGCCTTCATCTGCGATAACGTTCGGCGTTATAACAGAATCGAGAGAGTATACGTGACTGTGGGAGCTATATGTGCGGTAGCTCTAGCATAAGCCATGGCTGCTACAACGTAGACGGCGTCCGCGCACGTTGGTGTCGTTCGAGCGCTCCTACTTGCTTGATTTTGTTTAACTGAGTATTTAGGCACGGGTTACGTTTGTAAATCCCGTGGTCAATAATCGCTAATAGCGTGCCCCTGATTGCCATCAGACGATGGGCTTGGTTGTCGAAATATGCCAGACGCTTTTTCGGAAAGCAAGCTTTGAAAAAATCTTTTTAAAGAAATACTTTCATACGTGCTAGTCAGTACCTATTGCAGGCCCGCAACTCTTTAAAAACTGGACGAGCTATCACATCTTTTATCAAATTACAATGAATTAAGATGATTGAATTAGAGATGACGAATTTTTGTGCTAGATTAGGTGCACAAAACACATGTTCGCAGCCCTACGTCTAGAAAGCAGGCAAATAGGAAGCACAGCGTCAAATTTGGATTAGATTCCATTGACGGAGCGTCTTGTTAGGGTAGAAAGAATGAGAAAATTGTTAATTTTTGATGCCCTCATAGAGGCACTCAGAATTGCACTGATTGTTGACTTGTAACAATTCCTCAGATTGTTAGAGGCGTGATTGAAGTCAGTAAATCTTTTACTTTTTTTTGCAGACCTCCTGGCTAGTGCCACGCCCAAGATCATTTGTTCTCTTGTAAAAGAGAAAACAGAGATGTCTTCACTGTTTGTACATGAAGAGGTAAGTTTCTTGTGCGTTTTAATTAATGCTACATGTTCTGAACGTTGTACTTTAAGAATTGTTTTTCACACTGGCTCACTACCCTAGAAGGAATTTGATTCTTCGGTGAGTTCAGGCTTTCGTAAGTGCCATTTTTGAGCTGTAGTCTTACACTTCACCTCATTTCGGGAATTTGCTGTATGCTGGAAAACTCTTATCTTTATCATACGAAATTATTGGAATGTATGGGTTGTATGCTTCGAGTTCAGTGTAATGTCAATTACACGCCATTTCGAAGGATACACACTACACATTCTTTATATATGGTGCTGCTAGAACAGCACGAACATCCTTTTATGAGAAGTCATATTTGCTCTTATTACAGGATGAGAGGTTGCCGCTGACGTCCTGCGTAGTCCACCCCGGCCCCAGCCTAGAGCAAGCCTACTTCCTGAACCTCCACATGGATAACCGAAAAATCTTCCGTGTCAGTAATGACGAAGAAGGAGTGACAGCACTGATGAGTTGATTTTTTTTTATTTTCAACATTGTCTACGGCCACAACGCCTTTAACAACCACCGTGATTGAGCGGCTTTTTCTCGGCGTGAGTTTGGAGTTTATCAAAGAAGTTGTTCAGGCAGTACGACGCTGAAAATTTTAGTGTCACAATGCCTGAACAACTTATTCTAGTGTGGTCATGGTAGATGAACAAATATTGTTATTTCTGTAAGTTATTTTGCTTAAATATAGCTGGACCATTCCATGCCAAACGTCCCAGCCACTTTGGCGACCATCTGAATTGTATTTGAAAAAAAAACTGTGCTGACTTACTGTGTTGAAAACAGTGAACTGCTAGAATATTTCAGCGAGAAAAAAAGATTTGTTTATATGGCTGGCTTATAACTTCCTGGCATAATGCCGTCTGTGTGCTGTTTGTGGAAAATTTCGTTTTAAAACTACCGCTTATTTTTTCTAAAGCAAATTCGGTCTACCTGTTAAGTGAATGTGCTTCTGTAAGGTATTTGAAGCTCAATAATAATAGTGCAATTTTTTGCCACATTCGCTTTCAAGAATAAAGCCAAAATGTGTTATGTTTGCATTTTTATTGCAATATTGCATTTTGTATGAATATCTGAGCAGTGAATACTTACTCCACAGAAGATATAATTTGAGGAAAAAATATCTTTATACCTCTCAAGCTGCTGAAATATACGAGAAAATATCACGAATATCACAAAATCGTGATTTTTGTCCGTTTTGAGATGCAATTTGCTCCATGTTGTGATACAATGAAAACTCATCATTATACCTAAACTGTAAGACAATGAAATTCTTTCTGTAATAAAAATCTTATCGCAAAAAGGACAGGAAAGAGCACTGTCAACTGAATTTTATTGAAGGTGCTACGAGCGTTTTTATACTGAGCACAAGACCAGGGCTCATCTGCAACAACACATGTGTGACCACGACAAAATACTTTTAACCGAGAAAAGAATACTCTTTTTCTGAAAAGATAAGTGAAGGTGTACTGATGCATTGATCCTTGGCTTTCCTGATAAAGAGTTCTAAAATCTCTCATTTTTCTGCTTGCTTCTTTTTCAAAAACCGTGTTTTATGAAACCTAGGACTACACTTACATTCTTTACGGTGTCCGGCCATGAGACTACTATAGCCCTTCTTAACATTTAAAGCATGCTGTCTTGCTTGATCTTTGAAGCATTGCCCAGTTTATCGTATGTTTACTTTTCCACGTGTTAGCGGTATCTCATACACATTAGATTGGCATTCAGTAAACCTATTTTAGTGACGAATGGTGCAAGATTGACTATTCCTGTTGCTGTAAGTACATGCACTTTTGAAACCTTGCAAGGGGTGGAAAATAACAATGTCATATCTGCTGGCTTTTTTCCTAAAATAGTGAGACACCTTATGTACGTTGTACCGTGTTAAATGCAAAGGTGATTGGTCATTCTCTTTTTCTTTTGGTCCTGTTTCCTTTAACGTTACTTTCTGCAGGAGGGTTTCGCAAACAAGTGTAATGATGCTGTTGGGGTATTGGCTGGTGCTATCAGCCCAGGAGTGCTAAGAATGTTCTGCCTTTTGATAGTGGGCATTCAAAATTAGGAGAAAGAGGAATTGATACCACATGTATTCAGGCCACCCTTCAGAAGTCATGTTAGCACAAGGGTGAGGTCAGGCTTAAAAACCAGATTAAAAGACTAAAAGATGCTGGGTATCCCAACAGAATCATCACACCCGTTTGCAAAACCCTCCTGCAGAAAGTAAAGTTAAAGAAGACAGGACCAACAAAAAACAATGACCAAAACCTTTGCATGTTACACCACATCACGTGTCTTGCAATTAAAAAAATAGCCAGCAGATATGATATTAGCGTGTTGTTTTCCACCCCTTGCAAGCTTTCAAAAGTGTGTGTACTAAACAGCAACAGAATAGTCAATCTTGCCCTATTCGTCACGAGAATAGGTTTACTTAATGCCAATTTAACGTTTGTAGAATATTTTTTATCAGGTAAACCAATGATCAGTGCATCACTACATGTTCACTTATCCTTTCCGAGAGGGAGTATTCTTTTCACAGTTAAGAATATTTTGTAGTGCTCACATGTGTCGTCGCGCATGAACACGGTTCTTGTACTCCGTATAAAAGCGCTCGTAGCGCATTCATTAAATTCAGTTGACAGTCGGTGCTCTCTCCTGTCCTTTCTGTCTCTTTCTAAAGTTGTCGCGCTGTAACTAGCACACAACCACGATGAATCAACTCTCCCAAATTAAGCTCTTGTTACGTAACACGTAGACAGCGTTTCGTATGGAAAGAAGGAACGGTGCTTTTAAAATAAAATTTTTCACATACAACACCTAGACGGCATTCCAGGAAGTTCAGAAGGCAGCCACGTGACCAAATATTTTTGCTCTCCTAAATATTTCAGAAGTTCACTATTTTCAACGCAGCACGAGTTTTTCGAATACATTTGAGATGGTTGCCAAAATGGCTGGGACATTTGGCATAAAGTGACCCAGCTGTGTCATTAGCCATAATTATGCATTACCTCTTTTGTTTTTTGTGTGTCCTGACTCAGTTTTGTGTTCGTTTTTAGCTTATTGTGTTTCTGATCATTGTATTGGTTTCTTAAGTATTCGCTAAAGTTATATGTGCGAAAACCCATATATGTTTGCATGTACATCATTTCTCATAACCAATTGTTATACATCCAGGAATACAAAGCTTAAACCACTGTGATTATGTACATTTGAAAACACTATCCATATATATTTTTGTGTGCATCACTTCTTGGGAACGATTGTGTACATGAAGGCGTATATAGTGAAATCATGGTGATTGTATATATTTGAAAGAATCATAAGTATATATTTGCCTGTATTTCATTCCTATTAACCGATTGTGTACATGAAGGAGTATTAAACTGGAAACCACTGGGATTTTAGATACTTGAAAGAATTATAGGGATATATTAGCATGTATTTCATTTGTAGTCTCTATGTACTTGAAGCAGTATACTAAACTGAAACCAGTGTAATTGTATGTTGCAAAGAATTGTCAATAAAGTGAAACTGAAAAAATATAATAAACATTTGAGGTGTTGCATGTGTAGAGTACGTATACATGAACGTATATCCGGTGAAAAAGTTGTGTGGCAGAAGAAAAGTTTATGTTTTATTTGCCTATTAAATAAACGCAATATGCAAGGGCAGCAAGGCTTCATTTTCTGTAATGCACATTATGCATATACTGTGAAGTATATATAGATCCAGCACAAGTTCATACACGACTTTACACGTTTGTACTTTTGCCCACACGCAATGAATGGAGCTCGACAGGTGGCGCACCATCGATAATCAGGACCAGTTTGTTCAAGTAGTGTGTAATCAGTGCATGCTGATATCTATTAGTGCAGTCTAAAAGAATACTGCCACCCCTGCCATGGGCACTCAACACCCTTGTGCACCCTTCTCGCACCCTCCTCAGAGGGTGCTGAAAAAGTGATGGACATCGAAGGCACCCTTCCTTAAGGGTGTTTTTGTAACACCCTACAGTTTTTTTACATGTACACCCTATTCTAAGGGTGCATGGTAAAGCACCCTTTTTGGAAGGTGCTGAATTATCACCCTTAGGGTGTCGTCCATGGGACAAGCTCATTTACACCCTTCTGGGTGTAAAATTTTTTACTGTGCTGCAGTGACGTCTGGCTGGCACAGTATGCGCATACTGTGCCAGCCAGACGTCACTGTGTGTAGGGGAGTAAGGTTGAGTAGATTCACCCCAGTGTGTAGTAAATCTTGGGGTGGAATCGCTTTCCCATGTGTCCGCAGGCGCACTTGTGACGTACTGAGTGCACATTTTCTTCAATTTTTTGTAATAAACAGTTGGAAGTGAGCGCCCCCTCTGTCTCCTTGTTTTTTCTACAGCCTTTCTCGTGCGTGTTGTTTATTTTAGGTCAGTGAATAAACACACCCAGCAAGGTAATCTATTAGCGTGCTGCAATCAGAGGTTAGTAAAATGGCCAAATGGCAGATGTCTTGCTCAAAACTGTGCCGTTTCTGAGAAAAGCAGCCAAAAAAAAAAGGAAACACAGTGAGTGCTAAACAGATGCGAGTATGTTTGGAGGTAAACACCAAAATCTTTTTTGACGTAAAAGTATCCATATAGAAGTGATTGAATTGTCATTTGGTCTTGCATTACATGCAACAAAGTAAATAAAAAAAAATAAAAGGACTGGCACATGGAAGGAGACAAAATGAAGCACGATGCCGATAACCGTTTTACAGCAGCGAAAGATTGCAGTAAGGTAAAATTGTGCGAGAGTTGGAAAATATACATGTTTGTAAAAGATAAGTGTGAACAGGATGGAGCAAAAGATTGTAAGGACACAGCACAGTGCTCGTACTATGTACAGTACTACGCTTCTTGCATTCAGTGCTCCATTTTTTACAGGAACGTGTTTTGTGCCAGGCTCCACCAAGACTTCAGTGACGTATTTTCGTCAGGGAAGGGACAATGAAAAAATATGCATGATCAAATGACAAAATTTCGGTGAATGAGAGTCGAACCCAAGACCTCTCGGTCGGCGACAACAGGTGCCGGGCCCGCTATCTACTTCGCAGCGGTCGCATACTTTGTAGGGTTAAAGAACACGCCTTTTGTGCACTGTCCTCTCGCAGTGCTCGCCGTATATTTGGAAGCGGCAGCATGCTAAGGGCTTCTGTAGGTATATTGAGCTGTATGTTGGAGGAATCTAAGTGATAGAAATTTCCGGAGCGCTCCAGTACGGCATCCCAAAGAATCGTATCTTGGCTTTCGGGCATTAAACCTAAAGTATATTGTCATTTAGACTTCTTGAGTTAGAACCATTAGGCTGACTACCAATAATGGTGACGTGTCATTTTCCTACTATTCTGTATTACGCATGTGTGATAGGGGGTTCCTTCACCGCTATTGAATAGTAGCGAGCAACGCTTCTTGTTCTTTTTCGTGCACCAGTGACCATTAGTTGTTCTAACATACCTCATCCACTATTACGGTACTCGAACTTTCTGAAAAGTCCTCGAATACAAGTTTTCTACCTCAAAACAGTGAGTACTTCCAGAGAGCTTGGGTTGTGGCATCCGCTACTACGATATTATTGCTTCGCTGCGCACATGCGTGGCACATGCATCTGAGAACAGCCAGCAAAGTGTCGCATGTCCCGTGATTTACTCAGCACGGAAGGCAGAGCAAGCCGTAATCATAACGGCAGTGAGCAAAAAGTGGAGACGCCTTAAGTATTGCACCAGACTGTCTCATGCATGCATTGCTAGTTTTGGTAGAATGTGTAACTGTTCCCACATTTTTTATTGCATATTCACGAGCGGCCTCCGCATAACCAGTAAAATCTTTCGTGGCGTGGCTACTGCGTTATGAAAGTCACAATGTGACAATATGAAAGTCACAAAAAAAAGAAAACCGTGTCTCAAAGTGTGGTATGCATAATACCTCTGAGCATTTGAGAGAACAAATGGCAGTGCATTTTTATCTACGTAGTTCACGTCATCTGTAAAAAAATTCAGTTCACTCTAACACTGACTGTGTGCCGTGCGCCCACACGACGACATGAACATTTGCTACGTTGCAGCTTATTAAATATCAATTGAATAATCCGAACAACAAAACTGTTCCGTAACAGCATATGACCTTCAGTAGATGGCGCTTCACAACAGTTGTCCTTAATACGAGGTGATGGCTGTATGATATCAGTGTGTATATAGTGTTTTAGGAGCGTCCCGTGCTGAAAAAAAAAACTGAAAAAATAGGCTATTGGACGAGTTTTCAAATGTAGTGTACAAAATAGTTGGGCAAAAAGAAAACTGCAGGGCAAGCGCATACTAACTAGACTTTTGTTTAAAAACACGTTTATATATATATATATATATATATATATATATATATATATATATATATATATATATATATATATATATATATATATATATATATATATATATATATGTATATATATATATATCGCAAGAGACGACGTACCAACACACTTATCACAGTTATCACCAGCTTTTAAAATATGAAAGCTTCAAAGAGCTGACGTGCCGTCTGTTAACAAAAACGTGCGAGCCGTTTGGCATCAGCTAGGAGAGGAGTACGCCTACACTCACCGCGCAGCGCATAACGAAGTTTAACGAAGGCTGACCTTTCCAAGCTATCACCTGTAATCTTTTCAGACGAACATTTAGTGAACGCCCCGTCTGTTCAGTATAACACATACGACACGTGAAAGACCCCTGATAGGAAACTAACTTCCTTACGACACTTCGATAGGTTGTCCCTGTGCTTGACCTCACATTTCCTCGATCTGTGCACCATCCAGTCCACATTCCATTCAACGGCAGCGCATAGCCTAACCAGCTTATGCTCAGCCAAAAATACAACGTCAATATCATATCTCGCACCAACCTTCTTCAGACGACGTGAAAAAAGAGCGTGCAAGAAGGAGATACTGGCAAGCACCTTCTCCGAACCCTTTCCAATCGAGCGGTTCTATTCTGACGGCACTTTCCCCGAGAATTCTTGCACATAGGTGGCCTCAAATAATGACAGCACAGCACTCTTCCAGCAGCATGTTTATATGCTTAGTGAAGTGGCGTATACGGGCTTGTCCTGTACTTTTTATTCGTTTCTTTGCACGTTCCTTTGCGGAGTTCTTTTTTTCTTTACCAAAAAGTGCAGGTGGTGGTAGCCCGCTGATTGCTTTAAGCGCTCGGGGATCCCTGCTGCCGGCGATGACAGATATATAAGCGTTCAACAAATACTTGTTGCGTGTTGTTGTAACACTGGGGTGTGTTTTTCATACACGCCGTATATTGTCTCTCAGCAGAGCTGTGTGTGGCTATGCTCTGCCGGATCACGTTCGCTGCGCGCGTAGATAAACAAGATCGAGCTTCACGCCAAAAAGCGACGAAGACCCTCCTGAAGTTTCTGCGATAAACCCGCCTCGTCGAACGATTGTGGCTTTTTAGTGTGTTTGTGTGTTTTAGCTTCCGTCTCACTTCCTTTCTCTCATTCTCTTTTCCTTACTTTTCTGTCTACTATTTCGCCTTCGCCAGTGCAGGGTAGCAAACCAGACACTTGCTTTCTGCTTGACGTCCATGCCTTTCTTCATACCATCTTTCTCTTTCTCTCTGGCTAACAGACAGGATCCGCTAAAGCGGTGTTATTGTGACAAAAAAAAAGATTATAAATGAACATGTCGTAATAAAACTAAGTAGAAAACTGCAAGATTGCGTTTACGCGGCAATAAAGTGGGCAATGCTGGCTCGAAGACCCTTGCGTAAGAAACGGACTTACTGCTATTTTTGTACCTAGTTCATAGTGTTGCTCGTACGCTGCACAACGTAATTTGAATACTGCGTTGTTGAGATAAGACAAGTCGCACGCAAAAGAAGCAGTGATAAATTAACTTGTCTTTTTATTGTCTCAATATTGTTTGTAATCATAACTTATAGGCTCGCTATACCAGATCCACCATATATAAAGTCAACCTGACTTGCATTTCATCATTGTACAAAAGAGCAAGCGCTATCTGATCTTTTTTTTTTTCAAATATTCTTCCTAAGACAGTGCTTGTTATATTTGGCTATAAGCTTCCGCGATTGTCAACGTGCACACTAAGTGAACAAGCCTGAACGGGACCAATCGTAGACTAGGCACTTTAACTGACCACATTTTAATTGTCTCCTGCTCCACTCAGCCAGTCGGTGGTGCTGGACGTTCCGGCGTTGAGCGTGTGAATGGGCCGTCGTAACGAGCGAAGGATCACGTGACGCGAGGAGAAACGAGCAAAATGACAGCCTCTTGCGCCGCGAGTCCGCTCTGCTCGGAACACGCAGTGATTGTTCGGCAAGCACGCAAGCACCGACGGCACTTCCGGACAGACAAGAATCTGTGCCTCATCGGAGCGGTCGTCGCAGACTATCCTTTCTGGAATCAGCGTAGGTGGCATCAAGGTTTCACCAAATGAACTAGAGCTGACACTTAGGACCATAAGAGAGCGTCTCAAGATGCTTCTTTGGCACATTCGTCAAAGGGCCTTCGCGAATCTACGATAGTAAGCGATTTAATCTAATAGTAATGATTTTGATTTGAATTCGAAGCATTTCTTAGTGAACTTAGGCGAGTTTGAATCTATCTATCTATCTATCTATCTATCTATCTATCTATCTATCTATCTATCTATCTATCTATCTATCTATCTATCTATCTATCTGCCCCGCCGCGGTGGTCTAGCGGCTAAGGTACTCGGCTGCTTACCCACAGGTCGCGGGATCGAATCCCGGCTGCGGCGGCTGCATTTCCGATGGAGGCGGAAATGTTGTAGGCCCGTGTGCTCAGATTTGGGTGCACGTTAAAGAACCCTAGGTGGTCGAAATTTCCGGAGCCCTCCACTACGGCGTCTCTCATAATCATATAGTAGTTTTGGGACGTTAAACCCCACAAATCAATCAAATCAATCAACAATCAATCAATCTATCTATCTACCGATGACCTAAAGCACTCCTGGCCGTTCGTATAATAGGATCTATACCAAAATTGGTATGGCAGAACATGATTGTGTGACGAGCAAAAGTGACTTGTCATGACAAAAGTTATGATATGCATGTGATGAATTTCATGATTTACATTTCATGGTCTGGCTGCTCTTGCGGTGGTTTCATTTAGATGGCATATCGCAAAACTGGTATGGTATGACATGCCTGCATGGCGAACCTAAGTGACAGGCCCTCACGTGGAAATCGTGACATGCGTGTCATGTAAAACATGACCACTTGCTACGCTCATAGTGCGCTTGCGGCCGTTTCGCTAGCTTCACATATACCATATTTAGTATTACGTGACGTAAATGGACGACGAACACATATGCCAGGTGCTAGCATTATATTCATGATATCGAAGTCATGTACGGCTGAATTCATGTCCGTCTCGTAATCTTGCGCTGATTTTATTGTGACAGTTCTGCCTCCTCTATTCGTGCTTCGCATATCATCGATTCCCACTGTATGTGGGATCTAGCCATTCTCTATCCCACCGAGCGGGGTCATTGGCGGGCTCGATTCAGGCGCACATGCCCGGGGTACTCAGAATGACACACAAAAGCAGCCACTAGTCCTCTACCTATTTAAAAAAGCCCAGTCGTTTGATTTGCCACAAGGCAGCATGGTGAACGCGCTGCCTCAGGGCAGGGCGTTTAAATGCTTTTGTGCCAACTTCTGCCCCTGATTTGTCTATTTAGGGTCCAACCTTCTTACGCCGTGGGTCGTATGTCTCGTGTCGTCGTCGTAGTAGCAGTAGCAGCCTCCACTCGTTTAGTTTTTAGAATAACCGCTGAATGGCGGTACTTGTAAATGAAGAATATATGATTAAAAGATGCGAGATGGTGGTACTTGCAGAGTTCACTAAATGAACAGACGGACGGATGGACAGATTGACAGACGGGCGGACGGACGGATGGATGGATGGACAAATGGGCGGGTGGACAGACAGGCTAGCAGACGGGCGGACGCATGGACGAACGGACGGATGGGTGCACAGACAGACAGACGCATGGGCGGATGCATGGACTGGCAGACAGACTTGTGGACGCATAGACGGACTGATGTACACACGGATGGACGGACGCATGGACAACGAATGGTCGCACAGACGAACGCAAGGACAGACGCATGGACGGACGGAAGCACAGACGGACTGAAGGATGCTTCGCCCCTCTCATCCTCATTCACTCCATGAATATGCAATGATTTTTTTCGCCAAGCTCGGCGCAACTATCTAAAAATATACGCGCTCCGCAACCTGCACGAGTCGGCCAATGAAAATATGAAAAAAATGTCTTAGAACTGGCAATGTTTTTTTTCTCCTTGGAAAAAAAAGAAAAGTAACGTCTTGTAAAGAAGAAGAGCGTTCGAGTTGAGGCGCTTAGCACTCACGATTTGCATACCTTTGAAAGTCAAAAGAGTGGCGTAAAAAAATCCTGACGCGGCAGTTTTGCGCCAATTCAGCCGAGCCTTAATGCGCTTACGAGAAGTGGCATCAGCCAAGGTTCAAAAGCAGTGGAAACACGTGAGCAGTGTTTGCTTCAAAGTATTAGGAGCCCCCCCCCTCTCCCTTTTTTTTACTGGCACTCTCTTTAGTTTAATATATTGTTTGTATTTGAGCGTATTTAATTAGTATGCAGATATTCAGAAACGGCGGGTGTGATACACTGTGGTAATGAGTTTTGATTGAGGGCAAATTATGCTTGAAATTATACTTCCGTCATCAAAGCGGGCATATTTTCAGCACGAGGCTTCATGCCATCCATCCGTGCACCCAGAACTTTCATTCACAGCTTCACATTCTCAGCTTCTGCATTGTTTTATTTGTTGTCTTTGTTTTTGTAGTTCTCTTACATCTGTAAGCGTGGATATAACAAAACACTAGAATTGGGAATAATGGCACGACATGATTTACAGTGAAAGTCAGCTCTACCCACAGAAGGGGACAGAAGAGGGGACTCATAAGAGAGGTTTTGCGTCCCCTTTTGTGTCCCCTCCTTTCGGTTGCGCAGACTTACACTCCTAATCATACCGATAATAACGACATATATCTTCCTTGCCCACTGTGTGTATGAGTCTTCATAAACAATTGAATAGGAGGAGCGATTTTCTAAATGTAAGCATGGGAGCCCCAAATTATTGTATCCGCTTGTAGGTTGGTGATAATAGCATACAATAAAATGAATCGTAGGGATATTCACCCTCTTGCGTTGGTCGGATGTGAACCCGTAGCCTTGTCCGTCACGGGGGAGCGGTGAGAATGGTGCTCAATTGCCAGCCCGAAGGCCGCAGGTCCGATCCCAGTCGCGGCAATGCCATTTTGATGGTGGCAAAATGATGGAGGCCCGTGCACTGTGTGGTATTAGTGCGCGTTAAGGAACACCAAATGTTTGAATCTGCCGAGCCCTTCGCTACGGCGTTTCTGATATTCGTATCGTGGCTCTGGACCGTAAAACCCCACAAAGTATAATCAATATTATGAAGCTACATGCTTTGAATCAGTCATCTTATTCTCAACCGGTTAAGCAAGAAAAGAAGGCACTTCCCCGTCCAGTAGGTTTCAGGTGACCACTAACTTCTGTAAGCTCAGTAAGTGTACCTTAGACGAAAGCGTGGTATTTGGAGCATAGCACCTATATACTTCGATAGGAATGCGCTTCGCATATGGATATGTGAGTCATTTATTTGATTAAAACTTGCTGTTCCACAAAGGTCACAATGGTTGCTCCCTTACACACTTCAACTACCAAACCAAATCAGAGTAAGCAACAGAACGATGTACAAAAGGAGCAGGCGGGTACGTTCCTCTACAGCACATGGACGTTGGTGGAGTGACATAGTCCACAGTCCTGCAAAATTCCATTTTCATAAAAACAGGTCAACTGAATTAGCCCTTATTACCCAAAAAGGGGTTATATTGCAAAACTTTGAGAAAAAAATGGTGCTTGCTATTTTTCTCGATTTCTCAAAGTACTCTGACCTTATAAGTCCTAATGTTCTGCTTAAAAAACTTGATCACCATGGTGTCAGAGGCGTAGCTCATTCTCTAATTACATCCTACCTTGAACACAGATTTCAATTCTTAGATATAGCTGTGGACCGTTCAGAGTTGATATGCGTGACAACAGGCGCCCCGCAGGGGAGCATATTGGTTCCGTACTTCTTAACACTGTACATCAATGACATCATAAATGTTGACCCATCGGCAAAGTGCGCAATTTATGCAGACGATACAAGCATGTTTTCTGAGGGTGACTCAGGTTCTGAAATGTGAAATTGAGCCAACAAAACGCTTGCAAGTACACACAAGTGGATGACGAGCAGTTACCTTAAAATTATATTTCGAAAAACAAAAACAATATTGTTTCATCCACGTAGTAAACAATTTTAATTAAGCCCATTTTGATTAAACAATACTGAAATGGATATTCTGCTGCCTTTCAAATCACTTGGCGTATATTTCTCTCAAACTATGGCATGGGATAGCCAAGTGAATTATTGCTTAGTTGGTAAATTATACAGAGCAATAGGTACTATGCGTCGCCATTGCAGTTATGTGCTCACATCTATTAACAAAATTTTACATAATTCAATGTTGCTTTCTTTGGTTCAACGTGTAATTCTAGTCGGGGGGACCACTACAGTCGAAAATGTTCAGCGACTCAAGTTACTTCAAAAAAAAAAAAAAAAAGCTATATGCCTATACGTTTCAGGGTGTTCTATCTTTTGCATACATCTCCTATGTTTACAAAGCTCAGTACCATAAAAATTGAATCTTTGACAACAAGTAAACTTGTCGCATAAATAGACTGGTTAAAATTAAGAATGATGACTCTTTAATACAACTAGCAGCCTTGCAGCAAAATAATTGCTTTTATAGATTTTGTAATATGGAACCTCGGAAGGTCAACCAAAACAGAACTGTATACGGTGACCAAACGCTACAGTTTTGTTTACCAACTCTTTTAAATCGGGTACACAAAGAAAATGGTCTCGATGTATCCACTCTGTCGCCGAAAAGCCTACGATACATATTCGTATGATTTCCTGAGTTGCCGTAGGTTCATCTGTTGTTTCTTTTTGCTTTGCTGTCTCCATCAGTACGGGTATTTTTTTCTCGGTTTTTCAAATGTTTAGGCAATACCCTTGTTCACTATTTCTTACCGTGTTTGCTTACTGCTTCTGCTGTACTGTTTATGCAGTTGGTATAGAGCATGCCTTGAACTGCTGTTACAGCTCAGTATGTGAGGTCGCCAGGTTCTCCTGAAACTGCTCAGTGCAGCTTTTTTGCCTGGTCTCCTCGCAACCTTGTTGCGCAACAAACTTAATTCAATTCAATTATTCAATTCAATATTCCGGTAAATGCACTGTGTCGCACTACAAAACCCGTGACTTCCCAGCGTGTTTAAAATTTTACATTAGCATACGATGTATTTGCGATAGGTAAATTCAATTGTTTTGAAACACCACACGATTTGTAGTGCGATACTGTATCGTTACTAGAATGTTCCAGTTGGTCTCTACTTCGTATGACCGAGAGTCGTTTTTGATAACTGGCTCTTTTTTATTTCCATGCAACATATTTTTTTCACCTACCTCGCATTCAGTTATGGCAACCGTCAAGAGATGGTACCACATACTAATGTCCCCTAATTGTGACAATGCAATCGATATACACGGTACATAGGAAAGTACGTCTCGACCGTACGTTGGAAAACCGCAGCAAAGTAAACAACAAAAGTTCCATTATTGTATTTGGATAATTATGGCGTGCTTTCACCAGTCATTCGTATGCGAATGTTGGTTAATGCAAAGCTGCTTTTTCCGCGCATTGAGAGACAAACCAGAGTCCGTGATTTTCAGCTTCGTTATCGCAACCACCAGTGCTGCTGGCGCATCAGGTTTTGTCAAATGCCAACTATGCAGTTTAGTGCATACGCATCATTCGGTGAACACCACCCAACAGCCACTCAAGTTACCACGCTGTACCGCAGCCTAACTTTGCATATTAACCTAATTTGAAGGCTAACATCGATGGCAGTTCTGTCATTACTTCTTCGAGTACTGAAGCCGGATTTTTTTCCTTTCCGTTCAAGATAAAATTAGAATGGTAGCTGCGCAGGGCGTAAAATGTAGATCATCCTTTGTAACATATTTTCTCTTTAGGATCATGTTGAAGCTAGTTTCCAGTCACATCTATTCTGTCTAAGTGATCGGGACACATTAACGGGGCACTTGAATTTATTAGCCGGCAGTAAGATCCCTAATAACGTTGGACGTTATTTCGCCACGATTGTACAGGGGTTCTTGGAAACCCTACTATTGCAGAAACGAACAGGCAAAAGTGAAAGGTAAAAGTAGGTAGATCTCACGTCTTTTGGGAATCAGTTTAATCGATTTCATGCAAAGCACTCGGTGAGTGTTTGCATGAAACTGTCTATGCTGCACTTTGTGGTTGCAAGCTGAGCGTCATGAGGTGGATCGATGCATTTTTTACAAGTGTAGCTGTTGCGTCAGACCCAGGCTGGGCTTGAAAAAAAAATCCCTAGATGTCCGCGTGAGCCCTCTCCGGAATTTGAATGGAGGGAGTGTTCTGCCTAGGACAAATAAAGAAAGAGGTGTTTTCGAGGCCTTCAACAAATGACTTCAACCAGCTCCCCCACCCCCCCCTAAAAAAATAAATCCTGGCCATGAGCCTGTGTTGTGTCCACAATGTGGACTTACCAAGAGATTTATTCTCCCGGTGTCCATCTAGTGGACATGTACCATTCGGGAGACTGCACTCGGTTACCCGAAAAGTGGTGAGCCGTGCCGTCACGGCTTTCTCGACCTTGTCAACACACCGAACTCACCAGCACAATGCTTGCGAAAGGACAACGAAAATGGACAAAATTTACAGTAACAGGACTCTTATAGACAAGCTTGACAAGTCGGAACTTGCGTATAAATGTGTTGAGATGTTTGAAGAACGATGCAGGGAATACGCATTGACCTTCAAGGTGCGTCACGTGGGCGGCCACGTTACATCTATTTCGAGTGCTAACATGATTAGAGTTATGACAGGGCCTCCGAAATGTGCGTTTGAGAGCGAATCTCTGGGGACAGCATTCGTTGCGGCGAAACGCGTTCCGTCATTCTCATTCGTGCAAGTAGTCGTGAAAGCTTCGTGAGGTCAAAAAGACGCTGCACAAGAGAGACCGGAAACAGGCGGCGTGCTGCTGGCATAGGTGCAGCCGATCAGTAGAAGCTCAACCGGTCGTTCCACTAAATGAAAACCATGAGAATTCCACCCCGGTAACGTCAGCTCTACTGGCGCTTAAAGGGCAATTACTGCACTGGTTTAACGTTAGCATTCAGAACGAATGAACTGCAGTATTCTCGAAACAAAATACACTTCGCGGTAGGTTGATGTTAATACAGTACGTAACATTCGTTATTGTATTCCTCCTGCATAAGGCAACACTTTATTACATAGCTTAATGAATCATAATAACACAATTGTAGCGTTTACTACATTGATATATAAATCTCAGCATAGCCCGAGAACCACATACTGATGTTAACTTAACATGATGCCTGTTCCACAGCAGTACAAGTTCTATGTTTGTTGCTTTGCTATAAAGGTAGACTGCCAGCAATGCAACGAGAATGTACGTTACACTGACATTACGGCTCCATAGTTACTTTTTAAAAAAAAAACATACTCAAAACGTGTTGTAGCTCTGTGGTGAAACATTCCTGGCTGCCCTATAAGACGCTGAAGATTTATTCCTGCTTACTCGAATAAAATCGGCACGCCAATGCTGCTGTGTCAAGTTTTTTTCCTCTTCATTCTCCTGCACTGAACTTATGAACGTCGGTCCTCACCACTTCTGGGCTGATGTACACTGCCAATCACTTGCATTCCCTCTGAGACCACTTGATCTTATTTTGGATAAGGCAACGCAGGTCACGTGGTGGTGATTAGAATCGCCATGCTTTCCAAATCCTTATGTCTTGTTCAAGATAGATCAGAATCTGTGATGGGAATCCCGCCTCTTGGAGACCACCTTATTTTTATGGTTCGGCAGTGACAAAACAAATTCAATAAATCGGTTAAGTTGTGAAGAAATACGTCTGCATAGGACAGATAGTAACAATGAACCAAACCATGAGTTTAAAAGATGAATAAGAACGGGATAGATACCATCCGGCAAGCATTCTAAAATTTTGACTGGTAGTCTACCACTCTTTTTCGAGAGGAAGGAATATAAAAGCTGCATATTGTCGGCATTTGCCTACGCAGAACAAACCAGACGGCTTACAAAGAGGGTTCAGCCTAAATCAAAGACGACGCAGCAAGCGATGGAAATGAAAATGGTAGGTGTAACGTTGAGAGACAGGAATACAGCAGAGTTGGTCGGGGAATAAACGGGGTTGAAGGAAATTATAGTTTAAATCAAGAAGAAAAAAATGAACATGGCTGGGCACGTGACGCGACAGGATAAGCTATGGTTTTTAAGGGTAGCTAACTGGGTTTCAAGCGAAGGCAAACGCGTGAAGAGGAGACAGAAAATTGGGAGAGCAGATGAGATTAGAAGTTTGCAGGTATAACGCCGCAGCAGAGAGCACAGAGCTGGTTTGGTTGGCGGATCATGGGAAAAGCGTTTGCCCTGACGTGGGTGTAGTCAAGATTATGATCATGATGATAATGACCAACAATAATCAAATAGTTGAGTGAGAGGCGACCCTGTGCGCTTCTGATCGAGTGCAGCAAAAAGCCCTGGTTTGTCAATTCCTGACAGCTGGGAGAGTCAATGGTCTTACGCACTAGGAAGTCCAACCACTAGCGATTCATTTGTGAGAAAGCAATGTTTTATTCAGTTTCTGTCAATCAACTGCGGCTGCACCGGCATACCGCGGCCAGTGGTTTCTGGTCTGTGCCAATTGTATCTGGAGGAAAATATGCGACGTGCGGGACATTATTTTCACGTTATTGATTTCATGACCAAACAACTGTACTAGTCAGAACCTCTTATCCTATCATACAAATTTTGGTCAACACTGTGCTAAGGAGGTGATTACAAAAGTACCTGGGCGCAGACGGCTAGAAGGATACATACGTATCAGAAATCAATTATTTCGTTATTGAATGCTTTGCATTGAATAACCGTGAATAACCGTGAGAAGAGCAGTGAACTCATACCAACTAGCACCCATGGCATCTTTATTTGCAGATGAGCACACGCTTACTGAGCAAAAAGAACCGGCAATGAACTGGATGATTCGACAATTCACCAAGCCCGTCGCCTCTTCACCACCGTATCTGGAACGCGACGATTCATTCGACACTGTCTGGTACGCCCTGCCGACCATCGATCGACCATCCGCGGAAGACGATCAGTCAGGCAGTTTTCTGGACAGGACAATGCTTAGGCACCTGAGTGCCAGGAGGACCATTTGGTTCAGACCTACTAGTTGTAAGTCATGAGATGTTCCAGTTTTTCACTAAGAAGCCGCGGTTCGATACCCGGCAAAGCGGCAGTGTAACGATAGTAAAAAAACGATTACTCCATTCTGCTGTGATCTGGCTAACACCTTTATACTGTATAATAATAATAATAATAATAATTATAATAATAATAATAATAATAATAATAATAATAATAATGCAGATATCGCGTACCTGGGAATCGACGTTATGCCAAGCATACGCAGGAAAGGTGACCGTGTTGCAATTTTATTATTGAGTGACACGTCATGAAATGACGCTAAATACACGTACAAATGTTGCACGCGCAGACATGTTGAAGGGTTGTAGATATTTATATAACCAGTTGTTTTCACTTGCGTAACGATGCCACGTGGAACATGCGTATTAGCAACGCCGGAAGCTAATATGGAGCGCTTATGCTCGCAAAGATGCAGGCCCTGACACTGCTACATAAATCAACTTCAGCGCATGGCACCCAACCGAAATTCCCGTTAACCTGACGTGACGGCCGTATCAAAGGAGTGCATATGCAATGTTTAGAAAATTAGGTAGGCAGAGCTGCAACAACTATTGAAGTTTCACAAAGATTAGCGTCTATTTGAACAGTACAACCGATAATTGTCGAGCTCTGTGGTAGAATGCTTGAATACCAGGCAAAATGCTTAGGTTCGATTCCTGCTGGGACCCTGAAATTTATTATTTGCATTCGTCGGTGGGCCAACGCTGCCTATGTCAGGTTTTTCTTAACACTGAGATTTATTATATGCCTTCGTTGGGTCGACGCTACTGATGTCGGGTATTCCTTAACACGCATGCGTTAAAATCGCCCCTGTGGGTTCTCGTAGTTGCTGGGTGGATACTAAGTGTCAATCACCTGTGGCACATGCTCGTATACCAGCGGCACATACCCGCCCGTGAGTATGTGCCACTGTAATACGGGAAGTGTTTGACGATTTATGATACGGGATCGTGACATTATTCATGTCTTCACCAGCGCGTCATATTCGTCAAACCAACTTACCCTCCCTTGCTAATTTTGGTTCACGACAAGTCAAAGGATTGACCTTGAAACAACCCAAACGTAAGTGTCTAGATAGACAGATAGATAGATAGATAGATAGATAGATAGATAGATAGATAGATAGATAGATAGATAGATAGATAGATACGCTCAAAGTGGCTGAAGTTCGCTAAGAAATGCTTCGCATTCAATAATAATATTATTATTATTAATAATAATAATATTATAATAATATCTGGGCTTTTACTTATGAAAGTTTTACAGTATAAAAAATTTAATGCACAGTAAGGTGACCTGTACGACCTCCTAATATGCGCGTGTGCTTAGATCGGGAGTGAATAAAATTTGTATTAGACATGAGTGCAATGGGTAGATTTTAGAAGAAACCTTGGTGGTAACAGCTACATGCCATGCTTTATTATTTGGAAGAAGTCAGAGCTACAGAATCATATGGTAATGGCGGTGGTTGGCAAAGACGCAAATCAGTACGTAATGAGAGAAAAAGAAAGTGGACCAAAAGGTAACCAGCTGCTGCTAGGGATCAAACTTGTGACCTTCGAGCAACGCGTCCGATGCTTTCGAAATTGAGCTGGAGCAGCGGCCATACAACCGTGCACTTTTTGAGGTATATATGTGCATTGGAACTAGGCAGTGTCACTCAGCGCCACCAGTAGTCTTACGGCGAGAAGAAAACACATTTTTTGCCCATCGCTGCCACGTAGCACTTGATCTATCTATCTATCTATCTATCTATCTATCTATCTATCTATCTATCTATCTATCTATCTATATATATATATATATATATATATATATATATATATATATATATATATATATATATATATATATATATATATATATATATATATATATATATATATATACAAAAATCGCTCAATATAATACACAAATTCTGCTAAAGCCTCTAACGCTCAAGCACACTAACATGGGTGGACCTGCACAGACATTACTTTGTCTAACATTTTACTCGCTTGTTTTTCAATATTTTATTCTACTGCAGCTTCAGTCTTGGCAGCTCTATAACTGTCCTCACAACCTGTGCGCAGCGTCCGACGCAACGACCGCGCAGGATCTGTCCATGCAAGCTCTTCATCGCTATGCTATTCGCGAAACAAGGTCGACGACGAGAACCCCAGCAACGAAGCGACGGGTCCTTCGAGACAGGCTCAAAGTCATGATGGCGGCCGCCTTCAGTACAATACCTGCCTTCATCCCGGCTGCCGCCGGTGCTGCGAACCATACAACGACGGTACACAACGCGATCTCCACGTCGCCGAAACCAACGTGGTTCACAACCTCAACGGAGCCTGCTAGTGTGCGACGCAAAGCGGACACGTTAAGCGGGAGCGATTTTACGTCCGACTGGGTTCGAGTCCTCGTCGTGCCAAAGCCCAAGTTTCGAAACTACTCGTTTTTCTAATTGTAATTAGGTGTATTGCTATAGCCACATTATGTATGCCATCGCATATTTACAACACGAAAAAACGCGTGTTAAACATTTACCTTGCAATAGCAGAAAACTTGCTTTTCATATGCAATTTTCTTTTATAGTCCACTACGGTAATGATGTCTGTGTCCTAACTGTTTTTCGCTGTCAGGAAAGTGTCGGTTGAAATTTGAATTCTTGGGAATTCACATAGCATCTGACTTGAGCTGGAAAAAGGAAATTACCTACATCATTACCAGTGGCAACCATATGATAAGGTACCTACTACGAAACTTTGTTCACACCCCTCAAGTCAGAGAGAGAGAGAGAGAGAACAAGGATGAAAAAAAGGCAGGGAGGTTAACCAAGGCTGGGCCTAGTAGGCTACCTTGCACGCAGAAGGGAGTAAAGGGGATACAAATTAGAGAGAGAGAGAAGGAGATAAATGTCACTCATGGCGTCGATTAAACGGCCATTATGTGCTTAACATCACAGACGGTGAGTCGCATCCATGTCTTGATATATTGAACGCATTCGTTGCATGAACTTGTATGCGCGGTTCTATGCACCCAAAATCTTGCCGAAGGCAAGGCCATAAAGGTGCCGCTTGCATTCAAGACTAGAAAGATAAGAAAACCCTGGATTACGCAAGAACTTTTTAAAATGATAAAACACAAAGATAAATTGTACCATAGTTTTCTTGCTACACGTTCGCCTGAGGTGCTGATAATGTTTAAAAAGTATCGAAACAAACTGAATGCGCAACTCAGGCGTGCCAGGATTGCTTATCATGAGCGTATGTTTACAGACGCCACGGGTAAACATCCTGATATCTTGTGGAACATAATAAATAAGGTTCTTGGTCGCGAGAAACATTCTGCCGCGCCGGAGAAGTTAATCCACAATAAAACCGAAATCTCTGGTTTAGCACTTGCTAATCACTTTAATGAGTACTTTGCAAGCATAAGCGCGGTACAACAACCACAACAAGCTCCACCAAATACATCATCGTTTCTTTCCACTCCTAATAGCTTATTTTTAAATCCCACTAATGAATATGAAGTATTTACCACATTTAAGAATCTTAAGAATAGTAAAGCTCTCGATATAGATGACATACAGATAAAGCCTGTGAAGTATGTATTAGAATACATTGCTCCAGCTTTAACACACATCTTTAATTTGGCTTTACAGTATGGAATTTTCCCAGAAAAAATGAAAATGAGTAGGGTAACTGTTATTTTTAAAGGAGGTGACAGAAATGATACGTCAAATTATCGACCAATTTCAATAATTCCAGTATTTTCCAAAGGCTTAGAAAAGATTATTTTTTCGCGTGTTTCAAGTTTTTTTGACAGACACAGTGTTCTATCTGATGCCCAGTTCGGCTTCCGTAAAGGCAGGTCAACGGAAACCGCTTTGCTCACACTCAAGGAATATGTACTGAAAAATATTGAGAGAAATCTTTTCACCTTGGCGCTCTTCATTGATTTTAGTAAAGCCTTCGATTGCATAAATCACAAAATTCTACTGTGGAAATTATCACAGAATGGCCTAAGAGGTATTCCATTAACATTATTCGAGTCTTATTTAACTGATCGCAAACAATCTGTTTGCATAAGAGACGAAAAATCATGTTTTCTTCCCATAATAAACGGTGTACCACAGGGTAGTGTATTAGGTCCGCTGCTCTTTAATGTCTATGTTAATGACATTACTAATATTACCACCTCTGTTCAATTTATCATATACGCGGATGACACTACACTTCTTGTTTCTGGTCCGGATTCACAGAAATTAATAAGACAATGCAACGATCTACTGGTTAAGTTATCTCAATGGTCGATTGCTAACTGCCTTAAAATAAATCCTACAAAAACTAAAGTAATGTTATTTCGCGCTAAAAACAAATCTCTGACTTGCCAACAAACGTTATTATTTGCTGGTAAAGAACTTCAAATTGTTGATGAACATAAATTACTAGGCGTTACTTTTTCTTCGCATCTTACTTGGGATAAACACGTAGAAAATATCTGTAAAAAACTGTCAGCTATAACAGGTGCTTTATCTAGATGTAGGTATCTTCTTCCACCGAAAGCAAAACTTAACATTTATTATGCTCTATTCTTTTCTCATTTAAGTTATTGTAGCTTAGTCTGGGGGACTACTGGGAAAACAAACATTATGAAATTATTTTTACTGCAAAAAAGGATGATTCGGCACATTGACAATATGGGCTTCTTAGAGACAACACGGCCACCTTTCCTAAATCATAGAATCATTAAAATAGAACATCTTTACACTTTTCGCCTACTTTATTCCTTCTATTTCTCTAAAAAATATCTTCATAATTTTCTTGCGTCGACTGCATCGTTGACACCTAGAATCACTTCCGCCAATACTAGAAACAGTGACATGTGGTATGTTCCTAGATTTCGCAATAATTATAGGCTACAATCATTAGAGCACAACTTGCCGCATATTTTAAATAAATACAAAGACGTCAAGTGCTTCTCAGCCAAGGAACTCAGGACTCTCTTTGTTAACATGTGATGACTTAACGTATTACTATTATTGTTTTCTATGTTTCACTTGTCAGAGCAAATTGTGTATGATTTCCTGTCTTCTTCTGCATTGAATTTTTGTTTTCATTGTTTTTCAATAATTTCAGATATTGTTGTGTACATTTGCCACATATGCCTTGTAACGGACCATCGACCCCGTCAAGCTGTTTGACAACAGCTTTTAGTCGATGGTATCCGCCAGAATCTTTGTATTTCTGGAAATAAATCTATCTATCTATTCTCAAGCAGCAGACTTCTGAAGGTTTGCGAGGACTGGAGTGATGGTGAATATGAATGCACTGGTACGTTGAAAACTCGAATATCAAGCTCCATTAGGAAACATTTTCAATTGAACTTTACTGATCTGTTTGAAATTGTACAAGATAACGAAACACGCTTCATTTATCTAACTACCATTGCACTAGGAGTGTCACGATAATGAAACACGGCAATTCTTTGCAGTCCTTTGAATCGCGTCGAGAAGCATTTGGTCTTGAAGTTTTTATTCAAATATTCATTCACCCGGTTTTGAAAACTCAGTTTTTTACAACACCGTCTGATCACTCAACTCGTTGAGATAACGTGCCTTAGGTACACGTCATTAGCTGCCTCAATAATACTTGATATCATTCTTTTGTCCCACGCTCGTTCAACGGCTGGAATCACGTTCCCTCTGATATCGTTCTCATTTCAAATAATGACTTACTTTCTTCCAGCATACAGCATTTCTTACTTCATCATGCGTGCAATGTACACCGTGTGCACATATTTTCTACTTTGTTCTCGTTTTATTTTTATTTTCCTTCTCTTCGCTCTTCCCTCTTTCTCAGCTCTGTTGTCCCCTTCCCTGATTCCCCAGCGTAGGGTAGCCAACCCGATTTCTCTCTGGTTATCCTCCTGCCTTCTCTCTTCGCTTCCTTCCTTCCCTCCTTCCTTCCCTCCTTCCTTCCCTCCTTCCTTTCCTCCTTCCTTCCTTCCTTCCTTCACTACTTTCTTTCCTCTTTCCTCCCTTCCCTCCTTCCTTCCTTTCTTCCTTCCCTCCTTCTCTCCTTCCTTCCTTTCTTCCTTCCTTCCTTAACTCCTTCCTTCTCGAAGGTAATACTACATTCGGTTGAATTTAGTTAACAGTGCATCTTCATATGTATATAAGTTGTTACATTTTTATTCCCAATTCTTTTCGTTTTGTTTATAATTTTTCTTTGACGCGGTTTACTTTTGTTTTTGAAGCTTTGTATTATTAAGGATTTAAAATTAAATAGAATGGAATGAATGATATTTTAATTCAATGATTGATTTCAGAGACGACCCTCGATTCAAGTTGCGTAGCTTGATCATGGGGACCCGCCACAGTGATTCTGGTGGTTATCGGGCTTGACTGCTTACCTGGAGGTCTCGGAATTGAGTCACAGGCGAGGCGGCCCCTTTCAAATGGAGGCAATATACTTGAGGCTCACTTGCTTTAGATTTAGCTGCAGGTTAAGGAGCCCCAAGTGGTCAAAGTTTGCGAAACCCTCTCCAACGGCATCTTTTACAATCATATCATGGTCCTGGAATATAAAAGAACCCAATTATTCGCAATGTCCACGGGCTATAGGTGGCACGCCGTGCAATCGAAGATGGCTGCGGAAGGATGATCACCCCGTGAACTCGCATAAGTAAGGATAGGACGCACGGACGTACTCCCCTTGCCGTTTTGACCGGATGAACCCTTGATCGTCAAACGAATTTATATCAAATCGAAGTACTTTCTCAACCGGTAGGAACTGCTAAATGTTCGCTACCTCATTTCGTGCCGCAGCGCAAAGGTTGGTGGTGTAAGCTGGTCGACCATGTATCAACAATGCTTTGTGTAATCCTGTGCGTGGTACAGAAAACTGTGTGAACTAGATTTTACGTATGAACTGAACGGCACTCCGAGATCATTAGTGCCGAGCCTGTCTGGCGGATTTGCCGCAGTACACTAGCGAGTAGCGTGCCGTCGCGTCTGCACAGGACCGAATGTTTAACGTAGGGATGGTTTGTAAACATATTACGCCGTCGTCATTACTTGCACGTTAACATCACGCAGTTTCAACGGAACACAAGCTTTTAACTTCCCATAAAGTAGCGCTTTTGTCACAGCTATGATCAGGCTAACAATGCGCAATTCCCTGTACTCGAATGTTGCAGGTTCCATCAGCGCGTTCGAAACAAGGATATCGACACGCGTACGCTTTTTGAAACGTCGAAATTGCGAAAATTTGTCGAGCAACAACGTCGTTCGAACGGCACCGGTGAAGTGAAGCAGAAGTTAGCGTTGACTGTAGCTGTAGCTGCATATTTCATTGTTTTATTTCGCTTCTCTGGTCGAGCTCGAGCGTGTTGGCGACATGCGGCGCTTTTTAACATCCCCTGTAAGTGGGATACATTCAATGCACAAAAGAAGTATGCTTTTATTTTGAGCTTGCTAAAAGATATTGCCACGTTCCATTTCCCAAGCTTTTGTTATCGTCCCAAAACACCACACGATTCTCAGCGCAAACCGCGCCTGCAGTTTTCGAGAGGGTTCCGGACTGTAGTAGATCATTTCGATAAGATCACGCCCACTGTGCGAATGGTACAGATTGTTCTGGAACGTACGCCGCCGCCAGCGGTAGCGCTAGAACATTCGACGGCGGGAGTATAAATGCCGACGCGCTTCGCCGCTTGTCAGTTGTTGATCGAAGGCCGACGCTCCGTTCGCCGCTATCAATCCGAGACTGCTATCTGTGCGAGACTGCTGCTGTAATTGGACTTTCCGTTTACCGGGCACAGGTTCGCCCAAATAAACAGTTAAACCCCAACACGAAGTCTCCTGTCTTCGGCCACGTCACGACCCCGTGACATCTGGTGGAGGTGCTGGGTACACGGCTTGACGGGGGCGTGCGGTACATGAACGAAGCAGCACCTCCACTGCGGCGAGGCCGGGCACACTTACCGCCGTTGCCAGTACCGACAGATGGGACTGCGTGGCTTCGCCGTCGATGCACCACGTCCGCAGCCAGGAGAACGACCACGTGACATCGCCGACTACCTGACAGGAACTCGGTGGACACCACGAAGCCCTTCGCGTTCGCCGTCGCCCAGCCGCCGCACGTCACCGCACCACCGACAGTACTCTGGCCCAACGCGGGGCCGGTCTCCTAGCCCGTATCCGGGAAACTAAGGGCAGCAACCGATGGAGGTGCGGTTGCTGTGCGACGAACTTCCGAAGATCCTCCGACGACGACGACGCCGCCGCGACGGAGCTTTTTGAACACAACACCAACCAGGCAAAGCCCTGAAGGCAAAAGCTCACTTACCGAAGGTGGCCGGACGACGCAACATGGAAGCAGCGGAACAAGCCGACGCAGCCGTGACCCGACGCCACGCCCTAACTGTAATGCGAGACGGCGAACTAGCGACCTCGACGTTCTTATCGACGGCCACAGTGTGACCGCTCTCGTCGATACTGGAGCCGACTATTCTGTCATCAGTGGGTCGTTCGCCGCGAAGTTAAAGAAAGTTAGGACAGCTTGGAAAGGCCCTGAAATCCGCACAGCCGGAGGTCATCTTGTAACGCCTGCAGGAATCTGCACAGCGAGAGTCACCATTAACGGCCGTATTTATCCTACAGACTTCATAGTCCTACAGCGTTGCTCGAGAGATGTCATCCTTGGCATGGACTTCTTATGCCTCCATGGTGCTGTCATCAACCTAAAAACAAAGTCGATAACGTTATCCACAGATGAAGCACTACCGCTGCGCACGCCGTCTGGATACCATGCCTTGAATGTGCTGGAAGAACAAGTCACCATTCCACCTCGCTCAAGCGTCATTATTTCAGTCGGCGCTCCTGAATCACCTGACTTCAAAGGCGTCGTCGAAGGCAGTCAGCATCTGTTGGTCACCCGAAATATTTGCGTCGCAAGAGGAATTGCAGAGCTGCGGGGAGGCAAAGCAACGGTTATGCTCACGAATTTCAGCAATGAGTACAAACATGTGAACAAAGGAACAACGGTCGCATACATCGAAGAAATTGTCGAAGCCACCAGTGCTTTCGCCCTCGCCGATTCTGCGGCACCCGCTCAGAGGAACCAAGCCCCTCCCATAGCTTTCGAAGTCAATCCCAGACTTCCGAACGATAAGCAAGAACAGCTCAAGGCCCTGCTCCTGCAATACGAAGATTGCTTTTCGTCGGCATCGAAAATTCGGCAGACCCCAATCACAAAACATCGCATCATAACCGAAGAAAATGCCAGACCACTCCGTCAGAGTCCGTACAGGGTTTCGACGCGAGAACGTGAGGCCATGAAGAGACAAGTTGATGAAATGCTGCGGGATGACATTATCCAGCCGTCCAAGAGACCATGGGCATCCCCCGTGGTGTTAGTGAAGAAAAAGGATGGGACCCTACGTTTCTGCGTCGATTATCGCCGCCTGAACAAAATCACAAGAAAGGACGTGTATCCTCTCCCACGAATAGACGACGCACTTGATCGGCTCCATAACGCCAAGTACTTTTCGTCAATGGACCTTAAGACTGGCTATTGGCAAATCGAAGTCGACGAAAGAGACCGAGAGAAGACGGCGTTTATAACACCGGACGGCCTCTTCGAGTTTAAGGTGATGCCCTTCGGCCTTTGCTCAGCGCCTGCCACTTTTCAACGCGTTATGGATACAGTACTGGCAGGATTGAAGTGGCAGACTTGCCTTGTGTACTTGGACGACGTCGTCGTGTTTTCCTCGAGTTTCGACGAGCATCTTCGGCGCCTTGAAGCTGTACTTCAAGCCATCAAGACTTCCGGACTCACACTGAAGCCAGAAAAGTGCAGATTTGCGTATGAAGAGCTCTTGTTTCTGGGGCACGTTATCAGCAAGTCTGGAGTTTGTCCTGATCCACGGAAAACAGCCGCCATCGCCGACTTCCCGCCGCCCACTGACAAGAAAGCCGTGCGCCGATTTCTGGGCCTGTGCGCCTATTATAGGCGGTTCGTGAAAAACTTCGCCCGCATCGCCGATCCTCTCACTATCCTTACCAAGGCCGACGTGGAGTTCAAGTGGGAAACGCCACAGGAACACGCTTTCCAGGAGCTTAAACATCGCCTCCAGACGCCTCCGTTACTTGCCCATTTCGACGAATTCGCCGAGACAGAAATACATACGGACGCAAGCAGCGTAGGTCTTGGCGCCGTTCTTGTGCAGAGGGCTGACGGACTTGAAAGGGTTATTAGTTACGCCAGCCGATCGCTATCCAAAGCAGAAGCAAATTATTCCACAACAGAAAAGGAGTGCCTCGCCATCATCTGGGCTACGTCGAAATTTCGCCCATACCTCTACGGCAGGCCCTTCAAAGTTGTGAGCGACCACCACGCCTTGTGTTGGCTAGCCACTTTGAAGGACCCTTCAGATCGCCTCGCACGATGGAGCCTGAGACTTCAAGAATATGACATTACTGTCATTTACAAGTCCGGCAAAAAAACACTCCGACGCCGACTGTCTCTCTCGTGCGCCTGTCGACCAACCGCTACCGGACGACCCGGATGACGACTACTTCTTGGGAACGATCACTACCGACGACTTCGCTGAACGACAGCGGGCCGACCCGGAACTTAAGGCCCTAATAGAATACCTCGAAGGCAGGACCGCCGAAGTCCCGAAGGTATTCAAGCGCGCACTTGCGTCGTTTTTTCTACGAAACGGTCTTCTACAAAAGAAAAACTTTTCACCGCTTCGGGCTAAGTACCTCCTTGTGGTGCCTTCAGCTCTGCGACCAGAACTCCTGCAGGCCCTGCACGACGATCCTACGGCAGGGCACCTCGGTGTTTCTCGCACGCTCGCGAGGATACAAGAAAGGTACTACTGGCCGCGTCTTACCACCGACGTCACTCGTTATGTGAGGACATGCCGGGACTGTCAGCGACGCAAGACACCGCCGACAAGGCCAGCGGGACTTCTGCAGCCAATAGATCCACCTTGCCGACCTTTCCAGCAGATTGGTATGGACCTACTGGGGCCGTTCCCGACGTCGGCTTTCGGAAACAAGTGGATCGTGGTAGCTACCGACTACCTCACCCGCTACGCCGAGACAAAAGCCCTGCCAAAAGGCCGTGCATCCGAGGTAGCTAAGTTCTTCGTCGAAAATATTGTCCTACGTCACGGCGCCCCGGAGGTCCTTATCACCGACAGAGGAACTGCATTCACTGCCGACTTAACTCAAGCGATCTTGGCATACAGCCAAACAAACCACCGCCGGACGACAGCGTACCACCCACAGACCAACGGCCTCACCGAGCGGCTTAACAAGACGATCGCCGACATGCTGTCAATGTACGTCGATGTCGAACACAAGACGTGGGACGCCATTCTTCCGTATGCGACCTTCGCATACAACACGGCGGTGCAGGAGACGACACAGATATCTCCATACAAATTGGTCTACGGAAGGAGCCCGACAACGACGCTCGATGCCATGTTACCCAACGTCGCCGACGAAGAAAACCTCGATGTGAGCGAGTACCTTCATCGCGCCGAAGAAGCCCGACAACTTGCGCGGCTCCGTATCAAGAATCAACAGACGACCGACAGCCACCGTTACAACCTTCGACGACGCTTCGTGGAATACCAGCCCGGTGAACGTGTTTGGGTGTGGACGCCGATACGCCGACGTGGACTAAGTGAAAAGCTTCTGCGACGGTACTTCGGACCGTACAGGGTGGTTCGACGTCTCGGCCCACTTGATTACGAGGTTGTCCCCGACGGCATCACGAACTCTCAACGACGCCGATCGCGACCTGAAGTCGTCCATGTCGCACGCCTAAAGCCGTTTCATGCGCGTTAACAAACTGAAACAGTGCTTTTTTTGTATAATTGTTGTATTGTAATTTATTCATTGTACTTTCTTGCATTATTATTGTACCTTCATCTTTAGTTAAAGCATCGAGACGATGCCTTTTCCAGAGGGGGGCAATGCCACGTTCCATTTCCCAAGCTTTTGTTATCGTCCCAAAACACCACACGATTCTCAGCGCAAACCGCGCCTGCAGTTTTCGAGAGGGTTCCGGACTGTAGTAGATCATTTCGATAAGATCACGCCCACTGTGCGAATGGTACAGATTGTTCTGGAACGTACGCCGCCGCCAGCGGTAGCGCTAGAACATTCGACGGCGGGAGTATAAATGCCGACGCGCTTCGCCGCTTGTCAGTTGTTGATCGAAGGCCGACGCTCCGTTCGCCGCTATCAGTCCGAGACTGCTATCTGTGCGAGACTGCTGCTGTAATTGGACTTTCCGTTTACCGGGCACAGGTTCGCCCAAATAAACAGTTAAACCCCAACACGAAGTCTCCTGTCTTCGGCCACGTCACGACGCCGTGACAATATAATACAATAAATACAATAAAAGTGACTTACGAGCATGTAAAACAATAACGCATGACGGGACGTGAAGCGCAACTCTCTGCTAGTGAGCTAGCAGCTGATCGTTCATCGCCGCTGTCACTCAGCGCGTTGACAACCACCGACGTCCAGCGAAAAATTCTCCACGTCAAGACAGTTTCTTTGAACATCACTGCTGAAAGTAACCTGATGAATTCTCTCCGTCAAACGACTTCGATAGCACCAACAACGCGTCGTTCACCACGCACAACACTAGCACGTACGGCGTCACCCACGACATTAATCTGAGGGTGTAGATCCATTCGGTCAAATACCGGCAAATAAGGAATCGCTTGCAGTGTGCTGCCATCTACTAACTAAAGTGAAAATAAGTGGCACCGCACATAGCCTCCGAGATTACAGAAACCCGCCACGCACTTGCAATCTCGGAGGCTACCACCGCGTATTGGCCAAAGTTTGGAAATGCAAATCGTGCGCCTGCGCTACTTTCGGCGTACAATGAATGCTATGAGATTCATGCAATACAAAAGCACTGACGAATGCTATACGCGCGTAAAACAAGGCGAGTTTTAACTGGAATGGTTAGACGATAACATCTATTTATCCAACGTGGCTGCGGAAAATCTCGCGGAGCTGATATGTGTACTGTGCGGGCTTAAAAGATTAAAGACAGGTGTCAGGAGTCTTTCCGTAACTTCTTATTTTTTTCGCGCCGTTTTTTTTTAACTCTAAGTTTGACGACGTCGTTTTCTCATGCGATTCCTGTATGCAGTCACGGAAGCGTTTTGCATTCCTGTATTCCAGTATGCAGTCACTGAATTCGCAGGCATTTTAGTTATTAGACGGCATAGTTCTAGTTAATCCCGCCATAGCTTGATTTGAAAACATGCTGTGACTACTACACTTGTCCCCGCGCAAAATGCCGGCGTTCTTATGACAGCTGGCTGCTCGCAAAAGCGAACTGTCGATCAAACAACTACTAGCTCGTAGTAGTCACATGATGTTTCCAAAGCAGGCTATGGCGTGGTCAACTCAAAAAAGCGGTAAATAACTGTCCCCGCGGAAACTGCGGCCGGCCGCTCGCGGAAGCAAACAGCCCGTACGACCACTTTATGTGGACGCGGCATTGGGCCTTCGGTGGCGGTTATGCTACAGTGTGCTAGATAGGCCGCAAATAAATGAAACTACCGGCAAATAGCTCTACTTGTGTAAACTGCTGGCTCTCTTCACTTGACGGCCGCTCGTGAAAAGAAACCCTGACAGATGCCCGTGCCGACAGACCACGTTTTGCTAGACGAAGTCGACAATAGCCATGTGACTACAGCCAGGTAATGACGAAAAACTGCCGGCCAAGTTCCTCACGCACAATTCTGCCGGCAGGCGGGCGATTGTCTACTCCCAGAAAGCATACACAATGTTATCCGTCACAAAAGTGTGTGACATACATGTGTATAATGCTGACAATGCTCTGGCTAATTCGACTGAAGTGGACGTCTAACGTTGGTTCGGGATCCTTTCACGGCTCACCCGAATTTCTCGCTTACACGGAACGAGCGAAACAGAACAAGCACTGAGAAAAACGTAACGAGACCACGTCACAGGACTGATACATGTGTTTTAAGTTCTTCTACAAATAGCCCCGGACGCACTATTGCGGGATTTTGGGCTATTTGATTGTCACGCTTTGCTGTTGTAAGATGCTAGCGCAGGCGAAGAATGATTCAACCGAAAGCCACGAATCCCGAACGATGACTGAACTTTCTTTTTCATTCTCTCGGAGAGAAGGATGTCGGGGCACCGATATGGACCAGAGAAGAATGATACCTGCGCGGAAGCTAATCACACTGCCGAAGCTGCGCTGAGTCGTGCGCTCGTAGCGCGCATCGCATCCTTACCAACTTCCATCACAAAATTTATTGTGCTATTTGATTACTGCAACCTGCGTGCAGAAAGTATAAAAATACAACGTATTGAAAGTAAAATGAAGCATAACTTTATTTTTCAAAAATCACTCGCTAGTATGCACGTGTTTTCATTCACAATTGAATATGTTCACAGTGCAAAGTAAATTTAAAAAATGGAGGGAATGGTGGGCCGATCGGCTTAAAAGCACGGAAGATTACTCTAAAGGGGCCTGTGAGCCAGCCATACGAGGCGCTGCACAGTTGCCTTGACGTTGCCTGTGCCGCTGGCTGGCTGTGATAGAAGCAGCAGTTTCAGAAAACCGCCGCAGATGTGGCTTGTGTGCTGACGGCTGCGTGAACCACACAGTAGTGCAGGGCATGTTATGATCATCGTTTCATGAACGATTAAAGAGTATAAGAGTTCTTGTTCAACTTGTAGTGCCAGAAGCTCTGAGCGGAGGCGTTCTATTATCAGCGACAGAGATCTATTTGCCCATTGAGTGCCTAACGTACTTTTGTAGCGTAGAGGCTTCTTGTCCTGGCTTCTTGTCCTGATATACTCCTATTCTAATATACTATCAGCGCAACTTAGAAGTAGTTTCACCGTAACTGCGGAAGCGAGAAAATATGGCCCCGTATCTGCATGTAATCTGCAAATGTCGTCGAAAGACGATAGTCTTGCGTGTGGAGAGAATGAACAAGACATTTATTTGATGTTCTACGCAAGAAAATCGGTGAATGGTATTCTGGAGGCACTGTTTTAGAGTACCTCAAGCATGCAGTGGAGGCGAACGAGCGCATCAAGTCACGTCACACGTGAGACATAAGCGCCATCTGGCAGATTATTTTTTTTTAGAAAACAAAGCGTGCATCTCTGAGACTGGTGTCCGCGCCCATCTCAGAGGTAGAACGCAAGGCGATGGGTAGATGCCACCACCGTCTCGTTTTAGCAAAGCGTTGGAAACACTCATCTTTCCGTGCAAGCGTTGCATGTTCCGTGCGCCGTGATAAGCGCTACGGTCCTTAAAGTTACTTATGTATGCCTTTTCTAATAAAATGCTCACACACAGAATATATACGTGTTGTTAAGGTGCTCCAGATATGCGCAGTAAATGGTCTTTTATGGTCAATTGCACAAGCATGAACGCTCAATCTTGAGCAACATAGATGGGCGCTGCGGATGGGGTCGGCCGTTTCAAGTACCCGACGCCGTTAAGAGTGAACAAACAGACAAATGTACAGACAGACAGACAGACAGACAGACAGACAGACAGACAGACAGACAGACAGACAGACAGACAGACAGACAGACAGACAGACAGACAGACAGACAGACGAAATGTGAAATATTTTCTTGCTCCTAAAGAATTATTGTTCAAGACCAATGTAGGACCCTGCAGTTAAGCGAGACATTGATATATTGGAAAGGATCCAGAATTTAGCCGCTCGGTTTTTATCGGGGATATACAGTAGAGATATTGGCGCTGCAAGACTGAAAGAAAGATTAAATTGGGAATGCTTACGAAACCGTCGACGCAAACGGCGATTGAAGTTCTTTCATGCTATTTATTGTTGGCATGTCGGCATTGACAAGTCGAAATATTTACTTTCACCGCAGTATTTTCTGACCACGTTAACCTTCGGTTCAAGATAAGAGAAATCACATGCAAGACCGACGTAGTTCAAAATGATTTTTTTTACCAGAATATTCACAGAAGGAAACCAACTGCCTTCCAGCTATGCCTCTGTCATGTCAAACGATTACTTTTATTCTGTGTTAGAAAGAGCGTGTTGCATTTTTTACTGATATTTGTATTCGTGTTGCGGATTGTAATTGAGGTCACCAAAATTTGATTATTTGTTTGGCTGACAATGTATATTTTTTGTACTCTACATCTTGTGAATGCTCCTCCACTGTAATGCCCATTAGCACCGTTGGTAATGAAATAAATAAATTCACGAGTTAGGAATGGTGGCAACATAATTTATTCAAGCTATTCAACTGTGAAGGCTAAATTTCTTGTTTAGAAAAAAAAATCGCAATGTAAACTGGGATATTAGCTTGACAGTAACGGTGAACCAGCAGTGAAGAGAGAGAGAAATAAATAAAAGAAAGAGACAGGGAGGTTAACCTGGACAAACTGATTTGCTACCTTGTACGGGGGTGGGGAAAAGGGTCGCAAAGAGGATAGATATAGAGAGATATAAAATAAATTAGAAAAAAAACCACATGTGCACACAATCAGGGAGTTCCGATCACAGTCCTTTGGACAGGCCGGTTGAACGCAAGAAGTGCAGGAGCGCCTTCACAGCATTGTTCTGCGAAACCAGCAGTGAAAATAACTTTTATGTTAGGTTACACGAAGACATTGCCTCAACCTGCTTCAAACATGTCAAGTTACATGTGTAAACATTGCTCATTATGATTTGCATGAACAGCAAGCATCGGCCACTTCACCGCTGTTGATCACGACGGAGATGATGTGCGGAACGTTCACGAGGCCGCATGATTGCAGGGCGAAAGCCGCAGTGGTGATGCGGTCTCCGTTGACACCCTCGACCGCGCATTCAACAACGTGGCTTGCGTCGTACACCACCCCACCCTCGATGCGACACTGCGACGTTTAACAAAGCTTATCTACATACTTGTAGATGCTGGAGAAAGGCACAATTACTGAAGCAGTGAAAAAAAAAACACTCGAGCAAATAATTGGTGTTGTAGTGGAAAGAGGAAAACGAGAGAGATTACACACACACTTTCTTGCTCACAATGCACCGAAGCAGCTTACCAATGACTTCGGCGTTCTGATCGGCCATCTGGGGGATTTCCTGGCCCCGGTCAGTTGGGCCGCAACTGAAACAAAGTTATAATCGCACTCTAAAACAGCCGTTGAAAGCGTTCGTCGAGCCTCGCAAAACCGTTAGTTCAATAAAGTTTCCTTCTGGATCAGACGATATGCGTATACAGGAGCTGCGGCGACTGCAGCGTGGTCAAAAGTCGAATCTTCAAATGGACGTCACACGCGAGAGGGCCCTACTCCAAGATAGCGACGCAAATAGTGGGCATCTTGTATGTGCTATGCCATGATGGCTGCGGGGGAATGTATTTTCTAGAACGAACTTCTTCTTTATCGTCATCGCATCATCGTCAGCGTGCTTGGCCACACGAACGTCAACGCCGCCAACGGACAAGTCTCAAACTTCAGGAGATCACCCCTAAAAGTTCCTGCGTAAGCTGCTGCTCACCGACTGCTTCGCATGTATTCGGATCCCAGAATGCGTTAAATCACCACCAAGTTTTAGCCATTTGGGTCAGCGGGGTATCGAGTTGATGGGTAATACGTGGCCATATAATTTAGCTTTATTTCTGTTGTGGCTTGCGAGCACCCGGGTTGCCTGAAGGCGCTTCATACGAATAAACAAAAAGGTTGTTCCTATATGGCACGGTAACGTTCCGCATTGCATCAGGTAATGTGTTACACGTAAGATAATGAATGAACCGATTACGTGAAAGACTTCCGCGAAAGAAATAATCAAATCTTGCTTAATGTTGTAGACCTCTAGTTGGCTGGTCATTAAGGTCCTGACGGCAGCATGTCGACTAATCTAGAGCTAGAGCGTGCTTGTATAGTCTGGTGCGTCACAACTAATGCGCGGTCAATCAAATGCAAATTAGCTCTATATGCACGCACATGTGCTTTGAGGCGTATAGTGTGGTACTTTCCTGTATGTAAAGAAAATCTGCTCATCCTCTGGAGCGAAAATAGCAGTGCTGCTCTATCGCAACTAAATTATCAGTGTAGCACAAACTTTCCACATATAGGTGCCCACAATAGAGACTTTGTTTAGATAAATAAATTGAAGCGCTTTGGCTGAAGCCTTTCCTGCACGGATAGCATCGTTACTTTGTGCTACTTGAAGGTCTGCTGTGTCGGCTATGGCGGCCGCATTTTCAATAACGATGAAAATGCTTGAGGCCCGTGCGCTTAGATTCAGGTGCCCATAGTGAACCCCGGGTGGGCCCCGCCGCGGTGGTCTAGTGGCTAAGGTACTCGACTGCTGACCCGCAGGTCGCGGGATCAAAATCCCGGCTGCCGCGGCTGCGTTTCCGATGAAGGCGGACAAAATGTAGGCCCGTGTGCTCAGATTTGAGCGCACGTTAAAGAACTCCAGGTGGTCGAAAATTTCCGGAGACCTCCACTACGGCGTCTCTCATAATCATATGGTGGTTTTGGGACGTTAAATCCCACGTATCAATCAAATCAACCCCGGGTGGTCCTGGCATCCCTCCCAATCAAATAGTAATTTTGGGACTTTAAATCTTAACAATTAATATTGCTGTTGTTCATCATCATGGTTATCTGGGTATTAGTATAGATGTCTTGTAGTGACGTCACTGTAACCGCCATGTTAGTGCGCGGCATGGCACACGCATGGTTTACGACACCACGTGTTAGCCTTGTTAATATATGACTTGCCATTTTTTTTTCTTTTTATTGAAGCACTGAAGTCAATAGAATTCTAGCTGCCTCGCTATTGTATTGAAGCAGCAAAAGCGTTATGTGATTGTACTGCCTCTACGCCATCAAGACCGCCATGTTGGTGGGCTAGAGGGTTATTAAGATGCCTTCATGACGTCACGTGCAAGCTACCTATTAATAATAGTATTGATAATGAACACTGTGACGCTTTGTACGGAAAACAAGTTGCTTTTCAAGCTGCACAGCTCCGTTCCGTAGTTGGGATGAGCCCTTCGTAACATCGATGAAGCAATACTTGACCGCGTCTTGTTTACATATCTGACTGCACGTGTAAGAACGAACGCCGTCTTGAATGAAACTTGCATATGACCAGTGCTTATCGGCCGCAATTAAGAAGCACCAGAAACCCAATAGTAAATATTATTCCAAAGCACACCGGAAAGCCCGACGTATATATCTCTTCTTGGTAGCAGTCGAGATGCTCGTGCTCTTGCAGTAAGTTCCAGTTAAAAAAGAAATTCTGGCTATATTTAGCTGAAGGACTGTTAGAGCCACATTTCGTACCACAGTTCGGGAAAAATAGTTGAGGTCCAAAGCAGTTGGAACAATATTTTTCTACTGACTTATCGTGAAGCATAGCATGCCCTTTCGACTGAGCCATGCACCTCGAGCTGGCATTAGTGTGTGGTTGCTACTACCTGCTCCTTGTCCCCTTTATAGCTTTTGCCACCAGCACCTAATCTGATAAAATAATCTACTACATCATACAACTCTTCACATAGCTTCTTTTAAATTGCTATTCCCTATTCATCCGGCTTTTTGAAGAAACTAGTCATGTCATAGATATTCATTTCAGTGTTCTGTATCTAAGGATCAGCGTTCTCCAAAGTTTTCTACACTGACTGGGAGCGCAAGAGGCCCAAAATAACGCACGTCATTAAATTCCGCGGTGCATCTGCTGGACCGAGGCAAAAAAATGGCGCCTGCGCAGTGCGCGCCGTAGGCGAGTGAGGGGAAATAGAGAAAACACGGTCGCAGAGGTGAGGTCGTTACTTTCCCACATCAAGACGCTTGAGGTTCAAGCAGCGCCGGATTCGTCTCTTCTGCAGGATGTATACACACGAACGACATTGACTCAGGATTTACCACGAGATTTACATCTACACTTGTATATGTTTGCATAAAAATGTATAGATTTACATCTATGCGTTTTTAGAAAAAATATAATAAACTGTTACTAACTACAAGCATTGATTGATTTGTGGTGTTTAACGTCCCAAAACTACCTTATGATTACGAGAGACGCCGTAGTGAAAGGCTCCGGAAATTTCGACCTTCTGGGGTTCTTTAACGTGCACCCAAATCTGAGCGCACGGGCCTACAACATTTCCGCCTCCATCGGAAATGCAGCCGCCGCAGCCGGGATTCGATCCCGCGACCTGCGGGTCAGCAGCCGAGTACCTTAGCCACTAGACCACCGCGGCGGGGCTACTAGCTACAAGCATTCAGCTTCGAGCGTATACTACCACTAAATATCATATAAATGATAATACGTTACCGAAGTAAAACGCATGAGCTCTCGGCATGCATATATTTCAGTGATTACTATGCTTTACAAGGCATAAGAAGTATCAATAAGACAATTGATCATCTCTTGATCTTCACTTCCACACACAACGACGCTTCCAGTATTTGCATTTCACTCGATTACATCGATTCATATGTGCATGTGTATATATTGGTAATAAAAATACAATCGGTGATTCACAAGTGGCAAACTGAAACTTAGACACGTTGCGATATCATGGTAAGATTATCGATATAAAAGAGTTTCGTTCGACAAAATCTTATTCAGGTGAAACACTGCCGATGCAATCGTTCTTCCGCGATAGTTCAAGGCCTCCTGGATAAGCCTAGCTCGCTTATTGTCGGCTGGTACGGATGGTACGCGATATTCTCCCAGAGTCACTTCACCCCGTTCAGCGGTGGTAGAGGCAGCATACGCGTTGTCTGTGCTATAAGCCACCCCTTGTTTCGGAGTCTGCAGCTCTGCAGGGAATGGTTTCGAAAACGTTTGAGGAATGTGGGCGAGAAGGTCCTTCAGGGCTGATGGTGTCCTCGGTAACTTGCCGAATGCCAATTCCCACTCGCTTTGCAGAAGAAACACAGAAGTTGTACTAATAGTGGAGCGCCTTTCCACCGCACCGGTGTCGAGAAAACTGCCGAAGTCTATGCTCCTAAGAGCATCGTCATCTTCGACGATGTCATCGGCAGCAGAATCGGCATATTCGAGCCTCAAAAACTTCTGCAGAGTGTCTTCAGTGGACGTGAACATCGTGTTTGCATCCAGTACAGTTTCGCTACAGGGGATGGACGCGTTGCAGCCGCTCGTCACGTTGTCCGCAACTTCACCAAAAGAGTCGTCGTCTTCGTCGATTTGATCGGTGTGCTCTTCGTCAAATAAGTCTCTTTCCGTCGCCACGTGGTTTACGTCAAAGATGCTCTTGCCGGACGTGCTTTCTTCGAGCGGATGGCTTTCGTCGTTGGTGACAGACTCGTTCAAACTTCCTAGGTTATCTGGTTTGAATATACCCAGGCTACCTGCAAAGTTGTGGCAGAAGTTGGTCAGAATAAAGACGAGAGCACTGGTAACATTAAAAGCTCATTCACAACTGCGACTAGTAGCTGTCATGCGACCATTTCCGAACAGCGACTAAAAGTGACTCAAGGTGACCGATGTTCATATCTGCATGTGACCCATCGCCACACGGTAGTAACGTCTCCTCGCATATATAGGCATAGCCCGGTAAAACAAGGTGACTCCATTGTCCATAGAGCGTCTGATTTGTTTCTGGGTTTGTGGCAGTGGTCAAACGACTAAAAATAGATTCACCGATGGCCGCTATACTCCCTAATGCAGATTCTGAGTGTCGTTTAGCGTTAAGGTAGCGCCATGTGTGCTTGAAGTTTTGGCTGTCCACATTTGTAGCAATCATACCATCGTTACATGTTGCCAATAGAGCTGCAAGCGCTCAAATTCCACGCACATGACTCCAAGAAATGCAGCAGTCGCGAATCCAGCAAAACACCGACATACCCGTTATGACAAGCGAAGCTAGCCGCAGTGCGCGCATCAGTGCTACATTTGCGCAAGCTCCGACTGCGGGGCCATCGCGCGTGACGGCAGTAGAAAGCGAGGTTTTAGGCCAATGTTTCGCGACATCTACAGACTCCACGTTCACTCTTTCGTACTCGTACACATTATTGGTAGCGCCGACGAGCCAACAATAACAGCGATCCCGCTCTACGGTTGAACAAGCGCACTATAGACCCTTTTCATCATTCGCAAGTGCGCTTCTTGGCACTGCATCTTTGCCCTACTAATGGCGGCACTTGTCCTACTTCAAATGGAGACCAGGTCCTTGTTAGACTTGCTGGGGCACGTCTATTACGCGCATTTATGTCTAAATAGCTAAACATACATTTTTCATGTCTTAGTGCAAGTAAACTGTGCTTGAACACTCCGTTTACACAAAGTGACTACCCGCCATTAGTTGGCAAACTGCATAGCAGGAAAGCTAGCTTTACAATTATGAAAAAGGTCTGTAAAACCGAACGAGTGAGCGAAAGCTTTATGAACAAAGGGCTCATTAGTGTCTATTTGCCGTCGCTTTGTGACTAACTTGCTGGCGTGAGCGATGCTATTGGCAGATATGAATGAGCCTTTAAGCATATTTGATTCTTCGATAGAAACTCGAGTAATTCAAGAAAATCCATTTTCAAAACTCTATGCAGTGATACACTGCAAAGCTGGATAGAGTATAGGAGAAGTCAATTGCCCGGTTGAAATAAACTGTAGAAATTCTGTGATAGAGTACTATAAAGCGCATTAAATGAGTACTTGCCGTTTACTTGGAACCTATGGCCCCTGTAATTTCGCTCATTACGCCAGTTGTGCTTTAGCTGAACGCTTATGAAACACACGAATCAATGAAAAACTTTTTCGCGCGATAAATTTGCTTTTACATACCTCCAATACTCGCTAATTTGACATATTTCAAATAAAATATCTATATTCTCTCTACCACGTTCTCAATTATTTTGCTAATAATGAAATATAAAACTAATAATATAGAAATTCGACGTTCTAAAACTGAGGGCTCGCTCCCTATCAAGCGGCAAGTTATTTTTTCATGCACATCTATTCATTTTTATTTATGTCAGAATCACCGTGCTTTAATGAAGAAATTGAACTGCGAATAATGTCGCCTGCTAGGTCGTCGGCAGGATCATCTCTTGGGGAGTGCAAACCAGTTATGCATTTCAGCTGGGAGAGGGGAGCGCAATGGTCTAGCTTGCGTGAGGGAAAGAACTGGTCAGGCTTGAGTGGGGCAAATGCCTCTTTTGCACCCCCCTCTTACGCCTATGGACCCATGCATTTTCTTCACTTCACTATTCACTGGCTTCGTTAAGTTTTGTTTAACAGCGAAATGAGCTTCTTGTGTCATTACCATTTTTTTCGTCCACTTGGCTGTGTAAATAAAATAAAGAAACATGTTTCTTTTTTTGCTGTATATGTAATATACTGTCCGGTATTATATTATTTTATAATACTCAACAGTTAGTCGTTGGGCACTTTGCATCGGTCTTGGAACGTCGGGAACACAAACTCAGTTTCTTTCTCGAACTGTGGATAAACACAAGCCCTTCCCCAAGATCTGAGGCGTTCTGCCATTAATATGTGTAAGAAGGTCGTGCTTGGTAGTTTACGTTGTGAGCGTGACTATTTTTTACTGATATTGTGAATACCACACGTATTAGTAATTATACGTTCGTCGCCCCTGTTTGCAACATTCACTTTCTCGTGCAGTGATGTTAACACCTTGTTGAAATTGACCGCGAAATTCAAGTTCCATCACCGAAAACCAGCAAAACTTGCATGTTTCTATGTGGTAAATTTGTCTACCTCTACAACGCCAAATCGATTATCAAGAAAAACGCAGCTCTCAGAGGAATTTGACTTTACACTTGACCTGATTGTTGTGCGACTACGCGCATATGCTCTGCCGGCGCCCCTCACTATGGGCCTTAAGACAGCTCACAGAAGAGAATTGGCACTCTGTCTTACGAAGTGCAGACTTATTACCACAACTACGGGCTGTACAGAGAGCCCATGGTGCGGTGGTAAAACTAGGCCTCCCCGTTTCTACGTTGGAGCGGCCCGTGACGATGCTCTAAAAAGAGTAGCGTTTCTCAGGACCCAATAAAGTTCGGTCTTTACCTCTCTGCCTTGTTGAAAAGACTCACTTTTTTCATATTGTTGCTCAATAAGTGTGAGTTCCACGGGACGGCCTAGTTCTCTCCCAGAGTACCAAGTACTCTAAATCATTCCCTACTTTTTTTAAGCACAGCTTTTTCTAAGCACAATCGGATACACAGAGATAAATTCGATTTGGGGAATAATTTTGTATACAGTGTCTTTACTGATTTTTATTTGTGTACTTAAAAGGTAAGTGTACAGTAAAACTTCCCTTTTTCAAACTTATAGAGTAATTTTTGCCAACAGGGCCTCATTAAGTGTGAAACTTACGGGACGGCTTTATGCTTTCCCATAGTATGTTACTAAACTGTTACCCACTTATTCTAAACGCACAGTGCACACTCACTAATGCTGTGGTACGTGTTCTGCGTTTAGTAAAGGCTGCTACATTGACGAACGGTAAATAAACAAATAGTGAACTTGTTCACGATGTAATTTTAGTCAACAGGGCCTCATTAAGTATGAGACCCAAGGGACGGGTTTGCGCTCTCCGATATACTCGGCGACAACTTTTCTTGGCACCGAAAAGAAAGCTACGGAGCCAAATAACGTGCATTCTACCGCCAGTGAATGTAGTTCTAAAGTAGCGCCTGTATTTTCACCTTGAAATACAAAAGTTCCCCTTTTATTTTTTTTACGTGGAGCTTTTTGAGACAGGATGCAGCTCCTGTAATCAAAACAGTCGTGTTTAATTTATTCGTTGTGACTTCGAGTGTTTTAACGTGCCATAAAGTCCCGCCTTTTTTACTTGCACCTCAAACTCGAAGCGGCGTCTGCGTCTATATGAGACGATATGGTTTGCCCCCGTAACTTTTCATAGCGTTACGAGACGTGCGGCAAAAATGTACAACTTCCCATAGTGCTACATCAGCAGAAGCTCCGCCGCCGTAGCTTTCTCTTCAGAGCCAAGAAAAGTTGTCGCCGAGTATAGTATACTCGGGGACAACTTTCTGTGGCACTGAAGGGAAAGTACGAAGCAAAAGTGAGCATGTGCCACCGCTGTAGAATATAGCGCCACGAACGCGTCCGTATTTTCCGCTTGAAAGTATTAAAAAAGAACGACAACATTTTCTACTAGATGCTGTTTATAAAGAAAACCAGCGCAAACCGAGGAGATACCATTATTCGTTGTTGCTTTCTGAAGAGTCGCTTCACGTTTCTGAACGTCGTAAGGCTTCGCGCGTTTTACGTCAAAATGACGTCTTCGTCTTTAGGTGAGCATGCGTCGCCCTCCAGCTATTCCTACGACTCGCCGAAAGAAATGGTGTAAAATTTCTCTCACCATTGGCTGTGGAAGCAAGCGTACAAAATTGTGCGCAGTGTGATTACAAGAACGCGGTCGTCATTCGAAACACGAGCCGGATCGGACTACTTCGCCGAGGAGTACAGGAGCAGCAGCTCCGCCAACGCAGCCTTTCCTTCGTTGCCACAGAAAGTTGTCCCTGGATATAAGTTACTAAATCTTCACCTCCTTCTTCCAAACACACAGTGCATTCTCACTAATGTCGTGGTACGTGTTCTACGTTGAGTGAACGCTGCTGCACTGACGAACACCTAAATATTCTCGTCGTGAACTCATTCGCGGTCTACTTTTTGTCAACGGGGCATCATCAAGTGTGAGGCCTACGGGACGGCTTTATGCTCTCCCATAGCAGAGTACCAAGTATTCTAAATTGTTAACGGGGCCCTGGAACACTTTTTGAGCATGGTCAGTACGCGCTGCCGATCAGTAGGCGACCTGCACAAAAAATTATCAAAGTCAGCTAAATATTGCTTTCTCTCCTTTCGACAAATGATGGAAGACACTCAAAAATCACTCCCAAAAAGCCCATCTGTCAGTCATTGGCTGATTTGAACATGGCACGCTCGCTTGTTACAGCGATTTTCGCGGGAGGCCTAGCCTAGTCCACGCGTGCGCACGCGATTACACTAAAAAAGCTGTGAATATGAAGGAAAAAAAGAAAAAAAGTGCTCAAGGTCACAAGGCGCGCCTGACGTTTTTTTTTCTTTGTCCCTGCCTTCCCTTCCTTTTTCGCTTCCGGCGCTTTCCTCGGAACGAGAAAGACAGAATGCAATTTGGAGCATGCGACAAATCTTTGTAATTCCACTCGCACGGGACGGATTCTCAACATTTTCGCGGCGTGAATTCATTCCATGGTTACTTGAAAAAATTGTTTCAGGGCCCCTTAACAACTTTTTCAGAACACGGCCTTTTAGAATGAAATATTTTATTCATGTATACCAGTGAAATTTAAACTGCGACATCTAAATTGGCTCTTACGGTAGAGTGCATCACACTCTAAATAGTTGAGTATGTCTTGCAAACACACACTGAGTGGTACCATGTTGGATGGAGGCGGGGTCTTGCATTTATTGTTAGGTTGTAACGAACCGTGTTGTAGTTGCGCTGAACGAAGGCGACGATAGGCTTAGGCTAGTGATAATTATGGCTGGGATTTCACTGCCAAAGCCACAATGTGATGACGTATCCGTAGTGGAGAGAAATTTCGACCACCTGACGTCCTTCAACACGCACTGATATTGCACAGAACCCGGGCGTCAAGCATTTCATCTCCATCGATATGCGACCGAGGCGCGCAGGATCAAACCCGCGGCGTTACGGGCCACTAGCGAAGCACCGTAACCGCTATACGACCATGGTGAACAGGCTAAAGACAAAAATAACATGACAAAAGTGTGTTCTTTGTTCATATGCTTTCGGAACTTTCGCTCAGCGCTAGTACACTAGAATGTCGTATCACGCCCAACTTGAAGCCTTGGTGAAGGTTATTTCTAATAACCATATTATCTGGAGTTTTACGTCCCAAAACCGTGATATGATCACGAGAGACGTCGAACTAGGTGAAGTGTTACGGAAATATTGAATATCTGGTGTTCTTGAACGCGCACTGAGATCACGTAATATACATGGGCCTCAACCATCTCGCCTCCACTGAAATACGACGGCCGTGGCTGGGATCGAAACCACGACCTCCGGGTCTGCAGCAGTGCACCATAGACACTGATCCACCGCGGTCGACGCAACGTTATACCTGAGCGAGGATGCTCACAGAGGAAGTTGGAGAACCTCCTGGGCGTCAGGGGGAAAGCTACGTTCGCTACGACGAGGCCCGTGAGAAACAAGACGAGGATGAGCAGGCAGCACTTTCGACCGCATCTGGCTGTCGCCGACTCGTACGCCGTTCCCAGTTCCTCTGGCTCCTGCTCCACACCGCTTTCGTCCTCGTCGGACCTGAGCAGATTTCGAGGGACGAATTGAGAAGGACAAAGAAAATGCGGGGAGGTGAATCAGAGGTTCGACAGATTTGTTACTCTACACCGGGGGCAAGAAATTATGTAAGGAAAGTGATGAGAAAGAAAGCAGAAGTACGCGTGGACCCTATTCACTACATACCTACAAGTGATTGCTCAACTCGTTCGATTCTCAAAATAGTGTCAATGCCCGTGGCACTTTGCTGGTCTGCGAAGCGCAGGAACACCATCTCAGGATCAGCGAGAAGCTATGCCTGATGATACTCATCTTTGCTCGCACAGTTTTTCCCACATTTTTGTGGGGATCGAGGGCGTCATCAAAAAACATTTTGTTCCTGCAAGGACGAACATTCGGTAGACGACACATTATACACAAAATATGCCGTGCGACAGCGCATACCGAGTCAAAAAGACGATTGTAAAGAAGAAGATCTGCAGTAGCGCTTGTGTATGTCCTTTTTTTTTTCTGCAATCCTTTCACTAAGTGTATGCGGCCTTAAGATGTTATGACCAACCACGCAACTAGCCCACCAGTACATTTTGTACAAAAATTAGCTTCATAGTAGATTTTAAGGTGATTGACAGAGATATGCGTTCACATCAATTGTAATTATCTCAGTATGCCTTACCCGATGAACCTCGGTAGTCAGCAGTAGTAGATATTAACCACTAACGGCGAACAGCAGTTAAACGTGGGCTGGCATTTAGGCATTGCTCGTAGCAGGTGAGGACTGTTGGCTTTACAGAAACAATAGCTCTAATATACTTCATACTAAGAACGTAATAACAGTTTTGTAATCATAGTGGCCCTCTGAGTGTGCAGTTAACGAAAAAATAGCCTAGAAGAAATCCACGTCAGGCTAGTGATTCTCAGCACGCTAGCCAACCGTCAAGCTATTTTGTTTGCATAATGCCCCACAATAATGGCAAAGAGGCAACGATCAATATTCAGATTCTTGATCGTGAATGTTTGATCACCGGCAGTTTACATTCAGTACACCTTTGCATGGCAGCCTTGCCTTGCATATATGTCAGAAGAAAGCAAGATCGCTAAAATTTACTGCACTATCTTTGTGTACATCGTGTCTTGAGGCGACAAGCATGTGTTAATCGCGTCGCACTATAGCATTTCGCATGGTGCCTTCATTGCTCTTTATTGCGATATCAAGTATAATAATTGGCCGAAAATCTGCATGTTAATGAAAATGTCGCCAAAAGACGATAGTCTTGCGTCTGGAGACAGTGAACAAAACGTTTATTTGATGTTCTGTGCAAGAAAATTGGTGAATGGTACTCTGGAGGCTTTGTGCCTCGAGCGTGTAGCGGAGGCGAACGAGCGCAGCGAGGCACCCTAAGGCACGTTGGACATGAGCGCCATCTGGCAGTTATTTTCGAAAACAAAGGCGTGCGCGCCCGCCGAGACACATGCGTGCCTGTCTCGGAGGTGATAAGGTGTAGAACGCAAAGCGACGGGCAGGTGCCACCACCATGTTGTCTTAGGAAAGTGTTGGAAACACTTACTTTTTTTAGCATCTCGTTGCATTGTCAGCGCATCGCGGTAAACGCTACAGTCCTTATAGTTACTTGTGTGTGCCTCTTCTAGTATAAAGGCACACATACAGAACATCAACGTGTTGTTATGACGCCTCAGATATGCGCAATATTTGCTTTTTATTTAATTAACAAATACACAACTATGAACGATGAAGCTTGAGCAGTATTGGTGGGCGCTGCGAATGGGGTCGGCCGTTTGGTGCCGTTTCAGGTATTGTTAAGGGCGGACAAACAGACAATTGTACAGACAGACAGACAGACAGACACACAGACACACAGACAGACAGACAGACAGACAGACAAACGGATGGACAGGTGGACGGACAGACGGACGGATGGAGGGACGGACGAACGGACGGACACACGGGCTAAAATTTTGCCGTAGAAGGTCTGCAAGAATGACTATCGTCTTTAAAACCCTCTCTTTGTGTTTCATGTCATCAGCGTTGGCGCTGCTCTGATGTGCCGTGTGATGTCCAAAACTGATAACATTATCTCGTCGTTTAGTGTGCCACTTTCCACCTTTTTTGACTGGTTAACTTTTTTCATTGTTGTATACTGGTTGACCGAGACTTCAAACCTTGCTGTATGTAACACGTGTTAGTTAAAGTGTGCGAGGGCCGCTACAGAACGTGGCTCAAGTGGAACCGAACCTCACCGGCTGTCTTTCGTCTCGCGAAAAGCCCGTTGTTTGCCCGTACAGCTCCACGAATAGAGGCACGCTTTCTCAAAACACATGGTTCCTCACAGAGCCAGCGAGACCACCAGCATATATGAACTTAAGGAATGCAAGACTTCACCCCAGAAATTTGTACCGTGACAACTGAACAAAAATTAATTGAGAAGATTTCCCTCATAAAGAACCACCTAAGTGGTACCCACTCCTATCAACTCAATGCGCACGTGAATGTTAGGCGATGGGCTAGAGTTCAGTACAGCTAGAGCAGAGGGTAGTTAACCATAGTGTTGAGCGCACTTGTCTGCCATTCAAGAAAAAAAAGATGAGGCAGTGGTTGGGCCAACCTGCTCATAAGCGACAGCAATGCTATCATTGTCGGCCGACAAGTTGCCCTTAATCAGAAAATACTTTTTTTTGTGCTTGTAACAGCGCTTTAGCTGAACTTTAATATAGCACAGCGATTGTGAGACAGTGTGCCCCTCATTTGTTTTTTTACATACGAGCTCACTGTGTAATCAGTGAACATTATCTGCCTTTTTACGTGGCAGAATCGAGGGACACCGCATTGGGGAATAGATTTTACCACCTGGTGCTCTTTAACATGCACGTAAATTAAGTATACGCGCCTGTTCTCGCACTTCATCCGTATCAAAACACGCCAGCATTGCTACCCACGTCTTGCAGGCACACCTGAATAAACAAGTGAATTTCAGTTACTTACTTTGTGGACGTAGTTGAGTCTGACGAATCCAACAAAATAACCTCGTCTGCTGCACTCTTGCTGGCTGCCGCAGCCGGCTCTTCCTTGGTCTCCTTGTTGTCTTTGTCGGCTGACTCTGGCTGATTGTTGTCTTCTTTCTCCGCTTTCAGCTTCTTTTCCTTTTTCCTGGCCGCATTCGCAGTGATCACGGAGAGAACGCCTTTGACGTCCTGCTCGCCCTCACCTGCATTGTTGCGAAAGTGTCACTTGCTGCCACATACTACCTAGGCTTGTTTTCTAATGATTGTTCTCAAACCGTGCTAACGACAGTCCAAACTAACAGTCACATGGTCGATTATGCGTCTGCGTAACATAGCTTGAAGACGAATGCCAGCTGCCCGATCTTCTCAAACGATCCCTCTCCCCGAAATCTTTCTTCGTCTTAGTTGATCCTCCTCCCTGAAAGCATCAATCTCCTACCCCGGAAGCTTTCTTCTTCTCAGTGCAGCACCTCCCCGAGAGCAGTAACCTCCCTCCCCGAAAGTTTTCTTCTTAGTCCACCTGTTTCCCGAAAGCAGCGATCCCCTCCCCCCCCCCCCCCCCGGAAAATTTCTTTATAGTGAATCTCCTCTCTTCCTCTTAGTCTATGCCTTCCCAAAAATTTCCTTCTTCCTAATTCATCCTCCTTCCCGAATGAAGTGATCCCCCTTCCCGAAAATTTTATTCTTAGTCCATCTACCTCCCCGAAAGTTTTCTTCTTCTTAGTCTATTCCCCTCCCGGAAAGCAGTGATCCCCTTATCCGAATGTTTTCTGCACCTAAACGTACTTAGGCAGTCCCTCTGTGATCTACTCACGTTTGACCAAGCTACAATTCCAAGTGACTTCATAATGACGTCATGACGACGTAACCAGATTTAGGTCACCCATGACGCCAAACTTCCCGTGACGTTCGTCATGTCTGGCGTCGTAGGGGGAAGCTACACATCAAATGATGCTGATTTCTTTCGCATAACCGTTGTTGACGCCACCCACGATTGCTTTTGACATTTTATGAGGCATCCAAGGCCTTCATGCATGCTTCTTTGCTGATCCAAAGATCGCAGGCTCGGTCACTGTCACGGCAGCCGCACTTACACGGGGGCATACTCCTTTCAGTCACGAATTTCAATGTTCTGCCAGAAACGCGCCAAACTCGAGTGGTGTAATTCCAAGGCATTCATATTACATTCCAAAGAAACAAATGAAGAAAATGATAAGTTCGTGCGAGCTGCATAAGTTAGAGCTATTGAATGTATAAACAACTCTCAAATTATTCTGCCAGCAGCTTCAGTACTTGCAAAAAAATAATCCACTATTAGACCCTCAATGCACGCGCAGTTTGGTTTTTGATGCGGAGCATCTAATACTCGAGGCTTGTAGTGCGGCGCCGTCCGCAAGCTTCCTCCTCCTTCTTCCACCATCTGTGCATCCCTTCCTCCTCTACACACCGCGCGCGCTTCACTCCTCCACCATCTGTGCACCCTTCCTCCTCTACACACCGCGTGCGCTTCTCCTCTTCACGAACATTCGCTAGCTGTATAATGTAGCGCGCATGCGCCGTCACGCTTCGAGAACATCGGCAGCTGACGCGCGCGCATGCGCCGTTGTGCTTCTCCCCCTTCTCGAACATTCGACAGCTGACAGTGCATGCGCCGTCGCGCTGTATATATACTCAAGGTCGGTGCTCGCTCGCTCAGTTGCCGCTCGTCGGTTGGTTTGTACGGTGCGTCGACGTCCGCGGTCGCAATGATCGACGTCCCTTCGACCAGCGCCGGCCAAAGTGTTGGCGGAACCGCAACCAAGTCGTCGTCCGAAGACAAGGCAGCGCGGAGAAGAGCTCGCGACGCCGAACGTAAGCGTCGGCGTCGAGCGGAAGATTCTCAACTTAGAGAACGTGAAGCCGCTGAGAGACGTCAGCGTCGAGCAGCAGCACCGGATTCGACCTACGACCGCTGCAACCCGATCCACTCACTCTTCACTTTACCGACCAAAAAGCCATCGTGCTCAAAGTTCGTCGCAATAAATAAACACCGCCCTTTCGCATACGTGTCGTACGTGTTCACTCATTTAACACCCCTCCTACAACCACGTTAACCAATTTAGCCAGCGACCCAAGTAAGTCGCAATTTAACACCCCATTTCACAACCGCGTTAACCAATTTAGCCATCGACCCAAGTAAGTCACACTTTAACACCCCGTTAACCAACGCTCCGCATCCTCCTCAGTGTTCCCCCGAGGGAAGCTGCGGGCAATTGTTTTAATTGTATTTTTTTCGAGCGAATAAAAACTACTTTTCTCTTTGACCCTAGAACGCATCACCTAGGACAATCGTCGAACATGGTGGCGTATCCAGTGAAGTGATCCTCTGCAGCAACACACAGCATAATCAAGTTGATCACCAGTTGTCCACTCAAGCGGCCTGCACAAATGTGCACACTAAGCTTCGAGCCTTATGATGAAACACAGGATACGTGACGTGCCATTAAAGTCGCCATCTTCATTTTTACACACCTGTACTGAAATGGGCAATACTGAAAAAATGTAAGTACCACCGCTTACCTAGGTTTAGGCTAAGGTTAATGGACCCCAAAATGTCAAAATCGAACCGGAGTCATCTATCTACCACAGCGCACGGAAAAAAAATATGTAGATTTCAGCCCGTACAACATTTAGAACTGTAATACAAATATCTCGAGCACGCTTCTGGTTGTTTTGTTTTAAATGAGCCATTGTATGAAAACGTTCCGAGGTTACTTAATAGCAAGTGTTTTCAAAGCTAGAGACCACTTGGCAATAATTTAGTGTGGAAGCATGGGTGCGTGGTAATCCATTACACTACAAGCTAAGCACTGAGAAACGGAGGCAAGAAGGACACATCTTTCGGCCATCGCTGTATTGATCTGTGTCATTCTCTGTTTTGCCCTTCATTCTCTTTGTACTTGTTCGTTTGCCTTTTCATTAAGGCACAAGAACAGGCAGATTCCTCGCGAAATGTGAAAATCAATCATTGGCGTGCCACGGCATCAGGATTAAGGCGAAAAATCGCCCTGACTTGATGGGGCGACTATTTAATGTCATCATGGCATCATAAATCATGAAAAATGGGTGACGTGCTGGTGACATAACTGTGGCATCACACAACCTGATGTCACTTGATGGCGCCAACGCGTAAAATCAAATGGTCACTGGGTCAAATGTTCACCGATGACGGAGGCAGTACAAAAGCAGATGAGGTCGAGACTGCTTGGAATGCCTCTGATCCTGGAGGCGATGCGAATACATGTTAAAGGAGCATAAATCTTAAGGGATTGGGTGGTGGAGGAACAACACATCAAATGAAAAAAACAAATGGACAATTTTCGCCTTGCAGTCACTATGAGTGAATACATAAGAGACAGTTTCAAGACTTCTTTTTACAAGGAAAGCCGTACGTGCCTAGGAAAAATGAAAGCCGTTTGGCATTAAGCTCACGAGCGGTCTCCATTGGCTGTGCTGTCAATTAGGTCGTTCTTAGCGTCTTACTCAAGCACGTGCGCCATTGGCTGCGTTGTGACTTGTGAGTGACGTCGTCCAACCCGTCGCTGCCGTGGCGCTGAGCACACGAGCATTAGTTTCCACTGAAAGCTTCCGCGTGCGCATGCCACGGACAACTCTAGAAGAGCACAGGCATTGGAAACGTGAGAAAGGTCTCATTCGCCAGGTCGTTGGTGCAGTATACGGGCACAAAAACAGGCCCGGGAAGCCGAGCACCAGCAGCAACTGTGTACCGATGATTCGGCAGCCTACCAAGCCGCGCTAAATCATGAACTTAGGGAGCCTACATGACCATGACTACGGTCATGCAGGCTCTCTACTAGAACGGGAATGCAAGCGCTGGTGGCGGTCGGACCCTGCAAACCACACCACTGATTTCGCTCGCGATGTCAAACGCTTGCGACGACGCGCATCGAACAAGCGGTGTTGCGGCGTAAACGTGATGTTTGCGGGAGAATTTGGGGCCAGCGAAAGCCCGCTTTTGGCCGGATGTTTCTTCAGCAGCTCTTTGGCTTCGGCTAAAGCATCTGTGACCGCGGTGGTTCGTGAACAACCGCCATGATTTATGCATTGCGAAACGCATTAAACCGCTCATTACATTCCTCCATGACCAAGATAATGCGAGGTACAGTGTCCAGCATGTGAAATGAAAAATGTGGTAAACCCAAGCCAAACGTGTGTCTAACCTCATTGAGAAGAACAAATACGTAACCAATTACTGTCAGAGGCTTCAGTTTAGCGTGGAGTTGAACTCACTGCTAAACAATTGGGCGGCACGTTTCAGCTTTCACTGATTAAACATTTGTACGGAGTGATTGGGCAGTAATCGTTTTTATTTATGCTTGTACTATACTGCTTGATATATTGATATGTTAAGTTTAACTTCCCGAAACCACCTCATGATTATGAAAGACGCCGTAGTGGAGGGCTCCGGAAATTTTTACCACCTGGGGTTCTTTAACGTGCGCCCAAATCTGAGCACAAGGGCCTATACCATTTCCGCCTCCATCGGAAATGCAGCCATTGCAGCCGGGATTTGATCCCGCGAACTGCGGGTCAGTAGCCGAGTACCTTAGCCACTAGACCACCACGGTGGGGCTGTGCTATACTGCTGTAGAGAATCCTTAGTTGCACGAAAAGAAAGAAATCTTCAAGAACATGCGGCATATTTTTACTCTGGTAAGTATGTGATATCAAAAACTTGGTTTCACCTTCTTGAGCCGGTTGATCTGACGATTGTTTCTCCTGTGATTGCGAGTCTCGGGACGGTAACAGGTCTCCCAAGCTCCCTTTCATGGTGTCCTACAAATGAATAATGACTCATCATACACGTACCACATTGTAACTTTCTAATGATGACGTAGAAGAACCAAGCAATAGGGAAGCTGCGAGCTAGGATTCCGAATTTTGGTTCGTAGGACTCGTGCCCAATGGGCACGGAACTCTCATATGAAGACAGGTAGCAGCGAGCACGGCCATCGGTCGTCGAATATCGACACAAATGAACGAGGGTATGCGCTATTTAAAGTTGTTTTACCACCCGATTTAAGCATACTGGTCGATTATTTCCGAGTGCATCATATAATATCATACTAAACTTGCGTAGCATGAATAGTCTAATTAGACGTCTCCGCGTAGCATCTACGACTACTAACTTAATGACGCTTCGCACTAGCGGTGCTAAGCCTGAACGAAGTGCAGAGCAGCGCAGCCTTCCGTTTCTCGTTGGTTTTCTTTTTTTCCATTGTTACAATTTTCTATCCTGTTTTCTATTTTCCTTTTAGTATATCTATATTTTTCATCCAAATTTTTTATTTCTTATTGCCTCTCTGTGTCACACGACAGACCAGACCACTGAAGTGCTCCGTCTTAAATACCATCATCAAGCCAATCGAAGAACAAAACGAGGAAGAATTCTCTTTTGCACGGGTGCGAGCTCAATATGATACAGGTGCCATGCTTTGTCTGCGTAAGGCCATGCGATCCCAGCATACCTCAGCATGCAGCATACGACTGCCTGGGCCCCTTACGTGCTCGCCACCTACAAGACATTTTGGGATTCACTGATGTATGTTTTTCAACGATTGCAGATTTTTGAGAAGAGGCTATGAGGTGAGGAGGCTGTAGAAATACTTTGCCACCACTAAAGTTTCCTCGCAAATACTAATTAATGAAACATTCCTTAACTACTATGAAGGTTAGAAAGAGATAACTTAGGACGCATCCTGAGTCCTAATAAGAACGGTGTGTGCGTGACGCGTTTTTCGGGCAATCAAATTACCTTAAACGTGACAACTCTCACGGTGAGATGTTCAAAGGCATGAAAACCATTTTTCAAAATAACGGCAAATGGATATCACTCTAGAAGAAGTTGATGGTATCGAACGATACCATCACGACAATAAACTCAGCATGCCCTTTGTTCTCGCCTACTTGAGCTCTGCTGACATATTTTGATAATATATTGGTGCACGCAGGGGTATTGAGTGCTGATTTAATAAATAACTTTGAGTGTTTCACAACGAACACGTCTTGCGATGACAGTTTATATACCTAATGATTTTCACAACCATGTCGCTGAAAGCTGTATATTTTATTTCATAACATTTCATAATTATTGCATTTGATCAGGGGCCAATTTTACCGACGTAATGAATACAGAAGGTATACTGTACCACTGAGCAGTTCTCTGGCCTTTGACGAGTATCTTGGAGTTAAACAAATCCCGCAAGTCATTCACTGTTACAACGATTCAGCAGCATTGGTGTAGCCACACAATATAAAATAAACTACATCGCGCGTGCAAGATCCAGTAAACTACACCTGTGCAAGGGCGTATATGGTAAATGCTGTCCTGTACAGCCATTGCCTTTAATTTTTTGTCTCTTTCTTCACCACTGAGTGCGCGTGCTAATGCGGTCAGTTCATTCGGAAGATTTACTAGCTTTCACTTTCACTACTTGGCTTGTATGGGGATGGATTCTCAGCTTCTCAGTAATATTAAGTGTATGGCTACTTTAGGTTTATATCAAACTGACGGGAATAAGGCATTGCTTCGAGCGTTTCATTCACTTCGTTAAGAATGCGTTAATCTGTATTTAGTAGATGTCAGTCAGCTAGCGTTAGTTCCGTAAACATGACCCCCAATTTTTTTCACAAGACAGTGAGACCATCAAAAGTATAGAACTCATTTATTGTGGTTATTAGCTGCAGTTCGGTAATACGAACGTAAGTTGAAAAGAAATAAAATGGATGAAGAATCGCTCTTTCCGTGGGTCTAATCTGAAACCACGCTTGGTGGGGCATCGGGCAGACTTGCCCGAAGCTGTACTAAGTGAGCTGCGACGGACAGAGCTTCCCCTGTTCACCTCGTCAGGTATTTCACCATGTGTAATTGCTGGGAGTGTTAGCCAGAGCCGCTCGTAGATAAGGTGGCAAGTGCGGAACACCTTTTCTACTTGACGCCATCATGTGGCTCAGCATCACTGCACAAGATGGCTGCTGACTGCCCCGCATGCTAACCTTAGCCATTAAATCGGCAATGGTGAGGCCCTCACAGTGTATAGACGATACAATGCAATATTTTTTTGGAAAGGCTTTCACAATATCCTACTGAAATATTGATGACGGCCTCGGTTGGGATTCATTGATTATGGTCACTTACCTTAAGCATCATGGCCATCATAAGTGAGGTCATGTCCTGCAGGGGCGTCGTCCTGCTCTCCAACTGTGCCGGGGGAGGAGGCGGGGGTGGCGGAGGAGCAGGTGGATTTATGATCACTGGTCCGCTGCTGGAACCGGAAGGGAATGGCACCGGCACCGTGATTGGAATTGGGATTGAAATAATGGTTGACTGTAAGGCAACGGGAAGAAGTCTTAGTTCGACAGACTGGAAATAGATCTCAGCGCCAAGTGGCGTTGCACTGCATCAGCTCCAGGATGCACTTTTGATATCTGGAAGTTTGATGGGGACCGCAATTAAGCACTGCATAAAGAGAGTAGGAGAGCAAGAAAACTGGACAGTGTTTGAACGACAAACGACCGCGATCGTCCCCAAGTCACCAGTATCCTGCTTTCAGAATTTCGTAGGGCCTCATCGCGAAACGCACGCCAAACAGAGCAAGCCTTCAAGGGCCAAAGTGGGCAGTAGGACCTACCACTCCTAGCAGTAGTCATTTTGGGCTATCAGGGAGAGCGTGTTGTGAAAAAAAACCCAACAATGTGGGATCACGTGCGCGTCGCTGATAATTTGCTGCATACGCTGTCGTGCAGCTTTCCAGATGTCGTCTTCAAGAGTGTCCTGTGCGGAAACACATTCGCTTCAAGCGTCTTCCATATGACAACATCCTCTCTGGTGAGCTTAGGGTGCGGTAGGGGACACCTTGAGGCACAAGTATGCCTTGTAGCGTGTGAGCGCGTGGCTATTTTAGCGGTGCCTCAGCCTTTTCCTACAAAGAGTGGAGAAGCGCCGCTACGTGAAGCTGCATGCCCCCTCTGCCGTTAGAAAGGGGACGCTGCGCCACGTGAAAAATTCACGCACTGACGCGATGCAAAGCGTACGTGGGTACGAGGCTTTGCTCATGCCTCATCAAACGAGAAAATTCAACATGAGCGTCAGCGGCATCAGCGACGCTCACGTGGTGAGCGCCGCTGATGCCGCTGACGATGATGTAAGTGTTGATGATGTCAGTGGTGTGGTGACGTCAGCAAGACATCACATATTCTTAAACTACGTGACTTCATTATAACATCAACATGACGTATCGTGCCGTGACGTCACATTACGACGCCAAAACATGACATTGTGTATTGGTCAAAGCTGCTAAACCAGGTGACTTGCAGAGAGCTTGCAATGCCTCCAATCCGAGAGGCAGCGCCGTACCACGTGAGCTGTCGATAGCTTTCGCGAGGCGGAAGATGAGTAATTCTGCTGAGAAAAAAAATCGCGGCATATCTACGGAGTGAGAGATGTGTGGGGCGAAGCGTCCATTGGTCCGTCAGTGTGTACATCCGTCCGTGCGTCTGGATTCTGGAAGAAGGGAAGTATGAACGGATGGACGGATGGACGGAAGAAAGCTCGGATGGACAGGTAGACGGGAGCACGGACGAATGGATGGGCAGAAGCACGGACGCTCGGATGAATGGAAGCATTGACTCACAGACAGATGGACGATAGCACGAACAGGTGGATGGAGAGGAGCACAGAAGCACGGACGGACGGATGGACGGAAGCAAGGACGGATGTACGGACGGGTGAATGGACGGACGCTTCACCCCACTCATCATCATTCACTCCGTAGATATGCTGTGAAAAGCCCTAACGCCATCTGGTTATATTATTCCCTTGGACATATACACAAAACGCCGTCTTCGAACAACTAGAGGTGGCTATACTACTGCTGCTACTACAACTACCTCTACTACTACTACTATTATTATTATTATTATTAATATTATTATTATTATTACCACTACTACTACTATTACTACGGCTGCTGCTGCTGCTTCTACTACTACTCCGGAGGGAATGACCCATGGCCTAAGGAGCTCTGCACCTAAAAACCTGCAGTACCTGCGCGGAAATCACAGCACAATCTCAGTCGAAGCTGAAAGAGTGCTATTTTAGATGCGGAGCATCTTATACTCGCGCCTTGTAGTGCGCCGTCCGCACCGCTTCTCGAACATTCGACAGCTGACGCGCGCGCATGCGCCGTCGCGCCGTCGCCCACTCTTCCACCATCTGTGCATCCCTTCCTCCTCTACACACCGCGCGCGCTTCACTCCTCCACCATCTGTGCACCCTTCCTCCTCTACACACCGCGTTCGACATATACGATTCTCCTGATTCTCCAGTGGACGCGCATGTGGCGTCGCGCTTCGAGAACATTCAACAGCTGACAGTGCATGCGCCGTCGTGCTGTATATATACTCAAGGTCGGCGCTCGCTCGCTCAGTTGCCGCTCGTCGGTTGGTTTGTACGGCGCGTCGACGTCCAAGGTCGCGGTGAAATGAATTCCAACGAATCCACAAACACAATGATCGACGTCCCTTCGACCAGCGCCGCCCTTTCGCATACGTGTGTACGTGTTCACTCATTTAACACCCCCTCCTACAACCACGTTAACCAATTTAGCCATCGACCCAAGTAAGTCGCAATTTAACACCCCATTTCACAACCACGTTAACCAATTTAGCCATCGACCCAAGTAAGTCGCACTTTGACACCCCGTTAACCAATTATATGGTCCGCATCCTCCTCAGTGTTCCCCCGAGGGAAGCTGCGGGCAATTTTTTTAAGTCCAAGTACGCTAAAAAGGTACCCAATAGTTCAATAAAAATTTGGTAGGTGATGACGATGCAGAATTATCAATGAGACTTCGTAATAGATTGGAAATATTCAACGACCCACTTGTTTTGTAATTCATATTGAGAGACGCCCGGTTACACAAATCGCATTCTGTGTCGCATGGTTGTTATTTTGTTCTTGTACCACGTTATACTGCGTCTGTTCATGCGGTTTTTTCCCAAAACAATGCTCGAACAGAGTTTTTGTGCGCAGGAATTCTGAGCTCCGGCATGGCTCACTGGTGAAATACTAGGCTGGAACGGAACAGACTCAGGCTCGAACCCCATTTCATCCTGGATATGTTTTTTCTCATGTCAGGTATTTTTCTCATTTCGTGCGATACTGGTGACAAACACCGGCGGTGGCTGACAGCTACGTCACTCCTTGTTTGGTTCTCACAAACACCTTGAGTGTGAAAAAGAAAATGAATTCCACCTTGGAGGTGCTTTAGACCTGTGTATAAGGATTCGGAGTGGCTTTTCTGCCGATTGAGTCCATAATGCACCACGATTTCGGTATATATTCTCTATGCGCTTGCGTCGTTGTCTCATGCATTACGGAACATCATAAAATAAGGGTACATGGCATCTGAACACGAAAAGAGAATTTAAGGGTGCTTTCGCCCCACACATCTCTCACTATCAATGGCCAAGTATACGCATGAGCTTTACAGAACACGGAAACAAGTCACTTCGTGTTTGTGTCCAAAATGATATCATCTGAATTTTGGTTCACTGTTGACGTTTTTATTTTTATTTTCATTCATTTTTATGCACATTTGGGGCAAGAAACACAAAATGACCTATATATATATATATATATATATATATATATATATATATATATATATATATATATATATATATATATATATATATATATATATATATATATATATATATTGAAGAGGACGCATGAACGAACTGTGGTTTTATCAACGTTTATTCCTTCTGATCCATCAGTCGAACGTCCATCAAACCACATTTCATACTTTCGTCCTTTTCTTCAATCACATTCGTAGTATGTAAGCTTAGTCTTCGCGGTACGTAAGCAAAGCTGTCTTTAATGAGGTACATGGAAAGGTCGTTGCAAACTGAAAGCGAGACAAAATAGACGTGCTGGAGAACATTTTCCCTGCACAAGCAAAATTCACATTAAGGTACTCGTTGGGGGGGGGGGGGGGGATGCACGGCTCTGCTTTTTCATCTTCACAAATTGCGAAGCCGACAATATATTGTCGGCTTCGCAATTTGTGAAGATGAAATCTACCCTGTGCTTACGCGATGACTAATCTACCCTGTGCTTACGAGATGAGCAACACTGTGCAAATAACCATCGTTTCAGCGAATCAACGCTTGAAAAGAGAATGAAGTTTACGCTGAGAAAAGCATTCCCGGAGAGAAAAACACATGTGGAAACGATGTCGAATGCCGGAGCTTCACTTTGATGGTAAGGCCTCCCTCCTTCGTTATTTTCAGTGGAGCTGTGAGAGGGTAAAACACTGGGCCCGCCTCCCCCCTTCTGAATTTTTGGATTTTTTTTGCTATAGTACACAGACGTGAAAATGACACTCGAGCACATCTGTGTGTCTGGCCTCGCTTCAGGTAAAAAAGTTGCTCCTCCCCCCCCCCCCTCGATAAACACTTCTGCCAACGCCCCCTGGCTGTTTTTGATGCAGATAAGCAAAGGGTTTCAAATGTAAAGGTCTGCAACAAGGCTTTATGAACGGGGGCATTCATGTTATGGCGTTAAAAGAGCTTGTTTCGCAGAAACTTCGGCATCTTCGTCGTTGGTTGCGAGCGAAAAATCATCACGCCCATGATCAAAATATTGAGAAAGATGCGCATAAAATAAAAATAAAAAAAATTACTTAACAGTGTGAATCGAAACCAGGCCGTTTGCGTGGGAAGCAGGTGTACCACCACTCAACTACACGTCTGCTTGGAAATTCCGCATAAATAACGTTCACTCTTTACAAACACACACATCCTGTATGCAGGCTTCACAACACATCATGTAATATTGCGTGGTACAAACGCACTGTGCCATCGCGCGTCAGAACATATGATTATTACAATGACTACATAATTTGAAGCCAGCCAACTGTTACAAAAGGCTCATACGTTACTGCATCTATTTCCTCAAGGCCATGTAGGGGGTGCATGGCAAGTTCGAAAATATTCCACGCGCATGATCGCTGGTAGTTTAATAGAAGTACTCATTACACAGAATGCATGCATATGCGAAATTTTTACTGATATTAGCCATCTTCAACTTTATCAATTACGTTGTAGCAATCCACGTTTTATACATCTGGAGTTACATCTTACAGTATAAGTATGCACTAAGTGACCGTAGTACGCACTAGGGACACGATCTCACTATAGCGTTCCAATCTTCAAGACGAAGCTTAAGATTTCCCCACTTTTTTTTGTCAACCTTGCTTATAATGCGCACATTTTTACCGGTATTCAACGTGTAGCATTTCACTGTTCGATACTTCTGTTTGTTTCAAGCTGTATGCGAACGGTAGCCGCAAGTATTTGTTAGTTTACAATTACGTTTCAAAATAATTGACGATGCGAGCAAGTCAGAAAGGCACAGGCAAGGCACGTCAACTTCTGTGAAAGCCAGTATAACTTCTCTTTTTAACACCAAAAAATTTAAAAGCTTCTGTGTGAACTCCATAGCGTGATTGTTTTGCTTTTGCTTGGGGCGATGTAGACTGAGTTTTCATTTCCTCTTCCGTTATTTTTATCTTGAAGCAAACGCACTGATGAACCTATTCCGCTCAATTGAACACATCTAATTTATTGCCTAGAGTTGCCGTGGAACGCATGGGTGAGCCTCAAGAATTTACCCGAAATAGGAGTTCACGCAGTCAAGACGTCAACCAGAATTCATGTCCTCATGGTGTCACCAGGAATGCTCAGCAGCTCGATGTTGCCCAACTACAACATAAGGCATTAATCGATCACTTATGTGTGACAACTCGCATTAATTTTGAGAAGGATATCGCACGCACGCAATGGACGCGAACATAATGAAATAAAAGAAACTAATTCGAACTCGCACCCACTCGTCTTCTTTTCTTATGTCCTCGTCTATGGTGGGTGCACTGAATTCTTTCCAAGACGTATTCATACGAAAACGGCCAGCTCTCTATACCTTTACAACTCGTATCGACTTACTTGGCTCTGCTGCGGAGCATTGCGAAACCTCAGGTACCCATGTACAGGACAGCTTGGCGAAGGAAAACGATGACGGAGACGGCGATTCGATTGATGAAAGGGATAGTAAGGTGCCGACGACTCAATGCCATACGGCGCATAGTAGGGCCACTTTTCCTCCGGACGCCATTCTGTGAAGGTTGTGAGGTGCTATACATATACGTCACCCGAATCCACAAGAAGCTCGTACATAGAACTGATTTCTAAAGATACATTTCAGCTGATCACGATGTTGGTAATATTATTAGCAATGCGAGAAAAACACTGATGGTTGACTTCAGTGAATTCCACCCCACATGTATGCGAAGAGCATTGTGTGAATACTTTACATTAAAACGTTTTAGTTTGTCTTGTATTCCTCTATACGAAATATGCCTTGCGCCTACAATCTGAGAGTAAGGGCGGAAAACCTGCCACAAGCGGTGGCCGTCCACGTAGAATTATGTCAAGTGGCTGTCGGGAGCTCTATAGCCTGTTAGCTTTGAATTGATATTTATGGTTGCTTTAAATTCATCTACCCAAGATTCGACAGTGAATTACTGATGTCGATTAAGCCATAATTTGGCACTTCCAGAATTTCGGAGTACATAGGTCACTTGTTAGATATTTTATTTGTTTTTTTTTCATCCTCCATAGCTGGAAGCTGCATCATGGTGCGGTGACAGCTATGGGACGCACTATCAGTTATTACGCTACGCCTTTTTGATACCGCAATACCTGTCAGGCTAAAAAAATGCTGCTGATGACAGACAATTTTATGGTGACGCTCGTCACCGTATACACGTCAAGCGCAAGTACCTTTGTGAGACGTTACGGTACATGTTAGCGTAATTGAACACTCTAGCGTGCGGCGAAGTAGGCGTAAAACTTTCCGTAACGTCAGGGCTGCACCGCAAACCTGTTGCCATATGTGTGTAAGCCAAACATGACCACTGCGATGAGTTCCGGCTACATGCAACGACGCATTGCAGCAGCTAATTACGGAAACCACGAGCTGGCAAAATTTATTCAAAATGTCTCGTCGTTTACAGGATCTCGCACATGGCACGTTCGGAAACCCAGATTCGGACGCCGGACGACTAAAACTAGTCGCCCAATCACTCAAAGCTTACGCTACAGGTGAACGTATAGATGAAACTTGAGCCCCTAACGATCAGTGACAGAGGTAGTATGGCAACTACGAGATAACACGACCAGACGAAGGCCATTGCTGGTGTCATGTTCGGCAAGCTATTATTCTTTAGCATACGCAATCATTAGTCATATTATGATTGATGTATAACGCACGTTTATGCTGTGGAAAGAAACGAAAAATAATGTCTAAACATGCACAATGACTACGTTCCCTGTCATATGTTCACTTTTACTCTAATGGTCTGTGTAGCTGCTTAAGGTGCTTGCGTACAGTCATTGGATGTGTAAAGTCTAACGTCACATGCGTCGCTACGTATAAAAACTTAACTTATCCCTCTTTCATATGAATAGGTATAACGCGAAAAGCTAAAACAGTCTTTATAGAGGCAGTTGAACGGTTATTGTAGATAAAAAAAGTGCTTCTACAAATGTCTATCAGTGCTTGGCCGTTATAACATTTCACATACGCACAACTGTGCACAAGATAAGATTGAATGAACAACTCTCGCTGCAGTGACTTCTTTACGTTTGAGCAGGGCGCTCCTTTCATAAACACAGTCGCTGGAGATAATAATGTGAGCGTTAGCTTTGTGCGCTCTGTGGTGAAAGCCCAGGATGTGCAAACCAACCCATCACGATATAGGCACGCGCGCACAAGCGACCACGTCTTGTGAGGCAAAGTGCAGATTTCTAAAGTAGGAAGCAAGACGACGACCTTTAAAGTGCGCCCTATGTACCATCTTACCAGTTAATATCAAAAATACAATGAAGCCCCACCAAGCTTTGAGTACTGCCAGCGGTAAATGGTCGATATAAATAACTCGTTGTTAGTATGGTTACGAAAATGTATACGTTTTCTGGCTGAGTTCTTTAGCTTCGCGCTCCATGGAGAGCGAGATATGGATTAGACTCTCGACGATGGAACTTTTTTTTTTCGATTATTGGTTGTCATCTGTTGGTGCGTATTTTATAAGGTCATACGCATAACATAAATACAGTGAAGTCCTGCTGGACCCCGGCATAAAACGCTTTGAAATTAGAAGTGTGCAGATGTAAACAGTTGTTACACTAATTGGGTGGATTTGGCATGGTCTCGGTTAACAATAATGAAAACTGTGTAGAGCTTGGCGTAAACTCGTGGCGTTGTCAGTAAGAAGATGGATTGAAATGTCGCGTACAATTCGGATAGACTCGACTTGGGTATGTCCCGTTCAGCTGTAAGGTTCGTTCGTTTAAATGACAATCAATACCCATCACGGCCCTTTCGTTTTTACCCGACCGCCGCCTACACGCATATACCGGAATGTAATTCCGGCCGTTGCAGAGCGTTTTCAACGGAGGCGAAAATGCAGCATGCCCGTCTATTTATGTGCACGTTAAGAAACAGCAGGGGGTCGAAATATCTACAGCTCTTCACTGCAGCGTCTTTCAATATAATATATTATGGGTTTGAGACGTGATACCCAACAAGTATTATTTTAAAGAATCGGTTGGTAGGACAACTCTACTAGGTCGACTCTTACCCTTCCAGCGCCACGAAGAAAAAGAGCTAGAACACGTGACTACGAGAGGGGGGTAACAAAGTTACTGCACTGTGTCGCACATGTCACATGACCTGCGCATCATGGAGAAGTGGTCCGGTCAGAGAGGACGTCTGAAGTGGACAATGGGCATCGCATGGCTCAAGCGTCAGCAAAAACATTGAATAGCAAAGCATGAGCTCTGGGAGCAGGACGCGCAAGCCAAGTGGCACTGCTGGAAAGCCGCCAACACTGAGCTTCAAGAGAGTAAGTGTACATGGAACAGCAGAAGCCCACCACGAAGAAACATGCAATCACTGTAGTGATACACAAAACATAACACCGCTAATTACACTAAAACACACATAAACACCAAAACGCCGAACGAAATTCACATAATCACAGTAAGACACATAGAAACACAACAAGAACGACCACAGCTCCGGTGTTTCCCCGAGATTTCACATCGTGGATCTGCGCTGTTTTTGAAATGTTTTTGAAAGCGTAAAAAGAGCCCTGCTGAAGTCATTTTTTTATGGAAAAATAAGTAATGCCATTCAGCAATTATTGACAGTTGCCGTAAAATACGTCCAGACCTAGAAAGCGAGTTCTTCAGGAAATCATGGCGTCAGTATTCATTACATGCAGAGCGATTGCCGTTGCTCATTTTATTGTCGTCTTCAGTTGTAAATTACATGTTGTTTACCCAATTCCAAACAAAAATAGCTTACTTGTCTCAGTGCGCTTTGATAAATGTATTTTGCGCAAATTTGTTGAAATACAGCAACGTGTGTCTGGAATATAATTAAGGATGACATACGATTGGGCACCATCGAGTCAATACTTTGCGAGATGCTTCCTGAATTATAGCTAGAAAGAAAAAAATAAACACTGCTGTCTGGGGATTTGGGGCTGTTTAGGAGCTCTGTAGGTGTGCTCGCAGGCTAGTTGTAGTCTGTAAATAAATAAATAAATAAATGAACAAATAAATGAATAAATAAATATGAATTTCATCAGAGGTATATTTCCGAGCAATGAAGAAATTCAGATTCCCCCTTTTGCATTAGCCCACGTCTCCTTCGAAGTAGAGGCCATCTTTTTATTTTCTGTAAATGTATCAATACCCTCCCCCCCCCCCCCCCACTCCGAGATCTGAAGTGAAGTGCTTTCAGGTTGCCTTAGTGATCGGCCCACTTTTCCCAAAACAACAATGTAAGTGGATGACATCATCTCATTGCGTCACAATATCTTATGAAGTGATATATTGCGACGTGCAGTACGGCTAAAATGCTATTAATGGCACCACCTAAAATTAACTAGAGGTGACTGGCTGAACGCTGCGACCGTTCAGCCAGCATAGATATGATGGCTAGTACGTAGATTTGGCAAGTTTCCACGCTTGCGGCTTCGAACACTCTTGGCTTCATTTGTTGTTGGGTTTCGGATTTGCTTCGAATAAAAAAACAAACCATGTAGAATTTTGTGACCAGATTTGAATTGGTGAGCCTACAAAGTTGAAGTGATGCCGTCCAACTGCTGACCATTTGCTGATTGTCATCCTGTGACAAAGCGGCTCCAGGTCTATCGAAGTCAAACGGAGGCTAAACAACGCAGTTTAGACAAACTATAGTGTTGTACCCATCATTTCCATGCTGGCTGAAGCACCGTGTGTTGCAGCTGCCATGGACGCTAGCACCACAGTTTTCTCTAATACATGTATTGGGAACTCTATGAAGTATGATACGCATTTGGACTAGGTGCATGGTTCATGATTACGAGTGAAAAATAGGGCCTTGTCTATCTCGTATTGTTTCTTGCCCCAGCCTTTAGACGGGGCAGGAAAGGACGCGAGATGATGGCGCCATGGTCCCCCACTCTTTCTCGTCCCACCTTTGAAGCACTGCTTTTTTCCTTGTATTCATGATGGCGCGACAAATCATTACGATCTATGATGTCATGATGAGATCATATGGGGCATCAGCTCTTGATGGTAATTTTATTCGTACCTCGTTTATAAGATGACACCGCGCGACGCCAACGCCAGTGACGCTGACGGTCAATTTCTATGTTTATGAGGCATAGCCGACTTTTACCTTAAAATAGCCGACTCACCTCCATAGGTGCCGTAGTATCCAAACTCGTTTTGCGGATTCCAGGAGTCAAGATCGAGCCCGTAGTAGGACTCGTCGTCCAGGCCATCCTGGGCGCTTTTCGACATCCGGCTCTGGGAGTCCATCCTGTCGGCTTCGTGGCTGCTCGAGGCTTTAGGTTCAACCCTCCAACCCCACTCGGCCCACAAGCTTTTCACTCGCTTCTCGTCCTTCGCTGTTTGCCTTGAAGGCTTCTCAGCGGCACGTGTTTTCTCCTCCGTTGAAACTATGTCTCTTGGCGTACGAGCACCTGCTGGTCCCGGGGATGGCGCTGCGGAGCTAGCCGAACAAAATGTCTTGGCTGATGGCTTCGTGGCCGATGTCGGGGAGTTTGGCTCGGTGGTAGTCCTGGAGTCCTTAGAAGGTACGGGAGATGTTACTCCATTTCCTGAGCTTTTGGGTTGTTTTCCAGTTGAAGAATAGGATGATGAATCCGGAAATTTCACTGCATTCTTGGAGGGGGCTTTAGAGAAAGACTGCGATGGTGGACCAGCATCTTTTTGCTCCTTTCGTGCTGTGGTATTTTCTTTTTTCTTTGCTTTCCTGTCCTCTTCAGCCATCGTTGCCTTTTGCGTTGCTTTTCGATAAAACGGACCCTTGACCAAGGATGGCGGAGATACCAGTTGTCCACCAAGCACCTTGCTTTACGAAGCCTTGCGCCTTCAGAGTGCCCAACGACAAAGCTGACGGACTAAACTGCATAACAACATTATGCCAGAGCTTGCTTTAGCGTCTGTAAATTGCCATAACTAAAGGAAGGTGAAGTTTAAAGTAGAAATGACACAAACAGAAAAGTTAATAGGACTGAAAAAAAAAAAATCCGGGTTGCTTTATGGCCAGCTGGCTCAGGGTGCGTCACGCAAAACCATAGTTTAGGACTCTCACTGAATTCAGGACCGGCACCAACAGGCAAGGCAGTGATAGACCATAACTCTAGAATGTCACTCTCTTAATTTGTTGAAAGAACGAAAGAAAGAAAAAGCACACAAATAGCTTATTACTGCCACGCATGGACACGTGTGTGTGTGTGTGTGTGTGTGTGTGTGTGCGTGCGTGTGTGTGCGTCTGCGTGTGTGTGTGTGTGTGTTCTGGCACTATAGATGAAATACTTGTTGCCAGAAATTGTTTATGTTCCTTCGGAAAGAAATCGCAAGAGACACTTCTGATGATTAAAATTTTTTCCTGTAATGAGAAAATGGGTTGATGTAAACCTGGCGCTATCTTTCATACGAATAGTAGTGTCAGGCGTTAACTTCTCAAGATATACGGTAATGATAACTCGACAACACCCGGTCTCTTTTTAAAAGCACACTTCGCTATCTTGCGATTGCCGGAACTAAGAAGCATCTGCTCTTGACCTGTAGCCCCTCTTCCTCCACCCTTTCACCTAAAAAAACTAGATCGTCATGCATTATTCAACATCAACTTGTTTCGCAGAGTTGTCAAACTGGTGCAAACCACCTTGAGTGATACAAATATGTACGCGGAAAGTGTACTCTGCATGCCATTGGCCAAACACAGGTGCCCAACATTTAGGGCACTTGCACAATAAGACCAAGTTAGCAATAGTTCAGTGACACGGCACGTCAAATTCAAGATTAGAATCAAAGCATGGCAGAAAATTGTTGCTTTAGGGAATCCTTCACGTTTTCTGTCACATTGAATATGATACGCTGCACTCATTTGTGTCTCGTACTACGTGCAATAACAAAAAGCTTTGGGGGTGCGATGCACGAATTGCTTTCATAGAAACTTGCATGAATCTACTATTCATTTTGATGAAGCCATGGAGCAACTGCGGTCTTTACGCTCACACAGAGCGTAAAGAGAGCACTAATGCGGTCATTTAAGAGGTAATAATTGCTCTATGAATACGAACAGCTGTAACTGTATATAACCTAATATTCATAGTTAAGGAGGCCTTCAAATTTGACTCACCCAAGCAACGGGAGTCCTTCTTCTTCTTTCTCTCTCTAATTTTCTTTTATGATGATGATTCGCATATTCAAAAAAGCTCACACGCAATAATAAAGTTGAGCCACAAATTACGCTTTCATGTATAATTAAAGTAAAAACCGAAAGGAAAGTGGTGCCGTGTTCCAAAGTGCAAGTCGAGGTATCGTATTTTCGTGAAGCATGCGTCACTTTTCGAGGTTCCGTGTGAAACAGAGCACTTGAATAAGCGGTGGTGGGTGATTCCGACCACTGACAGGGCCTTGCAGCCTACTGGCTATGTGTGCGCGAAGCATCTCCCCGAAGAAGTGATCTCTGCCACATATCCTGCAGAATACAAAAGAACCATCCTGAGGCACGCACCAAATAAACCTGCGCTCACAACAGATTTTGAGCGTGCCATTTTACAGGGCTGCCCAAAATACCTGGCTTCGCTGCGAAACACCAGGAAAGCTCTGAAAGTGGCTGGCTCTACTGCCGACTTCCGGGAGCGATGGCGGCCAAAAAGTTCAACTGCATCTGAAGTGCTTGACACGACCGCTGAAAGTACGCCTGCGCGTGGAGCATGCAAAAGCAGCGCTTCGATTTCAGCAGCGCTAGGCCTCCTTAATGCGAAGAGGATGATGCCTCTCAACACGACACTGACAGCGTGGGCCTATGCTCTGCCGACTCAGTTCCTCATCACGTCAAAAAAGTAATTTCCTGTTTTAAAATGAGATGACAGTTTCTTGCAGCGAAAGCTGTTATGAGATCACAAATCGGGTCACGCGCAGTTGTCCGCTGCCACCATCACTGCCGCCGCAGCCGATGGTGTCCATAACCACATCGCAGGAAATTAGAAAAAAAAACCTTTCACAAAAGAAACAGTGGGGCTCGAATCCAGGGTCTGCTGGGTGCCAACCCAGCATTCTACCACTGGGCTATGCCGGTGCTTGTGACTTGCTGGCAAACCTAGCACAAAAGACACAGTGGGGCTTGAACCCGGGTCCGCTGAGTGCCAGCCCAGCATTCTATAACTAATCTACGGTGGTGCTTGTGACTTGTTGGCAAACTTGCTTTAGGCAGGCTTAATGCCGGGATAGCCATCGCGTTAATACGACTTATGAAGAGTTTTAAAACAGGGAAAGAGCAACCAGTCGTCGCACAATGCGCATAGCTTAACGAGTGGGCCGTCCAATGCTCCAACCCATTACAAAAGCTTGTTCTTGTTCTCCTATAAACAGTGGTGCATGCCCACTTCAGCCATAATTCCTTATCGTCGTCAGCCACTGCAGGAACAATTGGCACAAAATTCCTTGCAAGTGTTCAGCGCATGCCATGCTTCTCAAAAGAATGACGAAAAGTAGCATAGCGAATGCCGGCCTACTACCCAAAAGTTTATTATTAATGCCCTATAGTGGATATCAAGCAAGTGTGCTTGCAGTAGTTACCCAATGAGTGTTTTGAAAAGGCTCCGAAAGGCCACTCGTCTAGCTTTCGCTGTGATTGTGCTGTGCCTTCCGCGCAGGCCTGGCGTTTTTCAATATTGCAGAATAACCAGTGCACAAAAATCATTGCACATACTAATTCTGCGATGCAGCCATCTTTTTTAACGTTCACTATATTCAGGTGATTATAACTACTTTGCCATTCTTGATGTCGTCAAGCCAGATTTTCTTGTTTTCGGGTGTCTCTATTACTTCTTGGGTAACGTCTTCAAACATTGCAGGCGAACTTCCGACCACGTTGTTTACGACACAAGGTGAAAGCGAAGGCCTAAAATAGCTATAGACACCTCATCAAACGCGAAGTACGATTGTCGGCATCCCAAGCCAGCGGCGTAAGCGACAAGCTACCCAATATATGCTACTTTAGGTAATGCACTCACTTTTACTGTCTGATAAGCATTTCATCAAGTTGAATTTTGCATGGCTTAATAAAATTGCGCAAGTTATGGCTCATGACGCTGGCCCGACAGTCCCGTCATGAGTGCGGTACGGGTTAACCCTGAGCCGACCTTCGGGACCTAATGAAGTTCTTCCCACCATACCATGCTGCTTTCATTGGCCGAAATGAAGTTATCTGCGTGACGCTAACAGCAAGACTGGCAAGGATAGCGTGTTTATTTATGTTCCTAATGGAACGCGCATTAGTTGAAAGTTTTTTTTTTCTTTGGCGCGCTTTGATGGTCTAGTGGCTAAGGTACTCGGCTGCTGACCCGCAGGTCGCGAGATCTAATCCCGGCTGCATTTCCGATGGAGGCGGAAATGCTGTAGGCCCGTGTGCTCAGATTTGGGTGCACGTTAGAGAACCACAGGGGGTCGAAATTTCCGGAGCCCTCCACTACGGCGTCTCTCATATACATATGGTTGTTTTGGAACGTTAAACCCCACAAATCGATGAATAAATCAGTTGAAAGTTTTTGGACGAAGTGTTTCTTTGGTTGAATATGCTAAACAACCAGAAGGCGACAGTGATATGCGCGCGTGCACATACACACGCACGCCTACGCAGCCACACATGCATACACACGCGCAAACACACGCAGAAGACTATCGGTTTCCTAGCAACTAGCGTGTCATTGCCCTCTGGCTGCTATCCTTATTGCGAACACCTTAAATTTTATTTCATTGACAACGCTGCTTTTTTTTTGTTTTGAACCAAAGATGCCGACGCCGAGATCGCCGACGCCAAAATTTTAGTAAAACGAGCTCTCTAGTGCTGTCACGTCAAAATGTGACTACTATCCGGGTCAACATTTGCGGTGTTTGGCGCATTTATATGACCAAACGCTAAAAAAATACTCTTTGTATTAAATTAATAAATAATTTTACCTAATCGGTCACATTGTATTAGTTTCCTGACATCCATGTACACGTGTATATCGAGCGCAATTAAAAAGTGAGGCTCTTTAGCAATAACTGTTATAATATATGTACCAACAAGATTGGAAAAAAAAAACAATATATTTCTTTTTCTCTTGGTCTAATGCTTTTTCGTATAAATCACACTTATAAAAACAAATAAAAACTATAAATTGATGTTCCATATCTCTGTCTGGTCAGGCAGAATAACCTCATTTTCGCACTACTTTTGTCCTTTATCTCTACTTTTTGCCACTGATAATCTAACCGTCTCTTACTTGCTTCTATCGAAGACGTGCTCAGCTTTCCATGTTTGTCCCTAAAAGCCAAAGCCCCATGTAGGCTTGTACCCACACGCATACCTGGGTGGATATCACTGTATTCAATCAGAACATGTTCCATCGTTTCGTTAAAGGGACACTAAACTCAAACAACAATTTACGTAGAGTGAAAGTTCAGTGTATCACAACATGTAAAACGACAATATTATCGACAGCAGTGTTCTACATAACGAGAAACTAAAGTAAGTGTACAATAACACAAGCGCCGCAGTAGGACATATTCAAAATGATCCCGATGACATTGGACAAACCACCTACAATTAATCACTAGCAATCGATATAACTGCACTAAATAAACAACGTTTGGTGCAGTAAGAGACGCAATAAAATACTGCCTGTTCGTTTCTGTTTGATTCATGGAAAAAGAATGCACGGATGTTACTACGGGGCATGGCGCGAGTGGTTCAAAAATTCAATGTTCGCGTGAGAGAGCGAATAAAACATTTATTTGCGCCCGAGGAAGGAGTGTCAGTGAGTGTGCTCCTTAGTCCGGGATCCCATTGGCATGGGCCGCTGTCGTCGCTCGTCTCACGAGGGCCTCTTAGGTCTTCGAATCCGAGCTGGACAGAAGCTGCCTCCCACACTACAGTGTTGTGCTGCGCTCTGGGATGTAGAGGTGGATTGTGTGGGCATTCCCATACCATGTGGTACAGGGTGGCTGTTTTAGTGACGCAGAAACTGCGTTGTGGTGCGTATGCGTCAGGATCTATCTTAGCACGGAGGAAGGAAATTAGACAGTATGTATGAATTTCCGCGTGGTTGTACGGGACAGGTAGTGCCATCTAGCGGGGCGCATGCAAAGGATGCTCGTGCTAGTGAGTCAGCCCTCTCATTTATAAGTATAATACGATGGCCTGGCACCCATATCATTCGCACTAAACGAATGTTTTCTAAGACTGAATATTTAAAAATTTTTAGTACTGCTGATGCCGATGACTATGATAAACATGAACACACAGAATACGAGTCAGTCACTATCACAGCTGTCGAATGAGTCGCAGGAAGTTTACGAAGAGCTAGTATGACGGCCGTTCATTGCGCTTGAAATAATGGTGTATATTCTGGGAGGCGTCATGGAAAGGACCAGAATATTGAGACAGAAAAAGTACCCACACCTGCTTTCTCACCACTCATAGATGCATCCGTTCCAATTAGTATACTAGTGCCTAATTGAGGCAGGTGTTTTTCTAATAAGCCAATCAATTATTTAGAGGGCAAGTGTTTAGCATTCGTTGGGAACATATCGTCAAATTCTATTTGCACTTGGCCGATTGGTTTGTCAGATGGTATGATCTCGAATATATTAGAATTTAAAGCATCTAGAAGTGTTTGAACAAATAGCACTTGGGGTTCATATACACGGAACCAATGCTTATTGAAAAAGAAACCGGGCTCGGAAAATAATACGAACCGTCACCTTCTTAAAGTTGATTCAGGAAATTTTAAATAGGTTTAACTGTTAAAATACGGATTCTGCAAGCTATAGTGGATATCCGAGCTTTTTGATACAAAACATTGTTAGCTGTGAATTTTGGCGCACCTAAACGCACCAATTGAGTGGTTGACAACGTTAAAAAGGTCTTGAGGAGCGATGTCGAACAATATTTTTAACATTCCTGAAGTGACACAAACTGGTCCAGGGCCTGTGTTTTGTAGAAGACTAACGACGTGCGCTTGTTCATCCCTACTTATACTTCAATAAAATCATTTCCGAATGAAGGTGTTACAAAATGTATTTGAATTTGTGATGTAAATCTCTTCTCTTATCCTAATGGAATTTTAGCTAATATATCTTCCAACTCCTTTTGGGAAAGAATATATACCTCAATATTTACGGGTGCTGCCATAGCTTTACGACTACGGAGAAATCTGAATAGAGCTTTCTTGTTGGCGCTCTTGGATAGATAGCGATAACATTTTTCTTCATATTCGTCTTTCGCTAATGAAACTGCTCTCTTAAACGTAGCTTTAGCATATAAATAATTTCTCCAATTAGTAGGACATTGGTTGGTGATGAGTTTTTGCCATGCAGCTTTCCGACGTCTTTAATCTCTAGCACAATCCAGATTCCACCACGAGATATAAAGCTTTCTTTTGTTAAAGATATACTGAACTGTGATTTATGATTTTACGCTTAAGAGTGCAACAAAGGCACATAGGTTTAACATTTGTTTCTATACTGGGCAAGGAAGACAAGGTTGACCATAAATTCTTCTTTTCAAATTTTAGGTAGTCTACAGAACTTTGCACCTGGTGGTCTACCTTCACTGAAAGAATGCTGACGTCAAATATCAGTGGGTAGTGATCACTACTGGTAGCAGTATCAAGAACAGTTCAAGACAATATGGTCACATTTGAGCTAGACAGTGTCAAATCTAAGGCGGACCTCGAATTACACCGAACGAATGTGGGAACTCTAGAATTTAAACAAATAAAGTTATTCCGATCAGTCCAGTCTCACAACCGGTTTTCCGGTGAATCAGTGTGGAAACCCCTCAACACGTCATGGGGATTGAAGTCTCCCGCAAAGAGTATACTGTTTCTGCAAAAACTCGCCGTTACATCAAAGGCTCTTTCATCTTGTATCCCAGCTGGAAAGTAGTTCTTGACTGTAGATAGTGGCGTGCATCCGGGCAAGTGAATTTTCAGAACCAATACTGCACAATCGTGTGATATTCGTTTGTAAACTAAATGTGATTTATGACAAATTTTGGATAAAATGAAAAAATTAATCCTTCACCGCATCAGTCTCTGTTCAGTCGAGAGCACTGATAGTTCTTTTGATAAACGTTTTTATCAGCTGTCAGCCAAGTTTTTGTAGCATTATGACGCCTAGAGATTGTTGCGAAATGTGGCAAAATAAGTCTGTAGTTGCAGAGAGAATTGAATGGCAGTTCCACTGAAGTACTCCTAGGCACCCTATAATGAAAAGCAAGCAGTAGCAACTGCTTGATATAAAATACTGTCTTTTAAGAAGTCCGCTTCTGTCCTAGGTTCCTTCACACTCTTTTTTGTTTTTAATTTGAATGAGCAGAATTTTAAAATTTGCTAGTAGGTGGCCTGGTGCGTTTACGAAGGTGAATATGCATATCTACATCCTGACTACTTATTGACTCTCAATCAGATATACCTTCCTCCTCACTTGATTTAAATCGGGAAGGCCTTACTTCATTATCCATAGAGGCATCTGTCTGATGTTAAGCAGGCTTATTGATTGAATCACTAGGAGGTTGGATATATGCTTAGTTATTCAATCAGATACGCTCGACATCTATGAATTCATAATATATTAGTCGGACAGATAGAGTAAAAAAATTTGTGATACTTTTTTACGGCCTTTTTTACCATGGCTGAAATGGACTGACAAAGTGATACATCCAGAGCAAAAGGCGGACGAGCTGCTATGTCAGCATATCCCTGATTCGTGCTTTGAATTTCTGTAATTGCTTCTCTAGATGAGCATCGTCTCCTTTCAATGATTTCAAGCACGTGAAGTTCCTTTGATCTTGCAGGGCAGTTAGGATCGTCTGCAGCCTGATTTGCCTTGCACAAACAGCATGTATTATTGTCTGATTGGCACTCAGCAGCGCTATGGCCGGTCCCGCATATGGCCCCGAATATGCGGCATCAAGTGTCTGATCGACAACCTTTAGTACTATATACAATGCGCCAGCATTTAGAACATTGCAGTGGGCGGGGAGCTAGAGCTTCGACTCTACAGATAAGCGGCCATGCTTTGATCTCCGAAGGGTGATCTGTTCCCGCAAATGTGGCAATTAAACTTTCAGTGGGAACTTTCTGTTTGTTTTCTTGTTCGGTACAGCGGTAAACAAAAATAACACCTGCTGGAGAAAAGATGTCGAAGACTTCTGCTGGACTTACGTCTACCCTGCGAAATCTTTCGCAGCAAGCTAGATGAGGTGGAATAAAAGAGCTCACTGGATGTGAGGCAAAGTTAGTTCACTTCAGTAGGTCTTGGATACAAGCCTTGTCTGATGAGCAGCATAGTCTCCCCCCCTCGTCCAAACTGATGAACCTCTGTTATCAGTAGGGAGTGGGGAGTGATCGCACGAAGTTCCGTTTGGATTGCCTTGGTACTCTTGATACAAATAAACCCACCAGTGGTCGGCACCAAAGCGACAGGAACACTACGGGTTCCATTGCGGAGAAACAACTCCAAGGGTAGATCCTGAGGAGGAACAGAGGCTGACCAGAGAAGGCCTCTGGCCCGGAGAAGAAACAGATATGAAAGAAAGTGACGTTACTTTTACACTCAGCAATGTACTCAAAACAGTTGTGGAACAAGAGGTAAATCTAATAAAATAAAGGTAACCGCCGGCTACTTGACCGCAACCCTGAAGATGGAACAAGAGACGTTGGGTCGAACAGCAAATCAAAAAGTCAAAAAACAGCAAAACAGCAAGAACTCTGCAATACTCGCTGCTACTGTCTGTCTATTCACAGCCACGACTCATCTCATTTTCCTTTTTCGTGCCATGAGAATTTGCACCTGCGTTTGCATTTCGCGCTCGAGTTGGAGCAGCCAAAGGCTGAACAACTGACCATGCTTTATCGGGACTAAGATAAATGGGTGATCGCGCGTGCGAATCCCAAATCATCTGAGGCTTGTGGTAGAGTGGTTGGCCGTCGTCTACTCTTCTTGAACCAGAAGCCGGCAGCAGACGGTGCATCCCACAATCCGTCACTCTTTCACTGGTCACCTATTTGTAGCTGTCGCGTTCATTTTTTCGCTTCTGCGGCAAAGCTGTGACTTTTTTTAGACCATCTTGGATGGAACGCGTGGCTTCAAATGAGGGGCTGCTTTGAGTGTGCTCGCGAGCGAGAGCGTGGGCATTGTAGCATGCAGAGCCTGTGATGCTCAAACCAGCCAATAACCATGGTATTTGCTATATGGCGTAGTTATTTTGGTAGGTAGGTAGGTAAACAACTTAATTGATTCATGCAAGAATCGTTGGGGGGGGGGGGGGGGGCATGCAGGGGAATAGGAGGACGACGGGTCCTCATGCCGCTCTATGAGGCCGGAAACTTGTGCTTGGGTGACCCCCATGACCCAGCCCACTGTCTGAAGCTATAACTCCGGTTCCGAGTTGCGCAGGGCAGCCTCCAAACGCCCCTGGCGTTCCGACTCTCGTCGTGGTGGCATGGGTTTGCTTGGAAAATTTATAGATACGTCACTTATGTCGGTAGTGCTCCTAGAAGATATGCTGCAATAAGGAGACGTCTCGGAATTCGTAAAAATGAAGAAAAGAAAACGATAGACTTGATAGACTGAGAAAAGAAACGATAGACCCAAGCCACATGCTGAGCTATAGACAGAGTTTGGGTTACGTATTCTCGTGAATTTTGACCACCAGTCAGTAGCATTTTCTCACCATACTCGAAAAGTGTTGGGGCGTGTTTTTAAAACATCTTCAAAGGGTCATGATAACCTAGGGTGTTCTCAAAAAACCGTTCAGTTATCAGTGCACTTAGCTGGTAATTCTGTCTGCAATGAATATTTTCAGGAACACGGGAAATGCCCGAAGTACTGACAAAACTGGAACTCTCGTGAGCCGTTACTTAACAAGCCGCTTGGGAGCACATAGTTTTCATTAGTTTTGCTGAATTGGAGAGTCGCCTAGACGGGCTTTTACCGGCACAAACATCGGATGGTGATGCTGTGGCAGGAACAGTGAAAAAAAAAAACATTATGGGACCCTTAAGCGTCGCCGCTAAAAGCTCAACGCGAAGGCATTATTCCGTCCCCTGCGTACATCAAACAATTTATGCACCCTTTGTATTGTACGATGTTACTCGAGAAATTTATTCTGCGCAATACTGGAAGGTATTCCTCTGAGTTGAAAGTGGCTTGTGTCACTGAAGCATTCGCGTATGGCTGAATTTAGCGTAAAGTGTCCGCTGTAAAGAAAAAAAAAAAATGGCAGCGTATTCACGGAGTGAATGATGAAGAGTGGGGCGAAGCATTCGTCCATCCATGCGTCCGTCTGTGTGACCGTCTTTGCGTCTGTTCGTGCGCCCGTCCCTGCGTTTGTTCATGCGTCCATCCATGCATCTGTCTGCGTGTCCGTTCGTCCATCTATTCTACACTCCAAGTCCCACCATCTCGCATGTTTTTATCATACACTCTAAGCCAAAAACGGCCGAAATGGGAGCAACGGCTGTTTTTAGTCCTTCAGACCGACTGTTACTCTCTGAAAAGACCAAGTGGAACAAGATGGCCGACTTGTTCGAGAATGGGGGAGCCACTGTATTCATCTTAAGTTTGTAAGGGAGCAACGGAAGGAGGAACCGCTGTAAATGCTCTCGTCACACAACGGTTACTCCCCGGCAGGACACAGCACACAAATATGCATGCCACCCACATTGATATTGATGGGCCAGATTATTGTTTGTTCTGTGTGCCAAACTTCACCAAACCAAAACAGTGATTTATTTTAGCATCCGCAGATAATAAGATAGCAGCGCTGGCTGAACACAGAAGGCCTGAGAGTACAGCTACGGCAAGTACCTAACACACGCAGCAGCAGAATGGAGAGTTGGCACGTCAAAGCGGACCGAACGCCGAAACACGTGCAAAACAACGATAAAAAAAAAGCCTAGACACGCCGTTCGTCCGCGAAGGAAGGGCGTCAAAGTCGATCAAGCACCGAAACACGTGCATAAGAAGCCCCCCCCCCCCCCCCGCGATATATCGGAGAAGAAAAAAAAAAGTGGACCCAGACGCACTTTTCATCAGCTGTACACTTAGTAGCACGCTTCACCGTGTAGTTTGTAGGCAGAATGACAAATCTGCGCCATCTGCGCCATCTGCGCCCGCACGACAAGTGTGGCGCTAGTGCAGCAAGCGATGTAACTTACAAAGTAATTTTTATTCAGTGTTTATGTTTACTAGCACTAAATAAAAACTACACTCAATTTTTTATATTTATATATGAGTTTTAGTATACCTCAGTTTTTTTTATAAGTGTATTAGGAGAACACACTGAAAGCACTGCGCTGACACCTGTGCTGCCACTGCTCGACTTTTTTTTTCGGCGCAACTAGATTCGCGTTCGCACTACTCATATTCATATAGTCTGTGTCGTCGGCGACACAGACTATATGACATGGACCTGCGAGCTTGTGAGCTATGTTTTGATCGTGTGTGTGTGTGTGTAGCAGATTTGCGTTTCTACTTATTCGTGATGAAGGTTAGTGTATATTTATCTTTATGGAGCGCGAAGTTGTTGTGTATTTTGCTGCTGGGTGGAACAAACACATCGTAAACACGTCTTCAGCTATCTGCAAGCCTGTTCGCTCGTCGGACAAAGTACTGGGCATGCATCAGCGTGCAGGTAAGTGGCATTTGCAGCAACATTTAATGCTCTTACAATACATTGTTGAGTGGTTGCGTTATTAAAAAAGAAATAATTTGCTCTTTCTTATTTACCGTATTCATTGCTAGCCGTATCGGACTAAATTACCTCTATTATTACCGCCTGCATACCCTCTTGCTTCCCTGTCACCACTGCAGTGCCAGTGTACTTTTGCAGTTAAAAGTTCATTTCCGCAACACTACCTCGCTTGAAAAAACATTGGGGTGCGGTTGTAGCTGCCTTCATACTGGCACTTTTCTACCATTGGCTTTATGTAACGTTAACGGCTGAGTGTTGGGGCCTTGGGCCGCATTTTCTAGAGCTGTAAAGTGTATGTAAATCAGTAAGTGAGCAAATCATTGTCGCATCACTACACTGGCGTAGCCAGGCGGTTGCGCACAGAATTTTTTTAGGCCGGGCGTAGGGAGCCCATAATGACGACCATATTCACTTGCCCGGCCTCCAATTCAGATAAGCGGACCCCCCCCCCTCCCCCCGCACGCCTAAAAAAAAAAAATCTGCCTACATCACTGCGTCACTTGCTTCACCTCTGCGCTGAACGTACTATTTTATAAGCGCACCATCAAGCGAGCAGTTTACATATGGACAGAACAATTGGAGGAGGAATGACCCAAATCTTTCAGATTTCTTTAGTGATGCAAAACCTTCGCAAAACTGAATATTGTAAAAGACAATCATAAATGCTGTATGTTCTCGTTAGCGTTGTCATTATTCTGTATTATGAAATCTTTATGCACTGTGAAAACTTGGCATGCCGTTGAAGTCGCATATCGACGTTAATACCAATCAACGAAAATTTCGACAACCTCAATAACGCCGTTTGGGATTTGCCGCATGCACATAATTAGGCTGATTACCACTTGGCTGTTCTTAACCTGACTTCACTGCTACCAAATGAAACGATATTTGATGCATGTCTTTTACTACATTTTTCAGGGATATGACACTAATTTGGTTATACTGCAGATAAAGATGCTCCCAACGATGCTAAAGTACAGAAAGCAAGTGAATTTTGGTAAGTGCAGACTTTTTGTACTACGTATATGAAAGCATCGCTTTTTAGGGGCAAACTGTGCATGTGTTGGCCAGAGAATAGTTCATCATGCCACATGGTTACACTGGCACTGATAATTTGACATGGCTCCGCTGGCTCGTGTGTGTGCTCACACTGTTACTGTTAAGATAAAATGTTTATGTTTTCGTTGCAGGGATTGCCGTTTGTACTAGAAAGCCAACTGCCAAGATTTGTTTACGCTGGTGCTCCTAAAAGTACGCTTTCCATATTTACATGGATTTTGTCTTGCACAAAGCATAACACTTGGGCCTAGATTCACAAAGCTGTCCATGCGCAGGCTTTCATAACAGCGTTTCTTGACTTGCCTTTACCCTGTTTTCTGCAGATGTTTCGTGGGTTTAAAAGTGCCATAGCATATGTTGACCTCCCCCAATCTGAAAAATTCGCGTTCAAAGTTCTGCAAGAGTGGGCTTAACTTTCTTGTGCACCTCTTTGCTGTTCCAAGATCCTGAAGTGTTATGCTCTTACTAGAGGTGGCAGTGCCTCTAATGTTTGTATTTCCATCACATTGACCAAGTATGCGATCTTGGCTTGACTGGTAGCACATCCTCAACAAATATCTTTGTGGCACATGTAGAAGGCAGTACAAAATAAATAGGCAGACATTCACACCGGGAGCTAACTTCTAATAATGCTTTTTTTTTTGGAAACCACGGTGCGCTTATAGAGCGCGCCGTGATTTGTCTAACAAAGCAGTAACCTGTTTGGCTGTGAACCAACAAGACGTCGAACTAATAAAAGCTTCACATCTTGTTGCTCTCAGATATATATGTATTGGCAAGCTATCTGTGACACTGTCAAACAAAGAATCGGAATATCTGTGCATGCCTTGAGATATATTGGTTCGTTCACATATCTCGTGGCTGTGACTCGACAACCGAGAGAACAAATGCACCCTAGTTTACTAAATTTAAAGCATTTTTTGAAGGTAGCACGGTCTACATTTATTTTGTCTATAGCTTTGTCCAGCCGTTTGTGTCAGGTACAAAGAAATATACTGAAGATTATCATGTAGCCTATGCAAATGGTTGCTTTCAAGCAGGCTTTGCATGCTTGGCTTGTGCCTACAGGTATTGCACAATTCAAGACGCAGCAGGGTATGATAGAACAGCAGAATCAAGAGCAACTATGTGCACGAGCTAAATAAGTATTTTAACATGAGCGGACGGTACGTGTTATTTGCCACACACATGATCTCACTTAGAATGCCCATTGGTAAATGGGCTCATAGAAATGTCACTCAGCTGTGTATAGGAAACAAGTTAACTGAACCTAAGAATATCTTTAACTGCTACAAATATGCCTTGTTGAGGTGCTGCACATTTTCTTCCAGAATATTGCTGTCTGAGACATCATGTGAAGAGCGTCAACCACATCAGCATTTATATGGCTTGCCAAGTAACGTTTGGCCGAACCTTCCTTTTTTTTTTCACATTTCATTTTGCAGTAGACATCCTAAAATGTAAGCGCTGCTGCAGTGTGTGTGACTCATTGTTATGTATTGATTCTGGCATGTTTAACCTCACACTTCTATTTTTTTTCTTGCAGCAATGAGATGCTTCCCATATGCCTGCGGTGACTTTCCGCTGCGCTAGCCTGATGTAAACACCAGCTGCGAAACTTGAGTTCTTCAGAATTTGAGAAGTCGCCCTTTTCTCACCAATGATGACACAGACTGCCCCACGCTAGAAATTCAAGATTGTTTTTCCACGGATGACGCAGAAAACCTTTGATGTATTATGGTGCTTGTTTAGTGCTGGCTGTGGTGTGGCGAAGTCTACTTTTATGTGTGCTCACACGTTGCCTCATAAAAAGAACAATAAAGCATTTATTTTCCTTTCAATATTGTCCACTTTTTGTGTTAGAAGCACCCAAGCAGTGCTCTTCCAAGGAGCTCTCGCCATTTGTTAAGCGTGTGACAAGCCTACTTGAGATAAATAGTCATTTCCCCAAGGATCAACTGGAAGCATGTGCAGTTGGTTTTCAGAGAGTAACTGCGAACACGTGGGAGGAACGGTAAAGAGTAACTGTTGCTCTTAGAAGAGCAACTGGTGGGAGTAATGGTTGGTCTGCAGGGAGCAACTGGTGGGAGTAACTGTTGGTCCTCAGGGAGGAACTGGAGGGAGTAACTGTTCATCTCCCGAAGGAGGAACTGAAAGAAGAGCAATGGTTCGTCTTCTGCAGTTACTCCTCTTAGGGGAGTAATGGGAGTGGCAATGCAATTGCTCCCTGAAAGGTGCAACCCCTATACCCCTGTTTCTCCCTTTTGGCTTAGAGTGTATATTCCCCATATAGAAGCACCGCCATTCAGTGGACATTCCAAGGACTAAACGAGAGGTGGCACACGCACACTTTCTTACGGCTTGCGCTTCGGCTCTACTTCCCACCTTCAACCACCTCGAGTTCATGGTATATACTAGTTCATTGTATTCATGGCACTGCGGCCCAATGCTCGCTAAACCTTTCTAAAACCAAGGAGGTTACGCCCAGCGAGTATAACGTAGCAACCTTTTCCTGTCAGATAGTGCTCAATGTACATGCCAGTGGCTGCTAATGTGAAATGAGAGACAGGAGGATTCAGCTTTTAATTTCTTACGGCTTGCGCTTCGTATCTGCTTCCCCCCTTTAACCACCTCGAATTCATTCATGGTATATACTAGTTCATTGTATTCATGGCCCTGCGGTTCAACGCTCGCTAAACCGTTCTAAAACTAAGGAGGTTACACCCAGCGAGTATTATGTAGCAACCCCTTCTTGTCCGATAGTGCTCAATGTACATGCCAATGGCTGCTAATGGGGATCGCAGCGTGCGCGTTGACTAAAAGCCGAATGCTTCTGTCTCTCATTCCCCATTAGCAGCCATTGGTATGTACATTGAGCACTATTTTTATTGTTAAACAACGCACAGAAAAAATCTCTCACCGGCACCACTTTGGAGGTCAAATGTTATACCTATTTCGGGTATGTGCCACTGGTGGTTACGTACTGCGAGAGACGCCCAAGCCACGCCATAAGGAGCTTCTTAGCGTCTCACGTCGTCGTTAGCGTCTCACGGCGTCCCTGGGCTGGCGGACGCCCGTCATGGCAAGCCAGCCCCCGAAGAAGGCGTTAGCCTTCGACGTAGTCGTCCCCGAGGGGACTAGTCCCGAAGACGTCGTTGACGCGACGTCTTCAATAGTAGGAATCGAAGAAGTATACTGCGTTCAGCACTTTGGAGGCCGGAACTACCAAGTTACCGTCAACAGTGAGGCCGCACTGGCCCAAGTCGTAGACGCGTCGCACCTCACCATCCGAGGAGAGCGCGTCGCCATCGTACCCCTGGGACCCCAAGTGACCCAAGTGACCGTCCTGTTCCTACCGTGCCGCGTACCCAGCGAAGTCCTCGCACAAGCACTCTCTCCCTACGGGAAGGTGCTGCACATCACCAGAGGACTCATGGGATCGCGCCCAACCGTGACCACTGGGACGCGATACGTCCGCATGGAAATGAAGGCTTCGTCACCAGTGCCCAACTACCTCAAGGTCGCGGGCCATCGAGTAACCTGTGACTATAAAGGCATCCAGCGAGTGTGCCGTCGATGTGGAGACAGTGGGCACTTCCGCATGAACTGCACAGCTCCGTTTTGTGGAAGGTGCGGCGTTTATGGCCACGACGGGAAAGGCTGCTCGCTGCCCTGTCGCCGTTGTGGGGACCCGCATGCCACCGTGGCCTGCACCATCAGGCCATCGTATTCCGAGGCGGCATCCAAGGATTTCCCTCCACTTCAACCAGGAACGCCATCTAAGAACAAGTGCGACGATTCGTCAACGCGAGCCGTGGTAACCGACCACGACCAAGCTGTGCCAATCGCGACGCTGCACCAGACGCCCACTGCGTCCCCAACGATTCCGGGCCTGGTACTCCCTCCAGGTACTGGCAACTTAAGTTCCCCGCGTCCCGTGGCCATTTCTGAGGAATCGCAGGCCAAGCCCTCGTCAGACGAAGCGCCTGGCCGGAAAAAAGACTCAGCCACTTGCGGGGCATTGGCTCCCGCACCTGATAAAGGTACCCCTGCATTTGCGTGATTCTATACTATGTTTTCATTTTCCCCATGGCTCTTACTCTAAAGGTTATTACTTTTAACGTTCAAGGTTTCCGAAATCCACAAAAACAGGCTGAGGTATTGGCTTTTGCACGTTCAGTGCACTGTGATTTGCTGTTCCTGCAAGAAACAAATTTTTTCAAGCTTTCTGATGTACTCGCTTTCAAGCGCGTGTTCAATTTTGATTGTTTCTTTTCGTACGCCAGCACGCATTCGACTGGCGTCGGAGTCGTTATTTTTAACCGAGGTCTTTTACGTGACCATCATGTTTCCTTCGATGCCTTCGGACGCGTGCTGGCGTTCGACTGCTCCTTTTTTTCGTTAAGAATAAGATTTGTTGCCGTGTAGGCCCCAGCGGCACGCGAGAACTCAAACGCGTTCTTCCAATCTCTTGATGTGTTTCTTTTAAATTCCCGACATGTGGTACTTTTAGGATATTTCAATTGTTTCTTAGACTCACGCGCAGACGTTCGAGGTCCGGGTCGCGGCCGGTCAAACTGGAATGCCAGAGAACTCGAACGTCTAGTGCAGCAATTGGCATTGAGTGACATTCATCAAAGTGTGCATGGCAGTAATTATGCCTATACTTGGCGTCGAGCAGCGTCGAGCAGCCGAATTGATCGCGTGTATGCATCCCCCAGTCTCATTACCTACGTTCACGACACCGGGGTAATGTCATTGCCACCGACACCAGTATACATTAGCGACCATCGGCCAGTTATGTTCTCTCTCCGCCTGCCAGCGGGGACGCCAACGGTTCACAGACCATGGCGTCTCGATTGCCGCGTCCTCCAGGACTCACAGGCTACAGAGAAATTATCCCGAGCGTTACGCGCATCGCTCATTGGGGCGGATGTAGCTGATTGGGATCGCCTCAAAGAACAGTGGCGGCATCATTGCAGTGCGTCGGGCAGAGGACTTTGCTACCGTATGTCGAAAGATGCGTCATTGTTAATCCAGAAGATACGCATTGCCAATCGAGATCCCAGTCCTTCCACTGTAATGCGGGCATGGCAAGAGGAGCTCGTTGAACGGTACCAGCGTATTATGCGCGCTTCTTCACTCTCGGCTGCAGCTTGGCGCTGTAGACGTGCACCCTGTGTGCACCCTGAGGTGCTAAGGTATGCACGCAGAGCTCTGCTTTGTCCACCAGGCTCGCCTGCCCACTCGCTGAACTCTATCACCCCAGCTGCTGCGGGTGCGCGCGACTTTCAGGAATTCACTCAACACTTTGAGTCAATGGCTAAATCTGGTGCTAATGTCTGTTACCAAGGTTCCGTTTCTTCGCATCCTCTGCTAACAGATTTACCTCATGATTCCAACATGTCAAATGACGTCCTCCTATCACCGCCATCCGATGACGAAATCAAAGGCGCATTAGACGCAATGAAAAAGGGATCGGCCCCAGGGCCTGACGGACTCCCTGCAGAGTTTTATGTACAGTTCTGGCCTATCATTGGTCCAACTATGTCACGCGTCATTCGCAAGTGTTTCCAAGATATTACACTTCCAACTTCTTTCCACAAAGGCCGTATAACACTAGTTCCCAAGAAAGACCCAATGTCCACGCGACCAGAAGATTGGCGCCCTATTACCCTGCTCAACGTAGATTACAAGCTCTTGGCTAACATTTTGGTGCGCCGAATCAGTCCATTTCTTGCAACATTAATCCCTCCCCACCAGGTCTGTTCTGTTCCGGGCCGAGAAATACACACCCATACGTGGTTAACGCGGGACATCATTCAATACACCATTAGCCGATGTGCGCAAGGACTGTTGGTTTCATTAGATCAAGAGAAAGCTTTTGATTTCATAGAACATGGCTACATACGAAATGTTTTACATGCATACGGATTCCCGGATAAGTTCATTGACCTTATCAACGCGATGTACACTAATTTAGAAAGTACCCTTTACTTAGATTCCCGTGAGAGTCACGCATTTAGAGTCACGCGTGGGGTCCGTCAAGGGTGTCCCCTCTCCCCAGTTTTATTTATCCTTGCATTAGAGCCCTTCTTAAGGGCCGTTGAACATCACCCGCAGATTCGTGGCTTACCTCTACCCGGTAACACTCAAGTAAAAGTAGCTGCATATGCAGATGATATCACTCTATATGTACATAATGAACAGTCGCTGCAGCATGCTCTTGATACATTCCATGATTTCGGTATTATCTCCGGTGCAAAGTTAAACTTTTCTAAAAGCCAGTATTTTTTCATTGGCAACCCCAGCGGTCGTATCAACATCACGTCGCCTTTACAGTGGTCTCCTGAGATTTCAATACTCGGAGTTACTTTCACTGTATTTGGTATACAGGATAGCATCTGGTCATCCGTTGTACAAACTCTTCTAAATGATATCAAAACAGCCAGGCACTTCGATTTCCCCCTCTTGGAACGCCGATACTTAACTCAAATGGTGTACCTAGGAAAATTTTGGTACCTTTGCCATTCTGTTAAACCACCGCTCCACGTCTGCAGGAAAGTGCAAAGCTGCATCAGTTCATTTTTCTGGTCTGGTGGCACAGAATTGTTATCGCGTCCAGCGTTAGCTCAACCGCGAAATCAAGGCGGTTTTGCATTCCCTGACGTTTCCGTCGCGGCTTCTACATTGTGCCTTCGCACTCTATTGCGAATACTAAGCAATGATGACATGCCCGCTCAGACACTGGCTCGCTACCATCTGGGGCCATCACTACGTGTCTTCTTGCCGGATAACTAAATAAACAAAGGTCCCCAATCAACTGAATTACCATCTTTGTATCGAGCCCTTCTGGCATTTCACCGACGTTTGGAAGCTACGTGCCCAGAGATAGAGGTGGCCGATTCTAAAGTGGTGGACACAATGGGCGCCCTTCTACGGCCCTTAGTGCCCCAGCATCGTCAATCTGTATTGAACCGCGCTTGGAAACCAATAACTGCCGCAGTGTTGCCAGGGCATCTCAGAGACTTTGTCTGGAGGTTGGGCTGGGGCTTGCTCCCCACGCGAGATTGGTTGCAGCGATGGCAGGTAGTTCGCACTTCCACTTGCCCCAACTGCGTCATGGTAAAGACCAATCGACATGCGACGTTTGAATGTGTGGTTTCCCGACTTTTTGGCGTGCGGTTAATGCTGGTTTTCGGGGACAGGGTGTGCGAACTTTCGTGTCCAACGGCCGATTTCCGCTTCTCCGCTTCTCCGCTCTCTTAATAGTTGCGGGGCTGTTCAGCCTTTGGAGAAACCGATGTGAGGCCGTAGCTGCCAATTGCCGCCGACGTGCCTTGTGGCCGATACTGGGGAGAATGAGACGAGAGATCCTCGCGTTCCTCTCCGAAGAGCTTTTCTTCCTCGGGGAGCAAGAGTTTCTGCGGCATTGGTCGTGCCCTTTCGTCAAGGTGAAACACGAAAGGATACAACTCATTTTTCGACCGACTTGGTGCTAAGCAGCGCCCGTTGAGTTGTTATATATGATTTCATTTGTTACAAATTGTGTTTCATTTGGATCTATTGTATCGTTATACCCTTGTATCGTGATATCACATTGAATTTTTGTGTACATGTGCGCCAACATAATCATGTATATTAGAACAAATGTCTTCACTGTAACGTAGTGGTGTTAGTCGTGAAATATAGATGTGCCGAAGTGTGTGTGCCCTGTTACTGGAATGATATGAAGCCTTTGTGTTCTGCACATGCTGTAAATAAACTTTTTCTAAACAAGGAGCTTCGCCCCTAATATACCCAGCTGGGAAGAATCGGGGAAGGATGCACCCGCTCTGCTCCTGTGATCCTCCCACCGGATTCTACCGGAGCAAATACATTCGTTTTCCACCGTTCTCCTCCGCTGATCGCCGGACGCAGAAAACCAGAGGAAAACGGGGCTAATCTCCTGATTATGCTCCCGTGGTTCCTCCAGAAATGGCCACGCTTATTGCTTTTGCCTCGGTGAATGCTCGCCAATTGCTACGGGGCATCGCTCACTGACATTCATTGGCTGTTCGAGGAGTGACGTAGGAAGCCTCGCCGCCGGGAGGCCGTTCCCCACAAACCAACATGGTGCAGACCAAGCCGGTGCAGTAAGGATTGTGCGAAGCGTTCGGCTGCGGTGGTGAAAAGGAAATCGTTCTGAGCACCTTCTGGATATCACAAGCGACAAGCAGCAACGAAGGTTATGAACGACAGAAGGGAGTTGTGTGAACGGTAGTCGTGTGATAGTTCCTGGCATTGAACGACACGCTGTGATCTCACGAGTGTTGAGGGATCCGGTGGTTGTTGGTGCGGCGAAAAAGTAGTGAGTGAGCTCTCCTTGAATTACCTTTGTTATTCCTGGCAGGTAGTGCTAAGATTTTGTACTGCTGGGTTGATAAACCAAACTTGTGATCAATATTTGGCTAATTTGACAAGACGTCAGCAAAAAATCAGCGGAATTCTGATAATGCTTTGTGTGGACTACGTGTTTTTTTTTTCTCGTTAATATAACTTCGGTAAAGCAAAACGGAGAGGTGAGCGAGTTGGTACTGATTGAATATGGCATAAATGTAGCGCAAAAAAAAAAGAGAACGCCCCAAGCGCTCGTGGTTGTTCACTTTCTTGTACTCGTACTTTTTTGCGCAGCAGAATACCTTCGGTAAACTGAATCAAGTCGCTGTAATATTTGGAGCGCTGATTAGTTATACAACAATGACAAATATCATAGTTCCAGGTTGATTCTACCGAACATTAATAATTGTTATATGCAAACCTAACTGGTTAAAAGATATTTTGGTCTTGTCAGTATACATGAACTGCAACATTTGTACGCTTTCCATATCAATAAACGCCAGGTCAAGGTCAACCACTGCGTAAAAATTATTTTAATAGAATATGTAAGTTTTATTAATAAAACTTGTATGTATAAAATAAGTGGTAATTATTTGTAAATGTATTTAGTTGAGGTTGGGTGATGTATATGGTAAGCACTTTTAGAACGCATACATGCACTTATACTTGTGAAAAAGTTGTTTTGGATGAATAAATCGTATTTGAGATATCAATCTAGATGTACACTAGACTCTTCACTGGACGCGGTGCTTTTAGGAAAAGAGAGGGCCGAAAAAAACTGATGACACTAGAGACGAGGAATGCGAAAAAAAAAAAGAAGCGAGGTAGCTTGGCAGAACGAGTCGTGCAGCGCTTGAAGTTTCTGTGAATGGGGGGGGGGGGGGGGGGGGCATTGTAAAGTTAACCCATGTGACAGCCCGGCTCAACATTATAAGACGAAGGGGACATTGTAGTGAAAGAAAGAGAGAAAGGAGAAGGCACCCTTTAAAAAAACTAGCCGTATTTTCTATGTTGGTGATGGGAGAGATTACTCTACTTGCTTCTGCAATTTTTTTTATTTATTTCACAATTTATTTCACAATACTGCAGGCCAATGTGCTGGCCCAAGCAGGAGTGGATACATCAAAACGTAATTGTAGAAAACAACAGACAACAGTGCAAAAGAAACAAAAGGTTAAGAAAGAAGGTGACGCTCAAGGTCACCAAGAAACTTATTAGAATGAAAGATGTCACACGGCAAACAATTCCAGTCATCGACAGTTCTAGGAAAAAAACTATATTTAAAAGCATTTGATCTGGCAAAAATTGGGGTTAGAGCATGTTCATGACCATGACGAGTACGTCGTACTGAGAGCGGTTTAACACAGTCAGGGAGATCAATTTTTACAATACCACACAAACAATTGTAAAGAAAGGAAAGACGACTGAACTTTCTCCGAGCTTCTAAAGTAGAAATGTCGTTTAATTGCATTAAGGTGGTCGGGGAATCAAACCTACGATATTTGCCAAAAATAAACCTTACAGCCTTTTCTTCTTTTCTGTCATGCTGTCATCCGTCGCTTAACTGCAGTTTTTTTTTCTTTTTTTGGCGGGAGACGGGAGTGCGAACAGTGCTCAGACGTAGTTTTGACTTAGAAAATGCAACGACACTGCCGGTCCCCTACGACGATGACAGCGTAGCTCTGGCCTACTAGATTAGCCCTACGCCATCTCCTGTCATCTCCTGTCTTGCCAGTGGTGCTCCGTCCTCGGACTCCTCCAACCATGTACTTCTTTCCAGTCTTCTCCTTACTTCCGTCGCTCCCTGTCCCTGCACCTCCCTCTCTACTTCCGTTCTCTTTATATCTCTACCTTTTAATATTATCCTTTTATTCTACCCCCATTCCCCGTGAGCTACTGTTGAGGTGTCCTCCCTATGAGAGACAGTTACGGAACTCACCTTTCTCTCCTTTTCATTTAAAATCATCCCCCCCCCCCCGCCTTGATGGTAATAGAAGACGGCATCACCTTCTGGGACCCCGAACGTGTGCACTAAGCTTTCAGTTGAGTAAACTGGTTGGCCTTCCCTTATTTCTGTGAAAATGCAGCAGGCTTAGATGGCTTAATGTTTTTGCCTTTTATTGCCTATTTAATTTTTTACGTTGTGATAAACGTTTCCTTATTATGTGCTTGAAGCTGTTCGTCTTGAAGAAATACATAATCATACAATAACTAATTTAAAAAGTGCTCACAACGACAAGTATCAAAACAAAGCGTGCCGTGAAATTTAAAAATAAAAATTTCACAACTTATCTCGAAAACAATTTTTGAGAAAAGTTTTTGAGATTAGACAGACCGAAACCTTGAAAACTGTAAGAGTCCACTTTGCTAGAGGTATAACGATGAGCATGCACTAAAATGCGACAGTATTAATCAAAATTATTATTTGATAAAATTAGAAAATTTTAGGGAGGGCCATTGCTGATGCCGCGTTAGAGTACCGAGATAAGATTGATTGATTGATATGTAAGGTTTAACCTCCAAAAATCTCCATATGATTATGATAGAAGGCGTAGTGGAGGGCTCCGGAAATTTTGACCACCTGGTGTTCTTTAACATGCACCCAAATCTGAGCACACAGGCCTACAACATTTCCGCCTTCATCAGAAATGCAGCCGCCGCAGCCGGGATTCAATCCCGCGGCCTGCGGGTACCGAAATAGGTTTATTTTAGTAGAAAATTGCTTTTGAATGTTTAAACAAGGTAGATGCTATCTATTTAGAAATATTTAGAAAAACTTGGCCAGTATTGAACTTTGTTCGTGTCAGGGAGGCGGGTTTTATCATGTTGCGGCTGTCTCACAACAGATTACGTCCAATGTGTTTCTTTATAGTGAACGCTTATCCGGTCCTTGTGTCTGTGCGTGTGCGTGCGCGCGAATGTATGGTTAATTTTAGAAGTTGTTTCTTTTCATAGTCTCACAGACTGTACAGTGTCCGTGGCTTGAGTGTTCTCAGTTTTCGTGCATCTTTCATGATCCTCAGTTCTCGGGTACAAATATTTTTTCCTAAATTATGCAGGAAGCAATTAGCTCAAACCTTGCGTCATCAATGAATCTGATGGATGGTCCTTCGGGGATGGTGAAGAGTTGTTCCCGGTGGCCACGCTTGCTTCGTTTTTCGCGCATCGTTTTGCAGCATAATGGGGTTTATACTGAAGCGTTGCACTTCAAACTTCAGCACTGTCAATTTCATCAGATCTGTCTTACTGTGTTTGGTTTTTGGTGGCTTTTTTCACGTTTGTTTATTGTTGTCTCATTTTCCTCATTGCTGGGTAATCATCCAAAATTGTCAGCTTATTTTGAATAAATCAAAGATTGACAACTCAGTGTTTCCTTGAATTTTATCTGCTAGAGCTCTGTGGAAAAAAATACACTGTACCATTGCAGTGCTTTCATGACAATAGGGACTTCCTTCATCTAACCAATGCGTGAAACGATCAGAATACAATGAATAAACAGCGGAGCAAACAGTTTAAGGAGTACTCGTCCACCTTACTGATATTCTATCCGGACGAAGTAAGTACATTTTTAAAACACTCCGGAAGTACCACAAAAAAGCTCCGGATAACTGGAGTGAAAAAAATTGGTAGATCCCACGTACAGTGCGAATCGATGATATGCGAATCACGAATGAGAAATGTTGATATGCCACTTTCAAATCAGCACAACGCCACGAGGTGGAGGTAAATAATGCCGTACATGGCTTCCTCACCATGATTATCATGTTTGGATGTGCTGTTTACCTTCGTCCTCCATTCACGTCTCGTGATACCAAATTTAGTATATGTGGAGCTAGTGAATGCACCGCAAGCACACTATGAGCGTGGTATGTTGTGATGTTGTTACATGAGATGCGTGTCAGAATTATCATGTTTGCACTAGTCATATATATCGTCATCCATTAACGTCTCGTAATACCATATTTGGTATATGTGGAGCTAGCAAAGCGGCCACGAGCGCATCATGAAGGGCCCAATACACTCCAACGTAGCGTTGACGTGCGCGCGCGCCGGGCACAGTTACGGTATACGTTAGCGAAACGTGAGCACGCTATAGTCTGACGCCAGGCGCGACGGCAACCGACAGCAAATGCGACATACTGCATTTCACACCAATGCGTTACCCAGACAACACTGCGTCTCCCTCTTTTCGTGATGATGGGACGCTGGATGCACTGAAACGCGCATGCGTCAAAGCAACGCAGCACGGCGCGCGCCTATAGGAGTATATAGCAGGACCAGCACGTGGCCTGGCAACGCCGGTATGACGCGACGACATGAACGACGGCAAGCACGCGCACCGCGTCACGTCTAAATGTATTCGTGCCTTGACTGTGGCATGTAGTCATGTTCTCACATGACATGCATCTCATGGTTATCATGTTTGCACCAGTCACATACCTTCGTCATCCATTGGCGTCACGTAATACCAAATTTGGCATATGTGAAGCTAGGGAAACGGCCGCGAGCGCATCATCAGTGTGGCATGTAGTCCTGTTGTTACATGACACGCATGTCGAGATTATCATGCGTGGATGTGTCATTTACCTGCCCCGCCGCGGTGGTCTAGTGGCTAAGGTACTCGGCCGCTGACCCGCAGGTCGCGAGTTCAAATTCCGGCTGCGGCGGCTGCATTTCCGATGAAGGCGGAAATGTTGTAGGCCCGTGTACTCAGATTTGGGTGCACGTTAAAGAACCCCAGGTGATAGAAATTTCCGGAGCCCTCCACTACGGCGTCTCTCATAATCATATGGTGGTTTTGGAACGTTAAACCCCACATATCAATCAATCATGTGTCATTTACCTAAGTCATCCGCTCGTGTCCCGTAATACCGAGTTTGATACATGTGAATTCAGTGAAATGGCCGCGAGCGCATCATGAGCTTAGCACGTAGTCACGTTGTTACATGACACGCATCTCATGTTTATCATGTTTTCACCAGGCACATACCTTCGTCATTCATTCACGTACTGTAATACCAAACTTTGTATATGTGATGCCAGCGTAGCGGCCGCGAGTGCATCATGAGCGTGACATATATTAATGCTGTTGCATGACCCGCATGTGATAATTTTCATGTTAGGGTCTGTCGCTTGTTTTCGCCATGCAATCATGCCATACCATACAAGTTTTGCAACACGCCATGTGAACGAAACCAACGCAAGAGCAGCAACACTAAGAATTGTAAATCATGACATTCACGACATACATATCAGGATTTCCATGTTATATGACTATTCAAATATGTTCTTGATACAGTAATGTATTGCCATACCAAGTTTGGTATCGATATCATTATTGAAACGACCAGGAGAGCTAAACGTCGTAGGCGGCTGAATAGATAGATAGATAGATAGATAGATAGATAGATAGATAGATAGATAGATAGATAGATAGATAGATAGATAGATAGATAGATAGATAGATAGATAGATAGATAGATAGATAGATAGATAGATAGATAGATAGATACGCTCAAAGTCACCGAAGTTTGCTGAAGGCTGGTGCACACCGGCCTTGCATTGGTCGCGCGACCATTCGCGACTAGCGACTAAAAAGCGACTGATGTCCACACGGGCAGAGGCTGCATGCGAGCGACCGAAAGTCACAAAATTGGAAAGTCACGTCTGGATCTCGTTATCAGCGAGATCTCTGGAGACCGGCGCCGATCAGCTGATCGCCGCCAGCTGAGTGAACGGAGCGAACCGAGGGGCCGGATTTATTGTTTTCATACGTTCTCGTACGGCGTTGAAAAAAAAAACAAGAAAACAAAAATTGAGCGTCGCTGATTGATTCCAGCAGCTGTGCGACTGAAGTCGCGCGACTGAAAAATCGGCCAGGAAACGACTAGCCAAAGCAGTCGCTTTGTGACCGTTTGCGTCCGTTCGTGACTGTTAGCAATCAGTCGCAAATGGTCGCGTGACCGCTGCTAGTCGCCGGTGTGCACCAGCCTTAAGAAATGCATCGCATTCAAAACCCGCAAAAAATGCGGTGAAGGTGCTACGTATTCAGTCCGGCGAGCTAGAGGAAAATTTCATTAAGAAGTACTTCGGTCGGCCGGAGTGAAATATCTTTTAAAAGTACTCTGGATGCGCCACGGAATTCCTCCAGCGACCCCGAGCAAAAAGTTTTTCACGTGCATAATTCTACGCGCACAATTCAAAGCAATATTTGATCCGAAAAGGGGGGGTGGGAATAAGAGGACAAGCTTTTTATTACGACCTCGGAGTAATTTTTTTTACAGTGTAGCTTGCCCTAAATTACAAGCACTTATGCACGTGAAATGTTTTTGAACTTGCTAAGCCCCATTACAAAGTCTTAAGGAACTAGGCGCAGAAACGTACATGTCTGTCTTTGGAATGGGTGGCTGGCTTTAAACAACAAAGTTGTTATCATAACATGTTTCGACGCCCAGTGGCAATGTACGCTTGTAACAGGCAATATTAATGCGATATTACATGTTGTAGTGTTAATCCCGTATACAGAAAGCGTCTGTGTGCAAAGCATGAACGTTATTTACACGATGTTTCAAAGTACAGGAAGATATTTTAACTACCTTTAAAACCTAAGTAGTAGTACACGTGGTTGTCATGCCTACGACCTGGGTTCAATCCTCACTCGAAGCCGAAAATTTTTGCTCTTTGTTATATTTGCATCTTTCTCGCTTTTTCGCTCCCGCACAAGATGATTTTTTGCTCAAAACCAACGACCCTCACAAAATCGACAATACCGAGGCCGAAAAGTCTGCGAAATGAGCTGTTTAGCTTGGTCGTGTCAGGAGTTAACGCAACAGCGCTTTATTTGACAGACTTTCCAGCTGGATAGATGTTGTCATGCTTCTCATTGCCCCCTCTCGCGCTCACATGTGGTCGTGCACAACGTTCTTATGCTTTCTGGGCCTAACGATCAGGATATCGACGGGACACTTTTTTCTTGTGAATGCAAGTATATAGAGACGATCGTTATTCATCTTTTTTTTGTGTGTGTGAGCGACAAATAGATCTAAACATTGCACGCAGTCAAGTCACGCAATTTCAAACTTCAAATGGCTTGATGAGAGAGATAGAGGGAGAAAGAGAGATCGAGTTCTAAAAGCTCACAAGTCGATTTATTTACACAGGAGAGAGAGAGAAACAAGTTTATTTACCCCATCCTTAAATGAAACGGCTGCGGCAAGAATACGAGGGTTGATAAGCTCGGGGTAGGCCTCCTCCACTGTGTAAGAATAAGTTAGGTAATGACACTGCCCCCGGCGCCGCGTGCACGCTCTGTTGCCCGCTTGGGCTGCTTCCATTTGATGCGATGGATAGCGCTCACGAAGGGTGGGTCAAGAACGAAATAAGGTGAGACAGGTTTTACGATAATTCAAGGGGAAGCGCTTCACTGATTGAAGCGAGGTCGGATTGCCTTAGAACGTGTAGTCATAAAGCTAGATTCAGTAAAGAAGAAGAACAATCTACATGCTGGGAGGGGTGCCCCGCCGTGGTGGTCTAGTGGCTAAGGTGCTCGGCTCCTGACCCGCAGGTCGTGCGATTGAATCCCGGCTGCGCCGGCTGCATTTTTGATGGAGGCGAAAATGCAATAGGCCCATGTGCTCAGATTTGGGTGCACGTCAAAAAACCCCAGGTAGCCGAAATTTCCGAGGTCCTCTACTACGACGTCTCTCATATTGATATGGTGGTTTTGGGACGTTAAACCCTACATATCAATCAATTAATGCTGCGGGAAGTTAAAGGGACACGTCAACTATTAAGTCAACATTGATTATTGAATTGGCGGTCCAGAAATCTCGTAGTGTTACTTTTGTGCCAAGAAAGGGCCTAGTATGAAATAAAATCATGTTTTAGTGCTCCGCATCGGGTTAGCGCACTTGAAATTACCCGCCTCAAGAAGCGGACCGACCGGACCGTCTCACGTCACTGTTACCATGCGCACGTTGCGCGGTTTTATTACGCTATTAGCAGCAGACTGAAAGCAGTGGGAGCCACAGCAGCAACAATAGCCATCGATATATTTCCCGCCATTGGCTTCGAGATTGCAGACGCTTTTGTTTCAACAATTCATTATTCGATTCTGCCAATCATGCCTCTTACAGCTTATGCAACAGCAGCGAGGTTCAGGCAACTTTCCCTCCTTGAAGACTCGTCAAAAATTACGATACCGAATTGAGATTTTTCGCGCCTGCACTTCGCATGGAATAATATGTGGTGTCCCACGCGTAGATTGGAAGTCTCCATAACAAAATTACGTTGCCGTGTACCACTTCTTAATTTTTACTTAAACGTGTCTAGTCTGGTGCTATCTCCTCTGTGCTCAAGCTGTAATGAACCCGAAAATATCGACTATTTTTTTTTCACATGCCACTGTTTTAAAACTCAAAGAAATAATTGTTCCTAAATTTCAATACACAAGCTAGGAATATCATTTACTACTCCTAATGTTTCGTTATTTTTGTGCTACATATCTTGTGCCTCACCAGGACTTAGCGACAGGCACACCTGCGGGGCTCTCTGCAAATTCCTATGCAACACAAGATTACCTTGCTGAACCATCGATCAGCTCTCAACTTTTACTAGCCAATGTAACATTTATATTTAACCATTGCACTGTAATGACTTGACCTTCAAAAGAATTTATTATAACACTTAAAACTCAGTTCTTCAAAAAATTATATTTTTTTTCTTTCACTCTTTTCCCATTGTGCCAAAATAATCCCACCATGTAAAACGGAAGTAATCCCATTTTCCTAGCCTGGATAAACTTAAGGTATTTACTGACATTAACCACCGGCTTCTTGGCCAATCCCCCTTAGTGGGTGAGCGTCACGAAAAAGGATCAAGCAAGCAAGCAAGCCACAGTTACAGGTCGCTCTTGGGTACCGAACGTTGAAGCCAGTGTGTGCGAAAACCATTTTGTCGTAGGTACGTGTGTATTCCGCTCTAATAAAACCTTACGTATTAATTTGCTGCGAATATTGTATCGAGAAATAAATTATCGTTCAGGAGCCCCAAGCAAATATATTATCCGAACGCGCGGACAAAATTCATCTGTCATATACAAAATGAGCGCCGCCCATTGCACCCATACATATATGAAAAAAAAACGCGAAAGCTTCACTGTAGAGTAAGTTTACACGAAGCGCTAGACATGTCCATTTGAGCTTATCTTGGTCGAACTGCGCACCAGGGGAGCACACAAAGGAAGAAGTGCCTTAAACAAGCGCATGGTTTTGATTATTCGGCGCCGTCTATGTCTGAATATATTGTTTATGTGACGCCGTGCCATGCATCTTGATCACGATCAACGCTCAAATAACCATTTGGCTTCGACTAAGGAATGCACCTTATAGTGCGCTGAAGGCTAGAAAAAAAAAGATATCTCAACGCGCTCAATAAGTGCTACTCCTCATGCCGATTGAGCGACGATATCGGCCAAAGCAGCGATCTCGAAATGAATTCTTAGCCCACTGCTAGTTATCCCCATCCCCTGATATCTTTACAATGGGGATTTGTTTACTCATTCAATAAAAAAACGACGGCTGATCCACGAGGTGAATGATGATGAGATTGGGCGAAGCTCCTGGAAGTAATACCGTGAAACTTTCTTCCGTTAATTCGCCTGGCAATATGCGCGCTTCCTCGCCGCTTCCCATTATCGGACGTTTTCAAGATCTGCTTCGTGATGTTGACGTGCTGCCTCGGCCTCTCATTCCCGTACGGAAGGATCATGCCGACGCTGACGTAGCGCTGCAGCTTCTTGTTCACATACGGCGGGATCTTGCCGACGCTGCCTTACTGATGTGGCTTCTTGTTCCCGAACAGCAGTATCTTGCCGACGATGCCTGGCCGATATGGCCTCTCGTTCTCGTACGGAAGGATATTGCCGACGCTGACGTTCCGCTGTAGCTTTTTGTTCACGTACGCCGGGATCTTGCCGAGGCTGCCTTTCTGATGTGGCTTCTTGTTCCCGAACAGCAGTATCTTGGCGGCGACGTCGCGCAGCTTCCCGGCGCGCTTCTGCCTCGCGTGCTCTCACATCAGGGTCCTGTCTGCGAGCGCGCGTCGCCATTGCCCTGCGCGCCCGCCTTTCGGCATCCTTATCCACACGAGCACACACCAACGGCAACGAGCGTCGGCAACTACAAACCTGTATCGATATGGTTTTGATTATAAAACCATTGCTTTAGAAAACACCTGGCGTCTTTCGTTAAGCAGCTGGTGTCTTCTTTTTGTTTTGCTTTAGAAACATCTGGCGTCTCTTCAATTTGCTTTTAGAAAACATCTGGCGTCTTTCATTCGTTTATTCATAGCCTCCTATATTTTTTTGTGCCCGCGCATTAGCGCTAAATACATACGCGCCATCCGTCCCTTATAGTTTTGGCGCTCGCCGCCAGATGCCGCACCGATCCCATAATAACAGCAGACGACGCGGCCTATGCACGCTTGCGTTTATGACGGTCTAGAAACCGTCTACATTGCATTGGATTATGCGTATACGTTAAGAAGTGCGCACACACCAAATTTTTAACACAAGCACTGTATGCAGAATGCAATGTGAGCTTTGTTATTTGATTTCGCGCTCAAAGCTTGAGCACTTTTCGAGACAATGGTTTGACATGAAAATCTTTTGCCAAGTCGTGTTTGTCAGTCACACTCGTCGCGAAGTTCAGAAAAAGTGGGCGGAGAAACTTCACGAGCACAACCTCCAAAAGTTTTTTATGATGTCCCGGGGTCGAGCACTTGAGTTTGTCACGTTTCTGTAGTATTTGCGCGGCGTTGTCAACGGCAGCCTTCAGTGGCTGATTCATCTTTCTCGCTCTTGCGAGGAAAACTTCCGCGTAATTCTTTAGAGAATTTAGAACCATTACGAGCTCAGTTGACGGATACAGGAGTACACCTGGGTGGATATCTCCACATTCAATCAGAACATGCTCCGCCGTTTCCTTATCTTTCCCGCAGCATGTGCATTGTTCTTCTTCTTTACTGAATCTTGCTTTATAACTACGCGTTCTAAGGCAACCCGATCTCGCTTCAAACAGTAAAGCGCTTCCCCTTGAATTATCGTAAAATGCCTCCCTCCTTATTTCATTTTTGCCCTTTCGGTAGTTACTCAAAGCCGGTTTTTTCTCCATAGCTGCCATCCATTCTCTCGTTTTGCGCCTCGGCGCTCCGCCAGGAGCGCTCGCATCCCATAATAGCTCGGGGGACGGCGCTGAGGGACCGACCGCTCGGGCACAAAGTTATAGAGGAGGCTATGGTTTATTTCATCAATGAACAGCGTTTTGAACAAAAATTTTTTATTGTTTAATCGCGCACAGAAGAAATCTCACCGGGAACTACCTTGGAGGTAAACAATGGCTGCTACTGAGAATGAGAGACAGCAGAAGTCGGCTTTTAACACTTCTACTTCTACTAACGTTTCCTACTGGAACATGCCAATGGATGCTAATGGGGAACGAGAGACAGGAGAATTCAGCTTTTAGTTAACGCGGACGCGGCAAACTTTTTTATTGTTCAACAATGCATAGAGGAAATCTCCCACCGGCACTACCTTGGAGGTCAAAGCGTAACACTGGTTACACGCTACGAGGGATGAACGGGCGCCACTATAAGGAGCTTCGCCCCTAAAATATCTACTGTATCGACTGATCTGCTAGCCAAACTCACAATACCCCTGAGCAGCCTAAAAGCATTGCAGATCGTTTTAGTGCAATAAAAGTTTCCTTACCGTTCATGGCTTTCGTAGCGTGTCATTGTCGCAGCCACGGTTAGTAAAAACAAACAAAAAACAATCTCTAAAGCCCTGAAATTACACAGGGCTTTAGAGATGGTGCTTTTTTTTCAACGGAGTGGTAGAAAAATGTGCGCCTGCCGCTGCTAACCTGCGTGGTGCGTCGAACCGGAAGCCGTCGTATCCCACAGTTCCCAGCAATTGCCCATATTACCGGTCACCTATTGGAAGGTCACGCGCAGAATGGCAAGTAGATCGAAACGTGCCCACGTTTCTCACGCACAAAGGACGCATGAAACGTACTCACAGGTACAGAATAATGCGAATAAGCGTCTCAGTTGTTCCTTCGTTGTGTCTGAAAAGCGCACCATTTTCGCAAACGGAGGCTGTGCAACAATCGCAGTGATCTCTGTGCACCCGGTAACTACAACAGAATCGTTTCGACAAAACTCAAAGGCTAGACAAGACGTACGATTCTCCCCACTGCAAGATAAGCGCGCGCGATCGAGCGTACACCTTCTTATTCTCTACGTGGGCCAAAGTACGCACACAGAACACCTACCAGTTTAGAGAACGGAAACTGTACCTTTGGGCTGTTGTATCAAAATAACATGCAAATTCGTAGCGGCGGCGTACTGAACTGCAATACCGTGAGGCGAGGTGGCGCGAGTAGTACTATCATCATCAATAAACAGACGCATTTTTTTTTTTGTTGCAGGTGGGGGGGGGGGGGAGGGGGCTCGCGGCTGGTTCGCGCTGCTCGCTTCCTCGGGTGGTTTTTTTTTTTCGTTGCCCAATCGCGTTTAGCGTCTGTAATTATCGCCAGGGGACCTAGCTGGCCTCGACTGGCAAAAACAACGTGAATCAAGTAAGGTTTGCATTGTTTATTGCGAGTGTCCAAGCCGGTACAATCAATGTATACGGTCTGGTCCGAACAAAACAAGTCACTCATACATATCGAAAGCTTTCAACCCATGTGTAAAGACTCTTGAAAGCTAACAAGCATATGCATATAAATGAACATCGAAATCGCTGAATGAACGTCGCTCTCATTGTGTTGCGGCGCTCGAGTTTAATAGCGTGGCATTAGGGCAAGGGTCCGATTCTGCCGTCAGATGCGGCGCTTGCCCCGTAGTGTTGATCTTGAACCGAATGCATGATGTGGAATCGGGAAGGAAACTTGTACAATGCCAATAGATATCTCGCGCAGTTAGAGCAATGTAGCTTCGCTAAATTTGTTAAATAAGCAATTGCGTATGCGTGCATTTCCGAATCATTCTCGCTCTGCAATGCTACAATGAGTACGTCACAATTCTGCAATGTCGCGTCGTGTCGAGAGAGTAGGCACTAGTTTTAATACTCAGCCGTGAGCCCATATCATAGGTATTATGTATTTAGGGGCTGGGCCTAAAAATATTTCAGGCTTGCTACATTTATTGTTAGAGTTAAGTTACACAGTTACCACCGCTAGAATTTCTCGTCGCAGGTAATGACCAGTCTGCTGAGTATGCAGCGAACATGTATGCTAAAGGGACACTTATGAGGTGTGTGCTTACAGATCGAAAAGGCCAAATTTTAGGAAAATAAGCTTCAGGTATGCATTGTACAATTTTGTTGTCTGTACATCTTTGTTGGTACTCTTACATCACACTATCTGCTCAGCCCTGAGCACAATCTCTTTTTTTGCATAGACATATCCATAGCAAGCACTCCTGAAATCAATTGGTGGTACATGATGTGAATCTGTCCGAATACTGGTTCAATAAAGGTCACATTTATTACACACTTGTTATTATGTTTACTTTTTCAGTATACTTGTGCTTGAAAATGAAGTTGTTTTCTCCCTGCTACTTTTAGAGGTTAGGACTTGAAATATGAACTATCTTGAAGTGTGGCTGTAGATAAGTGAAGATCATGTATGTTTCAACTACCTGTGCGATTTCCTACATTTTTTTTTATGACCGTAGTGCACAGAATTTCACTTTGTAGTGATAGACACTATAGTTATGACAACTTAATTTAAACAGGAGCAGATGTGCACAAAGAAATCTGGAACGTTTTTCTGCCAAAAAAAAAACAGTACCACATGCAATGAACACAATCTTGCTCTTCATGACAGCATTCACGTCTTTAAAAAAGCTGTGCTGCAACTGCTCATCACCTTTATGATTTATTATTTTAGGAGCCCATTGAACAGATGTGCAGAGCTAAAGCAATTGAGTGCAGTCTTATGAGCTTTGGTGCATCTTTTTGTAAACTTGTATGAGCTAAACACAGTTAAGACAAAACAGTTCTGGGTGTTGTTGGTAAACTGTCACAAAACACAACTAAAGTCGGAAAGCCTGTTTATGCCCATCACAGTGGGTGTGTTCATTATGTAGTGCAAATAATAATTTCCGACGATTCACATGCCAACTATGAAGTTATCGTGAGTCGTACAGTAGTGGGCAAATTTAGATTGATTCTGGCTTCTAGGGGTTCAAACAAATGACATTGTAGCCTCACAGGAGACAAGATTGCTTGTCGAAACATTTGCTTTGACCCCTTATGTTAACATATTTTTCATATTTTCAAGCTTCCATCTTTTACGGGTCAGTTTAGTTCCCCTGCACCAATCCGAACTGGTTCACTGTTGTGCACGAGAAGTTTAGAACTTGTGCGGCAGGAGTTCAGCGGTGTGGCATCGCAAGTGAATGACAAGGTGCCGACAAGGTGGAATCCTTATTTTTGTTCGCTTAATTTAATGAGGTGCAAACATCTTGGCAAAACACGCCGCATTTATAGAGGTGGGTACAGCACCTACATCTAATGCTATGTTGTTTGTTAAGCTGTGCGAGCGGCTGCACCTAACCAGCGCCGTCAGAGCAGAAGGTACAGGAAAGTCATGAAATAGTTTTGGTGATGTACCTCTCCTGCGCTTTTTGAAATCAATGGTAATATTTAGAAGATGCCACTGCTGCGCCACTGAAACGAATGGCGAGGTGCAGCACTTTGTAAATTGGATTATGTGGTGCAGGCGAATCGAACAAACCCTTAAGCACACAAGCGTCTTAGCGTTTCACCCCCATCGAAATGTGGCTAAAGTGGCTGGGATCAAACAGTGTGTTGTTGAGCTCAGCAGTGCCACACAATCTAACTAATAGTGTTACAGTTTCAACATTATTGAAGTGTAGATTCCATGCCACGGTAGGCAGGCAATGCTTGTAGTCAATCTAAAGCACCTCTCCACGATATGCGCGGTAAAACATTCACAAAAAACAGCATTACATGTGTGAGGTTAGAGATGACCTGTTGTAGTGGACATTCAGATGTTTCAACGTGCTTGCAGAGTGGACATTCGGTGGTAGTCATCCTGTCATTGCACGGCAGTCTGGAAAAACAAGTAACATCACCAGATATCAATGCATGAAATTTTCCAAAGTAAACAAATAAACTCTGTTAATTAGTAAACAGCAGTATTTTATACATATATGTAGTGGCACCTCATAACACGTATATCACTCAGGGCTGCTTCTTCACAAGGCATGTCATGTAGCAGGTTCCTTGCCCATTGTACACATTTGCTTCCATGTCAGGTGGGCCAGGAGGCTGTGGCAGAAAAAGAAGTATTTCTTATTTATGTGACGCTTCCTTTGTCACACTATAGGAAAACTAGACCCATAATTATGTGATGTTTTTCAAACGCGACTGCAGTAAACTATTAACTAGTAGGTTTTTTGCACTAATATATGGCTAGTTGAGAAGACACATGCGAGGCGACAGTGACCTATTTGCCTTCTTTTATCGCAACGGCCTGGTTGGTGTGACCTAGTGATAGAATTTCAGAATTAGCTATTGAGTCAGCGACTCGTTCCCACGTGAAGCCATGCACGCCGCAAGTAACGCACGTTTTTCCTGTTACAGATTGAGACGTTCAACAATTTTAAAATTTAATACTGCAATGCGCTGCCACCGTGTGACGCCTACGCAGTCATTGGCAAAAAAAACTACATATGTTGAAATGAACCAACTAGCCCCCAAGCAGCCATCCTTAAAAAACAGAAGTAGGTTTCTACTCACCGGCCCGGGCTTGCAACGGGTGTTCATCCGATGAAAGCTTCAACGGTCGCTTCGTTCCCCGAAAGTCACTCGAATTTTCTTCGCGAAAGCATTTGAACGAGTCAAAATAAACAGAATGAGAAAGAATGTGTCAGTCGGCAGAGGCTCGAAGTATTTACAGCGAAACGAAACAGTCTGAGACACCTCTGAACGTACCGCGAGCCGTTACCTGACGTCGCAACCGTTGGCCGCCGCAAACTTTGAAATGAGGATAATGACTTCGATAGGCTGCCACTCACATCGAGTCAGCTGGAGCAAAAACTATTACAAAAAGTTGATGACGCAGCACATGTTTAAGAAAAACTACTTGCTAGAAGGTTAAAATGTTTTTTATGTGTTGCAGTACGCAAACATGTAGTATTTGATCATTTTAAAATAAAACTTGGCCCCGACGAAGACGCCTCTACAAGAAAGTGCAATAGCGCGAGTGGCGAGAGAGGTTAGTAGATCCACTCTGGGTGTTTGAAACAAAAACGCGCCGTGGTTGATTTTTTCGCCCCCTACAGGTGAGCACTTGAACTTGAGAGTTTCCGAGGCCTGGTACGCATGAGAGATGAGAGCCGCCGTGCGCTCACTGCACCATCTTGCTGATAATGCTGAAAACACGATAGTCCCCCCCCCCCCCCGAAGATGCCCGCCAACAATGGTAAGTGGTAGATATGAATATCTTGCCGTTTGAATGTAGGAGGAACCTCTTGGGGGCTCAGTGGTTAACGCCTCAGATTTACGACGCGCAGGTCCCACGTTTGATTTTGCACGTCGAAGTCTTTTTGGGGGGGATTTTATTTTCTTTCTTGCGTTCTCGTATATGTAGATAGGTATACATATACGCTGCACGCCATCGAAGCCGACGTTCTTGTCGACGCCCACGCCCACGCCGACACTGGTGGCATAATCCAGCCGAGAGTGTCCATAGAGCCCGCAAAAAAAAAAAAATGTTTTCAACCTTCTTTGTCTCTTCTTCATGCTCGCACGCTGACGGAAGAACGCACTTCTTGCGCCCTCACCTTCTTACCCGCGTAGCGTTCGCGCTCGCTGCTACGAAACGAGTGAAAGAGAGCGATTGAAGCGTGCGACAAATCTTTGAAACTCCACTCATGTTTGATGGGTTCTAAAAATGTGAGTAGCATGTGATTCACGAAGCGTTATGCATTATTAATTAGCCTCCTTCATCATTACGGAGAAAAGGATTGTCCATAATTGACGCTCGCGTGCTCGAAGTTTGAAAGTCTTATTGAGGAAATTTCGTACAATGCAGCCCCTGGAAAAATGAGGTTCGCTTAATCGATGTGTACACATGCGGGTCTCACAATACCAAATGGGTGTTAGTACTGTTTTCCAGAGTTCACCTGTCGTGCTCCATCCAAGAGCAATGACGCAACATCGAATTTCCACCTAATTTCAACATCGAAGCAAGCGCCGTCGTTTTGACAGACCGTGTTTGTCGATTTACATCAATGTTAGCAGCATTTTTGAAAGTACATAAATCAACATGAGCGTCTGACCAAAGTGATCTTGTTTATTAAATCGAGTTGTCATGCATTGTGCAATCATGATATATTTGTTTAGAAGCGCTTCAATGAATACTCTTTCCGCGAACCACCCTCGTCCCCTTGAAAACACAAAAAATGACACAGAAACGCGCTGTATACCATATTTATCGGTTTCAGTGCGTCCACTTCATGACGTTACATTTAAAATGGAAGAGTTAACCGAAGTGTCATGTAATGGGCCTCGATTTGTGACAGCACCATGAGTTGTTAATCTGTAATTAAGACGATCTGACCAGTTCGCGTCTCTCACAAGTGGCATACTGAAATGTCGTAGGGTGACACTGCCTCGGTACGGTTCTGTCATTTTTGCGGCATCACTGTGAGGACTTGCGAATACAGGCCAGTCGTAGCCTTCATCGTCTAATTCAATGGTCACTGGCGTACCAGCCGCTTTCGCTTCTTTAAGATACCACTGTATTGTAGCCTTTGCTTTCATTGCGCGAGTGTGGTAAGTTGTCAAGCCGAATCGAATTAGCAACTGAAGGATTCCCGAGGGTGACGTTGGGGTGACGTCACTCAAAGCGACAGTTGTGGAATTCGCTGTGGCGCGCCACACGTTTCTCCGGGTCGACACTGGAATTTTCGACGCTGACGGCTTAAACGCGTGTCTCCCAAAAGCTGCAACGTCGATGAAGCTGTCGAAGTCTATTTTGTTGTCGGGGTCATTCACTCGGGACATGCCCTCAATGCCTTCAACATTGTTCAACATCCCGGTAACAAGAAAAAAGGGTGTTCACGCGTAATTCGAAGAGATAACAGCCGGTGACGTCGATCGGGGTGTCACCATCGTGTTAGAAGCCCGCGTGACAACTACCGACGAGGTGGAGTTCGTTTCATTGTCAGACAGCTCATCGACATCGTACTCCGGGAGAGAATCGGAAGACGGCGGGTCTTCGGCGTCTTGTCGCACGTCGAAGATGCTGTGGCCCCATTCTTCTTCATCGGCTTCGTCGAGCACTTTCGAAGCCTTCAATTTGTTCGACTCACCAGCTGGTCCCTGGCCCGCCAGCTTGTTCAGTCCCAGTTGGCCTGCAAAATTCGTCGTCGTGTGAAGCATGGTGCAGTGACGGCAACTTACTTGTCCTTCTCCGTAGCATTATATATATATATATATATATATATATATATATATATATATATATATATATATATATATATATATATATGTATGTATGTATGTATGTATCTATGTATGTATCGTAGTTGAATAGCAAAAGGCGAAATTTTTTTGGTTGAGAAGAGCGTAGAAAGCATGATCACGCATGCGAGCAGGGGAAAGTTGATAGTTCAGGCATTTACTCACTACATTCTTCATTAGTGTTCCCAATTATCGCAGTACTCCTTTTGCGTAACCTGTCCACCCGTGTGTGTGTGTGCGTGTTTGTTTTGTTCAGGATAATTTAGACATTTTGACATTTTTGGGCATGTTTTGCAGATTGTATCTGATCACTCTGTACAGGGGCTTCCGGTACGGTCCCTGACCTTGGGACCTTCTGTATGTCCTTAACGCTGTAACAACGCTATGCGAAAATAAACTTTGATTTGATTTAATTTGAACATAGAGATATGCATGATTCCTTGTTCATTTTTTATTCCAATCAGCGATGGTGACGTACGGAGACAAACTTAAAGAAGCGGGCTACTGACCTCATGCATGCTTGTAAAATATTTACAGAGTTGCGATTGTCGAAATACATGAAGGAAACAGGAAGGACTTCTAATTTTTTTTAATTTAGAACGCTTGCGATTCGCATAACATGCAGGTGTTTTAGCTTTCGTTAAAATGAAATATATACCGAACCTTCACCATTCCTTCTCATTCTCACTTGTAATAACAAATGCGGAACTGCAAAGAATGATTTCACTCTCCAAGCAGGCGCAAACAACCTGTTTACCATCACTACTTCCTTTTGTTTATTGTTGGCACAGAAACACTAAAAGGAACGTGCTTTGTTTCATGTTTGCCTAGCATTCGAATCGTAAAATCACAGACATAAATAATTTATAATTAGGAAGCTTGAACGTGAATTCCCAGAATATGCTGTAGTAGACAATTTTTATGGCCTGTTAGCACATTGAAACCCAGCGGTATAGAGTTTGGGTAACTCGAATTATATTGCACTGTTTTCGAACAATACGATGCTTTACGTAAGTGCAAAACAGTTCTTAAAACAGACTATCAATAGTAGCCAGAACGCTTCACAAATCAAACGTCGGCCAGCGAGAGACTCTTCAAGCAGTTGTCTTTTGCCCTAATGAAGGAGGCTTTCTCACGCGCATTTTTGTAAACGAGAAGTTTGATTAAAAGGGTGCCGTGGTAATGTGGAAACTACCACTTGCTGTCACATGCTATCTCCCAAGCTTCTACGCGCCTTTCAGCCATCGGGCGCAGTCGCCGTTCACTTCTCCGCGATTGTCTGTTTGTTTGCCCGGTGGCGGCCATGAAAAAAAAAGTGATATTCCTGGCTATCATCAACGCAATCAAACTTTGAGAAAAGAACCCTGACGTCGCCGCTGTGATAGTGCCCCAATAAACGTGTGGAACACGATACTGAAAATATAGCCAGTAGGCTTCCGGTGCTCGATGTTAGTATCCAAAAATTCTTCAATTATCATAAGAACTGACTCAGATAGTCACATGAAGCTTTTTTGCATAATTGATTTGATCGTCTTGAATACCTGCGCACATATAAGATGTCTTGTCACGTACATTTTTTTTTCATGTGAGGTCGGCGGCCACTTCGATAATCAACCCCAAGTGCCGTAGATCGTTTATTGGAAGGGCGACAACTTGTGGCAAACCCACTATGAAATAAAAGCGGTCTGTTTGGGTGAAAGCCCGTCATTTGTCTCGGTTCTGAGGTGAAAGAGGCACTTTCCCTTTTTGTCCATGTATTGAAAGCCCATAATCAGACAAGGTTGTGATAGAAAGAAGATCTTTTGGTTCATGGGGAAAGTTCATTATTTGACACGTTTGTTGGGTGAAAGAATTTTTTACTGTCGATCGATGGATTAGAAGCCTATGTTATGACGAGGTTGAGAAGCCGTTTTCTTTATCGTGTGAAAGCCCACCATATGGCACAGTTTTGAAAGATAGAAAGATAGAAAGAGATGAAAGATAGAAAGAGAAACTTTCATTTTAGGTCCATTAGGTGAAAGGCCGTCACATTACATGGTTGTGAGGTTGAAAGTGGACTTGCACTTTCGGTCAGTCGGTTGAAACATATAGTTTCCTAAAATAACTAGAAGGGACTGTGGTGCTGCAATCGTTCATCCTACATGAGAATGCTGGGTAGCACACAAATTTACATAGTTTCTGTGCTTGCGGGCTTAAGACGCACTTCTGGCTTTGTTTCTTGCTGTGTTTTCGTTTTGTCTTGAATAAAAAAATGAGCTGCTGTGAACATCGTGAGCCAATTTGAAATGGTGAGCCTAAATAGGTCAAGGTGGGGAAGCGTAGGTGCTTATTCTTGGCTGAGCTTTGTATTGTGGCATAACGAATTCAGGCCACAGGGGGCCAAAGTAATGAAGACTAGGCAAGAATAGGCGAATTTGTGTACAACCCATCATTCGCATGCTTGCTAAAGAGCCTTGGCTTGCAGTTCCTATAGACACAAGTGCTAGAGTAACCTCTAATGTATCTGCAGTAAAACCTATGTGGCCCAATCCGATCACATGACGTGGTTGTGAGGTGGAAGAGTAGCTTTCAAAGCAGTCACGTGACCCTGAAATATGAGCCAAAAGAAGTTAGACCCTCAATCAAGGATTATCTTGTCACGCTAAAGAAAATGGAAGCCGTTATCATTGACGCCAGACGATTGAGCATGGAAAGTGTGATGGCGGAATCTGTAGTCAACGAACTGCGAGGATAAATACTGATGAAGAACACCACTTGTATGTTTGGTACCTTGCTTGGTGACACCTAATTGCGACTTCCCTCAGAATAAATTGACACTGTTGGCGCAGAAGCGTTGATTGCCTCCCTCCACGAGCTATTTTATGAATGTTTGCAACAGCTGCCTTTTTTGCCTGAACTTGTGCCAAGTGACTTCCCTCCCGAGACGAAGGAACCACTTTACCGTCGGCGATTTGACGATGGAGGATTTGTTATTTTCGAAGTTGAACAGTGGTTTTTATGTAAATCACAGGGCCTTCACAAAGACGGCTAGAAACGGGTGAAAAAACGCTGGAAGAAATGCATGACTTTGCATAGAGATTACGTGCAGAAGTATCTTTGATTACAGTAAATGAACAATTTGTGCCCTTTATTTGATGAAGGGGATTGAAATTTTTTGTGTATGCCCTTGTATACAAATCTGAGTATGGTGTGCTTATTATTTCAATACGAGGTCTTCTCACGTATAAGCCTCACCTGCATATAACCTCGTAACCCTCACACCCAACTATAAACTGCGGAAAATGAATGAAAACTAAAGAAACCAAGAGAACAATAAAACAGGACAGCGTATCACCGCGAAACCGTCTTCTTTGTGATATTGCGAAGCGGTACCCCGAAGCCCACCAAAACTCGGGCCCGAGATGTAAATCATTTAAAAGAGATATAGAGAATTACAGCATACATCTAACTATTTTCTTTTTTTTTCTTGAGTTCAATGTATGGTGGTTTGACTGTACTATCTGTGTAATGAAAACATTAACTATAACAAAATTGCAACCTATGCTAATATAGCTGCATTGAGCACACCCTATGTTCTCTACCGCTAAAAAGGCTCACTGTACAGAAAAAATACACTAGCATGACAACACTTGCTGTCCCATTTGCGTTTCATCCCCGGATTTGCGCGTTGTTTTGAGCGTGTAACCTATTTATGAGGCCTAATACAGATTTCAAATCAATATTATCATACGTGCCACGTCACTGCACGTGATACACACCTTCGGTTTTCGTGTGAAAAATCAACCGCCGCCATCGTCAGGAGTTTGTGATGGCTGCCAGGATCACTGCTATTGCTTTCCCTTAACACGCCTTTGGAAACTGAAGAGAGGGTAGTAGACTTCCGCAGGAGAACAATGGTGGATGCAGTTACCCCGGCAGTGCGATTCTGGAGGGTCACGCAAAATTTAAAACAATCCAGAGGAGATCGCAGCAGCACCCCTTCGCTGAAAAAAGTTGTCCGCATGGCGGTCACGAGATTGCGATATCGCGTAGGTTCCTGAGGTACTATTCTGAGTTTATAGCCTCCAGTATAACGGCTTATTGAGCAATGCACTTACATAAGACATCGCTGACCTCGTCGGGAAAGAGGAGGTAGGCGATGGTAATGCCGAACGCTGCAAGCAGCAGTACGAACCACAAGAAGAGACAGCCACACCGCATCCGTGGACAGCACTGTCCTTTTGTGCGAGATGCCTCAGCACTGCCCTCCTCGTCTTCTCCGGGGCTAGGGGAACTGCTGCGCAGATAAGGTGACCAGCCAACCATTCGACAATTCACTTTCTATAGAGCATTTTATTACGAAACTAAGCCTAGCCACTTATTCCCAGTCACAGGCCTGCCGAGTACACTTTGGCGAGACAACTTTGGCGGCCTGTAAAGCCCATTTCAGCCCCCGTGCACCACAAAACTACCAATGCGCTGTCGCTCTCTTCCGGAGATAATGCAATAATTTCACCAACCACGTGCCTGAAATTCCCCTAATTCCCCATCGTGGAGGGACGGTTTCTCTTTGCAGTCAAAAGGTCATCTACTCTCTCGAGGAGGTAAGAGGGCATCGTGCCTTCTCCCTAATCTGTGACATCTTGGTCACGTGATCCGAAATCTTCCCTTCTCTCCCGAGAATTTCTCCTCGTGTGAATAATCCTTCCAAGTTACACCATTTACGTTTATCAAAGCTAGTGTGGGGGCTAATTGGAAGTTATCGCTTCTGTAATTCATGAAACAGGTAGTATATGAAGATTTCTTAAAAGAACTCTTGGTATATTACCACTCAATACACGGAGAAAATATTCTAGGTTATCCTTTTTTCATAGCATCTACAATATATTCAACCAACCGAAAGCATTTCAGCCGAACATGATCACGATCACAAGGTACGTCCACAGTTTGCTCACACAGTAAGATATTTACACTCTTTGGTTATATCAATAAACGAGCGGAATGCCCTTGTGAATTCTCACTCCTGGTCAAAGAACAAAACATATGCCAGTGGAGACAGTGCTGCCATGTAGAGGAAAGGAAAAACTGGACTACACAGACGTAGCGCTTGTAACAACTGAATTTATTGAAATGGAAAACAAGAAAAAAAAGGGGAAGGGGGGGAGGCTGAAATACAAAGGAGAGAACACTAAAAGCAAACTGCGCATGATCCTACAGGGTGGCTTTCTCTGTATTGTCCAGTTCTTCCCTTCCTCAACTTTCATGCGCTTTCTTTACCTACAGAAATTATTTTTTTCTTTGCATGGCTCGGTTTGTTGACCTGACCTAAATCCAAGTTGAATCACATTTATATCCATTACATTGATATAAGTCTCTTACTCGGACTTGTCCTCGGGTGAAATCGAGCTCTGTAGCTTCTCTACAATGTCGGCACCCTGTTTGCTGATGGCATGCATGGCCGGTGCCAGCTGCTGCTTCGCTTGCCGGCTGTTTTTGCCCAAGGCTGATTCCTCGCTGCTGCTCTCGACACCGAGACTCTTGTGCGTTTTCTTCTTGTGCTTCTTGCCTGGAGGATGTGGCAGGGCCTGTCCGCCAGTAGACGCAGGCGAATCCGCCGACGGCATTGGGGCCAAAGGCGTCAAGGGCAGAGACGAGCCCAGCTCCGACATCGGTTGCGATGTAATCGGCGGCAGCTGTGCGAGGGATTAAATTTGTTTTATGCGTGAAATACTCGCTGCAGTATACTTCTTTGTCCACTAAATATAATAAAGTATGGGTTTATCACCCACATGTTACGTCTAAATATTACGACCTGATTGGAGGGACGCCATAGTGGAGGGCTTGGGAAATTTCGGCCCTGTGATGTTCTTCGACGTGCGCTGAAGGCCCGCAAACATGGGCCTCGGTCATTTCGCTTCCATTGAAGTGCTGCTTCCGCAGCTCGGGCTGAACATGCGACCTTGGGTACAGCTAGCAGCCGAGCCACTGTTCTACCAAGGTGGTCTTTTTTGTCGATTTATCGGTTTGTACAAGAAAAATCGACATTTTGCGCGAGCAGGGGGAAAAAAACGAGGAAGACAAGAGCGCCGACTGCTAACTGCTGCATTGTCAGTTCACGAAGGTACGCCCCTCTCTGCGGTACCTTATTAACAAAATTATTATTATTAATATTTACAGTACCTTACAGAGCCCTCGAGGGGCACTGTGTAAGGGGGGCGGTACAGATAATTTGTTAGAAAAATATATATACATAATATCTACCAATACGTAGGCAAATAATGAATATAATAGAAAATGCAGTTCAACTTATGAACATGTAAGCAAAATACATACTATAAAAGTGAGTTACAGTATGTGAAGGTGAAATACGAAAAAAACTATTATGACAGTAACTACAACCTAGCAATAGTGCAAAAACATCGGCAACAGTCCTATAAACTCTGATGATTACGAAGATGCGATAGAGCAGTTTTTGGTGCATAAGTATTTTTAAGAGTATGATAGAACTATGTGTGGTCTTGTTCTGACGCAAGATCATCTGGCAAATCATTCCACAAACGAATAGCTTGTGGAAGAGCCGACTGGTTGAAACCGTTAGTATTGCCGTAGATGCGTGATAAGCTAAAGGTGCTATGTAGTCTGCTCGAAGTTCGATGTGCTAGTTTAAGGTGAACAGATGGCATCATGCTAGTGTGGATGAGTTTGTGAAATAGTGATACAAGTAAGATGTCGCGGCGAATTTTCAGTGGCTCGAGTGCAAGACTATGTTTAATCTGTGTTACGCTGGATGGGTAGCTGTGATTACGTGCTATGAATCGACTAGCTCTGTTCTGTATACATTCTAATTTATCTATGAGGTATTGTTGATATGGTGACCCAATGGAGGATGTGAACTTCAGTTGAGGACGGATTAGAGCAAGATAAGCCAGTTTGCGCACATCGGAGGGAGCACTGTATAGATTTCGGCACAGCGAACCTAATGATCTTGATGTGTTGGCACAAATAGAAGTGATATGTGTGGACCACGAAAGTGTAGAAGTTAAATTTATGCCTAGGTATTTGTAATGATCAGTGCGTTCTACAATGCTATTATCAATTATGTATTGGCTATTAAAGTTATGACGTTTGCGACTAAAGGTGATTAGTTTGCATTTGGAAACATTAAGTGTCATCTGCCATGTTTTGCACCACTCAATTATATGCTCGAGGTCTTTTTGAAGAGTTAGATGATCGCTATTGTTGCGAATGGGACAACAGATATTACTGTCATCGGCAAATATACGCATACACGAGGATAAGTTGTCAGGCAGGTCGTTAATGTAGATGAGGAAAAGTAAGGGACCAAGAACAGTGCCCTGTGGTACACCAGAGGAAACGTAACAGAGTGATGAAGAGTGATGGTTGGCGATAGTGAATTGTTGGCGGTTAGTTAGAAAGTTTCTGAGCCATGTTAGCGTGAGTGAATCAAGTTTTAGTGATGACAGTTTTAATATCAAGCGACAATGAGCAACACGATCGAATGCCTTTGCAAAATCAGGAAAAAAACACTCTCTATGTGGATGACTGTTCATGTTAGAATGTAGGTCGGTGGTGAACTCAAAGAGTTGAGTCTCGCAAGAACAACCCTTTCGGAGCCCGTGCTGGTTTGAGAAAAAGAAATTGTTAGATTCTAGATGCGCATAAATGTTAGAAGCTATGATATGCTCAAGCATCTTGCAACATATGCACGTCAAGGAATTGGGGCGATAATTTCCAGGTGAACTTTTACTACCACTTTTATGAACTGGCACTACCTACGCTATCTTCCAGTCAGAAGGCAACATTCCTGTAGTGAGCGACTGCAGAAAAATGTAAAACATGATATTACCAGACACATAAACAGTGTTCTTTAATATTTTTGAATGGATATCGTCAATACCAGAAGATGATGATATCTTCAGATTTTCAATTATTTTAACTATGCCTTCAATTGTGATATCTATAGGTGACATGAATGAGTAATCGTGTTCTCCAATTTCTGGAAGGTGAGCATGCTCGCTAGTAAACACGGATGAAAAGAATGAATTAAAGACATGAGGACAATCAGTGTCGGCAAAAGGAGTGTTATTTGTATCTTGTAATGAAATGAAGGTATCGTCCCGATCAGGACTTATTACTTTCCAGAATTTTTTCGGATTGGATTTTAGGAGTGAAGGCTAATCCTGGGAGTAGTATTTATTTTTTGCAGTTGTAATTTCGTGGCAATATTTCTTTAGGCATTCCTCGTATGTATCCCAAGACGTGTGTGAACGCGAATTTCTCGCAGACCGATAAAGCCGCTTCTTTTTGTTTCTAAGCCTACACAAAGACTTGGTGAACCATCGATTATTTTTATCATTCGTAATCATTATCAATGACACGTAGTTTTCTATCAGGGCTGAAATCGCATTCTTGAAAAGAACCTAGTTTTTTTTTTTTTTTCAACTGAGCGACTGTAAAAGGAAGGCAGCAGCACATTGTCAAGGAAAGACTCAAGTTTCCTGTTAATGGCATCGTAATCGGCTTTATTATAATCTCTAATTTTCTTTGATTCGGTTCCTGCAAAAGGTGGCAAGATAGAAAGATCAACTTGCAGCAGTTTGTGGTCACTAAAGCCATTCAAATAGTTTATGTGGTCTATAGTTTCAGGTGCAGTTGTAAGAACGAGGTCAGGTGTATTTGAACCGCGAGTTGAGTGAGTGACAACCTGAGCCAAATGAAAGTCTAAAGTTAGGTTAATGAAGTCAGTTGAGTACTTACAAGAAATCCTGGCTTTGTTGATGACCGATTGATATGTAGGGTGTAACGTACCAACAATCCTGGTTATTTGTGCATCGAGATGACGCAGTGCGGCATTTATTTATGTACACAGTTCCTGCAACGCTGCAGTGGCATTATTGCAGGGGGGCGTACATACCAGTCATGTAAATGCCTTGCTGAAATTCGGAGTAGCCATTGTGGCAGGCAAAATATAGTTTTGGAGCAGCTATCTGATTGTTTGGGGCATGCACGGGTTTTCCGTGACACACACAGAGGAAGAAAACTTAGCTTTATTATAGTTCAATGTTTCTTCAGTTTACATATACGTTTTTACAGAAGCAGCAAGCCAAGAAAATAAACACATAAAACAAACAAAAGTAGAAAAATGTAAAGCAGCAGTGACATAAAATGACGAAGGATATTGCATCAACAAGCTATCTGTTTCATGTAGTTGCAGCAAATATTGCTACAAGATAGCTGCAGCAAATACTGCCTAAAGTTCCCACCACCAAGCCATTTCATTTTGCCAATGTTCAGAAATGACTGGCATTATCGCACGACCAGCCGATGGCACGTGGTGGTGACACCGGAGAGCATCATGAAACTATACGGTAGAGTCCGTGATACGCAGCCAACGCAGATATACTGACAAAGCAACGAAATGGACCTAATCGGCGCCCCACGAAAAATGTGTACTGCGATCTGCTACATAGTGAAAACTGACACAGTATTTTTTTAGACGTGATACGGTCGCAGGAAGTCGATCATCTTCTGGCTAATTGCGTGCAGTGCTTCGCCTATTGGCGCACACACCGTGGCAAGCCGTTTGCGCCCACCCTCTTTCATACCATGCACAGTTGAGCCGAGAAGCATGTTGCGTTAACGCGACGCTGCGAGCTTTCTGCAAGTGATGCTCTACAGGTCCCGGCAGCATGCAGGCCGTGGCGCAACATGTCGCCTCATGAAAGCATGTGCTACGCTTGCTGTCTCAATGCCCGCGGTTAATAACTCTCAACTCCCCAACAGCCCGCTGCCTTCGTGTCTACAAAGTGGTGCGCTGTCAGCTTTACTTTCGGTTCCAAAACCATCTTGTGGCACGGCCATGGCGCAAATTAAACAAAAAAGACCCTTTTAGAGTTGTCTGGCACCGTGATTTGCACTTGACGCCGGTTGGCGCAGGTTTCCGACCACTGATATACTAAGTGGATATAGTTTGTGACATATCTGTGGCACTACAAAAACATACAATAAGCTATACTTATAACAACATATAACAATCACAGTACACAAAAAAACTCAGTACAATATGGTATATAGCAAACAAGCACAAAAGATGTGATACACATATCACATTTTCACAACAATGAGAAAAAAAACAGCGTTGTCCCTCAAGTTTACTATGACATGTCTTATATGGTCTTCGTGAACTGACAATAGAAAGCTGATAGTCTGCGCTCTTCCATGTTTCAATTCTTTATTTTTTTTTTCTTCTGATTACGCATCAAGTCGAGTTTTCAAGTGGAATACTTCAATGACCCGCTGTCAGCAGCATTCACGTTACCTTGAACTTTAGTGCACTAGAATGGGACGGTGTGCTCACTGAAGGGCGGAGAGTGACGCACTTCATGTCGTTGACAACAGGCGGCGCGGCTCGCAGCGTCACCTGAAGCTTTCCGGCGGGCTGAAAGGCGTGGCTATTGTGCGTTGCTGTTTTGCGCTTAAGAAAAGTCAAAGTTACGACGTGTGTGCAGCGTTTCTGTGTCTTGTGAAATAAATTACTGTCATTGTGACTGATTTATGGAGTGTGGGAGATGTTTTAAGTGGCCACTGTATGGATGAATCCCCCTCTACACAGCCGCTGCAGTAACAGGGCGTGCAGTTGAGAACATTTAGGCTTTTTATATTTGCCTGCTAATTGATACGATGTTAAATACCACTTAGCCAATCTAGCGATAATAGCGACTTCGTTCTCGCCTATGAGCCCCACTGTGCAAATAAGAACAACGCCTCATTTTTCAATTCATATTTTTTCGCATATGAGCGGGTCTAATTGGAACTATCTGAATGCCTTTGTCGCGAATCACTCATGGGTAGAGTCGCTTGGCTTTGTGATAAATTTATGCACACCATCATTTTAAGTTTTTTTTTATAACATGTAGGTCATACGAGGTTACCAACATCTGTTGGACTAGTAGGCAAATGTGGTACTAATGAATCTAATAAAAAATATCTCTGCATACTTTTGATGAGTACATAACAAGTAATAGACATCACGTGCGTCCACATATTTTTACTACACCATAGAATAGAATTCCATCAGTTCTTCAGCAGTGCAATTAGAATAGGGCACACAGAAACACGCGACAACTTCTCGTGCTGACAAATTGATTTTATTTACGCAATACCGTGTCTTTTAGGCGCAAATGCTTGTTATATCACAATTTAAATTGAAAGTAAAAAAAATGTCACTCGTGGTCAAAGAACAAAACAGATGCCGCAAACGTGCATAAGCATCTGCTACTCGATCACAAAAGTTTTAAAAAAGAGATGCAAGGAATGTTTCATGTGATTCCAAAGCCTATCAGTACACCCAAAGGCCAAAGACGGAAACATCGTTACTATGACCGCGACAAAAAAAACGATTATTGCACGCGCAATAAAGAATCTACGCTTATATAAGATTCAAAGCGAGCGTCAAATTAAAAAAAATAATAATAACAAAAATTGGGGTGAAACAGTGAGACAACCCACACAAAATCAGCCAGAAAAGCAAATTTCGCGTCATTTAATATAAATGCCTGGTCGGCATAACTATCAGCCAAAAGTTAAAAATAAAAAATGCCAATCTAATATTGTTCTACTTATCAAATTCTCTAGCTAAATCAAAACATGATTATGGCTTTGCGGTCACTGCCCTCGTGTTTTCTTTTGCTTTTTTCTTGTCGTACTTGACACTATGATCACTCCCACATGGGTCCAGCTCTTTTTTGTCGTGAAACACTGCTTAAAATTTTTTCTGCGCGTATGCGGCATGCTTTGTGTGTGCGACCATCGGAGGCTCTGCTTCCACTAACACACAGTAGAATAATGGCAATGTCTCGCCCACCTGGTCTATTTCGTCCTTCAAAAGTGCCCTTAATAATGCAATGAAACTGCGCCGGTCTTCTAAAACGCCTGTGCGAACTCAACCTTTTCCTGCGCGACATTCCAATACCGATTCTAGCCCTCTCCGAAGCCGGTCTACCGAATGCAAGGACGCTCCCAGGGTACACCCGACACGGCAACCCGAGCATAACGTCGTTTGCAAATGGAAGCGCAATGATATACATAAGGCGGGAAATCCCTCACGTCGCCTTACCAGTGCAAGACCTCTGTTCCAACTCACTGGAAGTCACTGCTGTGCAAGTGTGCCTGGGAAACCGAAAACTGAGTGTGGTTTCGGTGTACATAAGCCCACGGAAAAAGGTCTCTATGGAGACTTTCCTAAAGGACCTTTGCACTCGATGTCCCGCACCTCGAATACTCTGTGGTGATTTTAACGCGCACCATCCACTCTGGGGAGATAAGAGTGTCGATTTTCGAGGCAAGGAACTTCTAGCAGCTGCGGATGCTGCCGACTTATGTGTGGCGAACGATGGTAAACCTACATTTTTCAGGCCACCAGATTCATGGAGTGCAATAGACCTTGTACTTCACTCCACGGACCTTCTGGTATCATCGACCACGGCTCCAGACAAGATGGGCAGCGACCATTTCCCCATCTTCACCAATATCCTGGGATTTCGAACTGCTGGTCGACAATTCCGCAATGTAACACGCTGGGACACCTACAGAGAAGTGTTGGACAAATCCACTGGTGAGCTGTTCGCAGATATGTTGCAAGGCAAGCGATCAGCAACTTCATTGCTGAAACTGCCCAACCATTTTTCTGCTCCTGACTTGAAATTGAAGAACCTCTACGCAGCACGTAGACGGGCGGAGCGGAAATAAATGAGAACATAAAGGAAACCCGTCTGCGAAAACCGAATATAACAGGATAAACGCTGCGATTCGTCGCCATACAAAAAAATTAAGACGAAATCAATGGGACGCTTTCTGTGAGAGTTTATCAACGTTTACGCCCTTGACAAAGATATGGGCAGTAATAAATAGTCTTTCTGGGAAGATCCGAACACGCAGGCCATTCGAAGAACTCGCTTTGAAACAAGGGATAGATTTGCAAACCCTTGCAGAGAATTTCGCGGACGTGTACATATCTGGTAGATCAGCAGGAGCGGCGATTCATCTGTCACCCCAGTTTTTTCACACGATGAATACGCCATTCACCTTCCGAGAGCTGGATATGGCACTTAGCAAATTAAGAAGACGCTGTGCCGTGGGTCCTGATTTGATCAGCAATCAAATGCTGACAAATCTACCATATGAGCGAAAAAGGGCCCTTTTGGACATATTTAATCATGTCTGGAGCACGGGAGAGATCCCATTTGTTTGGAAGACAGCTTGGGTGGTGCCAGTCTTAAAGTCCGGAAAGGATCCTGCGAGCCTCGCGTCATATCGACCGGTATCTCTTACATCATGCGTATCTAAGCTGATGGAAAGATTAATATGAACAAGATTAACTTGGTACCTTGAACAAGGAAGACGATGGCCATCGTGTATGACCGGATTTCGCCCACGACTGAGTGCCCAGAACAGTGTTTTGGACCTATTAAGCCACATCGAGCACCACCGTGTCAGCGGACTCTCGACACTCGCCGTCTTCATGGACGTTGCCAAGGCATATGATTGTGTGCTTCAGGCAGGCATCGTGAACGGGCTCCAAGCCATGGGTGTGTCGGGAAATGCTCTGCGTATCTAAGCTGATGGAAAGATTAATATGAACAAGATTAACTTGGTACCTTGAACAAGGAAGACGATGGCCATCGTGTATGACCGGATTTCGCCCACGACTGAGTGCCCAGAACAGTGTTTTGGACCTATTAAGCCACATCGAGCACCACCGTGTCAGCGGACTCTCGACACTCGCCGTCTTCATGGACGTTGCCAAGGCATATGATTGTGTGCTTCAGGCAGGCATCGTGAACGGGCTCCAAGCCATGGGTGTGTCGGGAAATGCTCTTCGGTTCATACGTGAATTTCTCAGAGACCGTTGTGTCCGTGTTAAGCTTGGAAATGTAATGAGCGAAGAGAGACGCGTTTCCCTCGGCGTCCCACAAGGAAGTGTTCTATCTCCCTTGCTTTTTAACGCTGCCATGGCCAGCCTTCCCGACACTCTACACTTAGCTCTGAAAGCAGTTAAAATATCCATCTACGCCGATGACATCTGCATTTGGATCTCAGGGTACCAGCACAAGCGTTTGGCCCGGATAGCACAGAGCGCTATTTCAATCATTGAGCGTCACTTGTTGACACTCGGCCTATCTTTATCAGCGGAAAAATCGGCCTTCATGCTCTTCCCGGGAGCGCGACGGAAGTCAACACGTCTGTCGCTGAATATTCGAGGCCACTCAATTCGTTGTGCAACAAGTGTCCGTTTCCTGGGCATTACCATCGACAACAAGCTATTATGGCGACGTGTGGTTGATGGTATAGTCACTGCATCAGTGCAAAGGATCAACGCTCTTCGTCGCATGGCAGGGGTCCGTTGGGGCAACAATCATATGTCCATGCTTAAATTAAATGATGCGCTTATAACAAGCCGCATCATTTATCAGCTGCCCCTGATATCACCATCACCAAGCCAGTTCGAACGCCTAGAGGCAGTGCACAGAAAGGGCCTTCGCTTGGCGATGGGAGTCCCTCAGGAGGCTTGAAACACGAAGGTCGCCAATGAAGCCGAGTCTCTGCCGCTCCGCCTTTTGGCATCTCAGGCCTTATTGATGCAGCTGTCAAGACTGGGCGAGTCCTTCGCAGGCACGGCGCTTCTCCGGCGGCTAAGAGCAGGAACTGGCTCACATTTCAACGCGGCACTAAACACATTTCATTATTTAGGCTTGAAACTGCCTAAACGGCGCCCTATGGACATGTTGCGTGCAACTTCAGCGTACCCAAGCTACCAGCGAAGCGCACCATTGCAGCCGCGGAAGCAACATTTCTTGCGCTGGACCACTTGAGCACCATGTACCGCGGCCACCTACAAGTGTACACCGACGGATCAGTGTGCACACAAACGGATAGCTGCGCAGCGGCTTTCTGCATACCCTGCCTGGGCGTGTCATGGTCGGGCCGCCTGGATCGCGTGGTTTCGTCCACAACGGTAGAAAGCGCTGCAATTACGGCGGCTTTGCGAAAACTGCGATCCTTTTCTGCACGAGATGTTGTAGTGCTGACGGACTCCAAATCGGCGCTACAAAGACTGCATCGTGGCCTACCTCAAGAAACGTTCACCAGGCAATCTCTGCATGGCACTAATCAAACACCTAAATGGCAAGAGTTTTAATATAAAGTTCCAGTGGATCCCATCCCACGTTGGCATTGAGGGCAATGAAAAGGCTGATGCCCTTGCTTGCGAAGCACGTACATCGTTTCCAAAAGTAAGAATTCCCAAGACTTACCAGAACAACAAAGGTGTGATACGCAATCATTTCAAGGCGATCTACAAGTTTCCACACCAAGCATGTGTAATTCATGGACTTTCTCGTGAAGAAGCGACGCTGTTGTACCGCATTAGAACCGGCTCCACATACACCCCGGCCTGGTCATTCAAGACTGGGAGATACGCTTCCCCGTTCTGTGCCTTCTGTGGTGACATTGGGATATTGAACATTTCATTTGGCTTTGCCCACAGTTTGATGTGCAAAGAGCAGCGATGATCCGCACCTTGCGAAAAGGCTGTCATAGACACCGGACAGTCGATGACATCATCTTTCCTGAAGGACCCGCAGCAACTAGGAGGAACGTGCAACGAATTTTGTTAGTCTTCCTGCGAGACACTGGGCTGTCTGACACGTGGTGACATTTTTCAAATTCAAGAGATGCTCAGGCGGAACAATTGCCAGCCATGCAGGCCAAGCTAACCCCGCCTGCTACCACCCACCACCACCGCTGTAAAAAAGTGTGCTTTCCCGTTCAGATGCAGCGGCAGACCACGTTCGAGTATTTTTCGGATACTCGAACGTGGTCCTTCCTTCCTTCCTTCCTTCCTTCCTTCCTTCCTTCCTTCCTTCCTTCCTTCCTTCCTTCCTTCCTTCCTTCCTTCCTTCCTTCCTTCCTTCCTTCCTTCCTTCCTTCCTTCCTTCCTTCCTTCCTTCCTTCCTTCCTTCCTTCCTTCCTTCCTTCCTTCCTTCCTTCCTTCCTTCCTTCCTTCCTTCCTTCCTTCCTTCCTTCCTTCCTTCCTTCCTTCCTTCCTTCCTTCCTTCCTTCCTTCCTTCCTTCCTTCCTTCCTTCCTTCCTTCCTTCCTTCCTTCCTTCCTTCCTTCCTTCCTTCCTTCCTTCCTTCCTTCCTTCCTTCCTTCCTTCCTTCCTTCCTTCCTTCCTTCCTTCCTTCCTTCCTTCCTTCCTTCCTTCCTTCCTTCCTTCCTTCCTTCCTTCCTTCCTTCCTTCCTTCCTTCCTTCCTTCCTTCCTTCCTTCCTTCCTTCCTTCCTTCCTTCCTTCCTTCCTTCCTTCCTTCCTTCCTTCCTTCCTTCCTTCCTTCCTTCCTTCCTTCCTTCCTTCCTTCCTTCCTTCCTTCCTTCCTTCCTTCCTTCCTTCCTTCCTTCTTTCCTACCTACCTACCTACCTACCTACCTACCTACCTACCTACCTACCTACCTACCTACCTACCTACCAACCAACCTACCTACCTACCTACCTACCTACCTACCTACCCACCCGTCTGTCTGTCTGTCTGTCTGTCTGTCTGTCTGTCTGGCGACTATACGATATCGTCTACTATGCGAAAACCACTAACGCCAACTTCTGATATTATTTCCAAGAACATATACACACAAATTCATCAAAATATTCCAGATTATCTTTTTTTCATAGCATCTACTTTAGCAACGTCCTTGTTCTCGGAAATTTATTCATTGAGCCGAAAGCATTTGAGTCCGATGTGATCGCGATCACAAGGTACGTCCATAATTTGCTCGCACAGTAAAATATTTACACTCTTCTTTGGTTATATCAACAAACGAGCAGAATGCCTTTCGTGCAGCATTGCAAATATTCAAGAATTAACTGATTTGCAGTCAGCCCTACTTTCTTGCCTAAGTGAACAGTCCTGCCATACTAGCTGAATCGTCGGATTCCATGTTTACATTTATTCTAAGTATAATTTTTGCTAGATTGTACTCTGCCGTATAGTCATTGATTGCTTATTTTAATCTACTGAACCTTGTATTACTGAACTGTGTTTGCCTTTTTACATAGTGTCGGCATTATCCTTGTTTATTATTAACTTTTTTTCTTTTTTCATGTTAGTTTATTCTTTTATTTTGTTTTCTTCATTCGATGTACTCTGCATTGTATTCCCCCCTATGATATGCCCCTTCTTGAACCCTTAGGGTCAAATAAATGAAAAATGAAATAAAACAAGTAGAAGTGGCTAGTACAACATAATATGAGGAAACGACCCACACCCCAAGGAGCTTCAACCCTGAAATTTGCAGCGTGTGCGTTAATTAAAAGCCCACTGCAGGTCTATGTGTTTAATCAGAGTCTTCTGTTTCTCATTTCCTACCAGCAGCAATCGGCATCTTCCAGCGGGAAATGCCGGTCCATGCCTGCGTGCTTTGTGTCTCTGCAGGTTTCTCCTGTGCAACGCCGCGATGAGTGCCAGCTTCCACGCCGCTGCCAGTGCAAGCGTTAGCGCCCGCTTCTTCGCATCTACTCATGGTTTCCAATAGGGGATATGGTCTAATATTTTCCTCTAAACGTACGCTGCGGGAAAACCTTGGAAATATTTGCGTTGCGGAGACAGCTGAGGCTTCCGCCTTCGCCGGTTGGTTCTCCACTTCCAACAAATACAATTTGTTTATTTGCTTGCATTATTTGTGAACTACATTAAAAGTTATACTTATAAGGCAGTTCTCGAAACTATAATTATAAATTATAGTTTACACCTCCATGCGCAATGGGGTGGCAATGCCTCGTGGAGGGATGCCTAGAAGAGAGAGAGTGCAGCGAACGTTGGTTAGCAGATGCTGCCTGTGTCGGCGTTGCGAGGCGAGAAGGTAGGGCGTACAAGAAGAGAGAGAGAGAGAGAGGCCGCGCATGCGAACTAAGGGTGGTCTTGCCGCACACTGAATTGAGCTCGACCATAAGAAGCTTCGCATCGAAAAGTGTGTCGCAGATATTCTTTACATTCTTTGCCTATCAGACAGGCTAAAGAAAGTAGAAGGTAATGGTAGAAAGTAGAAAGTAAATGGTAATACATCGATAATGTCATTTTACTGCAGTCATTTAGCTAGACAAAATTTGTGCCGAAAGAATAGGCAAGGTAATAAACAAGAAGGAGAGAGAGATCTATTTTGTAAAACGGGTTCACTGGTTGCCGTACAGTGTGGTGTGAAGGGTTCCTTTTTAGCTGCACTCGCTTTTACGTATAGGGCAGACAAGCAACTCTGTAAACCATTGATAGCTGAACCGTAAGAGATTGCTTAATGAAGGCTTATCTTCTACTTTAAAATTACTTTATCGAGGAGGTTTGATGAACTTGTTCTTTTGTACACGAACATGAATAGAGGAGCGCCACTATCGATTGAGGCTTCACATATTGATAGAAAAGGTACCGCACTCGTGAGTCAATGATCTATTAGCTTGCATAAAGAATCAAATTGAGTGTTTTAACAGTTATATTTCACGTTGACCACCATGCGTGCCAGACTGATAACATTGGATAACACTGATAACACTAGACATGTGCAGCTAAGCATTGCATCAGGACGGTTGATAGGCCAAGTTTGTGTGCTTCCATGTTGAACAAACATTACAGCGATCAAGTACGTCGTACCTCTTCACGTACTCGTGTTTTTTTTCACGCTGTTTATTCGTACACGATGCGCAGATAAGTTTTTGCGCTTTCTTTCTCTTACTCCGTCTTGCAACTTCGCAGTTGTTAGTCGGCGTTTTTGACGTCTTGACTTCTCTTCTGAGTCCATTTTTGTCCGCCCAGCATTTTAGAATAATTTTCAAAACTTATGCTGGGTGGGCAATTCGAGGATGGCTAGATGTATACAGCATTGCGATCCTGAAAACGAATGAACGGATGCACAGACGGAGGGAGGGATTGATGGATGCATGGTATCATGGATGCACGGATGAACTGATGGTAATATACACGAACCGATGCATGCATAGATGCACTGACGGAAAACGGATGCTCGAGATGCACGGGTGGATGGGCGGACAGATTAACAGATAAGAAAATTTGAGGATTGCAAGAAGTTTCAGATCTACTCACTGCAGACGACTTCAGCTTGTCGTCTTCCGACATGCGCCGTAGCTGCTTGTCCAACCGGCGTCGCATGTAGTCCACAATGGTCAGCATCATGGCCGACGCCATCTCCTGCGTGGGACTCGGTCGAGGCTCGGGAGGAGGCGGGGGCAGCGGTTGTGGCGGTGCGGGCTGCGACGCTGGCGGGTTGATCACGATGGGCCCAGACTGTCCGCGGCAGCCTCCTCCGCTTGGCATCGGCATCGGCACCGAGATCGGAATGGGAGTCGACACGAGCGTAGCCTGCAATGCAATAGCGTAAACAATAAAGAAAGTCGGTTTTTCTGCAAAGCCAAATCACTGAATGCATTGTTGGAATGTTATACCAAGTGGCTATGGTTATACAAAGAATGCTTTAGAAACACGAGAGTTGCAGCCAACGAAGCTGCAAATGAACGTGAAATTTTCCAGGTCAGAAGAGTTGATAATGCTTAATTAGTTATAAGACCTGTTTTTACTGTAGTTGCGTATCAGCTATGTCATATAAAATTGAGAGCATTCTTCGATGCGTGTATTGCCTAGATTGTATTAGGCTTGGTAATAAATTATATGGAACTCAATAGCTTCCGTCTGTTCGATCCCAGCCAAGGCGGTTCCATTTCGATAGAGGCGCAGTGGTAGAGGCCATGTACTGTACGATATCAGCGCACTTTAAAGGACACCAGATCGTCAAAATTCCGAGAGCCCTCCACAATAGCGTCTCTCAGAATCATATCCTGGTTTGGGAGGTAAAACCACTCATATACTGATTAAATTTTCTGTCTTTTGGTGGCAAGATGCTTGAAGTTTATGAAGTTCATCAAAGATGGCGACCTTCCGCGCTGAAATGTTGTGTCAATGCTTTCCGTAAATTCTTCACTGAGCCCAAGCAATGCCCGTTTAACTTCAGATTGATTTGTTGTCCTGTTTCTCCAGTGTATTGCTTGTACGAAGTGAACATTTGAAGACGTAAAGAACATGTGAACTTGTGTGCGTGAAGCTGAATTTCACATGACGGACATGTTTTTTTTCCGTTCTCCCTTATAAGGTGTTCCCAAGTCTTAAATATCAGAAAAGAACACTTACTTGTGAGGGCGTTAAATGATTCTTGGTGCTTGTGGAAACGCTTTTCTAGGACGGTCGTTGCTTCCTGATATTATAAAATGCTGACAGTGGGTACGACTTATGTTCGGCAGCACATGTGAGATTTTTGCAAGAAATGCTACCAGTTAGTTCGACAGTGAGTTGAGGACTCTTGTACCTATAGCCAATTTCCTATCTATTTTATACGCTTCGCTGTAGGCTTGGTTAAGCGCGTTGTGCGCGTGATTTCTTCCGACTAAAAATGCTATTACAATGCACAAGTCATGAATATATTCCCCGTCGTTGCCATAGATCCTTCTTTCAAACCTTTGCTCTCCGAGTTTTTATCTTCCTTGAACTGCTGCCTTGCTGGTTTATCTTTGCGTTCCATCGCGCTGCTGAAGCTGATTTCAGCGGCCACATAGAAAAGAACGCGCAATTGTGGTCTTCTCTCCCTGGTGCTGTAATGATACCAGCTGTTCCCAACAAAAGCATCCGCTCTTTCTATGAATTCATTCACTAACTTTCATTGCTTGCCCAAGGTTATCATTCTCTCTTGTATAGAGTGAACTCATGCCTAAATACTATTTGTATCTAATACGGCTGTTCACTTGAGTCATGACTACCTATTTCAAGCCAAATATATTTAACAAGACAATTTCTAACGAATCGTTGTGGCCTACTGGGAACGCATAGTGTTCGACTGCTGACCGCAGCTGGCAGGATCGAGCACTTGCCGCAACGACTTTTTTTCATTTTTTAGCAGGGATGCTTGAAGCATGTTCACTTAGGTTTAATTGTAATTTAAGACCTCCAGGTAGATAGAATTTTTAGAGCGCTTCACAACGGCGTCCATGATAATTGCATTGTTATCAGGTTGAATAAAAATGCCACATTCAATTTGTTAATATCAGAAAACATTCTTTCAATATTCAGAAAACTGAAAACAAGTCCTTGGTCGGAAACGTTTTGATAATATACAAAAGTACCTGGTACTTGTGCAGCTATGAAAAACAGATCTATGCTGGAAACCAGCTATCGCTTTGATTAGTTTTTTTGTATATAATATGTATAGAAACGAAATAACGTTCAAATTGTTAATAACTTTAAAACGATATAAATGCTTCCTTTTTATTAACAAACGCGTGGGATATCTCCTCGTAGTTCGGACATTGTGGTAAAAGAGAGAGAAAGCGATAGCAGAACTACACTTGACCTCATGCGGCTGCAGCCTACTGTTTGTTTTTCAAGTAGGAACTACGTCATGATCCAAGTAGCACCTTCCAGTGGCGAAATGATATGGGTATGTTAACTCATCTGAAGAACAACGACAACATCAGGTACATTCCACGAACTGTGGAAATAGGTATCACCCGAATCAGTGAGGCAAAGCCCAGTCACCTGTTTAGATGCTTGGCCTTTAGCCAAGTGCTATATGAGACGGGTCATGAAAGTAAAGCAGATGTATGCGAGATGAATTTTGAAAGACAATTTCAACTTCCACCATGTATCTACCATATCCGGATACAATTAAACGGAGACTGGCCATGAATGATAGATTGAATGAACGAACGAATGAATGAACATTATTTCTGGTCAGGAGGGTGGGACAAGGCAGAGGTTATTCTCCTTTTCCCCCCGCCTCACCCGCAGGAACCACAGACCAAGAAAAAAAATTACAAAGCAAAAACGTTTTCGGTGTTGTTTTTCATGGTCGCTGTCCTTTATTTGATTATGTCATTTACTTCTAGAATGGACAGGCTTCCTTCAAAACCTCGAATTCAGCCGCTATATCTACTTGACACCTGAGGTGCGACTTAACCTTAAAGTAAAGTCGACTCCATCCGATTGCCGACGTCAGTTTGATCGAGGGTGAATGTGCACTGTGGTGCGCTGACATGCATACAATACGTAATGTGCGACACTTATTAAGGCCAAAGCCTTAAATGTGTCATCAAATGGGAAAATTTATCTTTACCGAAGTCCTGCGGCCGGGGTTGCAACACGGGTTGTGCGAAAATCATCCCGTGATCATGTCACCATGTGGCGTAATTATGACGTCAGAGCTTTATACCTTATCACCTGATTTCTTTATTTTGTGTACCTATTTCAACAGTACAAACCTGAGATGCAGGAGGTCCGGCGGGGTAATACATATGTGGCGGTGGATGCAGAGACTGTTCACAACATTCTTGATGGCGGCCATGCCTCTCGTAACGACGAGGCTCTTCATGGAAATGCGGCGTATCGTAGCCACTAAGTATTCCTGCGAATTGGTGAAAAAGTGAAGCTGAAACTCGATTTATTTTGCTAAATCGGGATCGGGAATTCCGCAAAGTAGAGAGATATATTTTGGCCCATCTATATCTATTGTAACGCGTAGTGACACCCAGAAGCCACCACGGCATTGTTTCTGTCGGAAACACATGTTTTCGCAACCTAAAAGTCTGACAGGGTTGCGCAGACCCAAGGGACACCATGTCCTGACGATGCAGGCTTCGCAGACGATCACGTGGAGTTATGACAGTCAACCGATATCGATAACGTCGATAACAAACGCAGTGACTGTGCCAGCACGTCGAATAAACTGGCAGATCCCACGTACAGTGGGAACCGATGATATGCGAAGCACGAATGAGAAATGTCGATATGTCACTTCAAAATCAGCACAACAATACGAGGTGGAGTTAAATTATGCCGTGCATTACTTCCGTGTCATGATTATTATGTTTGGATATGTCAATTATCCTCGTCATCTATTCACATCCCGTTATATCAATTTTATTATATTTGGAGCTAGCGAAACGGCCGCGAGCACGCAATGGGCGTGATATGTTGTCATGTCTTTACACATGCGTGTCAGGATTATCATGTTTGCACCAGTCATATATGTCGTCGTCCATTGACGTCACGTAACACAATGTGGAGCTAGCAAATCTGCCACGAGCGCATCATGAAGGGCCAAACATACTCCAATGTAGCGTTGACGCGCGTGCACGCTGGGCACAGTGACGCTACGTTAGCAAAACGTGAGCATTCTACAGTCTGACGCCAGGAGCGACAAGCGTCCGTCGGCGCGGCCCGATGGCAACCGGCGCGAAATTTGGCATGCTGCATTTCGAGCCCGATTCGTTACCTAGACATCACTGCGTTTCCCTCTTTTCGTGACGCAGGGATGTTGGACGCGCTGAAACGCGCATGCGTCAAAGAAACGCAGTGCGGCGTGCGCCTGCGAGTATATGGCAAGACCGGCGCCTGGCGTGGCAACGCCGGCGTGACACGACAAAACGAACGCCGGCGAGTACGCGCACCACGTCACATCGAAATGTATCGGCGCCTTGACTGTGGCATGTAGTCATGTTTTCACATGACCCGCATCTCATGAATCATGATTATCATTTTTGCACCAGTCATATACCTTCGTCATTTATTGGCGTCACGTAATACCAAATTTGGCACATGTGAAGCTAGCGAAATGGCCGCAAGCGCATCATGAGCGTAGCATATAGTCATGTTGTTACACGACACGCATCTCATGATTATTATGTCCCGGCTGTGGCGGCTGCATTTCCGATGGAGGCGGAAATGTTGTAGGCCCGTGTACTCAGATTTGGGTGCACGTTAAAGAACCCCAGGTGGTCAAAATTTCCAGAGCCCTCCACTACGGCGTCTCTCATAATCATATGGTGGTTTTGGGACGTTAAACCCCACAAATCAATCAATCATGATTATTATGTTTGCACCACTCACATACCCTCGTCATCCATTTGCGTACTGTAATACCAAATTTGATATATGTGTCGCTAGCGAAAAGGCTGCGAGCGCATTATGAGCGTTGCATGTAGTCTTGTTGTTACATGACACGCTTGTCATGATTTTTATGTCAGGGTCTGTAACTTGTTTTCGGCATGCAATCATGCCATACCGTGCCAGATTTGCAACATGCCATATGAACAAAACTACCGCAACAGCTGCAGGATCATGAAAAGTTAATCATGACATCCATGACGTACTTGTAATTATTTTCATGTTATGACTAGTAAAATATGTTCTTCATACTGTCATGTTATGTCATACCAAATTTCGTATCGATACTATTATCGAAACGGCAAGGAGAGATAAAATTCACAGGCGGCTAGATAGATAGATAGATAGATAGATAGATAGATAGATAGATAGATAGATAGATAGATAGATAGATAGATAGATAGATAGATAGATAGATAGATAGATAGATACGCTCAAAGTCGCCAACGTTTGCTAAGAAATGCCTCGAATTTCAAAGAAGAGTGGGAACCCTATCGGAAAAAAACGAATGGTGGGCATGGTGGAAACCACCACCCACCATTATAGTGGATTAATGTAGTGGGTGAATGGTGGGAAACACCCACCATGGCGCATGGTGGGTATGGTGGGTGCTGCAGTGCCGGCAACACTTGAGCGCAAAATGACGTCAGAATCACCGTGACGAGCTGCAACAAAAAATAAAAAAGAATTCTATAAAAACGGTATAAAAAAACACCCGTCCCGTAAAAAAAAAAAAAAAAAAAAAAAAAACAAGGCGCCACGGAAGATCGAACGTGCAACCTCCGGATTCCCATTCGAAGACGCTAACCACTGCGCCGCACCAACATGACGGTGGTTGCGTGTTAAATACTTAGTTGGCGTACAAACTTAAGGTTCAACTTAAGTTATGTTTGTCGTGTACACAACATAGACAAGATCTACACCTGCTACTAAAAATTGCACATTTATTAAACACAAGCAACTGCGCCCTGTAACGATTGCTACTATGTTATTGGCACTAGTGCTATTTTTTTTTTACAATTCACAACTTAAAGGAAAAAAAAAACCAAGTGGACTAGGGAGCAGCAACAGTTTACCGGCGGGGTCTGCCAAGTTTAATATCCGTTTCGCGCTCGTTCTAAAGGGCGACATCTGCTCACGCTTTATGACGCTTCTAGGCTCTTTCATAGATACGCCCGCCTAATTTATTTGATTGAGTATTGGGATGCTTTTCGCGCAATGTAGAGGGCGGTCGCGCCAGCGCAATGCTGTTGCTCTTTCGCTAAAGCAACAACTACATAACGGCTTGGCCAAAACGAATGCAGTGTACCGGAAACATTACGCTATCATAATGGTTCACCAAGCACACGAATTGCCACGTCTGAGTTTCCGTACAAAAGCTAGAGAAGTGCCGGCGAGTGCGACCGGCGGCTGTCGGTGAGAAGACACTAAATTACGTTCTCTGGGAGTGCTTTAATCGCGTCGCATCGATGTTTGTTGCTTCTTGAGCGAACAGCATACACAATGAGAAATGCTTCATTTAGGTTAATTGATGCCATATGGCTGCGCTGTATTGTCATACTTAATCGTCGTAATCGTGTATTCTGAAACCCGGAAGCACGAATAACACAATTGTACGGGCTCGGTCAGTAGGCCTAACCTTTGGTGGAAATCATGATGGTAGAACATGTAGTGTACAGATCCCAGCTTGGTACACTATATAATTTGCCCGCCATTATAAGCCCACCCATCATCTGCTTACTGCTTCCCAGCATTATCGCGATGGTGGGCAGAGCTTCTCAGCTTGGTACACCATGTGGCCCACCATAACAAGCAGCACCCATCATCTGCTTAGTGCTTCCCAGCATTATCGCAATGGTGGGAAGAGTTTCTCAGCTTGGTACACCATGTAGCCCACCATAATAAGCACCACCCACCATATGCTTAGGGCTTCCCAGCATTATCGCAATGGTGGGCAGAGTGTCCCATTATTGCCCACTATCTAGCCTCTGCTTTCCACCATCATTTCCACTTTACCCATCATCTGTACACCATACCACCCAGTATGTCCCGGCATAACCACCATATTTTCCACTACGTCCCACCATAGCCATCATAATTTCCACCATGCCCACTATTATTTCCACCATGCCCACTATTATTTCCACTACGCCCACCATGTTTTCCAGTATCCACCATGGCAATTTTTCCAATAGGGAAGTCATGATGAGAGCTATGCGTCGCATGAACGACGAAATGACTAAAGCAACCACCACCACCTCTACCACAAGCCGGTACATATAAGAACGCTATACTTGCTGCGGAGTACATTGTTCGGTGAATTGGAGCGCCATGCAGCCACGTAGAAAGTAGTGATATGGCCGTAACTATGGCCCCTAGATGCTTTTATGCGGAAACACTCAAGCGCAATCTGGAAGGGAAACCATCTCAGTGAAAGGTACAAGGAAATACCGCCATTTTACTAATTAGTTTCAGCAAAAACTTCGTTATTTCGGTCCTGAGGCCCATAATAATTCAATTTGGTAATAAATACTGAACATTTGAATATTTTCCGGACAATAGAAGTTTCCTCCTCAAATCAGGAACTTCGTGAAATTGCGTTTTGCTCCATCAAAGCTTCAACAAACTAGTCATGCGCCTTTAAAAAATTGACTGACGAAGTGTTCAATGCGCGTACATGGATATGAAGACTCTTCCAAAAAAATTCCGCCATATCTACGAAGTGAATGACGATGAGTGGGCGAAGCTCCGGAGGTAAACCTGGTAAACCATGAATCCTCTGTACATTTTGCCGACTCGATTTTATTACATCGCTCCCCCTAGCGTACGTCGCCGCACTAAATCGAACGATTGCCTTCAACCAATGACACGCGCCATATGTGACATCATTCCTATTTTATAAGATCTCGCGTCTTTCATCAACTACAAGTACCGCTTTCTAGTTTATAACATCTTGCATCTTTTCATCATCAGCTACAAGTACCACCATCTAGTAAACACTACAAGAACTAAACGAGAGGTGGCTACATACAGGAGACGGTACCGCCATCTAGTGAACACTGCAAGAACTAAACTAGAGGTGGTTGCATACAGGGGACGGTACCGCCATCTAGGGAACACTGCAAGAACTAAACTAGAGGTGGCTACATACAGGCTACAGGGGACGCACAGCCCACGCCCTAAGGAGCTTCGCCCCTAAATACTCAAACATTCACCGGCACTAGTGTGTTACTTATGCGATAGCCTTGCTTGAATTATTGCATGACGCCTGCTTCTTATAAGAAAGTCATGGCAGAAATAATTCTCCCGGCGAAGGTGGAGCCCCCCTTCCAAGAACCCTGTGGCCTTTGGAATATTGCTAGTTCTGTCGATCAGCTTGAGCTTACCTTCAAGCTTCATGCAGCATTTCATAGCCTTGCACTGCTCCTCTGTTGGCGTCGTGGTCATATATTGGTACTACCTCTGTGAGTGCTTACAACCTATGTGAGGTGCTGATGTGCTGGGTGTTTCCCAAATAGTTGGCATTTGTTATCGTATGTTGCCGGATAGATTTCACTAAGCAGGCTCCAGTTCAGGTACGCATTAAAAAGGCTGCGGATAAGTCACGTCATCTTTGAGACCATATGCAGAGAATTCATACGCCGCCCGTTGAAAATCCTGAAAAGTGAACGTTTTTAAACTAAACATAGGTGTTCAACTCAAAATGAAGAATTAGCTCCTGCGACGCAGCGTCCTCGTGTAAATATGAGAGCCAAATACCACCCGAACACACGCCCTTCGAAAGCGAATAAGAACGATGTTTAAGACACGACAACCCAAAAGAAATACAAGCTCCCCCCACAGATATGACTGTCCCCCTCTAAAGACTTGGTACGAATGATTCGTTCGTTAGCGCTTACTCATTTGCGTGACGTCAAGGAGCGCCGGTGTGTTTCAGGCAGATTACATTCCCATAGATACATGTCTTTCTTCAGTTCACTTTCTTTTGTTATCTATAAGGACCTTAAGAGTACGTTATGTTGGGCTAGTTGGTACATATTAGGCTGAAATACGTGGCGCAAGGTTGACAAAGAGAAAAAAAAAGACGAGACAGAAAGAGCGCCATGGCGCTCTTTCTGTCTCGTCTTTTTTTTTTCTTTGTCAACCTTGCGTCACGTATTTCAGCCTATAAGGACCTCTTCTAGGGGTACTAATGAAAGTGTGGTGTTTAATAAAAAAAGAAACACCATACGAGGGTGTTTTGTTAATAATATTTTGTCAACAACAACAAATAACAACTAAAGATATAACAATGATAACATTGAAAATAAATTAAGAATAATACCTTCGTTCTCGGTCAGAAACTTTATTGCCCAAGTAAACTTCTAGAGAGATTCCGAGATTTTCGTTCGACCAAATGAATGTTCTAGGCAGTAGCGACCAACCTTCAAGCCTTTAGTCTTTATATGCGCAGCATTTACATTAACCGAAAAAACAGCACTTCTGATTCGAGCTGAAATGAGCTAGCGTGACCGGTTCTTGCGGATGTGGGACAAGTGCGGCGCACGTCTGTTGGCAGAACTAACATTTCTTCTTTGGCTGTAGGCGGGAATAACTGAATAATTGACACAAGAAAACCCACGCGCCTCTAGATGGTCATAAACAAGCTAATAAACCATTCACAGCAGCGTTAAGCTCAATGCCTAACTCGGCGACAAGCAAAGTTCTCGAATTTCTACATCGCAGGCCCATATAGGCAGGAATTGCTTTCAGAAGGGAACCATTTGCAGAAGACTCACTATTTTAGAAAAAAAAAATACCTATTTTCATTACTCCTTTCAGCTAAAACAGAAACTCCCGCTGCTATAAAGAAACAGAAGCTCTACCAGAACTCCCGAGGAGGGGAGAACCGGCACTTGGGGCACCCGCCCAGGCTACGGGCACTCTGCATCCTAAGAACAGCTTGGGTGTCCCAATAGTCTTTTAAATGCGAAGCATTTCTTAGCGAACTTCGACGACTTTGAGCGTATCTATCTATCTATCTATCTATCTATCTATCTATCTATCTATCTATCTATCTATCTATCTATCTATCTATCTATCTATCTATCTATCTATCTATCTATCTATCTATCTATCTATCTATCTATCTATCTATTATCTATCTATCTATCTATCTATCTATCTATCTATCTATCTGTCTGTCTGTCTGTCTGTCTGTCTATCTATCTATCTATCTATCTATCTATCTATCTATCTATCTATCTATCTATCTATCTATCTATCTATCTATCTATCTATCTATTACTTTTAGCTCTCCTGGCCATTTCAATAATGATATCGATACCAAACTTGGTATGGTATAACATTACTGTATCAAGAACATATTTGATAGTCACAACGTGAAAATCATCACGTATATCTCATGAATGTGATGATTTACATTTCTTGGTCTTGCTGCTCTTGCGGTGGTTTCGTTCACATGGCATGTTGAAAAACTTGTATCGTATGGCACATTATCATGGCGAATACAAGCGACAGATCCTAACAAGAAAATCATGACATGCGTGTCATGTAACAACATGAATATATGGCACGCTCATGATGCGCTTGCGGCCGCTTCGTTAGCATCACATTTACCAAATTTGGTTTTACGGGACGTGAGTGAATGAAGAAGGTATGCATGACTGGTGAAAACATGATAAACATGGGATGCGTGTCTTGTAACCACGTGACTACATGATACGCTCATGATGCGCTCGTGACCATTTCGCTATGTTCATATGTATCGAACTCGGTATTACGCGACACGAACGGACGACTTAGGTAGCATAGCACTTAGGACGACTTAGGTAACATAGCACGCTAATAGCGTGCTCGCGGCCGTTTCGCTAGCTCCACATATACTAAATTTGGTATCACGAGACGCGAATAAATGTCGAAGCTAAACGACACATCTAAACAATGAAAACCATGACATGGAAGTCATGCACGGCATCATCCACATCCACCTCGTAATATTGGGCTGATTTTAAAGTGACATATCAACCTCGAGGGGGTTAAAGGTGGGAAGTAAAGGACACATCCACACAGGATAATTATGACATGCGTTTCATGTAACACCATGACTACATATCACATTGGCAATGCGCTCGCGGTCATTTCGCTAGCTTCACATATGCCAAATTTGCTATTACGTGACGCCAATGGATGACGAATGCATGTGACTCATGCAAACATGATAATCATGAGATGGGTGTCATGTGAGAACATGACTACATACGAAAGCCAAGCCGCCAATACATTTCGACGTGACGCGGTGAGCGTGCTCGCCGGCGTTCATTTCGTCGCGTCACGCCGGCGTTGCCATGCCAGGCCCCGGTCTTGCCATATACTCGTAGGCGCGCGCCGCGCTGCGTTGCTTTGACGCATGCGCGTTTCAGTGCGTCCGGCGTTCCTCCGTCACTAAAACAGGGAGACGCAGTGATGTCTGGGTAATTCATCGGTGCGAAATGCAGCACGTTGCATTTTGCGCTGGTTGACCCGCCCGACGGACGGTGGTCACGCTGGTCGCACCTGGCGTCAGACTATAGAGTGCTCGCGTTTTGCTAATGTAGCGTCGCTGTGCCCAGTGTTCGCGCGCGTGGACGCTTAATTGGAGCATATTGGACCTTTCATGGTGCGCTCGAGGCCGTTTTTCTAACTCTACATATCCCAAATTTGGTCTGACACGAGGTTAATGGTTGACGAAAGTATAAGAGTGGTGCAAACATGATAATGCTGGCAGGCGTGTCATTTAGGAAATGACAACATAGCACGCTAATAGCGTGCTCGCGGCCGTTTCGGTGGCTCCCCATATACTAAATTTGGTATCACGTGAAGCGAATAGATGACAAAGCTAAACGACACATCCAAACATGAAAATCATGACACGGAAGTCATGTACGGCATAATTTAACTCCACATCGTAACGTTGTGCTGATTTTAAAGTGACGTATAAACCTTTCTCATTCATGCTTCGCATATAATCGATTCTCTCTGTATGTGAGATCTGCCAATTTGTTATTATGAACTTTTGTAATAAAATCATTTTGATACGGCAACGCACACGCAAATATAACGAAATAGGCGTGAACTTCTATTTGAGAAATTGTGTAGTCCACTCGGGCTATTATGGTTACGAAGTTGCTGGTGTGCTTACTAACAATTTATTATTGAACTAACCATTCGAGTAAGCTCTAGTCATTACTTGGTAGTAAATTTCGCTACCCTGCATGTTAGTGTCTTCAATTACTAGAGCTAGTGCATTTTATGGCAAGGTAACGGTTAATATTTAGTTTGTGAATGTCTAGCTTGTTGCGCGTTTACAACGCTCAAGTGCTTGGCGTATTCGTCGGGACGTTGACCGCGTAAGTAACCTCATAGCGTATTTCATAATAACGAAGTTTAATGGTCCCGAGCTGTCCTTTTAATGACACTTACCGGGGCTTCGAGTTCTTGGTGTAGCAAGCGCTGATCGGGGCGGCTTCGCTTTCGGAGGAGGGCGAACAGCTTTACCCCGATTGTCCTTGGACGTTGTCGGCTGCATCGAAGGACGTAACAGGGTGTTACGTCACTACGCTGGAAGTATATTTTCGGGCTAAAAATGTACTCTCGCTCACGGTACCGAACATGGCACAAAAGGCATTCAGCGCTATAGCCTTTACTGTGCACCGTGCGAACGCGTTCTGCAGCCGATTTTTATCACTCGTATACCTGCTGTGGCAGAAAACAGGATGTTACCTCATTCGCAGGCATCGAAAGTGCAGGCTCTGGTCTTTAGGCCTGATGAAAGACTGCGCTGCATGCGTTGTAGGATCCGACTCAAGCGCTTCTTTTTCTCCTTCGTTCTTACTACTCGAAATAAGCAACGCTTTTTTCTGTTTTGTTTTGTTTTTTCGCCTCTGTTGCCGCTATGGGTGCTACCCACGCGCACTTTATACGTAATTGGCCATAAATCTTGTGTTGCGACGGTTTAAAAAACCAAGAGGGTCAATAAAACGTTTATAGACGAGCTGCATAAACACTCACAACACTGTAAAAGAAGACCTTAAGTCTCAGACAACACTGCGCTGAACCACCTTGGTGAGTTAAAGCAAAACAAACAAAAAAAACAAGAACATGCAAGAACGCTGTGCTCGTGGGAGGAAAAAGATGTATGGACGGGAGGTAGACTTTAGATTTACATCACCTTTCGTTTATTCATTCATGTTTTTTTATTCAATTTCGCAAAGTGGTTACATTTTCCTTTAAATTGAAAGTGTGGCCAATCATTCTCGGGGGTATAAGCCAAATATCACTAAGCGAAAAAAAAAACAAAATATTTCATTTAGGTGTTAACATTTTGTGCGATTCGTGTGGTATCATGCATGCCCGGTAAAACCAAGAAGGATTAAGGAAAAATTGCTGGAGTGAAAGCTTCCGCAATGCCTTGCCAGCAGAAAAGAAGCCATTTTTGCCACTGACGTACAAGATGCTGGAAACATGCTCTTTTCTGGTAGTGCCCACTTATGTATCGAGTGGCTTTGATATTGTAGTGCCTCATCACCATCATCATTTCTTGATCACCGCGCCACGCCTCTCACAGAGCTGATGCTAGCTCGAGCTGCGCGAGGATCAGAACGACCTCCGGCACCTGGCGTGTCGGACGTGGACAGCCACCGCGGCTCCGCTTCAAGCGTGGAATAAAGTGACGAGATCGGCACGGCCACGTCGGCCGCCTTCGACGAAGTCTCACGCCTCTCTCCTCTCTTGCCGCTCAAATGTGTTAATGTAAATGCTACATTAGTTCTATAATAAAAATAGTTGTTCCCGAACCAATAACACACAGAAACGAGAATGAGTGACTGGATTTCCAAAAAAACTTTGCCTCCAATTGGAGGTTTACTATGAAAAATAAGTAACACTAGGACGCACTTGGAGCACTATGTGACCTGTAAAAGTTTCCACATTAAACTTGTTCGGCATGCGAAGGAAACGCTCCGTTCCTAATCGCTGAACGGTGATACTTTATCACGCCCCTAGTAAGATTACCACCGCAGCTTCCATCTTGACATAGGCACAGTTTGACTCCTTGGCTCTCATTTCCACTCCAGCATTATTCAAATCCTCCTTGGGTAAAACTCCGTGCACTTTCCCGTCCGCCCACTCTCAACCTTTCGCTGGTGCGGTGCCTCTGAAGAACATTCGGAAATGTGTGCTCCAGACGCCACTGTGAAATGCCAACGCCGAGTCGAGATCGCTGTTTGCTTTGTTAACTTCATAGTATTTGTTTAGCCAAGCACACTAGCTACTAGAGCTGGAAACGCATACCGAGTTTCTCGCGACACAATAAAAGCCACGTGCGGCGAACGGCGCTATGCTGCACAGTATAAAAAAAAAAACATTATTAGGTACTTTTAGCTTGTACGTGTACTTATTTACGTTACCGTGTTACCGGATACCGGATAGAATCTGCGCATGCGCGGATCTTTACGGAAAGTAAACATTGACGTTTCACGCTGAACGGGGTTCGAAAGTGTGGTAGTTTGGGCTAGTTGGTACAACATGACGAAAGTTATAGCGCGAGAACAGAACGACGACAAAGGGACAAGAAGGAAGCGGGTGATCGTCTCTTTCTTGTCCCTTTGTAGTCGTTCTGTTATCGCGCTATAACTATTGTCGGGGTTTATAAATTTACGTTTCCCTCCACATATGTTTTACGTTTTTCGCCCAATCTTGCAAATCCACCTTCGTTCGCAGAAACTTGTAGTACCCACATTTCGGGAACTCGAGCCATCGAGTTGAAATAAGCCGAAGCGCGAGCACCAATAGCCAATACATTGTTTCAGCCAGATTACCAAAGCTTGAATGGCCTGGGACTTAAATGCCGTAAACGTGTGACCTCCCAACAAGCCGGATAGGTGGCGCCATCTAGCGGGGTAATAATGAACCAGGTGATCACAAAAATGTTATTGCAGAAACATCGTGCTTTGTACGTGTGCTGCAAAAATCGCGCTGGGGCATTGTTACAAATGAGTTGCCTTTTTAATCATTTTCACGTGAGAAACATAACGCGTAAGCCAGCGTGTTCATGACTGTGGTTGCATGAAGTCTCACAAAATGTCGAAACCATCGTTGCAGTAACCTTGTATTTTTTCACCTTTCTGTGTACGCGATACTGTACGCGATCAAAGGACATCTCGTAATTTTGCCACTACGGTTATTTAATATTATCTAAGTTAAATGCAGAATATATGCAGTTAGCATTACCATTTATGGTTTGCGAAAATGTTAAGGTGTGCGCGTTTACGTGCATACGTAAACGTTTACGTATGAGGAGCTAAAACGTTAAAGGATATCCGTTCCGGTAAGACGGTAAACGCAAACCGGTATCCGGTAACACGTGAACGTAAAGGAGTATGCGTGGAAGCTAAAACTCCCTATTCTTAGAACGCTGGGTCATCACGTGCGAGACGTGTCATGGACGCTACGCAATGCATTCGCATTTCCTCACAATTCTCTTTGGGGACGGGGGGGGGGGCATTTAAAGGGCGAAGTTTTTTAAGCCATGGGCCGTGCGTCCACGATGTATGTATGTATGTATGTATGTATGTATGTATGTATGTATGTATGTATGTATGTATGTATGTATGTATGTATGTATGTATGTATGTATGTATGTATGTATTCGTCAAAGAAGTAGGTAGCCACTTCTCGTGTTGTCCTTGGAATGTCCGCGCTGGAGTGCGGCACTTCTAATGATAAATATATGAAAAGGTACGAGATGGCAGTACTTGGAGTGTTCACTAGATGAACGAACGGACGCATGAAAAGACGTGCCACAGACGGACATACGGATAGACGCATGTGCGGACAGACGGACAGGCGAACGCGTGAATGAACCGACGGATGCTTCTCCTCACTCATCATCATTTGCCTTGCGGATATTACTACTACTACTACTACTACTACTACTACTACTACTACTACTACTACTACTACTACTACTACTACTACTACTACTACTACTACTACTACTACAAACACTGCGGACGCTCGACCCACGGCTTAAGGAGCTTCGCCCCTAGAAAGCCCGCTCGAGGATGGTTTTGTGCTTGTTATTCCAAACTTGTCCCTCAGTAAGAGGAAAGGTGGTGGTGAATGCGATGTATCGCTACACTGCAGTACTTGCTTGGGCTGGTTGGTACTTGTTCACCGGGAAATAGTAGCAGTGCAGCCAACAATGTAGAAGGTGATGAGTGAAGCCCTGGTTTCCAAACAGTACTTCAGCGTCAAGGCAACGCTCAAGAAATTGAAAAAATATAATGGGGATGAGAGTAATTCAAAGTGCGAACGCCTTAAAAGGCATCTGCTTTAAGTCTATGGAAACTCTAATGTTGCGATCATCCGCGTCAAAGTTACGCAAGTTCTTTGGTGAGGAGCACTTTCGAAGGCACACTCACGAACACATTTCATTTTTTATCGAGGTATCCTGTATTTCACGTGCTTTCGGGTCGCACTGACACATTATTATCTTTAAATAATCACCAGTAGATGAAAAATTCTTGAAAACGGTGTGTCATTGCCAACATTTCTTCTTCATGGTTGCAACTCAAGGACAGACGAGAGTACTCTTTATGTTTCTTCATGTTTATTTAGTGAAAATTCAAGTAATCCGCCTGTTCACTAGCTTTTTCCTAAGTTGAGTCTTATTTGAATAAGCAAGCAAAGCACGACAGCCCCAGATGGTTGGCCCGAATGCGGGCATACCGTTTATTACACTCGGAAAACTGGCGCTACGAGCTGTTTGGACGCATCGGAATACGGGGTCTCTAAGCTTTGGACTTGGCTCCGATTCGCATTATTTAAGAAGAGCCCAGACACATAGAAAACGTTTATGTGCTCAACGTGTTTCGACACGCCCGGTACATATTCCTGCGCATCACCCACTTCGATGATTTCAGCTGGACGTGATATGGCAACCCGCTACATCGCTTCCGACGAACTTAGGTCACTGCACTGGTGAAAGCACCGCGTTCCTTCTTTCTCGCCGCCGTGCTTAAGCGGCGGGCTTCGCAACATTAAGGGTGCAGCTCGCTTGCCTCTGGGCCGCTGTGATAGCTCAATGGTTAGAGCATCGAACGCGTTATTCGAAGCTCGCTTGCCTTGACATTTTGTCGCTGGGTTCACGGCCGTTAGATTAAATGTACAGGTGTCAAAATTTTCACTACGAGCTATATCTGTATCGCGAAAAAGAATGACAGGTACTAACTAGCATGAAACTCATAGAATGCACTATATACATAAAGCATGATTTACATGCGACCCTCAATGTTGGCTTGTGGCTGGTTGGCTTGCGGCTGGTTGGCTTGCTTGATTTTCACCGAAATTCGTAATGCATGAGGCCACTGCATAACGAGCACAAATGACAGGTTTAACGTCTCAAAACCACCATATGATTATGAGAGACGCCGTAGTGAAAGGCTCCGGAAATTCGACCACCTGGAGTTCCTTAACGTGCACCCAAATCTGAGGACACTGGCCAACAGCGTTATCGCTTCCATCGAAAATGCAGACGCCGCCACCGGGATTCGATCCCGTGACCTGCGGTTCAGTAGCTAAGTACCTTAGTCACTAGACCACCGTGGCGGGGCTCGCAAGCTTCGCATATACGGCAAATTTGGTATTACAAGACGTGAATGCATGTCGAAGATATGTGACTGGTGCAAACATGATAATCATGATATGCGTGTCGTGTAACACCATGACTACATGCTATGCTCGTGGTGCGCCCACGGCCATTTCGCTTGCTTCAGATATACCAAGTTTGGTATAACGGAACGCGAAGGGATGTCGAATGTATGTGACTAGCGCAAACATAATCAGGACATGCGTGTCATGTAACAACATGGCTACATGAAACACTCAAGGCGCCAATACACTGCGACGTGACCTGGCACACGTGCGTGCTGGCGTTGGTTTCGTCGCGTCACGCTGGCGATTCCACGCCCGGCGCCGACCTGCGCCGCGCTGCGTTGCTTTGACGCATGCGCGTTTGAGCACGCCCGGCGTCCCTCCGTCACGAAGAGAGGCAGACGCAGTGCTGGGTGGGTAATGTCATCGGCACGAAACGCAGCATGCCGCATTTCGTGCTAGTTGCCGCCGGACCACGCCAATGGATGCTGTTCGCGGCGGTCGCGCCTGGCGACAGACTATAGAGTGCTCCCATTTTGCTATAGCGTAGCATCGCTGCGCCCGGCATGCGCACGCTTCAAGTTTACGTCGGAGTATATTGGGCCCTTCATGATGCGCTCACGGCCGTTTCGCTAGCTCCACATATTCCAAATTTGGTGTTTCGTGACGTGAATGGATGACAAATATAAATGACAGGTTCAAACATGATAAACATGATAATCATAACGTGATAAACATGATAAAAATAATAAACATGATAATCATGCGTGCCATGTAAGACATGACTACATGCTTTGTTCATAGCCCGCTCGCGTCCGTTTCGGTATATTCATATATACCAAGTTTGGTATTAGGTGATGTGAATAGATGACGAAGGTAAACGACACGTCCAAAATCATAATCGTGACATGGAAGTCATGTACGGGATAATTTACCTCTGCCTCGTAACAGTGTGCTTATTTTAAACTGAGATATCAACCTTCCTCATTCGTGTTTCGCATATCATCGTTTCCCACGGTACGTAAGATCTGCCATTTTTTATGTTCTATTGTCGTCCAGAAGCAACTTTACCTTTTGAAGCGTTGGCGTAGATGTACAATATTATGACGTGCAAAAGTAACGAACAGGCGTTAAATGTTGTAAGCAGACGGCAACGCCAGCGTTTACAATTCGACTTTTTGATTCATTCGCCGTAGTAGGCGAATGGATCATAGGCCGTAAGGCGAGTGGAATTGTATTCTGGAATATAACACGCGTTAATATGATACGCTCAAGAAAGTTTTGCTTAGAACAGCTTTATTTACGCAGCCGTAACCGCTTTTAAGCCGAAGCCTCGCTCAACACCAGCCAACACAAGACTCGC